>NC_056679.1:193107002-193740502 GCF_018350215.1 Panthera leo
ACATCAATGACAACACGTACACATAACATATCCAGGGCCATCTGTGAGGGCCAAGGGAGTCCATCTAATTTTCTTTACCTGTAACCCTCACTTGCCCCATTAAGACCCTGTTCAAGTGTTGCTATCAGGGTTTATGTGCTGGACCCACAGGTGCATTAGTTGGTGAGTGGAATAATTTGGTTGACTGGGTTTGCCTCCCTATCCTTCAGTGCCTAATCTAGTTCTTTAGAGAAGGAGGTGGACATCTTTCAGGACATAATTTGTCCCACCTCCCATTTTACTACTTCTTGAGGATTTCTCTGTTGATGGTGCCACCTTAAGTTAAGGCTCAATTTTTATTTAACTAAGATGGGTGCCCAAATAGGATGAAAGGGAGGGGTTCAGAGGAGCTATGTCCATAGTAGGTGGCAAGGGGCCTTTGATAGGAAGGCAGATGGGCTATTAAATCCAGCTCTCTTCCCACAGCCTCTTGCCCAATTCTTTTCCTATTATGAGCTTTCAGATGCCAGTTCTACCCCACTGTTGAGTGTAGACAGTGGACAAGACAGACATTTTTATTTTTATTGCCTGTGTTATTTGTTTGTTTTTATAAGAGCTAAACTTTGGCTATTTGGTGACTCTAGTGTGATAAGAAGCATGTCGATCCCTCCCTGGAAAACACTTCTTGACTCACAGGAACTCTGTTTACTACAACTATTACCTTTTATTTATGTTTGTCAGTCGCTGGGCAGCTAACTAGACTGTGGCATATGGATCCCCAAAGGCAAAGGAGAAAGACTCCAAATGCTTGCCGTTTGCTGCCTGAAAAGGAGTTCATATTTATGATTTCACTTACCCCACATTGTGAGTTTAAATGTGGCAATTTTCAAGCTGGGAAAACAATTTCCATTAAAAGAACCCTGAAACACACCCTTTCTCTCTTTTTCTCTGTCTAAAAACAAACAAACAAAACAGAAGAGACTCTAGTCTTGACCAAACACACAAAGGGCAATGATTGGCTTTGGGATTTTTCCTTAGGGATGTTCAATGCAGGGATAGAACAGCCACTGCCTAGATTTCTTGACCCCTCCCCCCTTTTTTTCTATCTTTGTATTTAAAAATAATGTAGGTAGAAAAACTCAACGTAGAGGAGGGAGGAGTACAGGGAGTAACTGAAACAGAGAACAAATGTCAGGTTTACCAAATTCTTAATTCTCATTTTTGCTGTGAGCTATCAGACCACTTTTCTGTCTTCAGAAATAAGCTCTCCCCTGTTTGTTCTCTTCAGGCATAAAATCCAGTTTGGGGTCAACAGTGGGAAGAAGTGTTTAGAGAAAGTGGACCCTCCTCATGGCACAAGTTCCACAATGGGAAATATGGGGAAAATTTATGTCCTTTTTTGGTGGGCTCATGATCTCACAATTGGTTTGAAAAAGGGACTCCTGGAAAAGCATTTAATTAAATTTCAACACTGAATGTCCCTTTCTGGGTGATTCTCTGGACTTTAACTCTGGTCCCTTATGCTGTAATCTTCTAGCTAATTGGTGTATTGGATGGGTCTCCTCAAATAGACTGTCAGTTCCCTGGAGCAGAGATGATGGTTCCTGTGTTTTTAAACTCCTCCCTACAATATTTAGTACAAGATGTTCTATACAGTGTAAAAGTGAGAAATACCTTTTTATTTATTTATTTATTGGTGAATGAATGAATGAATGGATGAAATCTAAGTGCAAAATAACCTTATGTGCCTCTAATTCAGCTATTTGGTAAACTCCTCTATCTGGAACATAACAGAAAGAGCCCAGAAAGTGTGCAAAGAAAATGCACAGGATCATAGGATGATAATTGTAGTTAACATTTATTTATTTTTTGGAGAGCTTATTATAGGCCACGGATTGTACTTAGTACTTTACATGCTTTATTTCTTTTAATCCTCACATCCCTATTTGGTGCGCATATTATTACTATTTACATTCCACAGACAAATACATAAATTGCCTAAGGTTCTAACTCCATTCTGCATGGATGAAGTCTGTGCATGTAACCACTGTGCTTTCCAGCTTGCCCCACATGAGGTATTATATGCATTAACAAGCCCGAGAAAGATTATCTAGGTCTCTCTCCCCCAACTCTGTCAGACCTTTTCAAAACTTTTACTTTGCACACAGTTGTAACATCCAAGAATCTCCATTTTCCAAGCCCACAGCAGAGCAAAGGCAGCAAATGAACAAAACCTCATGATAGGCCATTTCATAAGATGCTAATTTACAAGCTGACTGTAAGGAAGAGGCCAAAGAACTTTCTTTCTTTTTTTTTTTTTTTTTTAAGGAGGTAAAGCTGATACTGCTAGATGGACAATAACCTGGGGCTATGCTGGCTAGTTCTGGTAAACCGTCAACTACCGACCCCTGATTTTCAGCCACAGGAGCCTATGGGTCTAGGGGAGTATCTGAATCAAGGAATTATCTTTGGAAGTCTTGAGAAGGGAGGAGTTGGAACCCTAGAAAGGTAGTCTCCAGGATGACCTATACTCATTAAAATCCTATGTATTCAGACTTGCCACTGTGGAGAAGTTTGATTATCATATACGTGCAAGGAAATTGAAGTTTGGGGGGAAAAAACAGTCCAGGGAGAGATTTCAGATGGTTTTAATTGGGCTTGAGCTTTAGGAAAGGCTAAGGACTGAATTCTGGGTTTCAGTTTTAAAGCAACCGTCTCTCTCTCTCTCTCAAAACCTTGAATTTGAGCATCTGAGGAGTATTGGATGAAACAGCCCTTGGAGTTTATACCCAGCCTGCAGCGATATGCTGTGCCTCTCCTCCCTCAAAGGAAGCTTCAGTTCTAATCACACTAGGCTGCCAGGCATCCTGTCCCCCTTCAAACACTGTGTTGCTTCCTGCTTGTCTGTGCTTGCAACTTGCTGTTCTCCTTCACTTCTCTCCTAACACCACTTGCCCTGCATTGCTCCCCATGTTTTCCTTGAATTTTTCCATGAACGCTTGATTTCTCATTGACCTTTCCTTTGAACTTCCCTGGAACCCAGCAGTCAATTCATTGCCCTGCCTACCACTGTTTTATGTGTATTAGCCTTAGCCTTTAACTTGATTATAAAGGCTTTGGTGGAAAGAGTAGATGTCTTCAAGTCAACCCACCAAATATTTATCAGGGCCAATTAAGTGTTAAGTAGAGTACTAGGTACTTAGTAGGAATAAAAAACTGAGCAAGTTATAAACCTCAACCTTCAAGGAATATACAGTCTCATGTGGGAGGCAGAAACACTTCCCAATAGTTCATGGAAAACTGTATCCGATTTTAAAATAAAGAATTATGGAAGCACCAGAAAAGGGAAGAGTTTAATTCTGATAGTGAGTGGGAGTTCGAAAACCTTCCAGGCATGCTCTGTGAAAAGGGGAGTGAAGTCAGGATTTCAAATGTGACCAAATGTGGTCACAAGGGGGGGCTTCTGGGAGGTTAGGCTGTAACAGCTGACTGGGTCCAAATCCTAAGCATACTGGAATGCTCTGCCAAGAAGTCAAGTCTTCACCTGCAGGCAAGGGAGACAGGGAAGGTAAGGTGTTTAAGCAGGGAGAGGACTCAGACCAGGAGCCCCTCTACACTGCCAGGCAGTCCTAAGTGACTATGTATCAATTATTAACCAATATACTGACTCATATGAGAGGAACAGACAACGTCGAAAGCTTTAACCCTGAATCCAGGGATCCAGCAAAGTAAACAGGGCTCACCTGGAAACTTGGAGACTGGTTGCCAATGGAAGAGGAATTAGATTTATTTGCGATGCTGAAGGGCAGAATTAGATCAGAGAGATGAAGCCACAGGGACACAGAATGCTGCTCAATGAGATGGTAAACTTTGGAGCTGTTATAGCTCTCAGGGAATTTATTTGCAAAGTGGCACTCTGGTGGGACATTGTTGATGGGACAACTGTTGGTCAGGAAAAGCATGGAGGGAATTCATATGCTGGATAAAAAGGATTCAATCCGTGGTTCCATAATGCTGGTTCAAAGATCCAGGCCAATTTGTGATGAAGTTTTCACTTCCCAATGGGAAAATAAGGAATGATAAGGTTGTAGAGTGAGTTTTCAGAAAGCTAAAATTTTCCGTTTATTTTTTTAAAAATTTTTTTTTAACGTTTTATTTATTTTTGAGACAGGGAGAGACAGAGCATGAACAGGGGAGGGTCAGAGAGAAGGAGACACAGAATCCGAAATAGGCTTCAGGCTCTGAGCTGTCAGCACAGAGCCTGATGCAAGGCTCGAACTCACGGAGTTCACGAGATCATGACCTGAGCCGAAGTTGGCCGCCCAACCGACTGAGCCACCCAGGCGCCCCTAAAATTTTCCATTTAAAGGACAGTCCTTCATGTGAAATTTCCTTCTTTTTTAGTGTTAACACATTTCTTCTCTTTTTATATTATGTTGATGAGAAATGGTCATTTTTTTGGTTTTTTTTTTTTTTTTAATGTTTATTTGTTTTCAAGAGAGAAGGAGAGAGAGCACGAGCAGGGGAGAGGCAGAAAGAGGGAGACACAGAATCCCAAGCAGGCTCCAGGCTCTGAGCTGTCAGCTCAGAGCCCGACGTGGGGCTCAAACCCATGAACTGTGAGATCATGACCTGAACTGAAGTCGGATGCTTAACCGACTGAGCCACCCGGGAGCCCCTGTTTTGTTTCTTTTAAGATACCAGGATTCCTTGGCAAGAAAAAACATTGTCATGTGTCCCTACCACCATTTTCTTTTTTGGTGCCGTACTGGTCCATGACACCTCTAGTCTAGGATCCACTGGACTTCTGGGGGAAAAGACTTCGAGGATCTCTGCATTTGTCCTCAAGAAGGGGAAGGACAGCTATTGATAAGTGAGGTTTAAAGGCATTAGAGGGACCATGGAGGGAGAGAATTTCCTTGGACTCAATTAAAGGTCAGGTGTACAAGTGAGCATGGACATTCCAACTCTTCCTTTCATGGGACTTGAGGGTTCTGAGGACCAGGGTGCTCCCTCTGTGAAGCAGGTCCAGCCACTTCCTTTCTCCCCTTATACCTCTCTCTGAGCCCTGCAGCAGCCTCTCCTATATAGTCTTCAAGGGATGAGTAAACCACTTCTGCTGAGGGCCTTCTTTGGTTGGATGTTTCTGCTCCTGTGCTGAGGCAAAACCAGGGTCATTTTGCTTGGAGTGGGAGCCACAGCCTCAGCAAGAACCAAAGCATGTTTGGCCTCCCTTCTTAAGGGGAAGAGTGGTTGGGTCTAGGACAGGCCTGGGTGTTTCTGGACCTGGATCCTAGACAGCACCTCTTAATCACCTACCTTTTAGATAATAATTTCAAAGACCCCTTCTGTCTTTATAGTATAGATTATGACACTGTCGGTTTGGACCATCTAGGGTAAACATCATCACTGACAGGGCAGAAAGCTAAGAGCACATGGGATTCTGCTGGCCCGGTAGCTTGGAGTGGTAGGTAAGGTGGGAGAGGTTAAACAGTGATCAAGCAGATGGAAATAGCTAGTGGGGTTATGTCAGGAGCCTCAGTTAAAATGCAGACATCCCCAGGTATTGTTAGGGAATACAGGTAAGGTCAAAGTTCCCTTCACCTGAGACCACCACAGGTGGTTTTCCCCTTGGAGTATACTCAAGGAACAGACAGTCCTGGGATCTCATGAGAAAGGAATGTTGGTCAGCCATTGAGTCAGCTAGAGACAGATGTTTTGCCTTTGGTTTCTGACTGTACAAAATAACACAAAGGAATTGGTTTAAAAAAAAAAAGAAAAAAACCCATATGTAGAGCACTCTATTTCTCCATCTGAGGTGGAGAAAAGAATCTGAGTCTGGTTTGAGTACCTCACTAATCTCTGGTCAAGATATGTGGAAAGACCTGTAACTGTGCCTCTGGTGACCAACTGGTCCCAGTTTGCTTGGAATTTTCCTGGTTTTAGCACCAAAAGTTCCACATCCTGGGAACCCTCTCAATCTTGGGCAAACCAGGATATTTGGTTACTGCAAGTATACCTCAGTTTTCCCAGTAAGATGGGAATAATTACAAGCTCCAGCTCCAGCTGTCTGTATTGTGAGGAGCAAATGAGATGACAGATGTTAAAGTGCTTTGGGGTTACTTGTGGACAAGTGGCTGGATTGGAAGTGCCACAAAAGCCACACCTCTTTGTGTTGGCACATGCTCTACCTGGTACACTTGGCCACTGTGTAGAACCCATTCATCATATAAGCCTCTGGCATTTGTTCTCTGCAAATCCTCCTGCAAGGCCCAGGCAGAACGCATCAGGCCTTCCTTTCTGTCCCACTGTACTTGCATACCCTAGAATAGTAAGCTTATCATGCTATTATCCATTGGCTGGCTCCTCCAACCAGAGGAATTCTTTAATGGAACCCAGCACAATAGCTAACAAAAGCTTTTTGATGAATTTTTTTGAATGAAGGAGCTTTACATTTCTGAAATATAGTTGTATCACAACAATATATGTTGTATTACCCAAACCCCCAGAAGCTGCATACTAGTTTTACATGTGTGATATCTATTTCTGACCCTGTAGCTCTTTTTTTTTAAGTTTATTTATTCATTTTTGAAAGAGAGGGGGCACAAGCAGGGGAGAAGCACACATACACACACACACACAGAGAGAGAGAGAGAGAGAGAGAGAGAGAGAGAGAGAGAGAGAGAGAAGGAGACACAGAATCTGAAGCAGGCTCTAGGCTCTGAGCTGTCAGCACAGAGCCCGACGCAGGGCTCAAACTCATGAACTGTGAGATCATGACCTGAGCTGAAGTTGGATGCTTAACCGACTGAGCCACCCAGGCGCTCCAGGCCCTGTAACTTTCTTTGGGGTCCTTTGGCTAGCATCACCTGGTACAGTGCAGAGACCTGGATGGCGACCGGAAGTCTGGCCCCTCCAGCAGGGGTGCTACGGACAGAAGGTATTTCTGGAGGCATGCTTGATCCCCAGCCTGCCCCACGTTGTGAGAAGCAGTGCACTTGCAGCTCATAGTAAACCACATCCGGTCCTGTCACACAGAACCATTTGCCAGCAGCCCCACCACAGGGTCTGTATCAGACACTTCAGAGATGCTTGACAAAAGATAATGGAGGGAATGAATGAAAGCCTCCCTACAATTAACAGAGGGGGTGAAAACACCATTCCGGGCAAGAGCCAGCCCACTGGTCTCATCTCAGCCACCTCTGGTTCAATGAAAGGAAGAAAAGCTGGGCCTATTCTAAGGACTGGCCACCAAAAGACAGACATCAATGTGAACAGAATGCTGAGCAGGCCAGCAGGACCATTATTTTCTTGTGGACTTTAAAATACACAGGGTCATCATGTTGGAGAATGGTCTCCTCCAGTGACAGAGAATGGCTCCCGAGGGAGAGAGGAACGCTGATCTCCCAGGTCTCCCACCCTGGGCCCAAACTTGTCTCTAGCTCTCTTCCTCCTCCCCCTTTCCACTACCACCTCCAGCCCCTCCTCTGTTCTTTCAGCAGCATCCCCCTCCCATTTGTCTTTTATAATGGGATTCCATGAGCGATTTCATTTGAGGGAATGATTCCCTGCTGCAAACAGGAATAGAAAGATAGAAAAAGAATGCATGAATTACTCTCCCTTTCACCTTGTACTCTATGCTTGCTGGGTCTTTTACCTGAAATATCTTTCTCCCCGTCTTGCTCGTATATATTCTCCCCACTGGTTTGGGGCCCTGTCTGGGGACTGCCACCTCCTCTTGGGTGCCTCCCCAGACTCCCACATGAAGGGTAAGACATTAATCCCTCCCTGCATGGTTTTCCCACTGTGCCTTGTTCATCCATCTACTGATCTATTGATCATCTATCATCTTCATGGGATTTCCTCTCTTTTTTGTATTACTATTAGTTGGTACTAGCCTGTGTCTTCTCTATTCCTCTCTTAACTGTGACCAACACTCAACGTTTGAACAGTGCATGCAAAAATTGAGATTTCCAGTTTCTTTGAAAAACCAGATCTGGCAACGTTCTGACACAGCAATATATTAAATCAGAACAGAGTGGACCCTTTTCCCTCTACATAGGCATATATTCTTTTGTTCACCAAGTCCCCATCATTTTCTCTGATCACTCAGAGACTGTCACTTATAGGATAATGTGGTGGATAAAAGAACAGACTCTGAAGCTGGACTGCCTGCATTCAAATTCAGGCTATGCCACTCACTAGCTGTGTGACTTTTGATAATTTACTTAACCTCACTATGCCACTGATTTATTATCTTAAAAATGAGATTCTTAACAGTACCTACTTTGTTGGGTTCTTATGAGGATTATGTGAATTAGGGAATGCATCTAAGGACTTAGAGAGTGCTTGCCATATATATAGCAAGTGCTCAAAAAATGTTAACCATAATTATTATTTGTCAGAGTGTTTGCACTGTTATTTTGTTAGAATAGAGAAAGAGTGACTGTACTCATGGGTCTATTAAAAATAAGGAAAACATGTAAGAGTTTAATGCAAATCCATTTTACTCATTTTCTTTACCTGGCCCTTGGGGGCATTTTTGTTGCAGCCCCTGCATTAGCTAGTCAGTCTTAGGGGTCCCAATGTCATAATCATCTTGCTTTCCTTAAGAGCACTTACTTTAGTGCTTTGAAAAATCCTATGCCAGGAATATTGATAAAATTAAATTGTGTGATCATAGTCCTGTGCTTTCATCTGCTGCCTTTAGGATGTTCATTACTAATGGCCAAAGAGACTCATGAGTTAGGTTGGTTGGTTTGGGGCACCTGGGTGGCTCAGTCGGTTAAGTGTCTGACTTCGGCTCAGGTCATGATATTGCGGTTCATGGGTTTGAGCCCTGCATCAGGCTCTGTGCTGACAGAGCTCAGAGCCTGGAACCTGTTGCATATTCTGTGTCTCCCTCTCTCTCTGCCCCTCTCCTGCTCATGTTCTCTCTCTCTCTCTCTCTCTCTCTCTCTCTCTCTAAGATAAACACTTAAAAAAAAGAGTTGGTTTAATTTATGTTATATAGTTATACAGTAGAACTAGTATTTCCTGGTTCTCATGAATCTACACAAGACCAGACACATCAACTGATTTTATGACATACTCAGAAAGTCACCATATGGAAGTTGGCCAGGTAGGAATCAGTCAGTGGGACAATCAATAGGAGTTTTCTACGTGCTAAATTTTCTACTAGGTTCTGTGGGACAGTTGGCCCTTGCTTCACTGGACCGTACTTTGAAATATAGGTAGAAAGAAGGAAGCAATAAGAGAAAAGACACCAGAGTGGGGACAAGTTGTGGTGTTTGTAGGCCACAAGTAGCCTGGGCTTGAATAGTGCTATGGATTTTTTTGTCTTAACATTCCTCCAGAGGAATAAATTTAATTCCCCTCAGAATAGAGAATATGATTAAGAGGTCATTATGTTCTTTTTCTGCTAGATGTGTGTGCTGAGGAGGCATGAATAATATATGCAAATATGTCTGCCTGACTTTCTTTTGTTTGGAGACTCCCCTGACTCCCTACCTCCGGCTCCTTAGGATATCAAGTCAACTCTGCTTAGGGATTCACCTGGGATTTGCCCCTTTCCTCCCTGAGGCAAAGGCTGCTTAGATGTGATTACCAAGCCCATGATCTCAGCACATGGGGTGATTCATAAAAGTTACTAAAACAGATGACCCAGAGTTTCTGTTCAACTCAGGGCCAACCCTTCCCTTTCCTTTCTGCTTGCCCTCAGAAATCAGGATTTGCGTGGGACTTTTCTACTTTTAGGCATATGGACGGAAACAAGGTGGCTATTAGCTGACCTTTGGGGGGCACTGAGTGAAAAAGAGAATAAAACTGTCCATTCAGATATTTCTGTCTCTTGGTATGCTGAAATTTCACTCATTACGATGTAAAGAAGCTGAGAGTGGTCTGGCCCAGAGAAGGCAATCACCACATGTTTGGATCAGATTCCCAAACCAACAGAATAGATGCTCAGTGTTGACGGGAAGCAGAAGGGAAAGGAGAAGTGGGGGAGGAAAGGGGATTAATGGTCAAGGATTCCTTATGCACCATACAAAGCTTATAGTAGGAACCCCATTTGGAAGATGAAAAATCTAAGACTCTGAGAGATTAAGTAATGATAGTTAACATTTCTTAGTCACTTGAATATGTGCCAGGCACTGTGCTAAGCACCTTATATTATCTAATTTAATTATTTAACAACCACCAATGTGAATGCTAGTGTTACCTCCAGTTGTTGTATTTGGGGAAACTGAGAAAGGTGAAGTAACTTGTCTGAGCAACTCTTGTCATTAGCTGGCAGACCTGGGATTTGTCCTCAGCCCTGACTTTAAGGCCCTAACAATCATCTGATGGTCCGTACAGCTGTTTGCTACATATCTAAGATCTGACAGGTTGTAAATGTGGGAGGCTGGGTCTGAACGAGAGTCTGATCAACACCAAAGCACATTCTCTTCCCACACCCACAAACCCTGAGTGGCAGGACTGGGACAGGTACCCAGACCTTCTCCCCCTTGCTCTGCCTTTGTATAATAGCAGCTGCCTTCTTGGAAAAGAACACTGGCAAGTCTGAAAGAAAGTTGCTGATGAGAGGGAGAGAGAGGGGGAAAAAAAAGATGCTATTTTTGACAGCAACAGCCTCTTAAAAGAAAGCAACATACAATTTGTATACCAGCGGGAGAAGGTAGTGCTTCAGCAGGCAAATCACAGCCCGTGCTGGGTCGCTGTTCTTGCCGTGGTAAAGGCCATTCATTTCCCGGGTCATTCATCTCCCCAGATCCATCCTTGCCACCTCACTCTGTCTTCCTCCTCTTTCTCTTACTCTGTGTTGCTCTGCCATTTACAAGCTTCTCAAGCAAGCATGGTAAGAACAGAGCCGTAACAGGAGTAAGTGTGCATTTGCCTTTGTGGTTTTAACACAGTCCTTCAGAATACACCTGCACCACGGATCTCCATCCCAGCCTGGTGCTTCAGGAGGGAGTGCTCTGGCTGTGGAGGCCACCTGGTGTCTCATTTCCCCTCATGTTTTAAGGATGCCACCTTAAAAGGTGGCAAAGGCAGTGAGGGGTGTCTTCATTAGCACAGAGGTGGGAATGTGGAAGGAAGGACGGTTCAGGAGTCAGGGTTTATGCTTCAGCTGCATCCCACAGATCACGGTGAGAACCTGGGCAGAATGTCACCTCTCTGAATCTTAGCTTCCTAACTTGTGAAAAGGAAATGATAATGCCTAAATCAAAAGGCAAGAGGAGGGTTCATGCCCGAACGTCCCTAGGGCACTGAATGCATAGGCATTGCCCAGCACACAGTAGGTAGGGAAGGAATGAAGTTTCCTCCCTCTTTGTGCTGATAGTACAGTCAATCAAAATGGTTAGCTCTTCTTTGGTGAAAGGAGTCCAAAGCACTACAGCGTTTTTTGAGAGGCGTGAAAATCTTTGGAGGTGTGTTAGGTACAATCTGTCATGGGTCAGTGGGGAACCTTAGCTTACCCTGGATGTGTCTTCTTCCATTTTTACATGTGGGGCATTGACATCACCTGGTGCTACGGCCCCATCCTGGGGACAGACAGTTATGTGTGGCCTCCTAATGCAAAAAGGAGGAAAGGGCTCCCTAGGGAACTCAGGGCTACAGTGAGACACTTCCCTTTGCAGGACCATGACTTTCTGAATTGCAGGACTAAATGCAATTGTACATGTGTGAGTTGGGGGAGGGGCAGTACCTGATCTTTATCCTCTGAATCATCATGTCTTCCTCACAGTTTCTGTCCTTAGATCCGTTTTTGTTTTTTTTTTGTTTTTTTGTTTTTTTTTTTTTGGCCCAGTGGCCAAGAAGAGGTCCCAAAATCAGGTTGCCTGGCTTGAAAATCCAGCTCTCCAATTTCCCTGCCAGGTAATCCTGGGCAGGTTCCATAGCCTCTCTGTGCCTCAGTTTCCCGAACTATACTATCAAGGTGAAAACGATACTACCTTCACACGGTTGTGAGGATTACATAAGCTAATGCACATCAAGTATTTCATAGAAGCTCCGGGGATGAGTCAGGGCTCAATAAATGTTAACAATAGGTCTCATCATCACCACTAAAATGCTAAATCAAGCCCCTTATCACCCCACTGCCTGGACCTTTGCACTGGGCTGCCTCGCAAGTCTCCTAGGAGGATTTCTCAGTTTGCTCTACAACCCATCCCACATGTTCTGACCTGAGAAGCTTCTGTATTGATGCAGCACTCCTTTGGCAGACCTCCAGTCTCTTCTCTCTCTCTCTCTCTCTCTCTCTTTCTCTCTTTCTCTCTTTCTCTCTCTCTCTCTCTCTCTCTCTCTCACACACACACACACACACACACACACTTTCTGTCTCTCTCCTTCTCTTTGTCCCACCATCCTTTTTTCTCTCTCTCCCTTTTTATCCCCCATTCCCTCCCTCTCTCCCTTTCTCTCCGGCTCTTCTGAGGATGCAGGCAAATCCAGCCTCTCTGCTCAGAGAGCTTTGTCTCTGATCAGGCCCCACCTGGGTCACAGAGTTCATGGGGTTACCATGACAACAAGCATCCCTGGCTACCCATCAGGAGACAAGGACCAATTGAAAAGGCCTGTCATTGCCCTGGGACATACTGTATTTATTCTCAGCGGCAGGCCCTGAACAGTACTATACTATGGGAGGAGGGTGGGAGGGAGGGAGAAAAAGAAATATCAGGGTTTTATTTTTTTAGTGTGTTCTCTGTGGGGGAGGACCACAAATTGTTCTCAGAGACATTTCTAATGCAGCCGGTGCTGGGGGGTGAGGCTGATGCTCACGTGCATTTCTGATGAACACAGTGCATTTCACAGACAAGGGAAACATGTTATCTGGTTCACAAGTGACTTTTTGGTAAGTCTAATGGGAAGAGGAGAGGGGTGGAGAATTAACATTAATGAGTACCCTCTGTGAGAAGTACTTTGTGCTATTTCATCAAAACTCAGAGCAACGGCAATGAATTATTATTACTCCAATTTTACAGAAAAGAAAAGAGAGGCTCATAAAATTATAATGACTTACCAAGTGAGGTCAACCTGCTGGTGAAGTAATGGCCCTTGGACCTGAATGAAGTTTGCTTGACTCCAAGGATCATGGTTTGGACACCATTCAATGTAGTTTCCCTGTCATGCTCCCATCATATTAACCTTCCTTCTCTTTCTAAGACGCTGCCTTCTCAGACCTTGTCCATCTCTCTTCTCTGACCTCGAGCCCTGTTTCTCAAAATGGACTGCTGTCTGCCTATAACAGAGTTGCCCCGGGACTTGTTAAAATTGCACATTTCTCGGTCCCACCCTGGATCTGCGGAATGAGAAATCGCAGGAACGAGAATCTAGAAAGGAGCATTTTTAACCAGCTTCCCAAGATAATTTGACACGTACTGCAGTTGGGGGATGGTTCTTTAGAACAATAGGTTTAGCACCACACAAATCAGCACTTGCTTATTTGTTTCCCAATTACATTCTGGGTCACTGTGATTCTCTAAAAGAGAACTCTCTTATGGTCTCTGTAGCACTCAGATCAGCACTAGCCAAAAAAAAAAAAAATGTTGTTCAAGAAAGACCCACAGAACTAACTTGAAGATGTCATTCATGTCACGAGGTCCTAGTATGGAGGTGGGCAACTAGACGACCCTCAATCCCTGGAAGTGGGAACGCTTCCCACAAAACCTTATGTTATCTCTTCCTGAGTCATGGCCTTCACCTCCCTCCTTCAGCCATATGCCAATGGAGACAGACAGTTCTTAGTAGATACTTCCCAGAATAGGGTTGTGTGAGGGAGAAAAATGTATTCAGTCAGAATACCAGTGTGACTAAAATGTTGATGAGCAATCTTAAACTTATGTCTGATTGAAAAAAAAAAACAACACCAAATACAGGCAAGATACAGTCAGTGCAATAGGGAAAGAGAAAGGTGATTGGGAGCCTCCACCGTTCTCACTGCAACCCTCCCAGCAATGCCTTTCTCAACCTTCTAGGCACCCCTGAGGTAAAAGTGAGGAGATGCCAATAAGTTTTTGGGAGGTCAACCCCATATCTGCCCACTTTCTGTCTGTGCCAGAATCAGTTTGTACCTGGTCAGGCCTTAGGCAAGAGCACAAAAGTCTCAAAAAGCTCACATAACAGACTTCTTTTCCAAACTACTAAGACTTAAGGTAGAGGTGATGTCTGGTGAAGAACATAGAGCCCACTATTTCTATCTGTCGCCATCCCATTATGATCTGTAACCACATTCATCCTCCCCTACCAGAATAATTGCAACAGCCTTCTAAATGGTCTCTTTGCTGGTGATCCTCCTCCCTGTGACTCACATTGCAAACCACTGCCAGGATCATCTTTGGGAGCCTGTTTGGCCCAGGATCCCTCTACATCAGTGGCCTTTAATGGCCCCTCCTGACATTGAATAAAAAATACAGAGACATCTGAAATCCTTCACAGTATGACTTCAGCCAATTGCTTCTAATTATTAATGCCTTCTTTAGTTAAAGTGGATCCTTTGTTTTTCCTGAAAGCAAGCCCCTCCATTTTCTCACCTCTGCTCATTTGGTCCCCTTCATCTGGAGCGCCCTCTACCCATTCCTCATCTATCACAATTTCTTCAGGCCTATGTTGAATGTTATCTCTGCCACAAAACCTTTATAAATCCTTCCACTCAAATGTTGACTCTCCTCCTTTTGTATGTTGCTGACTCTTATGGCACTGGGTAGAACAGCAGGCCCCTGTGTAATTCGGCTCATGAGCTTTTCTTGGTGACACAACATTTAGGGGCTGGGACTGCATCTCTCTCACTGCTCCCCCCTGAGGTGTGTACAGAGGTCTTTGTGGGGAGATATTCAGAGAGGAATCTGTGAAACTGAATGGAAAGCACAGGGAGTGGATATCAGACCCTTGTGGGTACCCATCCACCATCCACTAAGCTGTAGGAGGAAGCTCCCATCCCCTGGCCCATACATCTGGCATGGACAAGACACATGACAGAAAACAAACATGTCATGAGCGCAGAGGCCAGAAAAGACTCCATGTAACCACGGTCACAGTTAAAGACCAGATTTTGACCAGCGTCCTGATTAGGGTATAACTCAGCAAATCCATCAAATTCCTGGTAAATGGCTTGTGAAGGAGAATCATTAGTTGAGATTTTAACTCAGGCCAATCTGGTGTGGCTTCCTTCTTGGGTTGGTAAAACATGGGCCATGCCCCCATACTGAGCAGATTTGAGTACACTGTCTCTAACTGAAGGGATTGTTCATCATAATAAAGAAAGGAGACTTCACCTGGGACCAGTAAATACATTCAGTTGGCAATAAAAGGGCCCAATAGATCATAATTAGTTGATTTACCAATTGCCTTTCCCTAGTGACTGGCATTGGCTGAGCAGGTCTTTATCTATAACCTAAGGGCTTCAGAAACATAATTCAGCCCCTTGCCCAACCCCAGACATGCAGTGACAGCCAACAAACAGCATCTGTTTCAAAGAAACACCACCTGTCCAAATGGAAAATCAAGCATGGAGCCACTTCACTTCATCAGAGTATTTGTTTCCAGAGCAGAAGACACAAAAACACCATTCTGTCACTAACACAGCCTTTTAACCCTCCGTAGGGACCATGGCCTGGCTTCTGCCAAGTAGAGTTGGCAAGTTTTAGAGGAACAGTTGGACCTTAGATATCAGTTCTCTGACCTTCTGAGACAGAGCTGGGTGATCTGCCTTGGAGGAACTTGGAGCTTTTTTTTGGCAGGCTGGAAGGGGGTGAGTGCCCTGTAGGTATGGTAAGGTCTGGCTTTACAGGGAGCAAGTGATGGAGAAAGACTGCCAGGGAAGTCCTTTTTAATGCAGGTACAGGCACTGAACCTGGAGCACATCTGCCTATGAGGGGTACAGAAGCGCCACTTTTATAGGGCAGAAGGGAAGTCTGTAGCAATGCCTGTAGTGTGCTAAAGCAACCTTCTGTAAAGACATCTTTGCAGAAAGAGTTTGCAGCTTTGTGAATGGCTGAACAGTGTCGTTAAAAGTATTTCCTGTGATTCTAAATAATTTGAATTAAAATTTATTTCTACTGCCATGTTGTCTTTAGCACATGTAAGCTCCTTTTAAATGGGGACCAGAGGAAATAGGTACCATCCCTTACTCTTTCTTCACTTTCCTCCTCTGCCATGAAGAATGCTTTCCTGGGACCAAATCAGTGATCCCAGCCTACTAAGATGGCTGGAGTAGGCACATGGGTCTTTGTGACATTTGGGTTGCCATGACTCTTGATATTTGACTATTCCTTGAGAAAATAGCACCATTTGGGGCATGTGAGGCCAAGATATGATGGAACCCTGGCTGAAGTGTGTGTGTGTGTATGCGCGCGCTCACATTTTCTGTGACCATTTTGCAATTCTGTGTTTCATGGAATCTCTACACTATTCATTGCTAGAATGATTCCTTTGAATGAAAAAATGAGAGGGAGAATCTCACAGAGGGAAAAGGGATTTTCCTAGGTTAGAAACTCATGGCCATCTTAGGATGAACATTATTCTTCTATTTTTGAGTCAGGAAACCCCATCGTTATCATAAAAGTTGCCACTGGAGCAATTGGAGCACTGGGGGGAGAGTTGGGAGCATGTGGCCATTATTTGGGCCACATGACTTAAAAATCAACCATCAGCGATCTATATTTGGAATATGTTCCTTTTCATTTATTTTTCCCTTGCTCTTGCTTTCTTTCCCAAAATCCATAAATAGCTTGTTATGTCTTACAGAGATGTAAACAACAGAATTAGGGTCTTCTTTATTAAAGTTGAATTATTTTCAACATTTATCCCAAAAGAATCTATAGGCATGCAAAATCCACAAAAGCAGTGTTACTACTCAAAAAAGTGGTATTTGGTGCATTAAAATGACCATCTACTCTTGCCTTTTGTCTTCACAGTGATGAGTGGATACTCTGGGTTCCAAATGTCTGCTTTTTAATTTTTTTTTTTTTTTTGAGTTGTGTGTTATTGCTTGATATGTGAGAATAGGTACTGGGAACCTGGCAGTAAAGTCTCCTGCCTTTAATCATGCTGTCAGTCGTAAAGTCCAGTGCAGCATTAGAATTAGGTCACAGGCATGGGCTGTGCAATCAGACTACCTGAACTTGAAATCTGGCTACTTCCTTATTAGCTGTTTGTATCAAGCTAGTCAAGTAACTTAAATCTGTTCCTCTGCTTTTCATCTGTAAAATGGGGATAATGGTACTTTATAGGTATGAAGTTTATATGAGATGATGGACATACCATAGCATCTGGCATAGAGTAGGCATTCACTCAGTGGTAGATTTTATTATAGTGCAAAGTCATTTGAGTGCCAGATGACCTGAGTTCATGTAACTCAAATATCTAATATTTTCTGAGTTTGTCATCTTGTTCCAGGCATCTCTATGTAGGATGGATGGCAGAAGTACTCTATTGATTAGACAAATAATGTCACCTCTCAGTGCCTTGTTTTCTTAAATTCATATCCATGTATTTAGATCAAATAATATCCTTTACTCATAAAGCCTTAAGTAAACTGTAATATTGCAGCATCATTGATGTTCTCGGACATATAAGAGCTCATTCTCTACTCTGGGCCTTTCTAGGATAATGTTGTATAAGTTTCTGAGATAAAAGTCTCTTCCTTGACCAAACACTATCTTTTGGATCCCCTTTGGACTTTGTCTAAACTTGTACAGAGAATCTTTTAAGTTGTTTGAGGCAAAGATGCATGATTGATAAATACCAGGCCATTTGGTTTCCCTTCATATGGTATATTCAGTTATATTTGCCCTCCTAAAGATACCTTTGTTTCTTAATTTTCAGACAGTTAACTTAAAATTCTTCAATATATTTTCATTACTCTTTAAATAAGGACAAAAATACTTTACAAAATGCTTCCCTACTTCATTCTCCAATCTCAACTTAACCTTTTCTCCTTTTTATTACCTGTTCCAGGAGCACTTGGCTTCTTTTAGTTCATTGACTGTACCATGATTTCTTACCTTAGAATTTTTGCACATGCTGTTTCCTTTGGCTGGAGTATTCATCTCTTCCCCTCCTCTTACTTTACCTTGTTAACTCCTATTAACCTGTCATATCTCAGCTTGAGAAAAAAGCATGCTTGGAAAAGCCCTCTTGGCCACATTCCATCCATCCTGCACACCAGATTAGACCTTGTTATCTCTGAGTGTGTTTGAGATCTTCTTTGTCTCTATAAGTTCAGTTTCAAGTGGATCAGCTGCTGATTTTCATCTGCTTGGGACACATAACTTTGGAATCAGGGTATTAATGTTTTCATAAATACTGGAAAGTTCCCTTTAAATACTGCCTCTACTCCATCCTCTCTTGTCTCTGGGACTCACAGAAGATACACCTGGGATTTTGTTTTCTCTTTCAGGTCTCCTAACTTCTTTGTCAGGGTTTCTGTCTTTTTGTCTCTCTTTGTGATATTCTGAGGAATTATCTCCATTTTTCTCCCAGTGTAATAATTTTCTCTTCCACTTTGACTAATTTGTTGTTTACCCCTTCCATTGAGATAGTATTACGTCCCTGAATTCTAATTGGTATTTTTCCAAATATGCCTGGTCCCTTGTGACAGTGTCTTTTTCTTTTAAAAATATTTTCATTACTTAAATGCTTTTAGATGTACTTCTCATTCTTGTTCATGTGGATTGTCACATAATTTACAACTCTGCCCTGCTTATGGCAGCTCCTGAAGAGTCGGCTTATGCATTTCACTCTGGTTTTGATGACCTTTTTCTGTTTTGGCCTTGGGATTTCCTAATTTTCATAAAAATGGCTATTTGTTATAACTTTATCCTGCATATTTAGGTTTTATAGTAGGAGTATTATTCTGCTGTATGGCTGGAAGTAGGTGTCCTCCAGGTCTTTTATAAACTACCACCTGTCATAGTTGTCATGAACCATCAAACAACAATCACCTGTTGAATAAGTGTCTTCCCTGCAATATCAACTACCACCTGTCATAGTTGTCATGAACCATCAAACAATAATCACCTGTTGAATGACTGTCTTCCCTGCAAGCATGTAATTCCATAGGCGTAGAGACTGTCCGGCTTGTTCAAAATTGTAGCTCCAGGTCCAAGCCTAGAGCCTAGAACATTGCAGGGCTCAATATTATTGAAATGAATGAAAGATGTGGAGGCAGAGGTAGCCCTGGATGTCAATGTGGGTTAAGAACTTCCCTTCATCCTTTTGCAACCTTTTTAAACACTTCTCATCTTTCTTTGAGCACTACCCTTCCCTAAAATTATTTAATCCCTCTGTAAATTGACATGATATCAGTGAATAATAGGTTATTTCACAGTGTGCTGCTTTTAATTATCTTCTATATAGATTTGAACTCACAATCACCTTGGACCTAGGAAGGGCTGGGATGAATATCCTCTTTTTACAGATGAGGAAGCTAAAGGTTGGAGAGATGACAAGACTTACCTTTGGTAAGACAGTAGTAAATCCCAGTATTAAATCTATGTCTTTTGATCCTGAGTCTATAGGACTGTACCTTAGCTGTTTGGAATGAGTACCAGAACTTCTTTATGTGAGAGTAAAGTCTACTTTGCTTCTTTACTGAACTACTTATTTGTTTGTTTGTTTGTTTGTTTGTCTTAATATTTTTTGAGAGAGCACAGTGGGGGAGGGGTTAGGGGAGGGGGACAGAGGATCCAAAGCGGGTTCTAACTCTGACAGCAGTGAGCCCGATGCAGGGCTCGAACTCACAAACCATGAGATCATGACCTGAGCCAAAGTTGGATGCTCAACTGACTGAGGCACCCAGGTGTCCCTGAGCCACCTTTTTTCTTGCTAAAGAAATCAGTATTGGGGAAAGAACGGGTACTGCCATTCATGATACAGCCAGAGCCTTTAGGACTCAAACTACTTGACTTTCCATTTGGACAACGTGTTTACGTTTCTTTTAGACAAACATTATAAACCACCTTCTGTCAAAGAATCCAGGTTGCTGGAGAACTCTGTTCGTAACCTACTTGGATATGAGAGTATCTGGTAAAGGATGGTGTGTTATAGATCACACAACACAAACACAAGTTTCACTGATGTTTAACACATTTGGAGGGGTAAGGTGAGGCATGGGGAAGAACACATGGGCAGCGACAGTCATAGCAAGCTGAGGCCCCCAGGTCAATTCCAACCTCAGGGCTGAAGATCTCGGGTGACTGGAATCTTCCAGGCTCACTGGTGTCCAAGAAGAGCCCCCGTGACAGCTTGCATTGTGGCACTGGAGCCCTGAGGCAGACACAGCAGCTTCATTCCTGAGGTAGGGAGGGGAGAGGGAGTACCAAGGAAGCAAATCTTGGCTACTTACCTCAGGGCGGACCCCTTGGGTGTCGCAATGCCATAGCCTTTGGAATCCAAGTTACCTCCCACCTTCATGGTGTCACAGGGTTTCCGCTGCTCAATGTATTCATTCATGGTAGACTCCAGAAGGTAGGCATATTTGCCTTTGGATTTCCTCACTCGGATCATTCCTTCCTCCGTGGTTCGCACAAAAACTGATGGTTCTGCTGACTTCATGTATGTCCACATTTTCTCAAACACGGCAATTTTAGACCTCTGGCAGGGGACAGGAACAAAGCTGGAGTTAAGTGCTGGCTGCACTTGGAATTGAGGTGGCACACACACTAATGAAGAGCTGAGTGTAGCTTGATCACACATTCATGAGTGAGATTAGCTCAGGAAGAAACAAATTATGAGTGATTGCAAAATAAGAGGCTCTAATTAGTACCAGTAGGTTCCAAAGTACAAATATCTTGCAAATAGAGAATGAACAGAATAGCTCAGAATCTTTTAATTACTGCTGAATTATATTCTCCTTCTATATGGGAAGGGTTAAGAAATGCAACCCTAATCTAGCTTCTGAAGACATTATAGAACCTATCTATTACTCAAGAAGGCCATATTTATACTGCCCAGAAGAAAAGGAGAGCTTAATATCAGTGAAATATGATTTCATTATTGGTTCCCCCAATAAGAAAAACATTGAGGAATTCTGGATCATGAGTCATATTATAAAACTGACCTTGGAATGTAAAGTGTCTGATAAAGCTAATAACTTGAGACCTAATACTGTCACCTGTTTATATTTCAAAAGCCTCTCAATCTTGCCAAACTGTTTTCCTCTCCTTGTACTGAACTCACTTTGAAACTTCCCTTCTTTGGGACTTTGCCTAGGCTATTTACTTCTCTTGATACCCTGGTTCTCTCCAGCCACATCCTACTAGTCATTTCACAGGCCAGAACAAATCCTTTGTATTCTGAGGCCACCTTAGTTTCAAAGACAATCATTCACAAGCTCTAGTGGGCACCAGAATCCTGTGTAGAAATTGTAAATATGGAGATGCCCTGCTCTAAACCTATAGATTCTGATATGGCAGGTCTGGGGTGGAACCTAGAAAAGATCTTTTCTTCCAGGAGTTCCCCCAGATGATTCTGATTTGTAGGCCTCTGGGGCTAAAAAGAGTATTGTGAGGGCTGATGTTCCTCTAGGACACACTCACTGGACCTTCAGGCTAGACTGCCAAGATTGCAAGGCATCCTTGCGTGTGTACAGGTCTTAAGTATATGGATGCCATCTGAGGGAGGGGGACATCTTCCCTTCTGTGAGTCCTTCACAGAGTGCACCCTTACACATAGTAGGCCCTTAGTCAAGGCCCACAACCCAGGACCACAAATCATCCCTCTCATCTAACATGGTCTTTCTAAAGAGTGTCCTTACTCCAAAGGGTAGATGCATTTTGGGGGTACTGGAGTCTGGCTTTGAAAATGGACACATGTTATACATATATAAGGGGCTAATGTTTTTAAAGAGTGCTAGAGTCATGAAATTCATGTAGACTAGTGGTTAAAACACAGATTACAGATTTATTTAGTATAAAATTATACACACAAAATGTCATTTTTCTTTGCACACAAATATCGGTTTTATTTCTTTGATATCAACATCAAGTGTTGGCAAAATATTGATAAACAGTTAAGTTGTTGTTTGAGCCAAATGATCTATAGAGATATTTGGGCCTAGAAAAAGTCTGGTCTCAATGGAAAATTAAGGGAAATAGTTACTGAGAATTTCAGAGAAGTATTTGGTAGAGTGAATCTATAATTAGATCAACTAGGTGATACGCTTTAAAGTATGGTTGACCCTCTGGAAAGGCCACTGGACTGGGAGTGAAGAGCTTGGGTTCTAGTCTTTCCTCATCTGCTCCACGAGGATTTGGGGCATGGGGACCTTTGAATCCCTTGTGGTCTTAAAATACCTGATTCTTTACATGAAAATACATCATTCAAGCAACAATGTATGAGGAAGAAGAAGAAGAAAAAAAGGAGAAAAGGGAGGGAGAATTTCAAAGTTAGAGGAGGATACACCTAGAACCAATCAGAACATCTACAGTGTACATCTCTTCTCGCTCAGGAAACAGAGAAATGTATAAATTCAGCTGTGACCAGATTTACAGATGATCTTCCAGGCAGAAACCCAACAAAATACTCAGCAGGGCAATGGCAAGATGCAATTTGACCTGACAAGATGGCCACGGCAGGGAACTGGGCTGTTGACAGGTAGAGCTGAAGAGCCCTCTGGGCAACAGTATGCAGAAAATTAATATGTCCTCTCGGTCTCACCCCTGTGCCCCAAATGCCAGGGCTGTGCTCATAGCTGCTCAGATTAGGCTATCAGGAAAATCTCATCTCTAGGGATGTGAAGGCAGCATGAATGGCAGGGAAGATTGGAAACATACTTGGGGTATTTGTTCTTGGATCTCTCCTATCATCTGCAGCTCTCACAGCCCTTCATACATCTTAATTAAACTGTCGATGGAGGATTCAGTGACTCTGGATTGGAGCTGCCAAGAAGCTCTGGGCTGCCGTGGGGACTAGAAGCCATATTTTTTTAGAGACTGGGGTAGAAGAATACTTGTGTCACCATGCTCTTCTCCTGCCTTATGAGGGTGGTAGGTGATCTTGTTTCCCCATCCACCAAAGTCCTGGTGGGAAAATTCTCAAGGTCAAATTTACAGAGATGGAAGGGCTCATGGGGCATATCTTGTTAGTGCTGTCTTTCTACCGGTAAAGAAACTGGGGCCCACAGTGTGGCAGTGAACTGTCCAATGTCATGTACCTTCTTAGTGGCAGAGCCAGGAATAAAACCCTGGTTTCCTGATAGCACCTAGTGCCTTTTCACTGCAACCAGCTGCCTCCCTTATTTTAGGCTTTATATCTTACTAGCTGTGGGACTTTGGACAAATAACAACATTTCTGAGCCTTAGTCTTCCTCTCCTGACAATGTTGATGATGGTACTGACTGCATAGTGTCGCCATGGATAGTACATGACAACAGATGTAAAATGCATAACCCAGTGCCTGACACATAGGAGGTATTCTATAAGTGGTGCAATTACTACTACTAATTATGCCCTTTATTTAGGTTTTGCTTTAGGATAAGAATGCCCAATACATGGCTGGCTTGAGACCACTTTCCCTTCCTATATATGTGAGGGATATTGACATCAGTCAAGGAATTCTTTCACACTGTGCCCAGATGTGACCTCAGAATCCCCTCTCAACATCGAACTCCAGGCCACCACTCTTGATCAGAGTTAGCATATGAACTACAACCTATTGTCACGAATGTAGTAGACCTAGTGAGTGCCCAGAGCTTGTAGAATACACACTGTTTTGTTTCTAGATGCCTCACAGTGTCCTGTGGATGAGAAATAGAAATATGTCAATTGACATAGTGATTAACAGATAACTTTCAAGTCCTAAGTCCTAGCTATGCCTCTGAGTAGTTAGAGCATGACCCTTTTCTTTTCTGGGCCTCAGTTTCCCCAACTACAAAAGGAAAAGGTTAGACTAGATTTGATCATGAGCTCATCTAATAACCTGAATAATCTTTTTAAAAAATCAGCTAATGACACCACCTCATTAGGACAGTGTGGTTCAGCGTCAAGAATACTTTGGCTGGAATGAAGAAACAGAATTTGTGTTCATCCTCAACACTTGCATTATGATTCCCTGAATTTCAATTTCTTATTCACAAAATGGACATATAACTCCTGTTCTACCATAGGTCATAGGTGGGACATAAATGAGACCATGGACGGAAGGTGTTTTGGGGATAGTGACATGCTCAGATATTGGGGATGAGAACATGAGAATGTAATGAGTAAGTGAATTGGCTGTTCCCCAACTTCATCAGCAAAGCCAGGGATATAGGAATGGCTACCTAGACAAATATGAGACATCCCCTTCACACTTTGGTTGCAGGCTAAAAATTCTAGAGAATTATGAGATTACAGGAGGTTTTTCTACTAGCTGGTTGGTTAAGCTTAAGGAAGTCATGTCTCTCTCTAAAACGATAGACTCTGACCACATGACCTCTAAGTCACCTTCTTGCTCCATTATATTGAAGTAGATGACATTAGCCTTGGAGACTGGGTCAGTGATGGTTAAGACCTCGGTCCCCTTCCTGCTTGTCATGCAGAACATAGAACCCACAACCAAGAAACTGAGCACACTCTGTGGGTTCACTCGGAGTCTGGGGTTTTCTCCATAAAGTTGCAGTGAGAACCTGGTAGGACTGTATGGGATCCCTGTCCCTTGCCTGAAGCAAGGCAGATACTGGCTGTCTATTCTCCTTCTGCTACTTATTACCTGGGTGACCTCAGGCAATTACTTTGACTTCTCTGAACTTCACATATAAAATGGGGAAAACAAATTTCTAACTGTAATGACAAGATTAAATGAGGGTGTGCTGGCACAAGACCTGATTCATAGCAAATGCTAGGTAAGTTGTAGCAATTATTTATCATTTTTCCTTCCTCAATACATGGTAGCTCCATGTACTATTTCTTCAACTTCCAGGAGGAACATGTCTAAAGTCCAGGGAACTACAGGCTTTTCTGCTTTGGGGCATTTGTTCAAGTTGTCCCCTTTGTCTGGAATATAATTAGCCAACCCAGACTTGACCTAGTTTCATGATGCCTAGAAATATTTTCTAATGTTTGTGGCTGTAAATCCCTACCCCTTATGCAAGATGGCTCCCAAATGCCTGTACCCCAAAGCCCTGTACCCACAGAGCCTTGTGTCTTAGATGCCTCATCTCTTCTAATATCATAATGACTTGTTGAGGTAGATATTATTCTCCTGACTCTATAGATGAGAAAATGGTGTGAAAGAGGCTAAGGGCCAGAGAACAAGTAAAGGACAGAGCCAGGGTCTGGCCCTAGGTTTGGATGACCCTAGGCTTGTGTTTCTAAGCTCTCTGCTCCTCTGCCTTCACTCGCTGCCTCTGGCCACAAGACCTCTCCATCACCTCCACTTTCACTTCACATTTTGTCTCTCCTGGCACTGTTAAATAGACCACCTGTTCCAGTAATCATCCCCCATATACCATCTCCTTATTCATCAAGTCTTCAAGGAGAGGACATAAAAGGGCATCAGGTTTGGACCTTGTCCCCAGGCCGATACTAATCAATTACTAATTAGACTGCAAGTATGTGTGGGAACAGGGAAGGAACTGAATGTCATATCCTTTGCAGCCCTCAGAGAAGTTGGCACAGACTGGCATACATAAGGGGTCTGATTCAGTGCAAGAGCTTTGAAGTTATTACAAATATAGAATTGTAGATTTCTCAAGAATTTGTAAGAAGCTGAGAAATGTTCTGAGTTTCCCTGACTTGTACTATGCTAAGCAGTTGCTCTGGTTGACTATAATCACATGCTCCTTAATGAGGATATTTTAATGACAGTAGTGGTTCCCTTTTGTGAAGGTGCTCTAGGACAAGGGATATTCCTACCCTGAAGAACTCCTTAGTGGACCCTGCTTCCAGTGTGCCGTAAGCGATTTCCGTCTGTTTCGCTAGGTCCTCAGCACTCTCGATGGGAGACACCATCCTCTCCACGGTCAAGAAGGCAGCCAGGTTGGCTGTGTATGAGGAGATGATGATCAAGGTGAAGAACCACCAGACACCACCAACGATGCGGCCAGACAGGGACCTGCAGGCCAAAGGGAAGAGGTGTCAGAAGCATTGACATCAACTGCATAAGGCCATAGGGAAGGGCCAAGGGCCAGCCTAAGCCCCGTCAGCAGAGCTGTCAAGCCCTATTGCACCCTTCTCCTCTGTCAGCTAGATGTGATAATTCAAATGTCAGAGAGATTCATGTTGGCATTTTATTCCTTATTACAAGATAAGGACTTGTGTGGTTGCTGTCCTTCATGGGTGATAAAATCCCACAGGCATATATTCACACCACCTTTGCACATACATATACATCAAGACATGTGCCAACAAAGACAGATATGTCAACACTTGACCACAAAATCACAAATATGTACAAACATTATCTATCTATCTATCTATCTATCTATCTATCTATCTATCTATCATCTATCTGTCTTACAAACATCATTTTAAATGCAGTTACATATACACCAAATGTTTGTGCACACACATATGAATTGCAAATGCATTTACACACATGATGCACACGTTTGACCATGTTCAGAAATGTTTCCAGATTGCCTTCTCATTACTCTTCTTTTGGCCTTCAAAGGCTACCAAAGTAATGGACCAGAAGGAAAGGAAGGGAGAATGTATTGGAGGCAGAATGTGAACAGCTGTACTTCGGCCACTTTGGGGAAATGTCACTGTTGAGGGCAAGTACAGTTCTCCCCCCTACCACAGGGAAAGAGTTTGGCTGAAATAAAAGACAAAGCATATTTTGTACTGGATCCAAACAGCAACTATGACAATCACAAATGAGGTGAGAAATTGTTCCTTGATGTTCTTAGAGTCCTAGACGCCTCTCTTATGCCCAACAATGAGGAGAGACTTGACTAGTCAAGAATTCTATGATCTTTCAGATTTGGCTAGGAGGTTTCCAGTTCTAGAATATTTTTCCAAAGATATTACAAACTGATGTTGATGTCATATGATGTGGTATGGTGGACATAC
Source organism: Panthera leo (assembly GCF_018350215.1). Classification (NCBI taxonomy): domain Eukaryota; kingdom Metazoa; phylum Chordata; class Mammalia; order Carnivora; family Felidae; genus Panthera; species Panthera leo. The sequence continues at coordinate 193,133,972 of NC_056679.1, forward strand.
AGGGCATCAAATCATACTGAATCATACAGTGATAAAGTTGCTTGCATTCTATTTTTCTTTCCATCCAGCTTGATTTGTTAAGTAAGTGTCATCCTGACACTACTATAATTGTACATCCTTTCTAACATGTGCCTTGACAGCCTTAAGCTCAGAGCTTTCAGTAGGTGACAGTGCTTAACTAAAACTTAATACTTAACCACCAAAGAAATCACCAATACAACCTATAAGTTTTACAGATAAATTCGAGTCTCAAATCACACTGACTCAGGAGCAGAACCCAGGCCTGCTAGCTTGCTTGATTGTCCCACAATGCTCTGAAAACCCTACCGGACCTTCTCTGTGTTATTCCCATGTTCCTGTGTGTCCCACTTTGTTTGCATGTCTTACAGGCTCCTTTTGATTCTAGGCAGACAGTGCTCACTTCAAAAAATTCAGCAAATATTTGTTGTTGCTTGCTATATGGAAAATAATGTTCTTAGATGCTTCCTATTAAAAGAGGAAATAAGAGGAAATTTGTTCAAAGGAATGAGATCAGGAGAGTGGAGCAAAGCTATGCCCTGTGAAGAATGGCTGCAGGAGGAGGGAACCAGAAAAAAAGACTTGGAGAGAGGTGTTCCCTGAAGGATTGATAGGAGGCTGCTGCCATGAGACCCAATTTAGGAGCATTTGGTACAAGTGTTTTAGCAATACAAGGAGTGGGTATTTGATAGGTAGGGTGGTGCAACAATGAGTTGGCTATTCTGAGGGTGAGAGTGGGTTTCCCCATTTCTGAAGATGTTCACTTGGTGGGCCATTCACAAAGAAGCTGTGTTGGTGCCTACTCTTAGTCCCCAGGGTACGACGTGCTGGAGACATGTCTACACAGAGGGTCATATATTACACAGGGCCAGCTTTCTCTCTTACTCCTCCCATCTCTCCCTTTCTGTGATTTGAAATGATAACTAGGTAGACCAGGATGCATGGCTTCCATTGGGCAGTCAAGCAAAATGAGATACAAAGAGGCAAACTTATTCTCTCCATGCCCTAGGGGTAGTACACATATGTACTCAAAATCACAGGATCTTCTTTTCACCTTAGGAGGTGGCAAATATCAGTGTCCTGGGGCTGTGTGAAGATGCTACTCTTTTCCCAACTCTGGGTGACCACAGTAGCATCTAAACTAGACTTCCCTCCATGCAGCCCCTCCTTCCACTGCTCTGCTGAATCAGTTTGAGTGGTCTTTTTAAAAACGTGAATTGTATTATGTTGCTTCTTTGCTTAAAATCCATGAAAGCCTTTCTCTTACACTTGGAATAAAATTCAAACTCCTTGGTGACCATCAAGGTCCCATGTGGTCTGGCCCCTGGCCTGCTCACCAGTGTGTCCACAACATGCTTTCTGTACTCTGGTCACACTGGGCTTTGTTTGGTTCTTTCTATTCAAAAGTCTCATACCCTTATCACATGCCACTCTTGCCCCCACTCCCACCCCCATCATTGTTTCAACCCTATTCATCCTTCAGACCTCAACCCACCTAGCACTTTTTCAGCATTCAGGCTTAAGAATCTCAGAGCCTCATGTAGCTCACATTGTCATTGAAATTGGATCTCTGTGTGTTTGTTGACTATCATTCCCCTAGATCATAAGCTCCATGAGAGTAAAGAATCTTATAGCACCTAGCACAGAGTGGGCCTCAATAACAAGTGAATGCATGAATATCACCTCTCTCATAACCTGCCAACTCTATTCACATTGGATTCTAGAGACCAGGAATATTTTTCAGGGCCAGGAGAATTCAAACTTGCTTATAGCCCAGGATGTCTGGAGTAACAGCCTCAAACCAAGTGTTCAGGATGGCTATTTCCTTTTCCAACATTACTGAACTGAGAGACCCAGCTAAAGTATCCCAAGTTGGGGATCATCTAGTGAAACTCAAAACCCTCCCAAGAAAGTTCCAAGTCAATGGATCCTTCTTTCCTGTTCTTCTTTAATTAATATTTATCTGCTAGGCATTGAGAGCAGCTTACCCTGCACACTATTTCCCACATCCCCACCTATTTAATAAAGATACCAAAGAAGGAGTCTGTTGTTTAACAGCCAGTAAGTGTCATCTGTAGCATAACTGGAAGGTTGGGGGAAGAGGCTCCTCAAAATGTGACATAATTCCAATGCTTCATTTGCATCTGATCCATGTGATAGGAACCTGAGTGTAAAACACCATCCTTCTTCAGTTCAGACCTGGTACAGGCTAAGCTGGGCCTCTTGTCTAAGAACTCTGCATTTTCCCAGTTCCATACCAAAAGTAGGGAGATGGAGTTATTGGAGGCCAAGACTGGGAATGAGTGTCTTTGCTCTTTCACTGACCAGCCCCATAACCTTGGCAAGTTGCCTGCCCAGCTGGGCCTCTGTCTTCTCTTCTGTGTAATGGGTGAGACTAACTCTATGTCATGGTGAGAAACCAAAACTTTCAGAACTAGACTTAGTTGATTCTTTTCCTGTAACTGATACAAGTTATTGGAATTAAAATAGCACAGGGAAAAGTCTTTGAAAAGTGCTGTTGAAACATGAGGCATTATTTTTGTGATAATTATTCTCCTAGGGAGCTATAGGATAAATTCCTTAGTAGGGAAGAACAACTGTTATCTGGCCCGTGGAGGTATGCCTCATCACCTGAATTTTATTAGTCTTATAACTTGGCACAGCTCTTCCCTAAAGTCCCTAAGCCACTGAGGAATCCCTATGTTCCTCTAGAATTGGTCACAACTTATATGGCTTGTTGGGCTCTTTATCTTACTCAATCATCATTTACAGTACTATGAAATGGATGGGAGAGGGATGAATATCCCCATTTTACAGATGAAAGATCTGCAGTTACATGACATCAGGTGACTTATCCAGGGTCATGTAGTGAGCCATTAGCAAATCTAGGACTAGGAACCAGGACTTCATCTTTCTTGTCCAGAAGTCTACCCACTGTAGAACATTACCTCCTTCACCAGATTCTGATTCATTTGTAGTGAGCACAGACTTCCTCAACCCATGTCATCTCCCTGATGTTGGATCACAGCCATGATTCACTTCTTGTAAAGCTCAGTGGGACATTTGGGAGCTACAGAAAGGAGTCTGACCACCAGCATCTCCAGAGAATTGGAAACCTATTTGTATTTGTTTTCTATCACTGCATAACAAATCACCACAAACTTAGTGTCTTCTAATAGCACTCATTCATTGTCTCATATTTCCGTAGATCAGAAGTCTGGGTCGGGGTATCTAGATTCTCCACTAAGGTCTCACCAAGCTGAAATCATGGTATTGGCTGGGGCTATGGTTCTTATCTGGAGTTTGGGTTGAACAACCTCACTGGTTGTTTGCAGTGTTCACCTCCCTGTGGTCATGGGACCAAAGTCATTGTTTTCTGGCTGGCTGTCCACCCGAAGCTGTCTCAGCTTCTAGAGGTTGCCAGCATTCTGCATCACCTGTCTCCTCTATCTTCAAGCCAGCAATAGTGTAGCAATCCCTCTTATTCTTTGAACCTCTCTGACTTCCACTAGTTGGAGAAAACTCTCTTTTTCTAAAGGGCTCATCTGTTTGGGTCAGGTCCACCTGGAAAAATATCTGTACCTTAAAATCAACTGATTTGGGACTTCAAATTATACCTATAAAATCTCTTCACAGTAGTACCTAATTAGTGTTTGAATGACCAAGGGATAGGTATCTTTAGAAATGTGTGCCATACTATTTATCCATTCATTTTATAAACATTACTTGTATGGCGGCACTGTTGGGCATTGCAGAGATAAAAGTGAATATACCATGGGGTGCCTGGCTGCCTCAGTTGGTTGAGTGTCTAGATTTCAGCTCAGGTCATGATATCATGGTTCATGGGATCAAACCCTGCATCAGGCTCTGAACTGACAGCATGGAGCCTGCTTGGGATTCTTTCTCTCCCTCTCTCTGTCCCTTCCCTGCTGATGCATGTGTGTTCTCTCTCTCTCTCTCTCTCTCTCTCTCTCTCAAAATAAATAAATAAACTTTAAAAAAAGTGAATACACAATAGTCTCTGCCTTCCATGCAGAAGATGGGAGGGCAGTGTAGCCTAGTGATTAAAACACAGGCTGTGGGGTCCAACACCCTGATTCTCTGCCAAATGTTTAGCACAGTGTTTGAAGCATAGTAAGCACTCAGTAGAACTATCACCATCTTATATTAATGTCATAAATGGTAATTATAGTACTCTCTTAATTATGTGACAAGTAAGAAAGTAGTACTAAGGGGACACAGAAAGACTTGATAATCACTCTGCTGGCAGGTGTCAGGGACAGTTATCAGAGGAAGAGAAACTTGTGCTTGATTTTGGAGTATAAGTAAGAGACTGTTAAGCAGAATAGGTACAGTAGTAGGAGAAGGCTCAGTAGCTAGAGGTAAAAAGAGGAGGTGAGTGGAATATTATCTCTTCTTCAACTCCCCAGTCATTGCAAGCAGAGCTCTAAGCAACCCCTTCTGCTCCCCATCACACCATAATCCTTCTCCTATTACAATTCTAACCATGCTGCTGTAGTGATTTTTTAAAGATGCTATAATGATTATTACTTATAGTATTATTGATGAACAGGGGTGATGCTTGGTTGAACTTGCTAAAACAGAGCCCATGGAAATTGGGAGGGGCAGGCTGCATGAAGAGATCAAAGTGACAGGGTCTGGTGATCCACGGGAGCAGGGGCTGTGGAAGAGGACAACGCTCAAATGGCAATTCATGCCTACTGGGTGAATGGACTCTGACATGCTCTTGATGCTGGCAATAAGCTGTCTCTTCTTGTAAATGATGGTTTTTACTTTTGTTAATAAGACACTGCATATATTATTAAATGTGATGCTAATAGAAGACAGTAAGGCTCTGATGTGATCATTCTCTGCTTCTGATGGATATTTCCTGTCCTGTTCATGCATTAGGATTCACTGTAGGCCTTTATTTATTTATTTATTTATTTATTTATTTATTTATTTATTTATTTATTTATTTTATAATCTCTCAGCTTAGATTTGTCATTCTAGACCAGGGATAGGCAAACGTTTTCTGTAAAAGTCCAGGTAGTAAATATTTCAGGCTTTGTGGGCTTCATGTACTACTCATCTCTGTTGTTGTAGTATGAAAACAGCCATAGACAATACATAAACATATGCACATGACTGTATTCAAAAAAAATTAATCATAAAAACACACAGCAGGCTGGTTTTGGTCTGTGGGCCACAGTTTGCTGACTCCTGCCCTTAATCCTATTGTGAATGTCAGAGACTTTTGATTTAAGTGAGTATGCTACAGTAGTCAAGAAATATATTACCATCTATCTAGTTATTAGTCCCTCCAGGTAAACATCCAGATAAAATATTGCAATGATTCATTTGATAATGACTTTTGTGCTATCCTCAAGGAGAAAGTAGAGGGCATTGGTGAGGAGAATGGGCCCAGGGGTCAGATAAAGCAGGATGGAATCTTGTCTCATTACTTACTGGTTGTATGACTTTGGGCAAGTCACTGAATCTCTTTGTGCTTGTTTCTTTACAAAATGAAGTAATTGTACTCATGGTGTTTTTAAGAATTAAACATGAAAATACAAATGAAGGATGTAGCACAGTGCCTGGCATAGAGTAAGCATTTCAGGATGGAGGTCTTCACATAGCGCAAGGAGCAATAGCCTGCTTGGAGGTAAGGGAGTATATGCCATGGCCAGGGACTTTAGGAAATCAGATCCTTGAGACCAATGTGGGGAATGGAAAGTCGTTAAAAAGCAATCAACATTCGATCCTGTCAACCTACTCTCTGGGACAATTCTGACAAGGAGTTGGATATGGACATTCTTCATTTCAAAAGCATTTCCTGTCATCCCCAAGAGGAAGGAGACAGAAGGGACACTTCCTGTGTGCCTTCATTCAGCCAAGCTCAAGAGGTCACTGAGTTCAACCTATTTCCCTTTGTCATCTGCTTCCAATGGCTATTTTTAAAAAGTAATGAGGGGCGCCTGGGTGGCTCAGTCAGTTGAGCGTCCGACTTCGGCTCAGGTCATGATCTCACAGTTCGTGAGTTCGAGCCCCGTGTTGGGCTCTGTGCTGACAGCTCAGAGCCTGGAGCCTGCTTCACATTCTGTGTCTCCTTCTCTTTCTGCTCCTTCCCTGCTCCTGCTGTGTCTCTCTCTGTCTCAAAAATAAACATTAAAAAAATTTTTTTAAATAAAAAAAAAGTAATGAAAACATGGGTGTGAAGGCAGAAACTCAGATGGCCTGCCTCTAAATTAGTGGGAGAAACAAATGTCCATCTTGGCTAATTACTGAGCTGAGCTATGTTCGGAGAGAGGCTTACTGGGGATCAGGTATGAAGGTTCCCAGACCAGGGTAAATAGCTCTGGTCAAATGCAAGAATTTTATTCGTGAGGCCACTTAATCTGAGGCGCTATGTTTGGACGGCAAATCATCCATTTGTCACCAGCTGCAAATCACCCAGCACTTCCCTGGCACAGCAGAAGTGACTCGTTTTAATTTCCCCAGCTGCTGGCCACTGTGTTCTAACACTGTGGCAGCAGGGTGGGCCTTGGACTCCTGTGGTGACTCCCAGGGGTGGGAAGCTGGGGGCTGGACAACAAGCTCTAAGTTTGCAGCACATGCAGAGCTATGTTTCAAAATGGAAAATTGTTTTCCATTTAGGTAGGCTATGGGAGTGTCGCACGGGTGCAGTTTGCAAAAGAATGGATGTAAATGAGTTCAGTTATTCTTAAAAATGTACTGATTCATTGGTTCACTCTGAGTCTCAGTTTTCACACCTGAAAATGGGGATAATGATATCCATCTCATGGATGGTAAGAATTCCAGGAGTAAGTCATGTCTTGCACAGACAGAGCAGGGCTCAAGATGTCATCTGTAATAATGGTGATTATTCGATGATTTCTTCTAGAAACACTCCTCTTAGCTTCTAGGTCCATTCTTTCCTCAGTCTCCTCCTATCTCTCAGTTTACTCCTTCTTAGTCTTTTTGTTGTTGTTGGTTCTTCCTTTCTTCCCAATATTAAGCTCTTTCTGTTCCCAAAGCTCGGGTCTCAGCCCTGTTACTATAACCGCCTACCATCTTGCCCCAGCTGACCTCCTCCAGTCCAAGTCCTTTATTCATAGATGCTGACCACTCCCAAATTTAAATCTCCAGGCCCTCTCCCAACCTTTAACATGTGTATCTAACTGCCTCCTTGACACCTCAAACCTGAAATATCTAACACAAAATTCTTAATGAATGTCCACCAAAAAGCCCCAAATCAGTACAACATTACTGACGAATTCTTCGCCTTCCTCATCTCAGGAAGTGACATAACTGTCCATCTGGCCGTTCAAACCTAATACCAGGGAGACATTTCTGCCTTGTCTCTTTATCTCACCCCCACATCCAGTCCCTCCCATCCAATCACGCCCATAGTTGCAGATAACATTCTCTGCACTAGATATCAATCAGTGTCACATTTCATTGCTGCTTCTCTGGTCCTTGTATAATCCATGTACACACAGCAGCCAGAGGATCTTTTAAAACTGTAAATAGAGTCATGTTGTTCCTCACCCCAGTTAAAATTTGTCACAGTAACATCCAAATGCTCTGCTGGGGTCAACCTGAGCTGGTCCATCTCCAACTTCATCTTGTACCACCTTTCCTGTCATTGCCATGCCCCAGCCTCACTGGCCATCTTGCAGTTCCTAGAATACAGCAAATTCTTTCCCATCTCGGGACCTTTCCAACAGTTGTTTCCTCTGCCTGGAATTCACTTCTCTGCAATTGTCCCAAACATGCCTCTATCTACCCTTTAGATTTATGTTCATACGTCGCCTCCTCACAGACACCCCTCTAGGTATTGTCTTTGCCACCCATGTCTCTCTCACCTCATTTCCTTTTTTCATAGCACTTATCAAAGTCTGAAATGATCTTTCTATAAATTATGTATTTATCAATTGATTTATTCATTTATTATCTGTCTTTCTCCACTAAAGTGTAAATTCAGTGATGCCAGGGGTCTTATCTGTGTCATTCACTGCTATATCCCTTGTGCCTAGCACAGTGCCTGGCATAAAGCAGGTGCTCAATGAACATATACTGAATAAATTGAGTAATTACATGGTATTATTGAGGACTGAATATATACAAAGCCTGATGAAAAATAACCAAGAAGTTTCTTCTCAAGGAAATCAATTTAACAGAATGAATGGGACCCACCAGAAGCAACTATGATGCCTGAGCTGTGGTGAACAGCATAAGGAGTCACTGACTAAGTGCTAAGGAAGTACGGAGGTAGGAAAAGCCATGCCTAACTGGGAAAAATCTGGAAAGGCAGCATGGAAAAGGGGCCATTGACAGGGCTATGCAGGGCAGGCTGGCTTTGAGCATTCTGAAATTTAAAGAAAGGTATTTCCTGGGGGCAGGGACAGCCTGTGCTCTGGTGTGGAGGTGGAATGAGAATGTAAACAAGCAAGAATTTCACTTTGCCCCAAACAGCCATTGTTCTATGGCCTTTGCATGGGGATCCTGCAGAAGATACTTGGCATCTATTTTTTTTTTAGTCCTCACTGCTCTCTTCAGCCCAGGTAGACATATCTCCTTTTGACAAATGAGGAAACAGAGGTTCAGAGAGACAAAACAATTTAATTAAGGTCACCAAGCAGGTGATGGAGCTTGATTGTGAACCCAAATCCATCAAATTCCAATGGTGTTATTTCATTCGCTGGAAGTGGGTGTAGCTTGGACCAGGGCCAACCACTCTTCTCTTTCAAGGTTTACCTTCTCAGGTCCCAAACACCACTTGCCCACAGTTCCTAGACACAAAGGAATATTTGGCACCATACTGGTGTTAAAATGAGACTTCCTCCACATATATTTTTGGGTTTAAGTTCTTAGAAGAAGCCACTCTCTTTTTATAGCTAGCTGCCTGCTGGCTAGCCTATAATACCAAAACATATGGTTTCCCTATATCCAAAGCCCTCCCTAGAGCTCCTACTATCTGCTGATCCACCAGCTGGTTTCAGAAGTACGATGGGTTCCGAGGTCCTGGGTCCCTGCCTCAGGGTGCCAGATGTGGGCCTGGGTTGTTGTCTGTGGCTTAACATATCCAGTATTTGAAGTTCTTTGCGTTGGAATGTTGTGGGTTTTTTAAAAATATCAGCAAATGGGAGCAAAAATAACAATACATGCTTCTGCTTTAATTAATGTTTGGTTAGCTCCAGCACAAGGCATGTATTGAAAGGAGTTATTTTACTCAGAATAGCCAATTGAAAATCCTCTATTGCCAGGTATCTTTTCACCCTACCCAGTTCCCTGCACACTCAGACCCCACCTCCCACATACCCCCAGCCAACCTGGCAGGGCAGCCCCAGAGGCAGGGAATACCTGCTCATCCTCTTCTTACCCCAAGTCCCCCAGTCATTTCACCAAAGGGATAACACAGCCCTTTCTGGGACAGTGAAGAAAATTACCAAGTAGGAAATCAGAAACTGTATAGATCTCCTACTCTTGTCCCTGCCATTTATTAAGGATATGATTTGGGCAAGTGATTTTACATAGCTGAGCCTCAGTCTCATCTATCTATGAAATGGGGACGATAACAGGAACAACCTAAAAGCACTGGGAGGATGATGTGTAATGGGCCTAGTGGGGTACCTGGACCCGAGTAGACACCTGGTAGAGGCAGCCACTACTATTCAGAAATGAGAGATAATGTGGAAGGAAATTTCAGTGTGCTGTGAAGTGGAAAAAAGCAGGTTACAAAGCAGGCTATACTATATGGATTCGTCTTGAAAGAATTTAGTTCGTTTTTAAAAATTGAAGTAGAGTTGACACATAATGTTACATTAACTTCAGGTGTATGGCATAGCGATTCAAAAATTCTATGTTATGCAATGCTTACCACATGTGTAGCTCCCATCTGCCACCATACAATGCTACTACAATACCATTGACTTTATCCCCTATGCTGCATTTTTCATTTCTATGACTTGTTCATTCCACAACTGCTGGAAGCCTGTATCTCCCGCTCCCCTTCACCCATTTTGCCCATGCCCCTCCCCTCTGGCAGCCATCGGCTTATTTTCTGTATTCATGGGGCTGTTTCTGCTGTTTGTTCATTTGTTGCGATTCCACATATAAGCGAAATCCTACAGTATTTGTCTTTCTCTGACTTATTTCACTTAGCATAATACCCTCTAGGTTTACCCATGTTACAAAGGATAAGATCTGTTTCTTTTTTATGGTCGAGTAATATTTCACTGTATATATACTACTCCTTCTTTATCCATTCTATCTATCCATCCATCGGTGGACACTTAGGTTGCTCCCATATCTTGGCTATCATAAATAATGCTGCAAGAAAAATGGGGGTGCACGCATCTTTTTGAATTAGTGTTTTCCTATTCTTTGGGTACATAACCAGTAGTAGAATTACTGGATCATATGGTAACTCTGTTTTTAATTTTTTGAAAAACCGCCATGCTATCTTCCACAGTGGCTGCACCTATTTGCATTCTACCAATAGTGCACCAACATTCCTTTTTCTCTACATTCTTATCAACACTTGTTATTTCTTGTCTTTTTGATTTTAGCCATTCTGACATGTAGACGGTATCTTGCTGTGGTTCTGATTTGTATTTTCCTGATGATCAGTGATGTTGAGCATCTTTTCATGTTTCTGTCGGTATATGGCCCCATTTGAAATCAACTTTGGAAGAGATAAAGTGTCTGGAAGTAGGTAAACTAAGATATTACAAGAGTTATCCAAGTGGCTGGATTATAGGTTCTCTCTCTTTTCCACCTTTTACTATTTTCTGATTTTCTAAATGAATACCCACAGTGGGTTTTTTTGGTTTGTACTTATTTATTTATTTAATTTTTATTTTAGAGAGAGGAAGAGAGTGCAAGTTGGGGAGAGGGGCAGAGGGAGAGAGAGAGAGAGAGAGAGAGAGAGAGAGAGAGAGAGAGAATCTTATGCAGGCTCCACCCTCAGTGTGAAGCCTGACGTAGGGCTCCATCCTAGGACCCTGGGATCATGACCTGAGCCAAAATCAAGAGTTGGATGCTCAACTGCCTGAGCCACCCAGGCACACTGCACCGACAACCCCCACCCCCACCCCCAATAGTGTTTATAATATGAAGAACACCTGGGACATACTGGTTAAAATTACGGGCTGTGAGATCAGACAATCTGGGTTCAAATCCCAGCATCTTCTCTACTGGCTGTGTGACCTTGGAGAAGTGGCTTGGCCTCTCTGAGTTCTGGCACACTCAACTGTAAAATGGAGATAGCAGCAATGCCTTCTCCTGTCTGTCTTTTAGTATTGTTGTATTCTTTTATCACTAACTTGGTGACTGGTAAGGAGTCAGGAAGAGGGAAAAAGGGATCAGTATAGACAGGAAGTGAGAAAAGTCTCTCTGAGGGGTTAATTTTTAAGCTGAGAGCTGAAGGTTGAGAATGATCTAGATGTGTGACAGAATCTGAAGAACAACATTACAGACAGAGGAAATAGGAAGAGCAAAGGCTCTGAGGCAGGAAACGGCTTCATGTGTTCAAGGTAATTTGCAGTATAGGGGGAGTATGGAGAATGAGGCAAGGACTAGATCAAGCAGAGCCTCTGAAGCCAGGGCATGGGCTTTGAATTTAAAATTTAGAAGTCCAGCTCCAAGTGCCACCTCTTCTGAGAAGCCTGCCTGCTGCTTCTTACCTTAACTTCTAATTTTTCTGAACTCTTCTACTTTTCCCCTCCATACCACTCCTTGTTATGCTCTTTTTCACTGTTGCCATAGATTATTAAATCATTGGAGAGATTTTAGAGCTCCTCATAATTCCCTAGAATGTAATACAGTCTCAATATTTGTTGAGTGAACATGGAACTCCATACGTAGGCAATTTGTAATGTTTTCCTCTGAGCTATCTATAGAGAAGATTATTTCTTGAGCTAATTAATAGCAAAAATATGATTACACAGGGAGTCATGTATTACACAAATTAATAAACTGATTTCAAAAACTTTAGAAGCACCCATTTTTGAGCAACTGGTATCTCAGATAAATCCATAATTCTTACATAGTCCTAAAATCATGTTCCCTCAGAATCTTTGCTCTGAAAAGTGGTTGTCATAGAACAAATTATTGTATAAAGTTAAAATAATAAAGCTGAGTTTCTTTAAAAATATCATATAACACTGATGTCCTCACAAATTTAGACAGACTCCCACTCTTAGTGAATCTCTGTCATAAGTTTACCCGAATTATTATAGATATGGAATACTAACTTTGGGTTTTTCCCCTTTTCCCTCAGGAATTCTCACCAGGGGCATAAATGGAGATGCATTTGGTTACGGGCTTGCTCTGGGCCATGCATAAGTTGGAAGAGGCACTAAGAAATATTCAACTTCATCCTTACCCTCAAGAGACTGGAAATGATCTACCTCAGTTGTCAAACAGACATGGCATTCTGCTCATCACCAGAATCTGGACCCTGGCATCTGCCTCTGTGCTTCTCATATGTTCAATGAGCATAGTATTATTTGTCCCATTATTCATGGGATGTGTAGTGGGCAGAATTCTAAGATGGCTCCAGGACCTCCATTTTCCTCTCTCTCCCACGTTATTCCTATGATCATGTCATATTCCATTGCAAAAGGGATTTTGCAAATGTAATTAAATTTACCTATCAGTTGAACTTAAGACAGGGACATTATCTAGGTGGCCCTAATATAATCTCATTAAGTTCTATAGAAGAAGAGAGTTTCCTCCAGCTGGAAACAGAAGAAGTCTGACGTGGAAGGGAACTGATGTGAGGTTGGTTCTCCATTGCTGTGTTGGAGGGGGCCAAGGGACAAGGATCTGAGAGTGGCCTCTGGAAGCTGAGAGGACTCCCTCCTAACAGCCAGCAAGCAAATGGGGATTTTGGTCCTATAATTGCAAAGGATTGAATTCAGGTCATACCAGAAATGGATTTGGAAGAGGACCCCGAGTTCCAGATGAGAACTCAACTGATTAACACCTTCATTTCAGTCTTGTAAGAACTGGAGCAGAGAGAAAGTTACAGGATACTGGCCTTCTGCCCTACAGAACTGGGAGGTAATATATGTGTTATTTTCAACTATAAAGTGGTAATTTGTTAGACAGCATAGGAGACTAAAGTATAATTGTTTCTTTAAACCATCTCTTGTGGCAGCCACTTGAGGGTGATACAATAACTCCTTAACCCATTGTTCTGTTCTAGCCTCACGCTCCACTTTTCTCCTTTATGGTTTCTGGATGAAGTTGGTTATAAAGCTGGGAACAAAAGCCATATGCCAAGAACTAGGTGGTGACCTTGGATAAGCTACCTAACCACACTAAGCATGTTTCCTTACCTACAAAATGGGATGTGGTGTGCTGAAAACTGGTCTCCCAAATACATGATCCAATTTCTAGAACCTGTGAGTATGTTACATTGAAGGCAAGAGACATTTCTCAGATAGAATTAAGGTCAGGGACCTTAAAGCAGGGTGATTATCCAGGTGGACTCAATGTAATCATATTGGTCTTTAAAAGTAAAGAGTTGCTCAAAGAGATGAGGCAGAAAAAGAGCCAGGAGAGATTCAAGGTGTCAGATGACTTGGTCCTCCATTTCTGGTTTTGATAAAGAAAGAAGGCCATTGAACCAAGCAATGAGGGAGCTGGGAAGAGCCCTCAGCTCAAGCCCTTGTTTCCTCAGAAACAAGAGCCTTAGTCCAATAACCACAGGAATTCAAATTTGCCAACAGCTTGAATAACCAAGGAAATGAATTTTGCCCTAGAGCCCCCAGAAAGGAACATGGCTCTGCCACAAACTTTATTTTAGCCCAGTGAAATTTATACCGGATTTCTGGCTTAACAGGGCTGTAAGAAAATAAATCTGTATTGTTTTTGACTGTGGTGTTTTGTTATGGCAATAATGGAAACTGATATAGGGATGAAGAATAAATACATGTAAAGTATGCAGGACAGAGACCAGCATATAGTAAGTGCCTAATCTATGCTATTTTTTCCTCACTACTATTTTTATTAGTTATTAACTGCTCTGGCTACATTTACCTTTCCTATCCATTCTGAGTGCTTTCATTCTTGCATACCTTTTATTTTCTTGCTTCTCTCTTTCTCCTCCTTCCTTCCTTCCTTCCCTCCTTCCCTCTTTCTCTTTCTTTCTTTCTTTCTTTCTTTCTTTCTTTCTTTCTCTCTCTCTCTCTCTCTCTCTCTCTCTCTCTCATCTTTCTTTCTTTCTCCCTTTCTCTCTCTCTCTCTCTCTGTGACCCTTAGATATCCTTCCAAAATTCAAAATCCATCTCAGATGACATTATCTCCAAAAAGATTTTCCCAATTCTTTCAGACAGATGCAATCCCCTTTTGTCCCTTTGCTAGCTTTTATATTATTTAAACTCTAGGTTGTATGAAGGGCTTTCTCTCTTTATTAAATTCTATATGCAGTGATACGTTATGATAACAAAAGATACCCAAATCCTTGCTAAAATAGCCCACATATATTTCCTTCTTTATAAAAAAAAATCATTTCATTATGAAAAGAAGATTCAACATTGGATATACTCTCTTAAAATATTAAGTGTACAAAACAGTATTAACTAACAATGTTATACAGCTGATCTCTAGAACTTACTCATCTTGCTTCACTGAAACTTTATGCCCATTGATTAATAAGTCCAGATTTTCCCCTCCCCTCAGCCTCTGGCAGTTACCATTCAATTCTGTGTTTCTTTGTATCTGACTATTAAGACACCTCATATAAATGGAATCATGCAACATTTGTCCTGTGACTAGCTTTTTTCTCTCAGCACAATATCCTCAAGGTTCATGGCTATTGTCATATATTGCAGAATGTCCTCCACCCTTTTTAAGGATGAATAGTATTCTACTATATGTATATACCACATTTCCTTTGTTCATTCATTATTGATGGACACATAGGTTGTTCTGTATCTTGGCTATGTGAAGAGTGCTGCAAAGAATACGAAAAGTGCTAATATCTCTTCCAGATCATGATTTCAATTCTTTGGAATAAATACCCAAAGGAAGATTGCTGAATAATACGGCAGTTCTACTTTTAATTTTTTGAGAAACTTCCATGCCATTTTCCATAGTGGCTACACCATTTTGAATTCCCACCAACAGTGTACAAGGGTCCCAATTTCTCCACACATCCTTGCCAACACTTGTTATATTACAGGTGAATTTCTTGTTCATCCCATATGTATACGGTGGGTTGGTTGGGGGTTCTTTTTCCCTCGCCCTCCCTCTAGGGCCAAGACCAACAAAGCAGCAGTTGTCTGGAACATCCCTAGTTTCACAGTGGCTCTTAAAGCTTTTTCCCAGTAGTGACACATGCCCTTTCTGCTCATATTTCATTGGCCAGTTGAAATAAAATGGCAGCACCTAGCATCAGTATGGAAAGAGATGAGTGATACTACTCTGTGCATAAGAGGAAGGGAGTTAGGTATATCTAGTGGCAGCATTCATGGCAACCACAAGTTCTCAATCCACTACAGCCCCCTAGTAAGAAGTTTTCCTTTCACAGTCACCTTTTCCTGATGAAGAGCTTGAGTCTCAGAAAAGAGAGTGATTGGCCAGATATTTTCTAAGTGGCAGGGATGAAACTCGGATCCAACTGTCCTTGTTTCATCCCTGCTGCAACTCTGTCAAATGCTGATCTATACCTGACACTGGGCTGGGGATGCAGCAGATGACAAGCTTGCCTCAGTGCCTGCCTTCATGCTTACTGTCCATTACTGTGCCCAGTTCTCCTTCCAGTCTTCCATACCTGCATCCTTTCTCTCTCTATGCCTCTTGTGTTACCTGTTTTTAGAGTTGTACTCCTCCACCCCTGCCCAACTAGATCATAAGCAACTAGAGGACAGGGGTAGGACCTTCAGCTTTGATTCCTTTACAACCCCTCATGTATTAGGCACTCAACAAATGTTCCTTGGATTGAACACAAAATTGAAAACAAAATTTACTTCAGATGCCAAACATTTGTTCTTTGCTTATATCCCCGTGTATGTTCCTAGGACTAGTGTATTAATAGGGATTTGCATGTGCTTTGCTGGGTTATTATAGACAACACTAACTCTCTATCATCATATATTTGAAAAAGAAATTAATAAGAGCATCAACAATACACCTCATAAATCACTCTGAAAATTGCTGAGGTAACTTCTTAGTCTCTTTTTTTTCTTTCCAAGGGATTCTACTTCTTCCAGTGACTTATACTAAACTGACAGTTCTAATTAGCAGCCATGAAAACTCAAGGTTTCAAAGCAATGGGAGATTAGAAAAGAATTTTCTAGAGATGTGAAAAAACTTCTTCTCATAAGAGACATCATGTGTCTCACTGGTTGGGTTTAGGTGAGAAAGAGAAGTCTGTGAGAAGGAAGATGAAGTGGGGAAAAGAGTAAGAGGGGAGAACATGTGTCTTAGGTACCGGTCTGGCCTCGGGGGGCTGAGAAGATTGCTTGTCATTTACTGCATGTGTAGGAATGTCAAGGAAGGGCCTCCATTATTTTACATCTCACAGCTCTGGGTTCTGACATAACCTAGAAACTGAATTCTGGCCCAGACTGAGAGCCCAGCTTATCCTCAGGCAGCAGCAGTTTAAGGAGTCAAGATTGAATTGACTTTGATGCTGTCACTCCTTGCCATTTACTTGACAGATATTAAGTACCTTCTTTGTGCCAGGCCATGTGCTGATGACACTTCCCAGGCTTACCAGAGAAAGGACCAACTAAGACCTAAAGAATGAATTCACCAGGAAAAGTTGTATTATAGGGAAGGTTGTAACAGGCAGAAGAAAACAATAAAAAACAAAGATATGGGAGTAAAAGAGATCAGTGGTTCCCTCCACAGAGGAACAGTAGAAAAATACAGTAGGGGCCCTGGTGGGGAGGGTGCAGGGTAGTAGGAAATGAGGCCAATGAGGAGGCTGTGCAGGGTCCTGGAATACCAGAAGGACACTGGCAGAAAGACAGTGAGGGATGGAAAGCAGGGGGCAACATGAACAACCCATATGTTGTGAGAAATTGCTTTACCTTGCAGAGTGGAGAATGGATTAGGGTGAGGTGGCAGGAAGAATGAGAGCATGGTGGGGCACCTGGGTGGCTCACTGGGTTAAGAGTTTGACTTCGGCTCAGGTCATGATCTCACAGTTTGTGGGTTTGAGCCCCGTGTTGGCTCAGTGCTGACAGCTCAGAGCCTGGAGCCTGCTTTGGACTCTGTGTCTCCCTCTTCTCTCTGCCCCTCCCTGACTTACGCTCTATCTACCTCTCAAAAAAAAAAAAAAAAAGAATGGCAGCATGGAGATGAATCAGCAATACTGCAGGAGCCCAGATCAGAGGTGATGAGTATGCGGACACACAGTAGCAGCAAGGGTGGAAAGAATGTGGGGAGACTTACGTAGATTTAGTAGGTGGAATCTCTGTGTGAAGACTCATTGAACACAGAGGGTGAAGGAGAGGCCTCACTGATTTTTGAAGGCTTTATTTTTTGATTGACTATTTTGTGCCAGCCATTTTACAAGATGTTTATATTTATTCCTCATCGTACACTATGAGGAAAGTAGTATTTAGCTCCATTTTATGAATGGGGAAACTTGTCAAGGTTAGGTGTGTTCCCATCAACACACGGGTAGCCTGAGTCAGAGTTCGCCTTCGAATCCCTAGGTTATCCTCTCTCCCTCCTCTTATCTACTAGGTTTCTGGTTAAGGCATCTCAGAAGGAATTTAAGAACAAATAAACAAAAGGGAAAAAAAATGAGAGAAAGAGAGAGAAAGAGACAAAGCAAGAAACGGATTCTTAATTATAAAGAACAATGTGATGGTTGCGGGGGGGCGGGGGCAGATGGGGATTAAGGAGTGCACTTGTAATGATGAGCACAGGGTGATTTAAGGAAGTGTTAAATTACTATATTGTACACCTGCAACTAATATTATACTTTATGTCAACTAATTGGAATTAAAATAAAAACTTTAAAAAATGTATCTCAGAAGAGAATGGTGACATCTTCTGAGATAGGGAGGCCCCAGGAAGAAGCAAATATTCTAGTAGAATCTTTCTCACAATTGTAGAATCCCCGCTATCACACAGCCACGGATAATGACATCTACAACCTTGCACTTCCCAGCCTGCAGGAAAATCCACTGTTTCTTCTTTCTGCATCCTGTCTGGATGGGCACTCAGCCTTAGTTCCCATTCCTTGGGTGTGTTCCTGGGGAGATGGGGTCCTGCTCCAGTCCCTCAACCCCTGTTTAGCACCCTGATGGTGCTGGGGGCCCATGTACACACCCTTCCTGTAGTTTCTTAGCAGTTAGCATGTAAATTAGTAATGAAAATATCCCTGGGAATCTGGGAATGAAAACTGGGGTAGGCCTCGGGCGGGGGGGGGGAAGTGCCTGAGATAAAGGAGGAGGAGAGGTACCTGGTATATTAGAGCAGTTGACTAGGGAGTAGCTGTGTTAACCATGGACAAGGTACCTAATTCATTTCAAGTCTTTTCCCCCATCTGTATATAAAACACAAGAGAGGGAATAATGCTTGCCTGCCTCATGGTTGTTGTAAAGATCAAATACAATAATAGATGACTGCACTTTGAAAATCAAAACACTCTTTACAAATGAGAGAATTTGAAGTTCTGATATCACAAGTTAGAATCAGAGACACAAGTGCCAGAAGGTACCTTGGGGATTGTCAAGGTCGTCCTGATTATTTTACAAGTGAGGAAAACCAGGCTGAGGTTCAGAGAGATTAAATGATTTTGCCAAAGTCACCCTCAAAATTAATGTCGGAGCTAGGTTTTAGAAGGCAAATCTTTGACTGTAAACTCTATTGCTTTGGCGGGATAGAACCGTAATTGACTCGGTTTTTAGTCAGAGTGACTTATTAATTGTGTGAGTTGTGTGGGTTTGGCCAATTTATGTAATCTTTTTGAACATTTAAAAAAAATTTTTTAAATGTTTATTCCTGAAGAGAGAGAGAGCACACAAACAGGGGAGGGGTAGAGAGAGAGGGAGACACAGAATCCAAAATAGGCTCCAGGCTCTGAACTGTCAGCATACAGCCTGATGTGGGGCTCAAACTCACAAACCATGAGATTGTGACCTGAGCTGAAGTCAGGTGCTTAACCGACTAAGCCATCCAGGTGCCCCACACATTTTTTTTTAATCTGTAAAAATGGAAGTTATAATTACTTTACTCAATGGGTTGTTAAAGAAGATTAAATGAGATAATGTTAGCAGGTACTGGATAAACAGTGGTCATGATTATTATGATGCTTAAAACCATTTGTTGCATGTTGGCATATGTCACCACCCATCCTCCCAACTGAAGATTGAGCCACTCTAAACTTCAGAGGTTTCCAACCCAATCCAATGTGCCCCTGACCTTAATTTTGTCTCCTACATATTTTAATGAGAGAATCAGAGGTGAGGCCACAGAGAGGGAGTATCATTCCTTAATGTTTCCCAATACTCACTTTAGCCCTATCCCAAAAGTTCCTTAGAGGATCTTAGTTCAAAGCCTGGTCAAGAGGCTGTGTGTGTACCTTTTCTGTCCTAGTTGAATATTTTATGCAACTAACTGAAGAAAGGTAGAGGGGGAGTTTGGTTGACTGATGTAGGATTAGAGAGTCCCTTATGTTTTCCCAGGGAAATCCTTATTCATTGGTATGAAGAGACTGAGAAATTAGGAGAACCCAACGGTGTGATTAAACCTCACTCAAGGGAATTGTGTTTTGCACTATTAAGGATAATATTTAGAATGCGACTTTCTCTCCAGGGTAAAGAACCAGAGAAGAATTAAAGTGGTTTTGAATCCAGGGAGATATCATTAAAATGATTTCTGGGTTCATCCACTCACAAACACTGAAGTATCATAGATAAGGCTAGAGTCTGAGCTTGTCTCCTTGATAAACATGAACTATGAATCACCATCACAAAAAGTTCAATCACGTCTTAACTGTATGCAAAAATCTCTTGCCTCTGCCCAGGTTCTCTGTCCAGCTTCAGTCTATGAATTTTAATTAAAGGTTTTAATTTGCTTATTCCTTCTTCTTTTCTCTTATGGAAATGATTGCAGAGGGGCATAACCTACCAGTGTATACATATGCATTTCTTTTTTTTTTTTTTTTTTTTTCAAAATTTTTTATTTATTTTTGGGACAGAGAGAGACATAGCATGAACGGGGGAGGGGCAGAGAGAGAGGGAGACACAGAATCGGAAACAGGCTCCAGGCTCCGAGCCATCAGCCCAGACAGAGCCTGACGCGGGGCTCGAACTCATGGACCGTGAGATCGTGACCTGGCTGAAGTCGGACGCTTAACCGACTGCGCCACCCAGGCGCCCCTACATATGCATTTCTGATAAGAAGACATGGAAATCTGAAGTCAGACTTTCTACAGAAATAATTATATAAATGCGCTTTTATATTATAAGGCTTGTTCCAGTTTTCCAAACACAGTGATTTCCACTAGCTCACAGTTCTTAGCACTACTCCATGGCCAATTTCCTATTTTTTCCTTACTTGATCGCATGGCAACCTTTGACATAGGTGTTTATGCCATCCTCTTGGATACACTCCTTTCACTTGGTTTCTAGGACACAACTCTCCTCGTTTTTCTTTCTTCACTGCTCCTTCACATTCCCTCTCTTATGGTTCTTCGTGACCTCTAAATGCTCAAGAGTTCAAGACTTGGATGTCTCCTTTTCACTATCTGGATTCATCCCACGAGGTAACCTCATCTACTCCCATGACTTTATATACTGTATGTGCATGATTCCCAAAATGTTGAAATCAACACTGGACCTTCCTCCTTACCCCCAGACTCATGAACGTGTTCCAAACTGAACCCTTATTTCTTTCCATTTCATACCTGTTCTTCCACTAATGTTCTCCATCTCAGTAAATGGCATCACTGTTCTTTTAGTTACTGAGAGATTAAAACATTAACTGCTCTCTATTCCTCACACTCCACTTCCAATCCATCAGAAATCCCATTGTTTCTACCTCAAAAATACATTTGGAGTCAGGTCACTTCTCACCAACTCCATAGTTATCACCATACTCCTAGCAATTATTTCTTTCCTGGGCTAATGCAATAACATCTTGCTTGGTCTCCCCTCTTTAGGTCTGTAGTAGCTATTCTCCACAGAGCAGCTTGCAGGGTTTCTTAACCTCAATGATTAACATTTGGGGTCAGATAATTCTTTGTGGTGGTGGGAGGATGTCCTCTCCATCATAGGGTTTTTAGCAGCATCCCTGGCCTGTATCCATTAGATTCTGGTAGGTACCCTCTTCCATTTTTGCCCATTGAAAATGTCAGTAGACCTTGTCCAATGTCACCCAGTGGACAAAATTATCCCTGGCTTAGAACCACTGAGTTAGAGATCCTTAAAAAATGTAAATGTAAAAATATAAATCATTTCCCTGCTCTAAACTTCTCAGTGGTGGTTACCAAGGGCTAGGGGGAGAAGGAAATGGAGAATTACTAATTAATTGACATAAAGTTTCAGTTAATTAGTATGAACAAGTTCTAGAGATTTACTATATAACATTGTACCTATAGTCAATAATAATATACACTTAAAATTTTGTTAATAGGGTAGATCTTGTGTTAAATATCCTCATCACAATCAAAATAATAATTTAAATAAAGATCCAAGTTCCTGACAATAGCCCACAAGACATATGCTATTCCTCTTGCCTGAAATACCCTTCCTGTGCCTTTTTACTTAGGTAATAACTACTCTTTCTTCCAATACTAGTCTAAATGTAGTTTACTCTACAAAGGTTTCCCTGGTCTTTTCCCTAATTTGGGTTTAGGTCACTCCTCTGTGCATAATGTCCTGCTGTTCTTCTGACACAGTGCACATCACAGTACATTATAATTGCTTGGTTACTGGACTGTGAACCTCTTGAGGGCAAGACTACGCCTTACTTATCACAGTATTCCCCCTTGTGCATAGCATTGGGCCAGAACAGTGCATTTCAGTAACCATATGGTAGACTGATTGAAGTTGTGGACTAAGCCTGGCTCTGTACATAAGGATATGATATCCATCTTGGTTGAGACTAAAAGTAGAGACAACTGTAAACCTAAATGCTTTTTTAGGTCTTAGGAATTCTCCTTTTTAATTTGGTAGTTTTACAATTATTCTGGTGAAATCTAGGACAACCTCTGCTCTTAGAGAAATCCTGGATAAGAGAAACCCCTCATTCAACAAATGCTTACTGAGTATGTGCTATGAGCCAGACATTAGGATGGATGCCAGACAACTGCTGGTGGCTAGGAAGTTACATATACAGGAGTTGTGCAGTTTACATTCCAGCATGAGTGATGGTCATTTAGTACACAATAAGTTAATACATTACTTAATTGCTGTTGTAAACATCGGGGAAAGTGGGGATGGAGGAGGGCAACATGCAGGTAGAGAGAACTGTAAAACAAAGGTCCTGAACTAGAAAGACAATGTATCATGCACCTCAGGAACCAAAAGGAGGCTAATGTAGTGCCAGCATAGAAAGGGGGAGAGAAAAGTACTCTGAATTGAGGTTGGAGAGACAAAGCAGGGACTCTTTACCTTCTTTCAACCCCACAATCCCAGAAATTATCTCCACTGGCTTCACTTTTAGGCTGTATGCTCCATATTTAATCCTTCTTTAGAAGTGTGAGTTTGTCATTCTCCTCGAACTACTTTTGCTTCCCCCACCATTAAAATCCTATTCATTCTTCATTGTCAAGCTCGGGCCCTTCCATCACCATGAAATACAAGAACTCAAAGAGCCATAACCAATAAGGAGTGAAAAAAGGCCCTGATGTGGTTGGGGAATAGTGAACCGTTCAGCTTAAATGGGACAAAAGATGCCTTTCTAGGGAGTTCAGGTCAGAATATGACAGATCTTGGCATTTCTAAGTGATTTGTAAGGGGGACAGTATAATGGATGATTAAGAACACACACTGTGGAGCTAGTCAGACCTGATTTAAAAACGGGGCTCCCTACTTTATTAGCTGTGTGACCTAGAGAAGTTCCTCACCTCTTTAAATCTCAGTTGTGTTTTCTAAACCAGGGGTAAGTTATACCTACCTCATAGGTGTAGGATTCTTACAGATAAATATAGGGTTGTTAAGGATTTAAATAGATAACACATGCCAAGAACTTACAGCAGTATCATGCACATGGTACATGTTAAGTGAGTTCTATCATTAAAACTATTAACATCATCATCCTTCTCATTCTTCTTTAACTAAATTGTAAATTAATTAAATGAGATAATATGTGTAAATCCAGCACAATGTATGTCTAATGGTAAATTATTCAAGAAATGCAATTTCCTCCTTTTCCCTAATCTTTTTTGTACACAAGGAATGTGACTTTCATTTCTTTTGTAGGCACTTAGTGAGCCCTCAATAAATGTTTGTTGAATACTGAATAGATATTCTCCCCTGCTACTATCTAGCACTGTGTATATACATTGTTGAGGGTTAATGACAATTACTGGACAATCTTTTCATATTTATTTTTCAAAACTAGAATGGAACTAGGAAAAAATCTGAGTCCAAGCTTATAGAAAAAAATAAGAAAGACCTTAATAGTTGGGAAAAGATTTAGTATGGCAACTGTTTTTCTTCTCTCATTCAAGTATTAAGAAAATACCAATGAATTACAGGTTAATGGATCTAATTTAACTCCAATTGCCCCAATTGTAAGGATAACCTAAATGACCAAATGACCAGGAACTGTGGTAATATGAGGGAAACAGAGGTGACCACAGGACCACTAGGTCTCTATTTAATCTTTCACTTGTTAAGGATGAATAGCTTTTCTTGAGTCTTTAAATGTAATTCAAATTGGCTTCCCGATTTCCCTTGAGATATGTCAAAGGGAAATGCTATAAAACATTTGCATTTTCAGATTCTGATGGATCTCATAATACAGGCATCCTCTGAGTTGAGACACTGAAACCCATGAAAGTCAAGATTTACAACAGACACATAGATCTTTATCAAAGAGTACATTGATTTAAGTACCATATTCTCTTGATATAGGTAGATAAGAATATAATTAGACAAAGCTTGATTGTTCATATAGCTTTCCAAGAGAGTCCATTTTTATTATCACTTTACTTTAATTGACATTTACAGAAAATGGTCTCACAAGAGTAAAATAGTGATGATAGCAAATTTAGGTTACAGGACCCAGAAAGTCAGGCCAACTCACTGGGAGCTCTCCATGGTCCTGATGTCTGTAACTGTCCACTCCCGTCTACTGACCTGAGTCTAATGTATGGATTCATTCTCCTGGCTTCTGCTTTAGATTATTTACACTCTCTATGGCATACCACAATCAAGACACCCTAGAAATGTTTTTGTTTTCTTCTGGGACTTTAATGACGCTGCTGGACTACCATGAGTGGCATATCCAAACATGGAACATTATGAAGTGGCTGCTATACATCAGCCCTTCTGCTGGAAACCGGGATATAAAGATGAGTAAAAATCGGGTTCTGCTCTTAGGGAGCTCACATTTTAGTTGAGGAAAAAAGAGGACTCATGGAATCACAGTGTCTTAAGGATTAAGAGAAATATGCTGCCTACTGCTGTTCTGGCCATTTCTGCCAGATTAAGCATCGCAAAACTGTCAGCCCACCACTCTCCTATTTATTAGGAGATCATATTGATTTATATTAGAGAACAATTGTACCAATTTATATTAGGAAATTATATGGATTTATTCTTTATTTCCCACCTAATATTCAGTCCTTTGCCTGTTTTTCAAAACCGTTTATAATTTGATACTACTTTTCCATCTATTTTACTTCCTACATCTTTCCATCATGCTTTCTTTGTAGGCCATGCCTATTCTTATTTTAGTATTTATGCCCATACTGTTAAACTTTTTTCATGTCTACCAATATAAAAATGTATTGATAAATGCAAATCATAAGTAAAATTTAGACATTTATTTACCTCTTAATTCAGTGTATATTCATCAAGGCTCTGTGGTAGGTGCTAGTGTTATAGTGGTGGGCAAGACAAAGAGGTCCTTACTCTTGGGGAGCTCTGAGTGAGCCTACAACTTGATTACTTAAAATGCAGTCCTTAGACCAGCAGCATTGGCTTCACCTGGCAGTTTATTAGAAATACAAAATCTTATGCCCAACCCCAAACCTACTAAATTTGAATCTCACTTTAACAAAATCCTTAGACAGCTTTTATGCACAAAAAATTTCAAAAGCAATGGTCTATACATTAGGTACTTAAAAATCAACTGTAAGAGCATGTAAAGAGTGCTATGATGCTGAAGGGCAGAGATAAGAGAGCTAGCACCCATGTTCAATTATTTAATGGGCATTTCCCCCCACTAAATGAAGTAAAAAATAATGGTATGTGTTTATGAGTGTTTAGAGACCAATGTTATTCTCCTTCAGAATATCCAACTTACCTAGCCTAGTTTTGTCCACTGTAAGTGCTCTAACATATCCTTTGCCAACTCTGATAGATTGAATTGTTTATAGAAATATTCAAACAAATCTGAGGGTTTTAGAGGTTTCAGCAAATGATGGAATTGTTCAATTTTTGTCAGTACAGTTTTGATTTATTGAATGTGGGGGTTTTGTTTTGTTGCAACAAAAAGGAACACTGTTTATCCTTTTCAAAGTCCTAGCATTTCAGTACAGTTGACTTAAATAAGGGTGGATAATTCACAAGATAAAATAGAACCAAATTTTGAAAAGAAAAATTTTTATTCTGTGGTTCAAGCCTATGGATGAGTTTGCTTTTTCTGTGAATTATTTTTATTTTTATCATGTGTTGAGACCAGGGTGATTCACGACTCAGTCAATACCCCTAGTTTAACTGCCCCAACACATCTATTACTTAGTAATACCCTTAGAATCAATTGGCACAAAACATGCTATCTGAAAAAAACTCTACAATTTGTGCTTGTTCATCTCTCTTATGGTGTGCCAATGCAATCCACACCTTTCTTCACACATTGAGTTGAGACTAAAAGTCAATAAAAGCAGCCGTATTTTGAATGCACAACAAATTCCTTTTTGTTCCCCATTACCTTCGAACTCATTTGACATGGAATGTTTTCTATTAGGTTAATTTAAATGAAAGAGAATTAATCCTCTGCCTTTTCTCTGGCAGCCTCATGCTCCATGTTAGGATGCTAAAGGATGCCTTTTGTACTCACAAGTGTCCTGAGCTTTATCTATCACTTTTAGGTGTTTTGAAACAGTGCCCAGAAAAATCACTGACTGGGTTTCAGCTATTGATTTATTCTATAACTTCAAGATAAACCACAATCCTGATGTTCCAATGGGATCACAGTATGGTATCTCACAGTTAGAAAAACACTGCAGACATGATCTCATATGAGAATCCTTTCTACACCACCCCCTACCCCCAATAGAATTATCCAGCCTTTGTTTCAACACCCATGAACAACCTTCTCCACGCATCTGGTTACTAGTTATCAAGACATTATAAAGCTATAGTAATTATATAAGGTGAGGAAGGGCAAGAATAAACAAGTAAATCAACAGAACAGAATCAAGGGTCTAGAAATAGACCTATATGCAACTGGTGACCTGATTTATTTATTTATTTATTTATTTATTTATTTATTTATTTAATGCTTATTTTTGAGAGAGAGATAGAGCATGAGCAGGGGGAGGGGCAGAGAGAGAGAGGGAGACACAGAATCTGAAGCAGGCTCCAGGATCTGAGCTGTCAGCACACAGCCCGAAACGGGCCTCGAACCCATGAACTGTGAGATCATGACCTGAACTGAAGTCAGACACTTAACCGACTGAGCCACCCACTTGCCCCTGACCTGATTTATGAGGAAGGGACATACAGTGGGGGAAAAAAGGATGACCTTCTCAATAAATCATGATGGCTCAATAGGAAATCCATATGCAAAACAACAACAAACCTTGATCCTGTACTCTGCATATATCTCTGGGATGCACAAATCTAAATGTGAAAGGTAAAATTTCAGGAGAAATTATAGAAGAATATCTTCATGGTTTTGAGGTAGCCAAAGACTTCTTAAAAGAACACACAAATAGTACTAGCCATAAAGGAAAAACTTGTGAAACTGACTACATTAAAACTATCTCTGTTCATCATACAACACTGTCAAGATAGTGCAAAGACAAGCCACAGAACAGAAGATATTGATAACGGACATCTCATAATATGTGTCACCAAAAATATTTAAGAATGCTTTATAATATAACAACAATAAGAAAAAACCGCCTAACAGGAAAATTTTTTCGAAGGCACTTCATAAAAGATGCGATACAAATAGCTAATAAATATGAAAAAGCTATGAGTCATCAGGCAAATGCAAATTAAAACCATAATGTGATATTATGACACCACTTACTAAAATGAAAAAGGTAGATATGAAGCAACTAGAACACATATATTGTTTATGAGGATGTAAATTTGCTTTTAGAAAATAGTAGGCAAAAAACTTTGGCACAATCTGTAACAGGGGTATATACCCAATGGGAATTCTGTATGTTCATCAAAAGACTTTTACAAGAAAGAGCAGGATTATTTATAATGGCTTCATGCTGGGAACAACCAAAACGTTTATCTGCAAAGATAGTCACACTTATGGATTTATTTATGGATAAATTATGATGTCTCTACATGATGAGATACCATACAACAATGAGGATGGGGGGCTGCATCTAAGTGTGACGACACGGATGGATCTCACAACATAATACTGAGCAAAAAGAGCCAGACACAAAAAAGTAGATATTGTATGGTTCTACTTATGAGACTCAAAATAGCTCGATCAGTAAAATTAATCTATGATGTCAAAAGTCAGGATAGTGATGACTCTTCTATGGGGAAGGAAAAAGAGGTACCTGAGATTCTGGTAGTGTTCTATTTTTTAATTTTCGTTCTGATCACACAGGTGTTTTCACTTTATGAAAATTAATTGACCTATGTATTTATGATTTGTGCACTTATTTATTTGTGTGTTATACCTCTGTAAAATTTTAAAAAGTAAATTGTGTGTCAAAGGGGGAAGATAAGAGGAAGACAGTAACTCTAATTAAAATCTTCCTGTGCTCAGCATTTCAAATCAAATTTAAGAGGGAAAAATCCATTGACTAAAAAAGAGGTTGAGGTTAAAAAAAGAACTATGAATCTTCTTTGTATTAGTATAAAAATCCTCCTTTTCTTCTTTGAGTTCTGATATAGGAGATATAATGAAATTTAGGAGCTATTGGCTTTGTAAGGAAACCTGGTAGATTTGCTTCTGATTTAATGATGTGCCTGCCTTTTCTCCCTTTCCAGCCAGATGGGTACATGAGGACTGAGTTTCTACCAACATTCATCTCTCCCTTTTGGGTCATCCTTGGATGGCACTTGGGTCCCAAGATACACCTGGGCTTGGTAAGTTCTCTGTTCTTTATGTGTTAGTCACATCTTCCCAGTTTAACTATAAGCATCATTGAAGCAAAGATCGGGCATTTCTTATTTCTGTGTATTTTTCATGGAACTAAGAAGAGAACTGGTCACAAGCACTCAGTAAACACTTTACACTGTAAAATCAGATCATTCAGACTGTAAAACTGAGGCATGAGAAGGAAAGTGACTGGCCCCAGGTTACTTGGCCACAATTATGCCTTCTGACTCCTGTTCTTAGCCAGCTAGGCTCCCTACACAGCTTTGTTGAAAAATAAACCATGCCCCTTTTGTTCTGTTTGCCTCAGCTTTACTTCTCAGTGCAGGGATGAAAAGGCACACCATCTCAATTTTGCTATCTCTGTTCTGCTTTGCTGATTCACTGAGCAAATATTGCCTAAATGTGGTGCCTTTGGCTGTGAGGAGCAGGAACAATATATATAGTGTCAAAAAAGCAAAGGCAGTGACCTGGCTCATTTCAGTGTTCAGATCTGCAAAATAAGAACACACCAAGCTCTGTGTTCCTCCTGTCCCTTTTCATTTGCCTCTAGGGATTATGATGAAGTTAAAGGCCCTACATATCCTGAAAGGTATTGAAATTTAAACATCAGTCATTTGAAAAATTGTTCATTGTTAGGGTCACTTGATTTATTTTCAACACAATTGCTTCATTGAAGTCTGGATTATAAAATGCTCCGTGTTAATTTAACCCATTTTGCAAACTCTCTCAACCTTGGTTTTCCAAAGTATAAAATGAGATGATTAGGTATGAAACTACCTGACATTTAAGGCTCTATTCTGTAGATTCATTAGGGACCTAATCTATAGATTCATTAGCTTAAATAATTACTAGCATCTATTATGGATGCAAAATATTAATAAGCACTGACTACACATTAATAAGCACTGACTATAAATGTCACATATGTGTCTATATCTCTACTCTGGGAAAGAGAGGCAGGGATGGAGAGGCTAAGGTGAAAGGAGAAGAGGAGAGGAAGGGGGAGAATGAATGAATGAATGCATGACTTTTATAGATTACATGTCAGCTACCACACTAAGTACTTTAAAAACTTATTTAATCTTTACAATGATTCCAAAAAGGATTATTTTCACTTTATATACAAGGTACCACAGATTGTGTTTTCCAAATATAGCGACAACAATCTGTCTTATTCCACATGTTCCTCTTACAATGTGATTTTGACACTTGTCCTACTGAAGATTCCTTCCCTTTTGATATGCCTGGACTCGTGGCTGTGACAGAAGTCACACTATGTGACTTCTCAGGGTGGGTCATGAAAGGTGACATAGCTTCTGCCCACCTTCTCTTTGGTCCCTTGTCCTTGGAACTGACCATCACGCTGTAAGGAAGCCCAAGCAAAGCATGGAGAGGGCACCTGTAGGTATTTAGGACAACAGCTTCAAAATCTCCTAACCCATGCATTCCATGAACATAATAAAACAGCTGTAGTTTTATGCCACAAGTTTAGACTCATGTTATATAGCAATAGTAACAGAGACTCTGAGGTGCAAAGCTAGTCGCTAAGGGTCACACAGAAAATTAAAAGGAAGAAATAAGCCCAGGTCTAACTCCAGAGCTCATGCCCTTAATTACTCTGTTGAAAAAGTCCTACATATTTATAAGTCCTGCATAACCAGTGTCTGTCACTCTGGGAACTAGAGAAAACCACTGTAATGCTGACCATGAAGAAACAAAATCAGATGCCCAGGAGGTAAGGAGAGGACTGGTAGACAAAGTCGTTTGGCAGGGACACGTCACTGCCCAGGAGATGAGTTTTGCCAGGGAGGCAGATGGGAGCTCAGATCTAGTTCGTGTCTATGCTTTAAGAGAGAAATAACCCTGGGATAGGAGGAGTGAGGCTGCCATATCCTCCAGTCATAACACTGTAACTGGAAGCCTTCCTCCTTCTTCTGCGAGTAGAGTCTGAACTTCCCTCTGCCAGTGCTGGGCCAGATAAGGAGATGCATGCAGTGAGTCCCAGAAACCTTTCAGCAGAGAATAAATGATTGGTGGGAGGCCAGAGATAAAGTGGAAGAGAAGTGATGTGATTAACACAAAAGGATGGAAAGAAAATTAAGATTTTTTAAACCCTGGCCTATGCTAGGCATTAGGCAACATGATTTGGTTTTTGTTTGTTCATGTATTCTTGTAAGAATCCTGTGATATAGGCGTTGATAACCCCATGTTGAAAGGAAACTGAGGCTTGGCAGTTAAGTTACTGACTCATGTCTTACAGCTAGTAACTGGTGGACTAGGATTCAAACCCAGGTGTCTCTGAATACTGGGATACTTTGTCCTTCTTTGCTTGAGCTTCCCCCATTGCCCAATTGCCTTACCTGGAGTTCCTTCTAGACATGTAACTCTATCCTTTGGGACGAGACCAAGTCTCTCCTTTTTCACTAAGCCAGCCCAGATCACTCTAGTCCTCAGTGATATTTCTTTCTTTTTTTTTTTCTACCTATTGACTACCAATCTTGCACTTGGGAATTATCCAAATACATATTTTGCTTTATTATCCATTTTTTTTCCTTGTGTATCTTGGTTCTTCTACTGACTTGTAAAGTCAGAGGTCTGAACTCCTGTTTCTTGCTTCTTTCCATCTGCCATAATGCTTAGCATTGTGCCTAAGGCAAGGTTTAGGCCCAAGATGGTGCTCAGTTAAAACATTTGATGGATTAATCCTCCCTGATGTCTACAGAAATATATACACATAGCAACCAGAAGTAAAACAAAATAAACTCCCTCTCCAATCTCTCTCCCCATCCCCAGAATGGGTATCTACACAGAGAACAGGACATAAAAGAGAAGATGAATATTAGGTGGGTGCCTAGCCAGACTTCCCACAGATAAGGAAGGCATCTTTCTGCCTGAAAGCTCCTTCTGTGCTGCTCAGGAGATAAATAACTGGCAGCAGCACTGGCAGGGACTCCCTGAGTGCCCAGCCAGGATCCTCTGAATTCTAGATATTAGACCTGGCTGACATTGTTCCATCCATGATAGACCAAGCCTTAACACCAATCAATAAAGGTGCTCCATGGAGAGCTGGGAATTTCTTCCTGATGGCCACTGAAGAATTATCCCAAACTTCCCCACCTCAGACTCTTTTCTTGGGTGCTACTCCAATGGCTTTACAGAGGTTATAGGTCCCCCAAAGTCACAGTATTGAGTTTATCATTAAACTTTGAGAGCTCTCTGCCTGTATTCACATTCCCCCACCAGAGATTTCCCTCTTCATTTCTCTTTGCTTTTGTAGAAAATCTTATCTCATCTTTCAAGGCACAGCCCACTGCTTCCCAGAGGTCTCTCTTTACCACAGCCCACACTAATTTTTCCTTCCTCAGAAATAAATTTAGCGCCAAATCCACAGGCCTCAGAGTTTAGCCCTCAGTTACACATTCCCCTAGTTCCCTGTGTTCCAGAGAGACAGCCTGGTGTAGTGAAAAGGACCTGTAATTTGGGACCAGTGGAATCACAGCAACCCATTATTTCCCCACTATGCAACCCTGAAGATCTTCACAAAGTAGGATAGACATCCTTGTTCTTCTACCTTAATAGCTGCATTGGGTTCCCCTGGCTGATGAACCATCACTTCTATCAGCAGGCTTCTACTGGTGGACTGTAGGCAACTTGTGGATGTTTAAAAACAGTGAGGGGGAACATCCTTATGGATACATCTTGTCATATTTGCACAACCATTTCTGTAGGATAAATGTGTGCACCCTAGATGTTTCTTCCCCCCGCCACTAACAATTTTAAGGCCATTTGTGATCCTTTTTGCCTCTTCTCCCTCTACCTCACTCCCACCTAAAGAGCTGTAGCTAAAGAGATCACATGCCTTTTCCAGCCTTTGGCTGTGACTATGAAGCCTACCCTATGCCACGGTCACCTCCCAGCTGAGGCCAAGAGGTTGGCCTCTCTGAGGTAGCACTACCTGTATCTTTGCTTTTGTCTCTATTTCAATTGTCTCTCACTCAGCTGGCCACACTGCACTCCCTCTTGGTGGGGACAGAGTGCACTCTTGGGTGTTTACCTCTCCTTCCTCGGTAGATGGCTTGTAAAGACACAGAAACTGTAAAGAATAATAATGGAATGAAAACCCAAGGCAAAAAAAGGTCCATTAAAAAAATCAGCGTTAGGGAGCCCACAGAAGAAAATGGGTACCTTTCTTTTGTTATTTTTCATGAATTCTAATAATCTACAGGGAGCCCTCAGGGACTTTTAGAAGATGTCTGGTTTTAGAAGACTAAAATTTGTCAAAGATAAAACATGGGTATTGAGATTGGACAAACACAGATTCCAATCCCATTTCTGCTGTATAAATGTAGACAAGAGAGTTAATCACTCTGAGCCACAGTTTTCTCATCTATAGAATGGTGTTGATGTACCGAGGTAGAGGTTGTCATGATGATAAGTAATGTGATCTAACACCAGAGTGCCTGACACATAGTAGTTTCAACAAATGAAAACAATCATTACTACTGTTTTTCCAGTCAAGAGATAGAAATGGGGTAACTGGCAATATTAGGATAACAGGAAACATTGCTTTCTGGGTCTATTCACCTTCCTTTTCTCTAATTCTACCTGCTTTATCTCTAAGTCCCTTCACAGACGAGGACTGAGTTTCTCCATATGACACAGATAGTTAGTGATGACCAGAAATTCTCTCCATTGGACTGCTTTCTCTCCATTAAATGAAACAAATGACATCCTTAGACAGTGATGTATTAATTCAACAAGCGTGTGTTTGAATACACAACACCTGGTGTCAGGTTTTAGATGAGCTGAAGAGATCAGTTTGCCAGTCTATGTCTCAGTGAGGAATAGACATGGTAACTATAGTGCAGGGCTGAAGGTGAAGGACACTCTCAGAGACATGCAGGGACAGTTGTGATGGCACCAGCAACATCAACAGCTCTTACCGTCTCTGGGTCAGCCCTGTACAAAAGGAGGAGCTTTCCAGGTATTATGTAATTTTATACTCAAAATACACTTTCAGTATTTCTTCTTAACCCCATTTTCCAGAAGAAGAAACTGACGTGCAGGGAAGCAATCTTCCCATGCTTGCACGGCTGCTAGGATTCACTTGCAGCAACCGTATTCCAGAGTTTAGGCATAACCATTATTATGAGGCACAGCTTCAGAGGAGTAATCAGGGCTGGGAAGACGGTATTTGTGAAGGGGGAAGAGTTGAACCAGGAAAGATGGGAATAGTCACTCCAAGTGGAAGGGATGACCAGGGCAGACAAGGGCTGGGGAATCAAAATGAAGCACAACTTGGTTTGGCCAAAGCCTTGGTTGAACCTGGGAATTGAAGGGAGACACACCTTAGCTGGGGACATGCTAGGGACCATCTTGTTTCCATTTTGAAGAAGGAGAAGTGAGACAGACAGAGGTGGTGACTCCCCCGGTGGGCTAACAGCAGGCTGAGACTGCGCTTCCTAGTAAGCTCCTTTACCCCCTCCTCCAGTCCTGTGGGCCTGCCCCTTGTGACAACAGCTGCATTCTGCCTCCAGCAAGTACTGTGCTTCCTTATTTTAAGGCCCTCCTAAGCCACTGGAGACACACTAGGACTGTTGTCACCTAGATGTGCCATTTCTGTTAGTCTGCTTGACACCATTTACCTTCTGCTTGGTACCTTGGGCTTAATTCGCCTACTATCTTCCTTGAACATAGCTAGGGCAAAAGTATTCATTTGCCATAGATGGATGGTGTACCTAACTCACATTCAAAACCGCTAGACTCCTCATAGGAGTACGAGCATACATTCCCCATCATTTCAATTCATAATGCTTTTACTTTTCCCTATGTAGAATTTGTACTTTTTTCCAATGAACAGTTGGGTCTTCTGGTCCCGGATGCTGCATGTGCAGAGAAACTTTAAAAGGAAATAGGAAGTTTTCTCTAGGAAAATGTGGAACATAGGAAGATATTGTCATGGGCAGGCCTTTTTAGTTAACAAGACATAGGGACCATCTCTCTTCTAGTGCAGCCCCCATCCATGGCCTGGATTTTCTAAGGCATGTGAAAGGTGAGAAAAACATAGCAATCACATTTTATACTTGGAACCAAAAATGGAGGAGGAATAGGGAAAATTCCTTTAAAAAGTACATAAATGTAATATTTCAAGTGTGTCTAAATTCATTAAAAACACAGTGGTACATTATACTCCTTGCCATTCTTCCAGGGGTCTCCAACTGGTGGCCTACAAGCTGGATCTTGGCATGTTTTGTTTCATTTGTACAGTGTTCCCAGGGCAGTGACTGTCTAGAACTGAGTGGGAATGGCCTTCTCCAGCTGACTTATGCATGTCCCAGTTCACCACAGTCCACAGATGACCTCCATTCTTGTGTTTTTGAGCTTACACTCACAATTTATGCAACCTTGCCTAAGTCCTTCCCCTCCTTGTATACCAGAATCTTCACCTATCAAATGGGGATGGGGGTGTTGATGACATTTTACAGGTGTTTTGTTTATTGCTTGCCTCCTCCCACTAAACAGTAAGCTCCTAGGAGGGCGGGAGTTTTGTCTGCTTTATTCAGTGATATCTCCTATCGCACTTTGAACCAAATCTGTTGCATAATAGGTGCTAAATAAACATTTCATGAGTGAATAAATGGCCCTAACCATCTCTTTCAGCTTAGTGAAACACTTTCTGAGAATTTGCATATTGTGATTTTGGAAGAAAAAAAATTAATCTCCCTTCAGTTAAACTGTTCAAACCTTGGACTTTCAGAGCACGAGAGAGAGAGAGAGAGAGAGAGAGAGAGAGAGAGTGCATAATTTGACTTCCCTCTTACTGATGGCCACAATTGCTGGCCAAGATGCAGAAAACGATGCTTTTCATTTGTGTATCCAGTGAAGCCTTTATCCTCCTTTCACTGCATTCATTTTAATACTTCCATGTGGCTTTTGGAGCTTCTGAAAGTTCTACTCTTGTGTTTCTCAATGGTCTGTGAAACTGCGGGGCACTGGAGCCTGGCTCTGGGTCTAGCCACCAGGTAGCAGAGGATTAAAGTTGAAAGGGAAGGAGGCACTGAGCTGAAGTCCCCCAGGGATGGGGCCACCCCCAGACAGTCCCTGCGCATATCACACCTGCTACATTTGCAGAATCCCCTCACCTGGGTCAATGGAGACGGACAGGTGATTCTGACGCAGGTGGTCCCAGCAGAAACCCCCAAGCCTAGTCCCAAGGCACAAAGCATCTGTCACACATTTCTTGCATCATAACTGTCTACACGCCCTTGTGATATTCTTCCTTGCAACAATGAATCTGTGTCCTACAAGAGGCTTATGTTTTCTAAAGGCGAAATATTCTATAATTTCAGGTGGCTTCCATCAACTTCCCCGCGTTTCTACTCTCAGCATCCCTTCCTTCCTCCTGCAACACTTAAATGACACAAGATGAGCAAGAGAAGGAGATTTGCATGACTGCCTCTGGGAGGGGAGGTGGGAAAACAGGAGGTGCACGGGGTAGATTTCTCATCACTTCTCAGTGTCATGGCATATTGGTTGCTATGGAACTTTTGTATGAATGCAAAGGTCAGACTGTCGTTGGTTATTAGTTTGGGATCTGCTCATTGGTTATCCTGTTCCCATGGTGAATCAGTTGCTTGGCCCGACAAGTAGATTAGCTGGGGTGGAGGTGTGTGTGGTATAAGGTTCCTGGAGATCTCCAAAGTGCCATCACTCTTCCACTTGAGACTTCTCACTGAGACTAATTATCTTCACTAGGTGGAGATAATTATCGTACATTCTGATACATTTTAAGATCAGGAATAAAAGAGTTTTGAAAGCCGCAGTCATAATTTCCCATTTTCTTCTATTCTTCTAGGACCTTCTAAACCTCTCTTGTTCTGCTTACTAAGGTCATATGAACCCAGAAAAGTACTGACTCCATGGACAAGCCAATAAGTAAGTGGGGGCTGTAGGAATAAAGAGCTGAAGAGGCTCCTTCTTAGCTCACTTGCAGGCAATAAATAGAACCTTGGGTTGAGACTGCCTGGTAAGCAGCACTGGATTGGGCATCAACAGGCCCAAGGGATTGTCTTGGTCACCTCAGAGGAAATCCCTTTCACCTCTTAGGCCTCAGTTTCCTTGTGCATAACATGAGATGGATAAACCAGATCATCCTAATGATCCTGCCCAAAGCTAAAGGTCTTTGGAACTGTGGTTCCATGTTTTCCAAATGCTCCCTACCTCTTGGGTCCACCTTGGACTCTTCCCTTTCCTCACTCTCATATATCCAGTCCATCAGCAAGTGCTGTCAGTTTGAGTTTCAAAGTAGCCCACAAATCCATCTCCTTGACCATCATAATTTCCATCACTGTAATTTCCTCTGGACAGCCATAAGATCCTCTTGCTTGGTTTCTCTGCTTCCACTCTTGACTGTTCTCTGCCCAATTCATTTTCCTCATA
Source organism: Panthera leo (assembly GCF_018350215.1). Classification (NCBI taxonomy): domain Eukaryota; kingdom Metazoa; phylum Chordata; class Mammalia; order Carnivora; family Felidae; genus Panthera; species Panthera leo. The sequence continues at coordinate 193,170,884 of NC_056679.1, forward strand.
GCTCCCTGGAGTGGTATTTTAGCATGTAAATCAATCCTTGCCTTGCTTAAAACTCTCCAATGTCTTCTCAATGTATTGAAAGTAAAACTCCAAATCTATACTACAGTCCAGGGTCCTGCATAATCTTGACTCTGCCTACTTCTCTAATGTTATCTCAAACCCCTGTTCTCATTCACTGGGTACTCTTTGCATCTTTGAAAGCATTAAGCTCTTTTCCATCTCAGACCCTTGCACATGGCTAGTATATTTCTCAGTTCTATGCAAGCCTACCTCTTTCTCACCTATCAACTCCTCAGAGAAACTTTCTCAGAACTCCTTAAGTCCCCTGTAATTCTACTTCCCTTATTATCTATTGCTATAGCAGGGTCATTTTATTCATAGCACATCACAATTTATACATTCACAATTGCCTGTTTAATGTCTGTCTTACAGCACTATTCTTGCCAGATCCTTGAAGCAAACACTCCAGCCCCCATGCTGCTCATTGATATATATTGTCATATCCTCAGCCCACTGCAGCATGCCATGCATGGCCAATAAATGAATGACACTGGTCACAAATAGGGGGAAAAGGGTACAGAAAAGAAGGTTGAGGGAACTAAAGATAAATTTTGCTGTTTTGACAGTTTTGTCCCTCCTTTAATATATCTCTTCTCAAAATGTTCCTCTCCATGGGAAAATGAATCTAAAGATCTCTTAAAAATAGGTCATTGGACACAAGAAGCAGGCCTATGAAGTCAAGTCATGGATAGCATTTTAATCTCACCATCGGCCTAATGAAAAAAATTATAATGTGTGATCACAGCTAAACTGAATTGTAACTCTGAATATTAAAATGGCTTACACAAAACCAATTTCACATATAAATATGTTAAAGGGAGGTGGGAAAAGTCTTTAAAGAATTTCAAGAGGATTTACTGGCATATGTCATTGAATATGTTAATTACAGATGATTTATTCATGATATAAGTGCAGAAAAACATTGACTTCAGGCACTGTGGCCAGTGCTGCTGGTTGACCCCCCAACATCTATCCCCATATGTTCCCCTCTAGAGGCTAGAATACCTAAATTCTTGCTCTACTGGCCTTGCTTGCCACTAGGAAGGAAGGGCCACTTTTCTCACTAATAAGATAGAAGCAGATATCAGCTGCTGGGGTAGGGAGTATTCCATTAAGCTTTTGTTTTTCTGATCCAAAGAGACAGAAATGGCAACACTCCTTCCCTTTCTTGTTGTTTGAAACAGACGCAATATCTTGGTGTAGCCATCTTGTGAATATGAGAAAATGTCAAGACAGTCACAAAACAGCAGATCCTGATTTCACTGAACCATGAACCACTGACTACTTCTGCTTTTCTAATAACGTAAGAAAGATAACTATCTGTTCATATTGCTGTGGTCAGATTATTGTGTTAATTGCAGGCAACCACATTTATCTACATTTTGTTGGCTTTTGGGTGACAGACATTAACATGAACTTTGAAGAGATTAAAAGAGATAAAGCTACTTGTGTATGAATGTACATACATGTAATTCAGATGGCACTTGGTTTTCCAAATTCTAAATTAGTGAGGATTTACGATATTTTCTTTAAGTAAACAGCAAGAGTAACTAGTTGAAGCTCGTTTGAAAGGATGTTTGATGCAAAAAAGCCCCTTAAAGTTCTTCCCACCACAGCACCCAGAGTGTCTCTGACACAGTACTTTGCATGTCAGAGGCTCATGACACGTATGACTTCATCAGGGAATACATAGACAGCAACAATAAAAGCTTCTGTTGATGTTTGCAGCTGCTTGCTTGGTCTCTGGCTCTGATCACTCACTGTCTAAGTGTCCTTGTCTTTTTTGTATGGCCCAAGTGAGATGAAGTACATTCCTTTTCTTTTTAGCGTGTATTTCCAGGATACACTGTAGTGTATACTCTGACTCTCAGGGTTTCTACAGGCCTCTAAGCTCTGGGAACGGCCAGGGTGGGCCTGATAAGGAAAAGTCCACCTCAAGTAGATATTACTTCTTATTCTGGAATGTTTACCCTTTTGTCTGTAAGACTCTTTAATCCAAAATGACAAATCCTTCCTCCCAGTTCCTGTGAGAAGAAGTCTCAGGAATCCTGGTGTTGCTGGTCTCTGGGATCAACCACTGGCTGTTTCTGCTTTGTCCCTGGACTTCGCAAGAAGGGAGAAGTCCAGTGGCTTTCACATCAGTGTGAGCCACCCTTTCTTCCAGTGAAGTTTAGTAGAAGCCCAATATATAAAATCAGTAAAATAACAAAAAATGGCCCTTGTCTTATAGTGCTTCCTGGATATTATATTATGGGTCCTACATATATCAATCTATTTTAAACCTCATAACAATACTTAAGGAGGTAACGGTTCCATTTTACCAGTGAAAAAAACAGGCATAGAGTGGAGGTGTTCTATCAAAGATTGGGAGGAAGGAGGCTGGGATGGGTCCTTCATAGTCTCATTTTCACCTCAGTGTCGGTTCCTAAGATACTCTAGTGGAACCCTTAGAAGACCTGGAGACAATGTTTGAAAATCCTTTTGCAGCCCGAGGTCACAAACTCAAATACTCTCCCAGGGGCCAGCTGAGTAACAAAGGAATGAAGGTGGTTACCTGGGGGCTGCAGTGCGGTGGAGTGTGCAAGGATCAGCTAAGGGGGTGGCTGCCACTCGGCTTTGCACAACCATTACCAAATTCTGTGCGGATCAAACACAAACATGCCTCCCAGAGGGCTTAGCTTTTGTGGGCCACCAACTTGAGACAATCGGAGAATGGGTGGAGACTCTGAAAACGTATCCTGAGGTCAGACCACTTGGGTGCCACTAGAAGGTGAGATGCCCACTGATGAAGGAAATAATGGAGAAAAACAAGCTCATGGGTCTTTTTGGACATATGCATATTGTGATGGCCCTATGTTATACTGACTAGCTAAGAGTCATTTCTTCCCACTGTTTATCTACTGGCCTGATTTATTTTTAAGCAAGTCCTTCCCCTACTTGGTTCTGTCTACTCTTCACCATGTGTTTGCCAGTATTGGCCAAGCATCCAGTCTCACACCTCCTCTCCCACGCACCCCACCCCCCAACTGTCTTCTTATTTAAAGAAAAACAAGATTATAATGGTGAACAATGAGACTACCTAAATTATACAGCAGCCAAAATGAGTCCTGAGGGAAGATCCTTAGGAAGATTTTATTCCTTTGCTACTCAGGAATATTGGTTCTCATTGACACTCAAATGCAAAACAGACAGGTGGCTAAGATGCCTCCAGCACTTGCCTATAAGGCCTTAATATTTATGTAACTTGCCCCCAGAAGGTGACAATGTGTGCAAATCTATTTATGACAGCCAAGTTCTAAGCCTCCCCACATGCTTTAGAAACTTGGTAGTCTACAAGGGACTGCCTAATGGAAAAGGAGTTCATAGACACTGAACAACTGTAAAAGGAAAGGGAAATATAGTCAGTGCTTGTATATCAAATAAACTGGAGGGGATCTGTCACATGAACATTCCAGAATGTAGTTGAAAGAACATCATACACAAAGACAGGAGGTCAATAAATGTGAGGACTGGGCTAGATTGGGAGTTTTCAAGTTTCTTTTATGCCCCCGCCGCCTTTCCATCCTTCCTCCTTTTTTTCTTTCTTGGCTTAGGAATCATTTTTTTGAAAAAACAATAATATTTGCAGTCTAATGTATAAAACAGACAAAGTGGACCTACTGTGGTTCCATGTGGAGGCTGCGGCCTCACTGATTTGGGCACCCTAGCACTCTCAATGCACTATCTGAGGCACCTCTGAGAAATCCCATGTTCGAACTACAAGAAACAAATTTACATCACCGTTAGAACTAGATTATTTCCAAGGTCTGTTCAGAACTAAGAAAAAGAGAACCCTTTTCTCTTAAAAATGAAGAAACCTAGGTCTGCTAGGTCAGGTGACCTACTCAGGGCCATTCCTAGCATGCTATAGCTGGTACTAGAACCCACTCATAGTTCAGTGCTCTCCTTCCATCATTTAGAAAGTCGCATAAGATGGTGGTCTGAATCTCAACTCACCTAGCTACAAGCTCTGTAACCTTAGCAAGATATTCAACATTTGTGTGGTTCCTCATTTATGAAAGAAGATATAACAAGAGTCCCACCTTATGCTTCTGTGAGGAATCAGTGAGATAATGGATGTATGGGACTCAAACCCTTGCTTAGCATATAGTAGGTGCTTACTAAATGTTAGCTGTACCATACTCTCCTCCATCCCTTCTCTGTTCCTTGCAGCTACAGAACATCAGACTTGTGATTATCCCTATTACTCTTGATGGAGCACATCAACCAGATAGCAGACAGAGCTGGCTCAGACACAGGATGCATCCAGCCGATGGACAGCATGCACTGGACAGTTGGCTGTAAAGCATAGCTGAAAAGCTGAATACAGTGAAGTCTGGAAATAATTCCTATCTCTTAACTTTCCAATATTTGCTTTGTTTTCCAAGAAAAATAAGCATTGAGCAAAGGGGTTGAGAAGAGCTGACTGACCTGGGAGAAATGTCACATCCTTGTTGCATGAATGCTCCCAGGGAGAACCACAAACTGTTGAATATCCCAAACTCATTGGATTGGTCACTGGTTGTCTGGTCCCGCCCTTCCTCAAACTCTTCACTGTGCCATTCATAGGGGCTGAAGCGGCTGACCAGGAAAAGGACGACACTCACTCCAATGTAGGCAAAGACAATGCACATCCAAATTTCATAAGCCAAAGGATCGAGGAAGGAGAAGACCCCCGGCTTGGACTTCTGCGGCTTTTTTATCATGATGGAGATCCCCAAACTCATAAATGGCTTGGAGAAATCTATCACCTCTTCCCGGACCAAGGTGATAGTTAAAGGAGCCACGGCCACATCGGCTCTCTGCAAAAAAAAAAAAAAAAAAAAAAAGGAAGAAGAAGAAGAAGAAGAAGAAAAAATGCAGTTGAGCTCAGCAGCTCTCTGTTCTTTTGTTTCTTTCTCCACTGAATATTCTTTTGCATTTTAAAGGATGTGCGAGTTGAAAAGAAACTCAGAAGTCTAATTCCTCCTACTGTCTATATTTCTGACAAATGAATGATCAGCTCACTATCTTATAGGAGAGATCATCCCAGTGTTTGACAGTTCTAACTGTTAGGGCATCTTCCTCACCTTACTAGAAGGGGGATGTTGTGATATCTGTGGCTTCTGCCTTCCCAGCAGCCATGCCTCCTTCCTCCACAAGAAGAACCACTCCTGTCCACTTTCAGTCCTTGTAGTTCAAATCAGCTAATCACTCTGGTTACATAGTGAAGTGCATGACCCAGGTTTGGCCATCGGTATACTTCGTTTCCCTGGTCAGAATGATTCATTCAAAAATGGTATAGGACTCAAATCCATATAATGAGCATTAGCCCTGAGAGTCAGAGTGAGAGATTTAGAAACTGATCCAGAATGTCATTTGGGCCATGCTAAATTCAGGGCTTACCCCAGACTCCAAGGAAGATGGGTTAATATATTCTATTTGTTCCCAGGAACATGAGCCAGCCCTTCTGTTTGCCTAAGCCAGTTTGGATTGGGTTTCTTTTACCTGCAGCCAAGATATCCCTAGCTAATAGTGTGATAAAGGCAAATTTAACTCAATAAACTCTTACTGGGCACTTCTTTATGTTCAAGCCCTAGGCTGGAAGCTGAGGGTAAGCTACAGTCCCTACACTCAGGGTATTACAAACTAGTAAGAGAGGTTGGTATACATATCCACCTTTCCCTCCTCTCACCCCTCCCCTCCTCCGCAATTTTTCAGTCTACCAGGTAGGTTGGATGTACTAGCCAAGAGATACACAATGATACAGGAGACAAGAGGCATTAATTCTGGCTGAGGAGATCGGGGGCTACATCATAAAAGAGGTGACACATAAATTTGGCATTGAAGAGGGGTAGGATCTTGTTGCTCTGGCACAGAACACATTTCAGAAGGAGGGAATTATGTGAGTGAAGGCCTTAAAGAGAGGAGGAAAAGAAGCATCACAAGTATTTTTCGTGAAGACGCCTAAGAAACATACAAACAATTCAATTTTTAAAATTCGGATCCATGTAGACAAACATAAAAAAGGTTGCAAGAAATGCTCATCTTTGAGCATCTAGCATGTGGAATCACCATCCTTGCTCTTCGGTCTTTCCTCCCTCTCCCTAATGGCAGAAGCACTGGCATCTACACAAATAAAAATCCACTGCTCTGTTGGCTTGAGATCAAGAGATCCTGGAAACCCAAGAAGGTTCCATGGACAGGTGCCACAAAACTCATTTTTGAAATGAGAAACACATCTGTGCAAGTCTGTTCCAGGTGGATGGCTTTCTCTCATGATGCACAACAGTCCAGATGTGAAACTGGTGACAGATGTGTGCAGATGAGTGCCCCACTTAGCTGCCGACTGGTGTTGCATAGAGAAGATTTCGGCTGATTACTGTCATTGGCTGGGGTTTTTGAGAAGGTGCTTCAAGTGGAATAAAAACCCTGGCTTCAGAATGACTTAAGATCTCACCCAGGGAAAGAAACTTTCCATAAAGCAATGTGAATTTGATAGTAATTCTGCTTTTTTTTTTCTAATAGTCACTGCATAAATCTTTTATTATTATTATTATTATTATTATTATTATTATTATTTTGCAAATACTTACAAGCAAGTGCAAGGGAGAAGATACCTACTCTTTTGTCTGTACCCTAACATAGATAGAAAAGGAACGGAGGAGAAAAGTAATGGAAATGACTTAGAGGGACTACTACATGTTACCCAAAAGGGAGGTGAATGAAGACCAGCTTTGAAGGTGGTAACAGGAATTGAATGGATTCGTTTGATGCCTCCTGAAGTGAGTTAATGAAAGGGACTGTGGACTGGAAAAATCACAGAAGCACATCATCATAATGCTTAGTTCATTCAGCAGTTCCAAGATTTGTTTCATAGAACATTATTTCTGAAAGGATGTTAATAAGTGTAACATAAAAACAGTGTGAAAATTAGGAAACATGAATCTAGGAAATATGAACTTAAACAGGTGGGGCGAGACTCCTCAGAACCTTTAGAAGATCACTATACACTGAGAACTTCCAAGAGAGGTAAGTAGATGTAATACTTCTAAAATTATCTGGCCGTGGATCCCTGAGCATCAAAAGAGACCCATCTGTGTAGGAGACATACACAGTGGGAGATGCCACATTCAATGACCTTACTTTATAGAGAAAAACTCAGGTCCAGAGAGGGAAGGTGATTTGTGCAAAGCTGCAGTGTTTCGGTTTGTCTGACATTGACTGAGAGGTCTTAAGAGGTGATTTCCAGCACCTGAGGTTGTTAGTGGCGCTCTGCAGGATTGGTCAAAGGCAGAGCTTACCTGGGAAAGTTAGACCTGGCTGCTCTGCTGGTGACTTGCTGACCATGTGGCCTTAAGTGAAACTGTTGTCTTTTGGAATATCAAATCCCTCGCTAAAAAAAAAAAAAAAAAAAAAAAAAAAAAAAAAAAGCGTAATAATTTTTTGCTTTACCTATTTGATAGGATGGTTTTGTGAGGATCAAAAGAATTCAAATATGTGAGAATACTGTGAAGTGTAAGCATTCCACAGATCCTCAAAATTATTTACTTAAATCGACATTAGGATAGTAGCTTCCAAAATTAAGCATACGTCAGAATCACCTAGAGGGCTTTTAAAAATGCAGGTGGCAGAGTTTCTGGATCTCGGCGTGATACCTGAGAATTTGCATTTCTTTTTTTTTTTTTTAATATTTATTTATTTTGGGGGGAAACAGAGACAATAGCATGAGCTGGGGAGGGCAGAGAGGGAAACACAGAATCTAAAGCAGGCTCCGACGCTCTGAGCTGTCAGCACAGAGCCTGACACGGGGCTTGAACCCATGAACCATGAGATCGTGACCTGAGCCAAAGTCAGATGCTTAATTGACTGAGCCACCCAGGTGCCCCGAGAATTTGCATTTCTAATAAGTTCCCCAATGATGTTGATTCTACTGGTCCAGACATCACACTTTGAGAACCACTGACCTAGGCGAGCCCCAAACAAAATATGTGATGTCTAGAAACAATCCTGGGGAGACAGTAAACAGTTTTGATGTTGTAGGTAAAGGCGAAATGTGAAGAAAACCATTAAGGTTGGAGAGCTACTCTGAGCCAGGCACTGTGTACGTAAACTCCCCACCCCAGCCCGGGGATACGGGATTCACTTTCCCTGTTTTACAGCGGTTCAATAACTTGCAGGTGCCTGCCGTCAAAGTTCACTCTTGTTCTGCTCCACCAAGACAAAGGACAGGCAGGGAAGCCACCTGTGAATCAAGCACAAAGCCAAATCCATGCAAGAAGCAGAAACTTCATTTGTAGCATGTGGCATCTGAGAATGCAGACACTATTGCTATGCCCATCACCAGTGAACAGTAACAGTAGCCTTACAGTCCAGTGCTCAGATGGCTTGGAGTTCAAAAGCCAGGCTGCATGTCACAACTCTGCTTTTACTAGCTGTCCTTTGCCAAATTACATACCCGCCCTCACCACCCCCCCCCCCCCACTGGGCCTCAGTGTCCTTATCTATAAAGTGTGGAAAATAATTGTATCTGTCTTATGGGGTTGTTAGGAGGAGGAAATGAAATAATGTGGGTCAAATATTTAGCATGGCGCCGGGCACATACTACCTGTGGAAATGTTACTACTACAGGTTTTGATAAGAACAAGGTGGAACAACATAAGAGACTCTTAAAAACTGAGAACAAACTGAGGGTTGATGGGGGGTGGGTGATGGGTATTGAGGAGGGCATCTGCTGGGATGAGCACTTGGTGTTGTATGGAAACCAATTTGACAATAAATTTCATATAAAAAAAAGAACAAGGTGGAGGAAAAGAAGATGAAAGAGACCTTGATTGGCTTAACTATTTAAAAGGCACAGAAAGAATCAATTTGGGAGCCTCCAAATGAGTTTTGTCTGACCTTCTGGTTATTTGTGGCTGACAGATAGTTCCTCAAACTCCTCTATTCTTCCTCAGGGGTACAGAAAAAGAAAGCCAGACCAAAACTCAAGGGAGGATGTTGAATTGGGCCCATCATGGAGTCTTGAGAACACAGTTTATAGAGCACAGAGGGACAGGCCTGATGGAGGAGAGGGGATGGATGGGAAAGGGCTGGCCCTGGGGCATCAGAGGTAACCCTGGTTTCTTACTGATGAGCCAGTGACCCACCACTGACTGTTGGCTATTGGGAAGCTTGACCTCAGGATGATCATACCATTGTTCTGCCAGGATCACAGGGCTTTTGCTAAGGGAACTGTGGTCCATGGGGTGAGGTCGAAGATGAATGCTAGTGGAGGTTCCCATGGAAACCAGCCTCCAGATGCAGCGTTAACCGTCCAGCTCTCTGTCATCAGTGGAGCTTCCCAGAGTGAGAGAAGTAGAGGGAGGAGAAAGGGTAGAAGTACATTCCACTCCTCAACTCATTAACCATCTTATTAGGTCATCTTGAAAGCCACTTTCCTATGGAAGATTTTCCTTATTTCATCTATTTTTTGAGTTCCCTTTGTATGGTTCCCATGGCCATCACGAGTCCTATTGCCTTGATATTGGAGAATGGAATTTAACCTAAATGGTTGCTTCATCCTGGCCGGAACTCAACATCAACCTGTGACTTAGTATATGCTTCTGCTCAGAGACCCTGCCTATAATCTTCAGTTTCTATGAGTAAAGCTGTGGTGGTCCCTTTCCTGCAAGTAGTGGCTGACTTCTTACATTACATTTGTTGTTTCTCTACTCAAGTATCTTCATCATCTCCCAGTACCCACTGAATCAATCCACTCTTCCCCTTGTCACTTCTTACTCAACCATAGCCCTGACTGCTCAATCCAAGCCCTCTACACAAATGACCACTGTTTTCTTTCTTTTCTTTTTTAATTTATTTATTTAGAGACAGAGAGAGAGAGAGAGAGAGAGAGAGAGACAGAGAGACAGAGAGAAAGAGAGAGAGAGACAGTGAGAGAGAGAGAACGAACAGGGGAGGGGCAGAGAGGGAGAGAGAGAATCCCAAGTAGGCTCCATGCTGTCAGCACAGATCCTGATGTGGGGCTTGAGTCTACAAACCATGAGATCATGACCTGAGCTGAAATCAAGAGTCAGAGGCTTAACTGACTGAGCCATCCAGGCACCCCAATGACCAATGTTTTCGCACTCTCCTTACACCTCTCTTATTTCCATCACCATTCTATTGTTTGTACTTTAGAAATTCCTGGGCTGCCTTTCTCTCTATTTGAACATGGGCAATTTTCAGTTTCCATATCTTTCTTGATGGCTAGACAAACTCATGTTAGCCTCTTGCCTGATCCTTGAACCATACTATCTTTTTACTACTCTCTCTCTGTATTTTCTACCCCATAAAATGTTAAGATCCTTGGGGATAGGGATCAGATCTTTTACTTCTCAGTGATTCCTTAAATACTTAAAGCAATTCAGACATTCAGTGGCTTCTCAGAAATGCTTCAACTTATTGAAGATTTTATAGCAATCGTGCATGGTGTTATTTCAAGTGCAGTGAGTGATATAAAGACAGAGAGACCTACTCCTATTACACAGAAAACTATTATACAAGGCAAGGTAAGCCACAACAGAAACAGAAACTAAATCCTGCAGGGGAAGGCAAGAGCACTTAGAAAGGAGAGTTAATACCTGTTATGGGGAGAAAGAAATGACACCTTGGAAAAAGCAATATTTGATATAGATTTTTGGAGAAGGGACAGGAGTTTGGGGGTACTTAATGGAAGGGAGCACTCTAGAGAACAGAGTGACTCAGGGGTGGTCTTGCTGAAGTGGATGGTATCGGAAAGGTAATATTGGGGTGAGTGACTAGAAAGTTAGGTTGAATCCAGGGTGCATCTGGCACCAGGGAAGAAGTTTATATGGAGGGGCCATAAATGATTTTGAGCAGGGGAGTGGCAACTCAGCGGTCTGCCTCAGGAAAACTCATTCTGAATCTCAGTATTGCCTGTGTTAGGTCATGATCAACTGCAGTCACAAGACTGCACTGAGAAAGCCGGGACCAGTAAGTAGCCTTGAACAAAGAATGTCTCAAGATATTGGATTTTGAACACCTCATCTTTTTGGCAGCAACTATACTAAGTTAGGGGGTCCAATAGTCATCTGTGGACGGGGCCAGCCAACCACCAAATTATTTTCTGTCAAACTCTCTCCCTGTCCTCCAATCCCCCACCCTGTGGAGAACTTACTCCATAGACCAGCTCTCCCACCATGCCATTCCAAGCCTTGGTGTCAGGGTCACGGGCTCCATATTTTCCATCGCTGACAATCTCAAGACGGTAGGAGTAGCCCACATGTTTGGCAATCTCTGCTGCTAGCTCTACACAGTAGCCCTCATAGCGGTCATTGCCCTCAAACTGGTTGGCATTCTTCTTGAGCATCACATACGGATCTTCCTGGTAGAAAAATGGGGGAGAGAGAATGTGGGTTGTGGGTCCACTCATAGGTAAGGAGGACATTGGCATGGCAGGGAAAGATGTCAACAACGTTGGTTAACTTTGGTCTCTCTAAGTCCCTAAACCTACTTCCTGTATTTCTGCTCCCTCCATTACAAAACTTCTTGGGCTAAGAAAGTGAACTCTTAAAATAAGAATATTTCATAATTCACATGTGGAGCTCACCCTTTTAAATTATGATCCAGGAGCTTTTGTATTTTTTGGAGGTGCCTCTAGGGCACTATGTTGGGAAAGTAGGCCCTAAACAGTCTCCAGCTTTCTCACAGGCAATCACTGAAAATCACAGCAGTTCAGTGGATATAAAGTAGCTAAAGTGCTGGCTTTTAGGAGACTTTCTTAGAAAATGGCTTCTACTGAAGGAGTGTACAGTCTGAGAACCACCATAATTTAGTCTCACCATTATGTCTCATATATGGGTAAACTATGGCTCAAAGGAGGGTAAGTGACTTATCCCAGTATACAAAATGAAATCATAGCAGAACCAGAGTGAAAACAGCATCTCTAATTTCTAGGAAACTCCTTTTTCTACTCCCTCTTTCTACCTATAGCATGGTTTCGGCAAGAAGAACAACCAGCTTATGCTCCTGGGGAAAACCTTTGTGTTGGTCTAGCTTACATCTAGATAACCTCAATGAAGGACTGAGTACTCACTAGGATTGTAGTAACGATGTATGTTCTATTCTGGACACTTGAATTGTCCCCCCCAGCTTGAGCATCGGTGGCTGCAGGGACAAACTTATCATCTTCATTCCAGTAACCGATCTGTTAAGGAGAGGAAGGTGGTGACGTGAGATGAGACAGGCTCCTCAGGACTGGCTTACTGTGGACGACCCAGCCAACACCAGACAAAAAAGCAAGGATCTAGGCATCATATCATACAATATTAGACACACCAGGCTCTAAAGCATTGGTAGATAAAAATAACAAGAGGTAAAATGCTCTCCATCCAGGTCCTCCCAGTCCCACCCCTTTGAACATCCTCACCATGATGGGCTGAGCCTAGAAATTGCCCCTGTGAAGAGGGGGCGGGTTTAACTCTTAATGCAGCTAGAATATTTTGTACAATGCAAGCCATGGCTGTGGAAACTAAATTCCTTGCAGCTGTTCACAAGCTCAAACCCCTTTTTCTTTATTTCTATTAACCCTTCTCTTCCTGAGCTCATTCTGAATGGCAGTTGGAATCATACGATTTAAACATTAAATTCCTTTTGCTTTATTTTTATATTTACCTGTATTTTTTTCCATCTAGATTTAACTTCCTAGGTGATTGTTATTTTATGCTTTATCATTTATTTCTCTTATTTCCAATTATGAAATATTATAATACTGAGTATATATTAGTGCCTAAAATTATTGGCTGAAAACATTATTATTTTTTTAAATTTGTGGGTTATTTATACTGGCTCATTTTCTAAGATCTTTCAGCTAATATTTATTGGATCCCTATCGTGTGCAAGACTCTGAGCTAAAAGACTGGTAGTATTGTGTGGGAGGTTGAGAGAGATACAAAAAGTCTAAGAGGTAGTCCTTGCTCTGAGAAGTTCCCCAGTCTACTTGGGAAGACATGACACATGCAACACACAAGGTCGTAAAGGATGGACAGTTTGAGCCCAATCCTTTCAGGTTGGAGAGACCATGAACATGTGCCAAGATGTAAAGGCAGGAATCTTCCCAGATATGTAAGTTCAATGGCTTCTAGGTGGAAGATAGGGTTAGCCTAAGAGGGCAGTGCGCAAGTGGTAGAAGATGGATTTTTTTTTTTTTTTTAATTTTGGGAGAGGAGAGAAAAAGAGAGAGAGAGAGAGAGAGAGAAAGAGGGAGATTCCCAAGCAGCTCCATGCTGTCAGTGTGGAGCCAGATGGAGAGCTCAATCTCATGAACTGCGAGATTATGACCTGAGCCAAAATCAAGAGGCAGATGCTCAAACCACTGAACCACCCAGGCGCCCCAGGAGACACCTGGATTTGAATGCCAGGCTAAACAATATAGACTTTATCCTGAAGGTAACAGGAAGTCATGGAAGGTTTGGGAAGAGCAGAATGGCATGGCTAATACACATACACACACAAACACACACCTCTGTCCTGTCTCTCTATATCTTTAGACAGTTGTGTTTTGTTCTGTGGTTCTTCTTTTGGCTGTAGATGGAGGGTGAGAAAGAGAACTGGAAGTGCATTTGCAGAGGAAAGAGCAGGCCTCCCACCAGCCAGAACTCAGACCAGGCTCACACAGCTGAGGCCTGTGCCAGGGGTCAACTCAAACAGCACTGTCTCCTTGATGCCTTCCCCAGTTTCATTGGAAAAAAGCCATTCTCTCTGTGATCTCACTGCTGTTAACAACAACAATGATAATTGCCAATGCTGATTATGTTCTTGCTATTGTCAGATGCTAAGTGTTTCTAAGTTTTTGTGCCATTTCATTTGGATTAGAGGTGTCTGTAACCTGCCCAAGGTGATGCAGCTGGAAATTGGCTCTGCATTTGTTGCTAAGGGGGGACTTGGCTTCCATGATAACATGTAATCATTTTAATTAACATTTATTGAGCGCTTACTGGGTTTCAGTCACTCTTTTCTTCTAAGTGGTTTTTTTCTTTTCTTTTTTTTTTTATGTTTTAACTTCTTCCATCCTCACAAAAATCTATGAAGTGGGTACTTAATTATCACCCCCATTTTAAATGTGAAGCAACTGAGATGTGGAGAAGTGAGGCAACTTTTCCAAGGTCACGGTCAAGTCATGGAGCCAGGATCTGAGCCAGGAAGGTTGACTGCAGGGCCAGTAAGCTGCTAGCTGGCCCTTGAGTGCCTCAGGTAGGTCCCCACTGGCCCTGTGGTCTGGCTGTTTGTATGTCTGTCTCCATCTCTCCACAGTTCTGTGGGTTCCTGATGGACAAAGCCAGAGGTCTATTCCTTCTAGAATGATTTACTTAACATGGCATATTCTTCCATAAGAAGCAGCTCAGGAAATGTTTGTTAAGAGAAGATGTGCTTCCAACAAGGAGACAGTGGACCCTACTGGGTGCTAAGACAGTCCAGAGGCTTGTCTCTCAGGGCATCGGGTCAAGATCTACCCTTGGTGCAGGCCTGTGCTCAATACTGCCTGTGTTAGGCACTTTTAGTCAGCACAGAAGGAGACATTTCTCCCTAAATGACACAAGAACCAGAAACTTAGATTTCCAGAATGTCAGAGGTGGAAGAGGCTTGAAGAATCACTTCTTCCAACCCCTTTCTTTTACAGAGAGGGATGAGGGGACAGGCACAAAACCAGGATGCAGTCTTGACTCCCTCACTTTGCTAGGCCAGGGCCCTGGAACCCTGGAGCACCTGTGGGGACTTTTCCATGCCACTTTCCTAGGAGGTGGGTGAGGGGTCAGAAAATGGGAGACAGCTCTGGGTGCCCCATCTCTCCAAAACACTCAGTTCTGCTTTTTATCTCTTTCACGTATTGGGATCCCTTTAAGAGTTCACTTTTACAAGGAGCCCTCTGGTTGAAAATGTTTAAAGCCACTAATGTAGTATATCATGATGCAAGTTTTCAAAAGATTTCCAAAGTACTTTCACAACATTTAACTCTTTAGCAAACAGCACAAGACAGGTGTGGGATTGTTTTCTCTGTTTTATAAAGGAGATAACTGAGCCTTGGGGAAATCAAATGATCTAATTTATAAATATAGAGATTATATAGCAGATTCATGGCAGGGCATAGGAGCCAGGGCATGACCTCAAAGGTTAGGTTATTTAATGTAATCAATACTAACTCAGGAGCAGGTCTGGCAAATGCCATTTTCCCCCCACAGATGACGCTTTCCCTTTCTCTTTCTTTTCCTTCTTCCCCTCATTCCCTTCCTTTCTTCCCTTTTACTTTCCTCTTCACAATCAGGCACAGGTTTAGCTCCTTCTAATGAAACCATCAGTACAGAGCAAGTTGCCTTCTCTGATGTGCAAAATCTAAAATCTACAGTGTATTATTACATATTATTTTTTTTAAGTGGGGCTTGATAGTCAAGAGATTACTCTCTGATATAGACAGACCTGGTTTAAAAGGTGGGCTTTCCTGGGGTGCCTGGGTGGCTTGGTCAGTTGAGCTTCTGACTTCAGCTAAGGTTGTGATCTCATGGTTTGTGGGTTCGAGCCCCAGGTCGGGCTTGCTGCTATCAACATGGAACCTGCTTCAGATCTTCTGTCCCTCTCTGTCTCTGCCCTTCCCCTGCTCGTGTATGCGCATGTGCTCTTTCTCTCAAAAATAAATAAACATAAAAAAAAGGTAGACTTCCCTAATTACTAATCTTTGGCCAGTTACCTGACCTCAGTGGGCCTCGGTTCTTGCTCTGTGGAATGGATACATCAGGAGTATCTGTCTCTTGAGGTTTGCTGTGAGGATGGAAGGAGTTAATGCATGGACAACAATGAGAGCTGTATGTGGCTCATATTAATGCCTAGTCTAAGGGTAATGCCTAGTTGAAGGCTAGCAGGCTTCTTCTATAGTATAAGACATTTCAGTATCAATTTACTATTGAAATTATCAATCTCTAAAGAAAAAGTGTATTATTTTAGAGCATTTCTCAAATTCATTTGGCAAAGTAACCCTCCTTACATGCAGAATGCCCTAGGATAAGTGTGCCGCAAACCACAAGACATTGCTCTAAAATCCCAAGTTATTTTGATAAAGGATAGGGGGAAAAAGCAAGATAAATCTGTTGTAGGCCAGATTTATACTACTTAGAAAGAGACTTTAATTTCTCAAGATAGTGGTCCTTCAAAGCTAGTATTGTGGCATTAGTTGTTAAATTGGGATCTATAAAAGTTACTGCATAGCTTGGTTTATATACACCTTCCTGATATCAAAAGCTAGAGGAATAGCTAAGTGTCATAAACAAGTTTATTTGATGTCTGACCCTTTTGTAGGGAAATAAAACAATATTGCCAGTCAAAAGAGTGGGGTGATGCCAAAACCCGGCCTGCACCTCACATAAGCTAGCAGTTGAGAAATCTGGCTCCACAGTTCGATGAAACGAAAGTTGACAAAGAGTTTTGAAGAGACACTACACTTCAGAGATGAGAGCAAATTTCCCTTTCTTGGAGAAATGGGTTGGATTATTATACAGCACTTTGATTCTCTACTGAGGATATGCAGGACCTTTGATTCTCTCTGAAAGTAAATCAGAGCTAGTGGCTGGGTAAAGACTGGGGCCCATTATTCAGGAGAGGATTTAAACAATTCTAACAGTGAGAGGTCCTCTCCTGGGGCCAGTTATAATTTTTGATCTTCTGTTTCCATCTGCCTCTAAAGATTCTTTGAATGTAGGAAATGAGTCTAGATGATAGATTAGCTTTTTTTAAGTGAATGAAGTCTAAAAAAGAGATAGTTATAGAACAGTAAATTCAACTGATCTACCTTGCACAGTCAGCAAGTCAGATTTACACATTTGTATCTCTCAGCTGCCTGTAAAGGCACAGCCTGGGGACCTCCGAAAATGAGATCCATTGTAATACAGTTTTTAAAAGTAGGTTGCCTATTGTGGCAAAGTCAACTAGATGACCAGCAAGGACTCTTATTCTCTTTCCCTAGCATAGAGGTGTTGGCAGGAAGTAGCTCCCTAGCCAGCAATTACATTTCCCAGCCCATGGGGCACCTAGGTGGGCCAGAGGATTGGGTTCTGGCCAGCAGAACACAGCACAAATGATGCCCATCTCTCTTGGTCTGACTCCCTCAAATCTCTAGCACAATTTCTGCTTTCTTTCTTCCTCATCTGTTAGCTAGATGTTGATAGCCAGAATGATGCAAACGGACAATGGAACCTCTATAAGCCTGAGTCTTAACCAGAGCCCTCAGTCCAAACACTGGTCACCAGGTGAATGAGAATTAAACATCTATTGCATTAAAGAGCTAATAATTCAGAGTTTCTCTGTCACTGAACCTAGGGTTTTCTTAACTAACCTACTTAAAGAATTTGAACTTAATATGTTTATGTATGACTTTGAATTCTGCTGTAAGTGTTATTTAAAATTTTCCAGCATTTTTTTTCTTACTTGCTGGCAGATCTATGGAAATATGGGCCAGAATAGTATGCACCCTGGTTGCCCAGCAACATCCAATAAACTGTCTACTCATTTAATAAAAAGCCATTTATTTGCATGTGCTTACTATGTGTCAATATACTGCAGGGGTTGAAGGTATAATACATAACACAACTGTGGTCCCTGACAGCTGGCATTTTAGTGGCAGGAAGGTGGAGAAGAGGGGAAGAAAGACAATATATACCCAGGCCAGGGGTCAGCAAACTTTATCTGGAAAGAACCAGAGAGTAAATGTTTTAGGCTTTGTGGGTCACACAGTCTCTTTTCTAAGTACCCATCTCTGCTGTTGTAGTGCAGAAGCAGCCACAGACAATATCTAAACAAATGAACGTGGCTATGTTCCAAAGAAACTTCATTTATGGATACTGAAATTGTATTTTGGGAAATTTTTACATATGATGAAATAGTTGTCTTTTGATTTGTTTCAACCATTTAAAAATGTAAAAAAAAAAAAAACTACTAGCTCATGGGCTGTACAAAAGCAGGCAGTGGGATGAATTTGCCTTGCAGGCTGAAGTCCGCCAACCCCAATCCAGATCACTAAGCCAACAAGAATAGATCAGAAGGGTTAAGCATTAAGAAAAAAAAATAGAATGGGATAATGGGATTGTGCCAGATGGTGGGGGCCACTTTAGATAACTTGGTCAAGGACAGCCTCTCCAAAGTGACTTCACTTGAGCAGAGACCTGAACCACAGGGAGAGAGAGCACACAAAACTGCAATGATAGAGAACATCAGGTAAAGGGATGGAACGATGTCAGTGCAGCTGTGCAGTGATGAGCTAGTGACAGAGGAGCAAGAGCTCATGCCAGAGGGAAGCAGCCTCTATTTTCTGAAGGTCAAGGGAAGGAGTTATATTTCCCTGCAACAGGAAGCCAAGGGAAAGTTGTAGGCAGAGAAACAATAGAACCTGATGCATATTGACCTTACAAAAGGGCAAGGATGTAGATAGTGGGACTAGGTAATAGGTAAGGAGGCTCCCATATGCATCCAGGATGGCGTGGGGGTGGCTTGGGCTCTAGGGTCAGCAGTGGAAACAGAGGTGGTTGGGTTAGAGCAATGTCTTAGAGCTATAAGAGGATTTGGCACGTCCAAAGTTGGGGAGCAAGGATTTACAGAAAAACTTCTGAAGATCATATGGAATGGAAGGCTGTGAATTCTTTGGGACTTTAGATTACTTCTGACATCAGCAGGACTTTGTGTCACTTTTAGTTTGCTTTCCTGCCCATGCTTTCCTTTCTAGTTACTCAGAGGGTCAGAATCCAGGATAAGAAACTCAGGGCAGGGCAGGATAAGGCAAGGCAGGGCAGGGGGACTCAAGTCAAGTTGCAATGAGAAGTAGACGCCTGCAATCAGGTCAGAAGCTAGACAGAGGGCCAATGATGATGGGAAAGATGGTTAAAATTCACAATGCTGGTCCCTTGATGAAAGACCTTGGAGAATTTTCCCTACACTTCTCCCTTGGCAGTCATTTATCAGAATTTGTGATCCAACCTGGATCTGATGAGGTATTTTAGATCTCAGATAGAGATCTCTACATCGGTACCCCCTGGTGAACAAGATTTCCTGAGGATTTAGCTTTAGCAGAGCCAACGCCAAATCTGGCATCTATGCTGCTAAATGTATGATGCACGGATGCTTGGAAGTGTGCACATTTCACTGGGATGTCAGATTGGACCCAGATACCTAGAGGGTATCTGTTGGCACATCAGTGCCAAGGATATAGGCCAAAAGATCAGGAGAGTGTCCCTGAGGCCCCAAATCAAGCAACAGCAGCTCCTCTTTATTACATATATCAGGTAAGGCCACGTAATGTTTACTGAAACAAGCACAACTAGGTCACTCTTAAATCTGAGGAATTACTTTGCTAGGAGGCTGATTGAGTAAAAGGCCTGAAGCCACAGATGTAGAGGAATTGATTTTCTCCAAGTCAGATTCCCTGTAAACAAAGGATGCTTGAGCCCACAGTCTAAGCAAGAATTTAGTCTTGGGGAAGTAAGCTGGAAAACAGCCTTGGGATCTGAAACAATAAAGCACAGCCATTTGCTGGTGGATTTTAAGGTTACTCTGTTCTTTCTGTCCATAGGCTTGTACAGCCTGATTCACTCAAGCTCAAGGCTGACAAAAAAAAAAAAAAACAAAAAACAAAAAACAAAAAACAAAAAAAACCCCTGTGGCCTAAAGAAGGGAGTTTAAACAAACAAACAAAGCATGTGCTGGATGTCGATTACATGCCAGGAGCTGCTTTTCTGAATCCCTCACTACAAGCTGTGGAGGTAGGAGGCACCGTTGCATTTAATTCTGACAGTGACCCTGTGCGGTACAGGATATTATCCCCCTTTTGGAGATGATGTAACTGAGGTCCAGGGAGGCTAAGTAACTTGTTCTAGGTCACGTGCCTACTGAAGAACAAAGCAGGGACTTAAATCCTGGCCTGTCTGCCTCCAAAGCCCAAGCTCATAACCATTCTGCCTGTGTTTCTCACCAAACCACCTAGAGCACTGGGAGCCTCTCCACTCGGGAAGCTGGCTTTTTAAATGTGCAGACTCCCGAGACTCATCTCTGTTCTCTTAAAGCAGAATGTCCAGCTTTGGGGAACCCAGGAATCTCTATTTTTAACAAGGCCTCCAGGTAATTCTTCTACTTGCTCAAGTGTGAGAACTGCCAATCTTGCTATGATGAGTCCTCTCCTGAGGAGAGCTCTTGATGTGCAAATTTGGAGGAGACAAGGAGGCTTCCCACAGTCTCTGGTGAGGTTTAAGGTCAACATGAAGGACTGAGACCCGTGTTCCCGGGGGTAGTGATTGGGGAAGTTCCCACTGATGGGCGTTTCATCCATTGAAGAGGGTCCCTAACCCCACCTGCCCTGAGGGAGTCAAAGCCCAGCCCAGAGAGGGACAACTTGACTGGAGGCATAAGCTTCACAGGGATGCTATCACATGCATCGGCGTCCATGGTGTCAGTGCTGAGAGGAACTGAGGTTTGCACAGGCCAGCACCTCTCACTCATTTTAAAGACCCAGAGAAGTTAAAGCCACCCTGCTGGGCGATGACCAGGCTGGGGTAGAAGCCTCTGCCTTCTCTTCATCCTTATCTCATTACCACTATGTCCCCAATATACCTAGCCTGCTGCTAATGGGCAGGGAAGAATCTGGCTTTATTTTCAACCACCCCACTACACTGCAGGGAAAAGAACTAGATAAACACCCATGTTTTAATTTTGACAAACACGCAACTGCTCATAGGTAGTATGCATGTGCCAATTTCGTCCACAGGAGATAGTATTTTTCCGCCCTGAGGGCAGTAGGCCATTCTGAGGATTCTGAGCAAGAGCCCAAGTTCCATGGTCAATAATGTTCTGTGTAGGAGCAAACTTCTTGCCTGCCCAAGTCCTTACCCAAAAGAACTGCTTTTATGTTTTCATGTACCATGCAGGGGTGACACTGCCCCTTCTTCTCTGCATCTGAAAGGAAGAAGGGCTGGGGAGGAGGTCACGTAACTGGTGTCCCTTCTAAGGACAGCAAAATACTCTGAGCTCCTCACTCCTCCGCAGTCATTGGAAATGTTCCAGTTGTGTTCTGGAGCCATTCAGCTGTGGCAGCTGCTGCAGCAAGATGAGTGTGGCCTGGAGAGTCATGGGGCCCGTTTCATTATAACTCACTGTGGGACCTTAGGCGGCCTACCGGGCTGGCCTGCCTCAGTTTATCCATCTAGGAAAGGGGAGCTATATATCATGAAGGCTGATATTCTTCACAACCACACTAAAGAAAAAAAATACTTTGAAAAAGATAAATAAGTCATCTCAGGGCTTGTAGACTTTAGTCACATAACAGCTCCTGACATTTGCCATACCTGTTAGTAACCACTCACTGAACAATGATCAGGTGCCAAGGCATACATGATATGTCTCCATTTTATAGATGTGGAGATTGAGGATTGTAAGAGTTAAGTCACCTAGCAGATGTCTTTTCCAGCATGGGAGTTTGTAGAACAGGGGATAACAGAAATGAACTCAGACTTAGACTATTTTTGGATGGGCATCCCTTGCAGTAAATTTTGTCCCCAAGGACAACGCCCTTGTGCAATCACCATGCCAAAGGTTTGCTGAAAAGTGGTTATGCTCCTAGTGGCTATGCTCAGAACCAGATAGAGAGCCCTGTTTGGCAACTGCTGAAAGTTAACACAGGTAGTGGGCCTACTGTAGCCGATTCCTGAAGTGTGCCCAGTAGAAGGTGGGAAATGGGTTCTGGGTCCTCAAAGTGTTCACAATCTAGGAAGAAGTATGGGATGTATGTGAATGCACTGCAACAGGAGACAGTGTGCTGGTGTCCTGGTGACGTCACATGTGCTGTGGGAACACAAAAAGACGAGAAGCCTTCTATTGGGTGGGGAAGGAGTGATGATAGAGAAGTCATTGAAACTTGGCCTTTGTGCAGGCAGAGTAATGGCCCCTCTGAAGATGTCCATACCCTTTCCCCAGAACCTGTAACCTGTCACCTTACATAGCAGAAGGGACACTACAGATGGGATTAAGGTTACAGACCTTGAGATGGGGAGATTATCCTGGATTATTGGTGTGGGTCTAAACCAATTATGTGAGTTCTTAAAAGCAGAGTATCTGGGGCGCCTGGGTGGCGCAGTCGGTTAAGCGTCCGACTTCAGCCAGGTCACGATCTCACGGTCCGTGAGTTCGAGCCCCGCGTCGGGCTCTGGGCTGATGGCTCAGAGCCTGGAGCCTGTTTCCGATTCTGTGTCTCCCTCTCTCTCTGTCCCTCCCCCGTTCATGCTCTGTCTCTCTCTGTCCCAAAAATAAAATAAACGTTGAAAAAAAAAAAAATTAAAAAAAAAAAAAAAAAGCAGAGTATCTTTCTTGACTGTGGTCAGAGAGAAGATGTGAGGTTGGGTCAGATGTGATGTTGCTGGGTTTGAGGATGAGGAAGGGGAATATGAACTGAGAAACATGGGTGGCCTCAAGAAGAAAGTAGAAAAGACCAAGAAATAGATTCTCCAGAAGGCACACAGGCCTGCCGGTATCTTGATTTTAGCCCAGTGAGACTCAAGCAAGAATTCTGACCTATGATAAATTTGTGTTGTTTTAAGCCACTATTGGAAGTAATTTGTCACGGCAGCAATAAAAAACAAAAACAAAACAAAACAAAACAAAACAAAAAAAACAATACAGCCTTGGGAAATGGGATGTGGTGAGACAGACTATGATATACAGGGTGGGGTTCCAGACGGGAGAGCAAAGGATATAGGTTTATGGGAGGTGGGGACAGAAAGGATAAGCAGAGCTGTTACGTAGAACTTTCTGTGACGATGGAATGGTATACATCGGTGCTGTCTAGTATGGCAGTCACTAAACCACATCGATTCTTGAGCACTTACCACATTGCTAGTGCAACTGAGGGACTGGCTTTTAAATTTTGTTAAGTTAAAAATTAAATTTAAATAGCTATGCATGGCTAGTAGCAACTGTATTTGACATCGTGGGCATAGAGAGCATGAAGTTTGAGAGATTAAGATCTAACTTTCAATGTCTCAGGCACAGCCCTTAGAATTTCTGCACACATTAGGTCATTTAATCCCCTAAGTGAGCCTAGGAGGTTGGCATTATTTATGGCGATCCCCATTTACCAGATGAGAGAACTAAGGCACAAAGAACCTGAATGACTTATCCAGAATCACAGACTGATAAGTGGTGATGCCAGGAATGACCTCCAGGATTCCAGAGCCAATCCTCTGACCCATGTCACTCTACTAATATTCTACCATAATATGCAATGCCTCTTACCACTACATCATGCCATCATAAGAAAGAAAGAATATGATGGAGGCCATGGACAGGATAATAGAGGCTGCCACGAGGCATAAACAGGAGAGGCCAGGGAAGGCATCCCTAGGGCATGACATTTACTCTGAGTGCTTAAGGAATTGAGGAGGAATTGGCCAAGAAAAGGAAGGGAAGGGGGTAGAGAGTCCCAGGTAAAGGGAACAGGTATGAAAACTCCAAGGTGAGGGAGAACGTGATCTATTCAAGCAAGTGAAAGTTGATCAGAATGGCTGGCATCAAGAGAGAAAGAAAGCGAGTATCTAAGGTCAACGGTGGAGAGATTGGCAGAGACCAGACAACACAAGTTCTGGTAAAATTGTGAATGCTTTCCAAGGATTTGAATGTTATTCTAAAAGTTAATATGCATATATACTATATATTATATATGCAAACACATACACATATTTTTCACTCCTTCTGTATGGAAAATGGAGTGGATATGACCAAATGTGGATCAGGAGAAAATGGTTAATGTCATCAGTAACCACATTCCTGAGTTCTTCAGAATCCCTCAGGAACAGCAGTAGCATTTATATACCTCTATTACTTTATATTTTCAAAGTATTTTCCCATCCTTTCGATCTTCACTAGTACCCTGCGACAAAGGTAGAGATTTTTATCTCCATTTTGTAGATGGGTGAATTAATTCTCAGAGAAAGGAACTGACTTGCCCAAAGTCCCAGCTGGTTAGTGGCAGAGCTGAGTCTAGAATCCTTGTTGCCTGAGTCTCTTCAAAGAGATCCAGTCCAGGAAAGATGGGCTCACAAGGCTCTCCGCTCTGGCCCTCTCCTCTCTGGAATGGAAGCAAAGGTGGCCTTTACCTTTCGGATGCCATCATGCTTCATTTCAATCACATGGAGGGTGTAGTTGGTCCGGCGTCCCTTCTCATTAAATTGAACATTTCCTGTCAAGCCTTCAAACCGCACCTGGAAAGCAAAGCCAAGTAGTAAACCATGAACTCAGAAGTTCCACTTGTGCTTGTTTGCTTTTTCTGCTAAAGTGAAAGTCCAGAACCCGAGAAGCTTACATGGGATGAGGTCTCAGAGTCACGTGATGACTAAGATACTCCTTGCCCACAGCAGACACGGCTATGGGCAGTTCTCTTTCCTACCAAACTGAGATTCATACTGAAAACCTTTTTCATCCATTGCCTTAGGCAAACAGTAATAAGGGATCAAAGTAGATTCTGATAAGAAATCTCTGTGCCATCCTGATCGAACACCTCCCATCGTGACCACCTCCAGGGGCAGTGCCTGCCTCTCAGACACATGCCTTTAGTGGAGAAACAGGAGGCCTGCAAAGGAAAGGGGGCCAGTGCACCATTCCTGGTGAGTCAGGAGAAGAAGCTGGCCTTATGCAGCCTTGAGCCATGCTTGAATATGGTTCCTTGGTTCCCTTGTGAGGCCAGGAAATAAAATATGTGGGAATCTGAAGACCTGACATTGGAAGGCCTGAATTTGACCCTGGGAAACCAACTGACCTTGGGAGATTCACCTCTCTCAGCCTCCGGTTTCCAAAATTCCTGCCCTGTCTGCTTTAAAGGACACAGCAAATGTCAAAGTGCTGTGAAAACTTGAAAGCACCTGAGGAGAGCCCTTCATGTTAAGACCAGAGTAGGCAGGGCTTGAAACAAGTCTCAGCTGGTTAAAGGAAAATTTGTATTCAACCACAAATATGCTTCGTGGGATTTCTTTTCCACAAATGAGTCAGATCAAACTTTCATGGTCTCAAATCTTTAATCACAGAAAAGCTCAAGTGGTCAACATGTGGGATTCAAGACCTTTAGGGCCAAGTCTGCCGCTCTGGAGGTGACCAATAAATCTCACCCAAGTCTACTCTCCAAGTAAGGATGAGTCTAGCTGTATGTCATCTGCTCAGGTGTAAGAAGCCACATTCTCTAATGGTGACCCACCATGGGTTCTCACATCAGTCTGGCCTAAGGCCAGTGAGGTGAGTCTCTACCTATAACCAATATGAACGTGGCCCTGTAACCCACCGTTTATTTCTCCCCTTCAAATAGCTTAAAAGGAAGACTTATAGGGCTTTATCTTTTTCTGACAGTGACCAGCTTCTATGCCCTCAGAAGGTATAAGAATAGTTGGGGTGTGTGTATTTGAGAGAAGGGGTGGGGGAGTGGAAAGAGAGAGGGAGGGAGGAAGAGAAGAAGAGAGGGAGAGAAAGAAAAAGGGGGGCTGACTGCTCTGAGGATGACCCTCTCGTCACCTTCTGGTTTGAAGTCTCACTGGGGAGGCCATGACAGGCCCAGAGTGCTGGACAAATTATACAACAAGATTTTCACTCTCTCAGCTGAAATATGGAGAAATCCTCAACTCTGGAGAAGTCTAGGCTGGCTTTGCTTTTCAGAGAGAACACAAAGCACAGATCTTCCTAGAAAGAATAAGAAGGGAGCTATTCCAATCAATTAGCAACTGCACCTTCTCACCTTGGTCATCTCGTGATCATCTCTGGCTTTCCCATTCATTTGGGTTTGAGAGAGGTATGCTAAGTATGGGTTTAAGTAACTCATCTGGAAAAACAGACTGGGGCACATGTGCAGATGAATGGGTGGGTGAGTGACTTTCCCAAACAGAAGGAAGTATGTCATTAATGATCCAAATGGGCATCTATGCTTTGGCCCCGGTCTCAAGTCTCAGTCCAATTACCAGTATGGCGTTTTAGTATCAATTGTGTAATATTTCTATGACTCAGTTTGCTTGTTTGTTTAACGGGACCAGTTAGGGGTTAATTATGTCGTAAGGTTGTTTTAAGGATTAAATGAGATAGTTTATGACCAATGCTTGCTGCATGGTGAGTATTCGGCAAAGGCCAGCTGTTGTTGTTACCAATGGTGTAGATAATAACTACCACCATTTGACAATGTTTTATGTTTACAAAGTACTTTCATGCATATTCATCTCCATATACAGGAACCCCTGGAGGTATGCATTTAGGGATGATCATCACTTACATGGGAGAAACCAGAACTCTGGAAGGTAAACTGATTTGCTCAAGACTTAAGACTTTTCAGTGTCAAAGGCAGGCCTAAAATCCAGAGCTTTTGATATTCTACTATATTCACTGATGATATCAAGTGGCCTCTCAAAACAGGCGACAATGCTATCATGGTAGTCTCTGAGTGAACACAGAAATGCACACAGTAGTATGTTCTGCGTGCCTACTGCTGTCACCCGCTGCTACCGCTGGGCATTTCCCTGGCCATGCTCTGTTAACTCCTAATGAGGCAGCCATGAACAGGTCACCGAGCCTATCTGTTTCTGAGTTTCCTCCTCAAAGAACTGAAGTGTTTAGCATATTGCCTGGGACAAATGTAAAATGCATATTATTTAAATGATGATGATGATGATGAGGAGGAGGAGGAGGAGGAGGATGGCTACTACTATTGTAGGGTAGTAGGGTGGGTAAGGTATGGAAAAATAAGATGATTTCAACATTGAAGCCTTGAGTCTGGTTAGTTGTTAGAGCAGGGAACTCTTTCACCAGAGATGAAGGTGTTGCCACTGGCATTTGTACAAGCCTTTCTCAGTTTCCAAAAAAATCATCATTAGCAAAGTCCTAGGCCCTCTACCTGAAGGCCCCTTGCACTGCCACAGTGTTTTCACAGGAAGGTGTTCACTTGATGTTCACAGGAACCCAGCAGGGAGCAGTAACAGCAGTTATTTTGCCTATTTTACAGATAGGATTATTGAGACTCAGAGCTTATGGCACTTGGGTTCAGAATTCACAGTAAGTCATGAGAGGTCTGGGGCGGCTGTAGGCTCTTACAGAAGCCAAGACTTCTTGTAGGCTTGTAGGCGGCTGTAGGCTCTTACAGAAGCCAAGACTTACACACACTGAGATAAATCAAAGCATGGGAAAGCAGATATCTCTGAACGACCCTTCCATTATGGCAGAGCAAAGAGAGGTCAAGAGAATGGCTTAGCCCCAGAGCATTCACATGGACAGTCTGGACTCACAGTCAGAAGAAGCAGCTTCTCAGAAACACCCACTTTGGGCAAATCTAGAAACTGCTCTCTTTTTCATCAGGGCTGAACTTCTTAGCCCTCATCGCCACCGCACCCCACCACCCCCCCCCCCCCCGGCCCTATCTAGGGAGACTGGGGTCAAAAACTGAGTCCCCCCTTGGTTCCTGCTTCCTGGAACTCCCGTCGCCATCCTGGCGTCTGCCAGCTCCCTCTGTGAGAAACAAAGAATTAGCCGTGGCTTCCTGTAAGTGGTACTGGGTGCCAACTCAGAGTCTGCCGCTCATGAGAGGCTAAAGCACAATTTTTCTTTCCTGCCTTCTGCTGGGAGAGTGCTACGTAGTGTTTGCACTATTTGAGGCATCAATACTGCAGACTTCCCCACCCCCTATTCCTGAGGGCAGCAGCAGAGATGCTCTGGACCCAGGGCCTCTGTAACTTCTTTGTGGCTGCTTTCAAGTGGACCCATCCTCTTGGCACCCCACTTGAGTGCTCACTGGGTGTGGGAAATCAGGGCCTGTGGTCTAGGTCCCAGTGGATCACATCCTGGTTATTCTGGCCAGGGCAAGTCACAGGACCCCTCTGAGCTCCCACTTTCTTATTTGCACAATGGGAAGAACAACTTGGCTTTAATCATCTCATTCAGTTGCCCTGATATTCAAAGAAGCTTCTACATTCTTCTTCTTTTTTTGAATTTTTTCATTTTTAAAAATTTGAGCCTTGTAACAACCCAATGAGGCAGGCAGTGCTAAGAGGATTATGTACATTCAGGAGATGAGGAACTCAATGCCAGGAAAGTTGAGTAGTTAGTCTAAGATCCCCAAGCTACAGCTTGGTGGAGCCACGGTGAAAACCCACCTCTTCTCTTTCTAACTCTCTAACAGCCAAACATGATGCCCACAAGTCCTTGATTGTACCTTGACTCTGGTTCCTGCTGGATATCATACACTTACATCCTCCGAAGTCCAATTCACTCTTTATTCAAATTTATCCTTCCCTTAAGGCTTTCATGACCATCCATCTCAGCTGGCTTGAGACAGTTCCAGTCTACAACTCCTGCTCTGGAATAATTGATAATAGCTTTCTCTTTCACTCATAAGTGTCCCAGTTTGGATGATAAATTATAGGATCACCTTATTTAATGCCCAGACCCATCTTATAAGAAACCTTGTCGATACCCAGATTCCTCAGTCATGGCGTTCTCCTGTGACTGTCCATAGGACTGAGAGCTTTGCTATGCTATTTAGCCCTTAATCCACACCTTTAGAGCTAGGATTTCTCAGGAGCTTGCCTTCCATTTAAAAGTGGGTCTTGAGTCCTGAAAGGCAGGAACTGTCTCTTACACTGCTATTGCCTGTGCCACCCCAGATCTCACCTAGCAAAATGCTGGGATTTCCTTCACTCTGATAGGCTTGAGCATTGACTGACAGATGGCAAACACAAAGACCGAGAGGTCTGATCATCATTTAGGGCAAGTATTCTTCACCTGAAGTCTTGGGATTGGCTTCCAGGAGTAATATGGTCCTCGGACTCCTGGTCCTACAAAAATATATGTATGTACATGTGTGCATGTTTCTGGGAAAGAGAGTCCAGAGCTTTTAAAAATAATATCCTCAGTGGGCTTGTGACCTCCAAATGCTAAGAGCCTGACTTGGGGAGCTGGATCTTCTCTGTCAGCCAGAAGCAGACTTATGGGTCTGCTTCCTAATGCCTACTCCTTCCTGGAGCACGGAGGGCTTCCAGGATGTGGGCTCATTACTATTCTGAATGGCTCCTGGATGTCAGGCAGGCAGGTGGCTGATTATCTTCACTCTGTTGCTGGGGAAATTACAGCAGGGTAAAGGGGGATGGGGGTGCGTAGATATTACCCAAGGCCAAGTGCTATTGCTGGCTGGGCCACAGCCCTTGTGTCTCCCTGCTAGGCTGGACCTCTGAGACTTCAGGGCAGTTACGTACACAGAGTGAGCTAGCAGGCAGATGTGGGTTGGTGTCCAGTTTCACCACTAACCAGCTATATAATTTGGGGAAATTTTTAAAAATATCTCTGAAGCTCATTTTCTCCATTTATAAAGCATAAATTAATAAAACTAGCTACCTCAGAGTATTATATTGAGGATTCAATGAGTGAAACATGTAAAGTATGTTCAGAACCTCATATACATAAGAAGCCCTTAACACATCAGAGCTGGCATTACCATTATTTTTATCAGCACCATGCTCTAACCAGATGGGCTAACTGGCCACTACCATTATTTTTACAATAATGGGCTTATTCCTTCAGGCCTCACTCGCGTGTATCCCATTTCTAACACAAGCTGAACTGCATAGGCCTCTTCCCAATGTGTGACCTGAAGGCCAGTGATTAGGGAAGCAAAGACCCTCATGAGCCCTCAACCACAGGTTCCAGGAACTGAGTATCAGCAGAATTTACCCAGCGTATTGTGGGCACACAGTTGCTCACTAGTGGCGTGACTATTTCAAGAGATGGGTCTAGAAGGTGAAATGCCTGGACAGTGGCCATGACCGTGTGTGGAAGGCCCTGCGGCTCAATGTGTACAAGCAAAGGGCCGAGAGGCCAAGGGACAGGCCTGAAGCAGGAGGAGGAGGCAGGATGGGAGTCTCCTCCAGCCTCTGCTGCTAAGCTGCTGTGTGACCCTGGATGAGTCACTGCTACTCTGGTCAGCTGCCTCCTCTATGAAGTAATGGAAATGGAAGTCTGTAATCTTATCTAAAGTCTCATTCAGCAATAAATTATTGCGATTCTGGATTCTTAGCAAAGATTTAAAAAGGAATCTGTTTGAACAGCTGATCTTGGGATCAGAATGTTAGAGTTTTGTGTTTGGGGCTAGTTCTCCCCCACCCACCCCATCCCCCAACAGAGGCTGAAGAGTTTCTTAAGGGTTAGGTCTTGCCTTCTCTTATCTCCATTGCTTGGCCTCAGGCCAGAGTGCCCACAGGTTCTCAGGGAGCAGCTGACTGGCTACCAGAGAAGCAGATACAAGTTTTGACTCAAAGACAATATAAAAGAGGTCATATTCTTTTGACTAAGGCAATTGCCCCCTCCCAAACCTCACTGAAGGCAGAAGCAAAGGATAAGTATACATTTTAACCGGAAAGACACGGATTAGACCATAAGAGAGAAAAAGAAGCTTAGAATGTCTAGAGACAGTTGAAACTTGGGAGTGGTCTCTCCAACTTCCTCATTGTCAAGGACAAGGAAAGGGAAGTGCGTAGGAAATACGAATGGGTATTTCAAGGTCACTCAGAGAGCCAGGGGCCCAACTGGACTTGGACCCCAGCTCTCCTGCCTCCTGGTTCAGAACCCTTCTTGCTACCTGCACTGCTTTCTGGGCTTCATCACTGCCATGGTGATGTCAGAATATCCTCACGACAGGGACGACATTAAGATGGGAGAGGTAGAGGAGCTGGGAGGGTTGTGAACCTGAGGGCAAGTCCTGGGGACCTTCTGAAACCAGTCTCACATTGCAAACAGAATCTGTCTCGCCTGTGGAGCCTGGAAGAGCATTTTAAATAAGTCAGAAGGCGGGTGCTGCATCTTTGGCCATCATTCAGAAGCTGCCTGATGTCCACTGTTGCTGCTTGGTGAAGGGGCTGCCCTCCACAGAGATGGGGAGAAAGCAGAAGGGGCTACGGGTGGACCCCTTAGCATGTTCCTCCTGTCATTACAGGGCTGCAGCTTACCCTCATTCCCAAGAATGGAGCTACACATTCTCCTCCATGTAAAGGCACTTCATCCAAGCTGAGGAACAGCTGGTGATGTTCCTTTCTCGGCTCTTTCCCCAGGTTGTTAAAATTGCTAGAGCTGTGCACGTGTGGTTGGAAAACGAATGGGGACGGTTGTGCATTTTGCTCTACATTCCTCCCTCATTCAGAAACGCTCTCCTCCTCTCCTGGGAACCCAAATTCACTTTCTGTTGAAGGTAGTCTCAAAAGTAAAACCACTCTTGGGGCACCTGGGTGGCTTAGTCGGTTAAGTGTCCAACGCTTGGTTTTGGCTCAGGTCATGATCTCATGGTTTGTGAGATCGAGCCCCTCACTGGGCTCCGCGCTGATAATGTGGAGTCTGTTGGGGAGTCTCTCTCTCTCTCTCTCTCTCTCTCTCTCTCTCTCTGCCTCTCCCTCACTTGTGTGCTCTTTCTCTCTCTCTCTCCCTGTCTCAAAAAAGAAAAAAAAAAAGTAAAACCTGTCTTATCCAGGCAACTCCATTCGATGGGGCAGAGGGTAGGTCATGAGTAGCATCAGCACTGAAATATTTTGCTGTTGCTGGTTTGCCACTGTGCCTGAAACTTGGACATTCCTTTCAGTTGGCACTGCCCTCTTTGCCCACTCCCCTCTGGAAACACAGCCTCTCTATTAGGAGGCATCAGATGGTACAGCCTATCCATCAGAAGCTCAAGAATCACAGCCTGGACTTGAGGTGTTTCTAGAGACTTCTAGAGGCTTCAAGAGATTTCTAGTTGCTCTGAGGGTGATCAAGCTGAGGGCAAGCTCCCAGAAGCTTCTAAACCAAGACTGTTCAATACACAGCCCACAGGTACCACTGTTTCATCCTGCTTGCACGGCAGACATATCACTGATGGAATATTTATGCTCTTCCCTGTGGAATCTAGATTCAGCCTAAGAATCCTTTGCATAGCCAATTGATGAGAATGGGCATGGCCATTTTCTATTCCTGTTCTTTAACTGTTCTTCAGTGCAAACAAAATTGATGATTGTAATGCTGAGAAGCAAGAAAATGGGATTAGAAAGTACCGAGAAGCATTGTCAGGATCCCCTCGTGAAATGTGCGTGGAGAGCATAGGTAACGAAGACATACAGAAAACTAGGGCAGGTGGGGAAAGTCTCCAAGAGACGGCTCAAACGGTTCTGTTTCATCCCTACGTATTTCAAGTCCTCTTTCCAACTACAGCATAATCCCTAAGCAGAAAATACAGCTTTTACGCTATCAGGAGTTCCATACAATTTTTTGTTTAAAAAAAAAACAACACATTCTACATGAGCTTCCACGTATGCCAAGAGCCACAAACACAATGCAGTCGTTGTCCAAACCTCAGGCATGCTCCACCCTTTCTTTTAAATGGCTGCATCCCACCTGAAATTGATGCCAAAATCCCCTAGGGGGCTCCCATAAGAAGGGGCAGCCACAGCTGGGCCGGCCTCACCTGCTGCAGAGCTCTTTGGATGTCGATCCCCTGGCCCCAGGGCACAGCTGGGTTAGCCAGGCAGTCCCCAGCATTCCCCCGGCGGGATATATCGATTCTCTGCCTCCGCAGGCTCTGAAAAGCCTCAGCCATCACCTTCACCCCGTCGTAGGTGAGTGCAGAGGTGTACTGGTGGGAAGAATGGAGATAGTTAGGTGTCAGAAAGAGCTGGCAGGGAGGCAGGTGGGAGTTCTGTCTGGGAACGTGCTTCCTGGTGATGAGAATGCTTTCAGTGGGGGCTACGGGAGTGGGGGCAGGCAGGGGTGACCCAGGAAGAGCCTGTGCCTGGGATGGGGGCTGCCGTTCCACATCACTAGCCAACGTTGCCCTCCTGAACTGTGAGTTCCCTTGCCAGTTGTGACTTTCAAAGGGAAGCTGGAATTCTAGACTTTTGTGTGCAGTCTTGCAATGTTAAAATGTTGGTTCAACTGGAAAAAGAAGGCATAGATTAAATGCATCACATCTATAGCTCTGATACAGCCCATAGAAAATTTGGTTTTCTCTGTTACAGTCACCAGTTGGGAGCCAAGAGGAACTATTTACTCCACTATCCCCTGTGGCAGCAAAAGAAAAAAAAAATCCAAGAAGGGTAAGCTCTTAATTATTTCCACATGTGCCTCAAAGTGGCAGGTTTACATTCTGTATCCTTTCCCCTTGTGCTTATTCATGATAGCTCTCTTTTTCCCTTTAAAAAGGGGCTTAGATATTGATAAAACAAAGCAGGATAACGATCCAGGACAATATTTTCTGGCTTTGGAACTCATACCTGTCTTGTTCATTAATTTGTCCTAAATGCCTAGCTTGTTCTGTGGTATATTTTAAGTTCACAATAGAGAGTTGTAGAATGAATGTGTATTTTTCCAGTTTTTAACTTTGATCCTCTCACTTAAAAAAAAAAAAAATATATATATATATATATATATTACATGTGATTATTTTCATTTATTTATTTTTAATGTTTTTTTTTCCCCACTTATTTTTGACAAAGAGAGAGCATGAGCAGGGGAGGGGCAGAGAGAGAGAGAGGGAGACGCAGAATCTGAAGCAGGCTCCAGGCTCTGAGCTGTCAGCACATGAGCCCAACACAGGGCTCAAACTTGTGCACCGCGAGATCATGACCTGAGCTGAAGTCAGAGCTTAACCGACTGAGCCACCCAGGTGCCCCTACATTTGATTATTTTTATAATCTCCAGTCTTTTGCAAGTTGGGTGGGGTATTCACATATTAATTAACTGGTATGTGCTTTGTTCATTGCTTTAAAGCACAAGTGATTTTGTTTGCTTCAGCTCATATTGAAAGGAGTCTTCATTTTTTAAAGTTTTTATTTAAATTCCAGTTAACATAGAGTGTAATATTAGTCTCAGGTGTACAATACAGTGATTCAACACTTCCATACAGTACCCAGTGCTCATCATGACAAGGGCACTCCTTAATCCCCGTCACCTATTTCCCCCACCCCTACCCACCTCCCGTCTGGTAACCATCAGTTCTCTACGGTTAAGAATCTTCTTGTTGGTTTCTCTTTCTCTCTCTTTTTCTCCCCCTTTGCTCATTGTCTTATTTCTTAAGTTCCACATATGAGTGAAATCGTATGGGAAGTAAGTCTTCATGTTTGAGCTGCTAAATCAGTTTCAGTAAGAGCAGGATGAGAAGCATCTCAGCTAAATGACTTGCCATTTGCAAAAAGAAATTGACCGAGTGGCAAGAGAAAGTTGTCAAAGATTCACTGTTTGCTCCAGATAAACAAATTTGGCCTCAGAATCCTCAACACAAGTGTTCCACACGGACACTGCCAAGATATTGAGTCTGACAGGGGAAAGAAAAATTACCTGCTGTCTTTATTCAAAACCACTATCAAATAGCAAATAGATTTTGGCTGTAGGATTTAGAGCTTCATGCCTGGGACATGAGAAGGAGACGGTCTGCATAACTGGGAGCTGATGTTCTGAGGCAGAGATGTTCTGGATATTGTTTATTAAATTTCCTTATTTTTTAGCTGGGTACGTGGCTGACCAGATAAAGGGCTAGCTTCCTGCACAATTCAAGAAGCTTCCATTCACAAAGAAATGAGTGAAAACCACATACCCCCTGGAGCTGTGCCACATAGTGGCCCTGCCCAGAATAGAGACACCATTTTTCAGCTTCTCTGTAGCAGGTTGGGGCTAGGTTTCTAAGATGTGGTTAGTAGCATGTGAGTGGGTGATTTGTGTGACTTCTGAAAGGGTTTAAAAAAAAAAAAAAAGCAATTGTGCTTTTTATTTTCCTTTTTGCTATCCTGCTGGTTAGAGTATTGAGTTAATGGTTGGAGCTTCAGCAGCCATTTTGGGCTATAAGGTAGCAGCCATATGCTGAAGGTAGCAGAACAAGAAGACAGAAGAAGCTTGAGTGTTTGACAATAGCAGGGCTGTTATACAAGCCCTGGATTGCTGACTTCTGAATTTTGTTTATATGAGAGAAAAACAAAACATTTATCTTGTTTAAACCATTGGTCATTCTGTATTGTCAAACCTTTGCAGCACATCCTCATTCTTAATGTATATATTTTCCTTAGCTTATTCTTCTTAGAAAGTCTTTCCTTTCCTAAAGGTTAATAGTGCCCAGAAATCTGGGGCACACAAAGGGACCAGGTTGGTACTTTGCTGCCTGCTGCCCATTCTCTCACCTTAGGTCTCTTCCAGTCCACCCGGGTGTGGTCGCGAGCATCGCTGTTCTTCCACTGCTGCATGATTTTGGCTGGGATGGTGTCTGTGTAGTTAACCAACTGGAAACCTGTTACATTTGCTCCACTCTCCTTGAATTTGTTTAAGTCAATGTCCATGAAACCCTGTGCAGGGAGGAGGGGAAAGAAATCAGAACGTGATGCCTAGATAAGTCAATTTAATCATGTTATAGGATCACAGGTTTTCCATCCTGCTCCATAAGATGAAACCGGCTGAATGGAGAGACCTTGGTGCCTCCTCCCCTTCCGAAGGTTATCACTGAGTTTGTGCCTGGTTAGCACAGCTAAGGGCACTTGCTCAGAAGCCAGCCATGCCTGGGCTGAAGTGCTGGCTCTGCTATTCAGAGCCATTAGTTCAACTGACTCGGACTAAGTTGCTTGACGTTTTCTTGTCTGAATAACGAAGGTTAGAAGTTAGGGAGAAAAAGCCATGTGGTGATGCACGTCAAGTGTGTGGGGCAGACTGAGTGATCAATAAGTCATGGTGGGATTGTTATGATGCTACAAATATGGAACAAGATAGAAACATAAGGAGGCAACTGTCTCCTCTACCACCTGCATTCCTCAACCCTTTTGAGAGAAGAAGAATCTGACGTCCATCAGGAGCAAACTCCTGTGGGCTCCCCAAGGTCACTAGCAAGTCTGCAGAAGGGGCTGGATTCTGATCTGGATTCTGACCATCCCTCACTCTGTGCCCTTTCCTGTACCACAGACTAACATCCACAAAGGATCCTCTACCAGGAATAAATCTTTCCTCCTGATTTGGTGAAGTTCATTCAAGTTCAGGAGGCCTTCACCTTAAAAAGGAAGCCTTGTATTTGTATAATACATTCCATAGAGCACAGTGCTTTCATATCTATGGCCTTGCTTCACTTTATGACTTAATCAGGTAGAAATTAGGTGTCTATTTGCCACTTTAAGAAACTGAGACAAAGGAGGAGAATTGATCACAAAGTCATCAGGTGCATCAGTGGCAGAGCGTGGACAAGGACTAAGGTCTCTTGAGGGGCTTAACTCACTCATCTTTCAACAAACATTTTTGAGAACCTCTAGGGCACTATTCCAACAGTGAATAAAATACGTTCTCTTATGAAGCTTATATTCTAGTGAGAAAGACCATAAACAAACAAGTAAACGTGTAGCATGATATATACAATAAACTCATATGATACCATCCACATCTCTCTTTTTTAAATTCTTTTTTTAATGTTTATTTTTGAGAGAGAGACAGAGTGAGAGTGGGGGAGGGGCAGAGAGAGAAGGAGACAGAATCTGAAGCAGGCTCCAGGCTCTGAGCTGTCCGCACAGAGCCCGACGGGGGGCTCGAACTCACAAACCGTGAGATCATGGCCTGAGCTGAAGTCGGAGCTTAACCGACTGAGCCACCCAGGCACCCTGATACTGTCCATGTCTCTTAATTTCTCATTGACTTGATTTAGTTTCTTATTGATTTACTTATTGATTTCAAGTTTATTTATTTTTGAGAGAGTATGAGCAGAGGAGGGGCAGCAAGAGAGGGAGAGAGAGAATCCCAAGCAGGATCCTCATGCTTTCAGCTCAGAGCCTGACGTGGGGCTCGATCTCATGAATCATGAGATCATGACCTGAGCCAAAATCAACAGTCAGACTCTTGGGGCGCCTGGGTGGCTCAGTCGGTTAAGCGTCTGACTTCGGCTCAGGTCATGGTCTCATGGTTCGTGGGTTGGAGCCCCGCATCAGGCCTGTGCTGACAGCTCAGAACCTGAAGCCTGCTTCAGATTCTGTGTACCCCCCTCTCTCTGCCCCACTCCTGCTTGTGCTCTGTCTCTGTCTTTCAAAAATGAATAAACATCTAAAAAAATTTAAAATAAATTTTAAAAAGACTCTTAAATGACTGAGCCACCCAGATGCCCCAGTCTATTTCCTTATTTAAAACCTCTGGACATAAACAACTTCATTACTCAAAGATACTCCCCCTCCTTTCAAGTGCCTCTCAAGTTCTAATGTTTATTATCTGTATTTTATAAATAACCCAAGATCAGTTCCACTCAGAGCCTTTGTCCTAGGTATTCTCTGCCTCAAAGTGTGCTTTCTCTGGCTGGCTCCTTTCCATCTTTAGGATCTTAGTCACCATGCAGTGTCTTCAGAGAGGTCTTTCCTGGCCCCTTATCTAAAATTTTTTTTAACGTTTATTTATTATTGAGAGACAGAGAGACACAGAGCATGAGCAGGGGAGGGGAAGAGAGAGGGGGAGACACAGAATCCGAAGCAGGGCCCAGGTTCTGAGCTGTCAGTACAGAGCCTGACGCAGGGCTCAATCTCACAAACTTCAAGATCACGATCTGAGCCAAAGTTGGTTGCCTAACCAACTGAGCCACTCAAGCACCCCTCCTGGCCCCTTATCTAAAGATCCAATTCCTACTCTGTGGTAGACACTGTCAGAAGTACCCTGCTCAATTCCACTCCCCCTTAATATACTGATATTTGACTTTCTATACTAACTGCAAATATCTATTACTTCACCCCCGTGCAGGTTAAGCCAGATGTGTTGGGGAATAAACACACCAAGAGTAGCACTCAACCAATGAAAGATGGAGAGTTAGTTGGTAAGTACTCCAGGATCCTGTCCCCTTGGTGGGGGTGGGGGGGGGATGTAATCCTGAGGTACATTCTACACCAATGTCTAGAGGTCCCTTAAGGGATTGTGTACTTTTATTGGCTGCTATCCTGTGCCTACCTGCCTTTTCAGATTCCCTAATTGGCACCCAAATAAACCACTTATAATTGAATCTTTGTCTTAAGTCCTGCTTCTAGAAGAAACCAATAAATCACTCTACCACCCAGTCCCGTCATTTCCTTCTCAGTGCCCTGTTGAGTTACCTCAGGAGTGTTTATAACTATCTGAGACCATCTCTTTTGTTCCTGTGGTCCCTTGTCTTCCTCCTCCCATTGGAATATCACCTCCATGAGCACAGGGAACTTTTCTGTTTTTTTCATTGATGTGTCCTAGAGCCTAGCATCTAGAGCAATGCCTGGTACACAGTAGGTGCTTAGTACATATTTGCTGTGTGAATGAATAAAACCCAGAGACGTGCTCAAGCAAGAATGCTAATTAGACAGGAGAAATATGATAAGCTGGCCGAAAATGCCAGTGGATGGTTTTAATTGGTTGAAAAGAGCAGCTCAGGTTGACTTTTCCCATAGCCACAGTTGATAGACTTCCACAGAGGCCTACTGATTTACACAATGTTTCTAGCAAGTTGTTAGTACAGATGGAATCAGAATATGTTTTTGAAGACATTATACCACCTAAGAGAAATCCCACACTGGTTAAAAGCTAATGCACAGTTGAGAAATTTCTCTTAATTTTTAGAGAACTTTAAAAAGAACATCTTGTTCATAAACTAACCATCAAGAGACTGAAATGGAAATTATCTCCCGCAGTCCTATTCTGTCACTTGAAAATCTGTAACCAGCCCCCAGGCATTTTATACTCACTGCCCTCATCTTGAACATAATGGGGGCCACAGGAAATGGCAGAGTTTATTCAAACATAAATGTCACTCAATTTCATCATCACAATTTCTGACTGCAAGGTTACCTACTAGAGCCAAACCTCGGTTACGTCTAATCAAACTGATGGGATCCTCTAACGGAACTCTTTGTGCTCCCCTGGGAAGGAATGCACAAAGGATCATAAAACAAATTCCTATCTGTGACGTTAGGTAAAAACAACTAAGGGAATAACTTGTGGTCAATGCACATTCATCTAATAGCTGGCATTTTCCCTCTGTAAGATCTCATGCTGGAATGGTAATATGGAATCCCTACATTGTCCTTCATCACGGAGAAATAAGTCTCTTATAGGGACTAGGTTTGATTTCTCTATAATGCAAGTAAATAGACTCTGCCAGTATAGATGGCAGAGTGTTTGTTGTTTTTTTTTTTTAAGTTTACTTATTTGGAGAGAGAGAGAGAGTGAGATGGGGGAAAGGAAGAGTGAGAAAGACTGAGAGAGAATCCCAAGCAGGCTCCTCGTTATCAGTGCAGAGCCTGATGTGGAGCTCAAACTCACAAACCATGAGATCATGACCTGGGCCAAAGTTGGACACTTAATGGACTGAGCCACCCAGGTGCCCCTACATAAGTGTTCTTGACTGAGAAGGGGAAATAAACATGTTAACTGTCTGCCCACCAGTAAACTGCAAAGTTCAACTCACTTTTTCTATTCCCTGGAGCATGCTCATTAAACAAGGTTTAATTAATCATTTTCTAATTTTCCTTGTCATTTTATTAAGATAAAAAAGACCATGGAGGAGTAACATCTGATATTTAGAATATTTTTCTTTATCTGCTTTATCTGTGCTACTAATTATACAACATGTGTAAGGATGCAACATTGCTAATGATATTTTATTAAAGATTTAAACTATGAAGTTTAATTATTACCATTCTGAGCCATTTTTCCCTATTTTAGAACATTCCCCCAAGTACTGAGTCTATTGATGTGTACACTGTGACTCAGGGATAAAAATGAAATAAATGTACAAGATGCTTCCAGTTATATGGTATGAGAACCCAGGTATCCTGAACCCAGACTCCTTCCGCTGTCCACGCTGAGCTGTATCAGCTGCTGCTCTTTATAGAGTGACTCTGTTTCTCATCTAAAATACGGCTCTGTGACCAGTGAGCTCTTGGAGCCGTTATGTTACTTTGCTCCTGTGTGCCGTATCTGCACTTCTCTGGCCCTTCACACTGTCCCACATGTGACTGATGAAAGAGTAACCTGAGACGGATGCTCTGCCTACTATCTTGGTTCAAGTGCAGATCACCTGGCTGATGTACTACAGGCTGTTGGGAGAGAGGTCTTTAACTTGAGGGATGCATCAGAATATCTTAGAGAGCTCTTGCAAAATAGTCATTCCTAAGAGCTGTCATTCAGTGGCCCTGGTAAGCAATGGACACCTGCATTTTTATAAAGCTCTAATGCTGGCAGATTAAAAATCAAGAAGACTGCCAAATGATAGCACAACCAACAAACACTGAGGCCTGGATGTAGGGATTCGTAGGAGATGGTTCATCATCATCTTTCTAATGGAGACTCAGGGCTGGAATTAAAACTGATCAAGCAAGAGAAAGAGACCTAGACCTAATATGTAGAAATGTAGAGGAAACCGTCAGAATCACTGAACACAGAAAAGGTTTAAGATAGTTATTTTTAAGAAGTTTGAAAAAAAAAAAAAAAGAAGTTTGAGATTGGAGAAAGCAAGCATTTGCTTTTTATTTTATACCCTGCTGTAATATATGTATGTGTGTGTGTGTGTGTGTGTGTATATACACATATATATATGTATATATATGTGTATATACATATATATAAAATAAACCTGTCTATATATATGTATATATATGTGTGTATATACATATATATAAAATAAACCTGTCTATATATATGTGTGTGTATATATATATATATATATATATACACACACATATATATATATATATATTTTTTTACTATGTGAATGTGGTTCCTATTTATCCTATTAAAAATATAGCTCTTCAGATAGTTCTGATGTGCCTTGATGCTTAGAAGTCCTCTGTTAGTCCCTGGAAAGTGGGGAGGGGGTGGCAATGGCAGAACAGGGAAGATAAATTGTTGCATTTATTGAATCTTTGTTATGATGTGTGAAGGGAGCCCTGCTTAATTTGTTATCTCCTGGTCTGGAAAAAAGAATGCTGGCCCTATTAAATGCTCTACTGAAACACAGCTTCAGAAGCATTGCTCATAAGAATAATAAAAATAGCAATAATGGCCAAAGTTCCATTTCATTTGAATTATATAACTTCATCTCAACAACGTTCTGAGAATGATAAGATTACTGTCATTTGAAAATGAAAAATGAAATAATTAGTCAACAGGCACCCCTAGATTTATTTTAAACATTTCCCAAGTTCTTATCCTGAGCCAGGCATTCTGTTAAATGCTTTATATAGATAATTTTATTTTATCCCTCAAACAACCCTGAGAGGTGAACATGCACAGGAGGCACCAGATGCTTATTTGCATAAATGAGTTGAGTGAGTATCCATCCCAATTTATGTTGAAGAGCTGTGGTTCAGAGACTTCTAGAATCTCCCCTGAGATCACACAGCAAGCAACAATTCAATCCATGGTCCACCCATAAAATCTGTCTTCTTTATCAGTACGTTGCATTTTCTTGCTGGTGAAGGAACACATGAGCTTGGCTTTAGGATGGTGTTTAGAGAATGTCCCAAAGAGGGGCAAAGGACCTCAGACAGTGTGGATGACACAGTGAATAGTCCTGAATAAGTGACTGACCCTGCCAAAGACAGGCCTTCCAGGACAGCTTTCTATCTTAAAGGAATATCTGTGGGAGAACACTCTAGTTTTCTCTCCTTGACACCAACCTCTGAAGGTTGGTTAGATGTTTCCCAAGCCTCTGATTTACCTAAAGTCTATTAGTGCCCACCTACCCTACATCCAGACCAGGGGTCGGCAAATATTTTCTGTAAAGGGCCAGATTGTGAATATTTTTGTCTTTGCAGGCCATATGGTTTCTGCTGTAATTATTCAACTGTGCCATTATAGCATGAAAGCAGCCATAGACAATAGTAAATGAATGAGCATGGCTGTGTCCCAACAAAATGTATTTATGGACACTGTAATTTGAATTTCATATAATTTTCACAAGTCATGAAATATCATTCTTTTCATTTTTTTCCAATAATTTAAAAATGTAAAAACCATTCTTAGCTCATGAGCCAAAAAAAAAAAAAAAAAAAAAAAAGAGGGGACAGCTGGATCTGACCCATAGACCACAGTTTCCTGATGCCTAAAGCAAAGATGTCAGAGATGAGACTTAACCCGTCATTGTACAGATGGGGAAAGTGAGGTGGGGGGGGGCAGGGGCATGAGTGGCCTAAGGGTGTATGGTTGGCTAGGGGATTAGCTGGGGTTGGGATCTGACTCCTTTTATGTCACTGTAGGAGCAATACAATAATGACCAGCTGTTCAAATAGACTGGGAGTAAAAGTGCTCAATTAACTAAGGTAGTTAACTCAGGCATTCCTTCTATCTTATGTCAATTATAGTTTTCAAAGGATTAGAAGGAAAAGGCATTTCAAATAATTATGATATCCTAAAGAGATGTTTAACACTATAACTACATTGGATATGCTTTCATGTAGCTGTGAAGATTTAGAAAATGGTTTAAGGATCATGAAGAGGCTCTGGGCTATCATTATGACTATTAATTATCACGTGTGGCTGGAAACAAAAGAACCGATTATGCGGCTTACTGGTTATTTAACCTCTCTGAGGCTCAGTTCTCTGGTCTTCAAAATGTAGCTATAATGGCACCTACAGCATGGAATTGTTGTAAGATTTAAAAGAATACATTGAAGCACTTAGAACTGTGTCTGGCACATAGTAAGTGCTTAATGAACGTTAGCTGTTATCATCACCACATTCACCATCATCATTATCACAGCCTCAAAAGAAGTTAGGTGTTGTTAGAACTGCTTCAAAACCAGGCAGTGGGCCAGGCAAGACTCCTGAGAGAACAGGAGGCAGGTGTATGGGACCGCTGCTGGCGGAGGATCAAAAGCGGTATCTTCAAAGCCAGATTTCCTTTTTCTCTGGGATTCTTTCAAGGGGTCATGTCAAGCTGTTCAGCCTTCATCATCCAGCTTGTGTGGACGCCACACCCGTCAGAAAGAAGAGGGGGCATCCAGCGTTGTTAAAGGGGCCAGCAAGAAGGTTTATTAAACAAGCCTGGACACTGGGAAGAGGGCTGCCTCGTCGCACCCCTCTTGAGATCTAGAAGAGGTAACATGGGAATAAATCGAAGAACTTTTAGTTTATACTTAGAAGGGCACAAGTTGAACATGCCAAGTTTCCCCCACTTGTCAGATAGATTCTTAGATGACAGCTCCAGAGAGAGGATAGTTACAGGCAAGTGCAGTTTGAAAAGTCTTGTTACATTAGAAATGCCTGAAAAGTGGGGATAATCAACCTGAGAAATAATGGAAAACTGAGAGGGTAAGTGGAGGATGTACCAAAATCCCAGAAGGGCTGTCACGGGGACGAGGTGGGGGATTTGTTCTCTGAGACTCTGGAAAGCAAGCCGGCACCTACGAATAGGCAGAAGTCGGGGCAGGCAGACTTCGGCTAAGATACAATGACAACTGCCATAGTGTCTAGGATGTATCCAGCCTACCACGTAGGGGGCAGCGTGCTAAGGGCTTTATTTGTATTATCTCATTTAATCCTCACAACAACCTTGTGAAGCAAGTACTATTATCATTCCCATCTTGCAAGTCAGGAAACAGGCTTAAATGAACGGAGTAGTATCTGCCCAATATAGCACAGCTAGTGAGGGGCGGAGACCACAGTCACAGCAAGTGACAAGACTCGAGTTTGTTTTCCAAGCACTGTACATTCGGCCTCCTAACCACTAGTACTGTCACTCTGACTCATTCACCTCCTGTCCTGCAAGGAAGCACCTGGAATCTTTACACTAGGAAGGAATTAGCAGGTTTCCAGGAGACCAAGACATGTGCCTCCAGCTCCTTTAATATGCACTGCTATTTGGAATGTGAACCACGTCTCTTTGTTTCTCTCTGAGGCCTGTCCTGTCTCTCTGTCTGAGACTGCGGTCTTCCTTCTGACCTGCACTAAGAGACTGTGGGGCTCCCAGGAGGCAGGGGCCTTGGTCCTTACTCTATTCGCAGCAAGCACCTGGAGCATGAGGACTGCCTAATTCACACTGAGGAATCCAGGAAGAGAGAGCAAATATCTTTGTTCACCAT
This sequence comes from Panthera leo, assembly GCF_018350215.1. NCBI lineage: Eukaryota > Metazoa > Chordata > Mammalia > Carnivora > Felidae > Panthera > Panthera leo. Next base: position 193,215,049 of record NC_056679.1, read on the forward strand.
TTTCATGATTCTTATATGAATCTCAGCTTTTGTCCTTTGGACCAAAGAGGGCTTTTCATGGACTTTTTCCATGTAGTATACATATGTATTCTGAACTAGGTCATAAATAAGAATTGTCAGGAAGACAGTTTTAGGGACAACCGCAGAAATTCTGTCTTTGAACCTCAGGAGTTGCTTGCCCTTGGGCAATGGTCTCAACCTCTCCCAGCAGTAGTTTATTGATCTGCAGTAGAAGGGCATTGTCTAGACCCATGGTCATTCAAATTGTGTTCCCAGGTTGCAGGCCTCTTGGCCTGGGAGGGGGGGGGAGGCAGAAGAACGGGGTCCTAGATCTCCACCTTCCCTCTACCACCAAAGCAGCTCTGTTTTTTATCTGTTTTACATGCTGGGGTTCTTCCCAAGATTTCATTTGAAAATAGAGCTTTTAACTAAAAAGTTTGGAAACTTCTGAGCCAGTTGATTTCTCCTAAGGGAGTAAGTTGATTTTTCTCTTAAGGGCTCTTCCAGCTTTGATCTATAATTCTGTGATCACATAGGTGTGTGCACATGAATATGGATATATGTGAAGTCATAGAATATTCCTGAGCTGAGGACTCAGTTGTGTCCTCAAATCACCATGTCTCTGCATAAGGCCGTCACATTTTCCTATTTCAGTCACTTTAACGAACCAAAACTTTAATGTGTCTTCACCGTACATAATCCCTGGTAACATGCACGCATATCTGCTTCCTGCGATGTCAATAAGACATTGTGCTGTGTTCAAATCAGCTAAAATACTGTCTATATTGGAAAAAAAAAATAAACCCACTAGTGTTAACTGACCCAAGTGCATTTGAAACCAGGGAGGCAGGTACCCGTACGTTCGGATATCTGCCAATGCACAAATAGACCTATTTCCCAGGCAGGTGTCCATTGTTGACAAAGCATTGTCAAAGTCAAGGCCTCACAGACCAACTTCTCTCAGTCCAGGGGTTTAGGATAAAATGCTGCCACTTTGTGGCAGAAGGTCAGGGGACCCCAGGCTGGGCTGCTGACGTATGGGTGAAGCCGTGTATCCTCAGACCTGGTACTGGTTAGAATGCCAGAACATCCCGTTATGTTACCTGTGTTCTAGCTGGCTGCAGTCAGAGGTGACAGCTGGCCAGGGCCACTTCAGAACAAGGGCCAAAGGTCCATACAAAATTCAGCTTAGTGTGAGGCCCGGAATTCTTGGCGGGCTTTAAACCAACATCTTCCTTTTATATTGATCACAGCCTTTCTGTCCAGGGACGATTAGGCAAAGACTGCAGAAATCCCACTTTTTGACAAAATGCCATCTTAAGCACTTATGAGGTCTCAATACAGTAGGTATCTATTGAATTCTTGGTGAAAAATGAATGAAAGGCCAAACATACGAGAAATTTGAAATCTACTGGGAATGGGGAAAGGAATATTCTAGTTGCTCATTCATGTTCTCCTTCATCTGTTAGTATTTGATACTGAAAAGCACATACTGGACAAAGGGGTGCAGCAGAAAATCACAGGTGTGATCCTTGCTTTCAGATTACTTAAGGTTTCATAAGAAAGGCCGATATTACCCAAGTAATTGTAGAGCAAAATATATGAACCAAAACCTGACCTTGGAGCTCAGGGAAGCCTTCTCAGTGGAAGCAATGAAGCCTGAAAGAGGAGGCTTTGGTTGGGTGAAAAGTGCAGGGAATAACCCTCTAAGGAGAAGATATGCATATTCCGAGGTTCAGATTCAGAGCCACAAAGGGCAGTGAATCAAAGGGAACATATGTCACACATCAGCCTGGATTGGAATCTCAGTTCTTTTATCTCCTAGTTTTGCGACTTCAGGCAAGCTATTTCACCTTTCTGTGCCTCGGGATCCTTCACTGCAAAAATATGGATCGTTACAATATCTATGTCATATGACTGTGGTGAGGATAAACTACATTAACATATGTTAAATTCTTAGAATGATGCCTGGCACATAGTAAGTACTCACCTAGCCCCCTAGCTCATGGGGTTCCATGTTCCTTCCATTATATTCTCTGCTTTTCTGTCTTAAAAAGAGGTACAAGTAAGAAGTAAGGATTGAACCCTTCTAGTTACACATTACCCCAACCTCCTGCCATAATTGGTTTTGAGACATCTGTCCCTTCTGCTTCTAGGCTAGTGGGGGCATGCTCTGAAAGAGCAGTTGCCAACACTGCCTTGCATATCTGGAATAGTCTGTTAACTCAGCATGGAAAGGGCTGTTTCAAATCAGCCAAGGTGTTTGTAAGAGCAAAGGCTGCAAACACTGAGTGCTTGAGATTAACGAAGCAGTGTCCCCCTTATGCTGAAGGGAGCCCATGTGGCTTGGGAATTTTGTTTTCATATCTCTGGACAGCAGAGAGAGGCAGGGAAGTTAGCACCATAATTTACACACCTGCAAAGGTCCTCTTGGCAATTATTCCTTTTGAAAACACTGTATCAAATCTTCAACAAATTGAGACCCTCAAAAACAAAGATATTTTGCAAGTGATAATGGATCAGTGGCAGAGTTGGGATGAGACCCCAGGCTTCTGCTACACTCACGGTTCTAAAACTTGACACAAAGTAGCTCAGGTTCTAAAACTTGACACAAAGTAGCTCATTTTATCGTTATCTTGTGAGGTATGTATTCATATTCTCACCTACAGATGAGGAAACTGAGGTACAGAGAGGTGAAGGGATCAAGATCCCTCAGATCAAGATCACACAGCTAGTAAGTGGGTGAGCCAAAATTCAAACCCAGTTTCAGGGGGAAAGGAGTTTATTTCTCAGTTTTGCTCAATCATAGTACCAGGCCTAAGAGTTGCAAAGGTTTCCCTGATTTGGGAAGAGATTAGAACACCTAATCTTTAGAATTAGAGAGATCTGAGTTCAAATTCCAGCATTAGCCACATAACTTTGGAAAAGTTCCTTTGGTAACTGGAACCTCTTTTTTCTGACTCATAAAGTGGGAATACAATCCACCTTTCTTGGAGGGACACAGAAACTCTCAATGGTCTCTAGAGTGGATTATTCTAGACCATGAGGTATGAGTGTGAAGAGTAACAGACTAGGCCTTGCCTGATGGAATGCTTGGACCACATGGCAAATGAGGATCCTTTGGGATCTGGGATCAGAGGCCTCTGCAATGTCAGCCGTGATGATCATGAAGTACCCGTGTGTTCTCACTGTTACAAGAGAGTGAGGTGTAGGCAGCGGGAGGGAGTGAAGCCTGTAGGGAAGGGAAATGGGGAAGGTGCAGAAGGTCCCATCAGTGAAGAGAGACTCTGACAGGGACGCAGGGGGGCAGGAAAGAATGCTTCTGAGTCTCTTTCTTGGTCTCCATGTTTCTTTCTCTTACACACCACACACACACGCACACACACTGTGGAAACTAAAAGACCACAGTGGGGTGAATAAAGCATAAACAACAGAGCAAATGATTCCTCCAAATCCCAGTCCAGCTCTGTTTTTAACTTCTCTGTGACCTCAAGCAGGTCACTTCCCTTCTCTGGGCCTAAAGTGCCATTTGTAAAATGAAGGGCTGGCTGAGATGAGCTCCTAGGGACCCTTCAGTCCTAGCTCTCTTGGACTCTTCAAACCAGGGCAAAGGCATGTTCTTCACAGGACCACTGGCTACACAGATCCACTGTCATCCTTCCCTGACACCCCGCAGCCTGCAGAAGCCTCTCTAGCCTCTGACTGCCATGCTCTGGCAGCTCAGGTGGCCATTTATGGGGCTTGCATTACTATCCCACATTGTGATTTTTCTCTCGCATTCTTTAGAACTTTCATTACATGTGCCAATCGAGGTGGAAGACAAGGCCTTGTTCCTTCCAGGACAAAAGTCAAGCTGCATGATTCCTCTTGTATGAGCAGCTTCTCATATGAGCCCAGCACAGTGCTAGGCTCGAGGACATGCTCTGTCCACATTCGATGATCAGTTGGACGTCTTTCAGAAGCATGTACTGTAAGAAGGTGTTGAGGGAACAGAGAGGTGTCCAAGCTGGAGGAGCAAACACAAAGATCAAGCAGGGTAGGCTCCCAAGCACATGAAGGCTGCTTCTACAGCCTTCTACAGGCTTCTATGGAAGGGCAGTAGACATGTTCTGCAAGGCTTCCAAGAGACGAGGTGGTGCCAGAAGTGCTGAGAGGGTAGCATAGGGCAGACTGGGCTCCCTTCAAGGAAGACTTCAGAAACTTCAGAGCCCTTTGCAAAGAGAAAGAGCTGCCTCGGGGCAGTGAGTTCCCCATCCCTGGGTGTTATTCAAGCAGGAACCAGATGGATGGGCTTCTGTTAGAGATATTGTAGAGGAGATTCTGGCCCTTTATGGGAAGTGGATTAAAAGCCCTCTTAGGCCCATCTTTAGCTACTCATTTGCATAGTCATAACTATGTTCAGATTTCCTTCTCTGCTTCTTTTAGCATTTTGCATTCAAGGATTTTGCCTGTAATGCATGTGATGTGTGGGTACAAACATTGTTTATTTCCTGAACAGTATTTCATTTCACTCATTCATTCATTTGGTCAATTTTTAAAGAACACCTGTTATATGCAGCTCACTTTGCCAGGCACTGGGAATTCATCAGTGAACGAGGTAGGCATACTTTTTCTTCTAGGAGCTTAAAGATAAGCAGGGAGGAAGACCTTATATAGCTGTGAGATAGTTGTGGATGAGATTTAGTCTGGGAGAGGGTTGAGGCCCTTCAAAGATAGCCCATGGTCCCCAGATATTAAATGTCTTTTTGTATACACTGATGATGATGGTAATGATGGTGATGATGATGATTATAGTGGTAATTACAAATACTTACTGAGTGCATATTTGGGCTATATATTACTATACACACTTTATAACATATTGTCTTGCTTGATTGTCATAATACCAATGAGGAGGTAGATAATATTACACTATTCCCTCTTTTACAGATGAGGCAATGAAAGTTCAGAAAGGTTAGGTAACTTGGCTAATGTTACACAGCTAATAAATATAAAGCCAGAACTTAAAAGTAGAACTGTTTGACCTCAAATCACCCTTCCCAACCACTGTACCACCTGCCTAAACAGAGGCTGTGGAAACCAAATGTGACCAGGTGGGGCACTGAGACAGCAGGAAGAGAGAACCAAAGAAAGTGCATTAAGGTTGGCTGTCTAGAAAGCATAGTCAGATTTCTCAGCATAGGAGAACAAGGAGACTAAAGAACACTTCCTTCTCAGGACTGATAGCAGCACAGAGCTGGGAGCTTGGGTTAACCGCCCCATGGACCAAACCTTCCAACTCTAACACTTTACAGGAGTTAATATGCAATCACATGGAGGGAATGGTTGGCTGTGCTGATCCTCAAATATCCCACTAAGACCTGGGATGACCTGACCTCACTGTCTCTCCCTCAGCTTCCTTATGGACTAGAAATTATATTTAAAATGAAATTCCATCAGTGTATAATTAACAAGGTAGCTAATAGGAGCTTGAAAGCCTGAGTTTGACTTCCAGGTCTATTGTAGGCAAGATTTAAACTCAAGCCCTCTTGTCAAGAACCACCAGCCCCACCTTTGCTCCTTCCTTTCATTTCCCACCCTCAGCAGCCACACTGCACGGTACTAAGCACATGTACGTCAGAGCTCTTTGGTCCTGGAGGGGAAGCCCAGCTCCATCACTTTATAAACTTTGTGACTTTTGAAAATTCCCTGCTCTTTCTGAACCTCAGATTCTTCATCTAAAAATGGGGATAATATTATCAAGACCATGGTAAGGGTTTAGTCAATAACACATGTAAGTATTTCTCATAGCGCCTGGAGTGCAGTGATTCAATGGATTATAGTAGTTATTGCCAGTGTATTCATCAGGGGTTTTAGGAATTCTGGGTCAGTGGCTCCCAGTGGGTTGGCATCAGGCTAGCCTGGTTGTCCTATTCTTATTCCCATCTTACTAGGTTTTTGTCAGATTCCTGACAGCCAGACAGACTCCATGGACTAGGTCCCTGCCTTCCTCCTCTGCAGCTCAGTCACATAATATATCTGAGCCTCAGTTCCCACATCTGTAAAATGTGGATGATAAATTCTACCTTGCTTACTCTACAGGAGTATTGTAACATTCAAGAGCCAGCAGTGTGATTCATAAGAAAATTTCACATAAACCATAACAGGTTGAAAATGGGAGGAATTGCTGTTACTGTTATTAACCCCCCAGGAGGTACCATATGGTCCATATTGAAAGAGAATCAACACCTTCAATGTTTCTCAAACTGGAGTCTGCTGGACCCTTCGTAAATTCTCAGAGGCCTGCTAGTTCTCTATAAGCATTTTAAAATGTACTGTTTTGTTTCAATGAAACTCTAATCATCAATATTAATAATTTTGCAATTTGTCCCATGTTGTGAGTACTCGTTTTTACAATTCCAGTGATACCGAAACATTTATGTATTTGCTCAATGTTTCCCAAACTGGCTCTGCAGATGCATTGCAGGAGTCCACAGGCCCTCTGTTTTGAGAAATGCTAGTTTGGTCTAAGATTTGTTGCTGATGTGTCACAAAGGCAAAAGTTGTAACTCAGGAGGGCCCTGACAGGTAGATGTCTGCTTTGACCACAGTATCAGAGCAGCGAATGAACATGGAGTCAGTACTGGGGTTTGGAGGAGGACAGACAGCCAGACTGGATAGCCTGGCTCTTTGGAGGGCTCCAGGGCCTAGGTGTTTCTTTAAGAAATAATGGCATAGCTCTCCAATTTCTGCAAGGTTCAAGTACACTTTATGGACATACCACTGCTCTAGAAATATAAATACACATCTATCCTATCATATATAAAATATGAATACATAAGCATATATGTATGTGCGTATGTCTGTGTGTGTGTATGTCTGTGTGTGTGTGTGTATACACACACACACAAACATACACCCAATAAGTGACATACAGTTGGGCAGATTTAGTATATGTGGTAAGAATCTCCCACCTATGTAGAACATGTTCAACTTTCCAAAACATGGTGACATTCTGCATCATCTTTGATCTCTCCAATGACACTATAGCGTGCAGATCAGGAACTATCATTCCCATCTGACGGGTCAGGAAACTGATGGCTGGAGAGTTACCCAAGATCACAGAGCCAGCTAATGGTGGTGTCTGGACAAAAAGCGGGGGTTGGGGGGTGGAAGGTTCATGCTATTTTTTTTTTAACTCCGTGTACATAAAGCTCTCCTCTCTAACCACAGTCTCCTTCCTTCCTCTCTTCCAGCAGCCCCCCAAAGCTGGCTATTTGAATCCCTCCAAAGTGATCTGTTAGAAAAATGCTGTTGGCTGCTTTAAAGCCCATGCATTCCATTTCTCTTGTGCAGAGAGAACTGTGAAATAAAAGTGTAGCTCCCTCCTTTTGTTAAACCTTTCAAAAGCGTCCTTGGTTTCTAACTCTATAATTACACCCTAATCACAAACACTCTGAAGGAGGGGGTCAGTTCCATGCAGCAGCAGGCTAATTATGTGGCGGAATTTCTAAAAATTATCATCTTATAAATTGCGTTATTTCTCTGAAGGAGGAAGAAAAACACACACCACATACTCGCCTATGTTTCGAACTGAATTAATTAGTAATTTGAAGCCTAATTATCAACTAATCTATTGGAACATGTAAGTCTTTTGTATTTGGATGGTATATGCAATTTGCATCCTATTAGCTGGCAGTTGTAAGGATCTGAGAGCTCATTAGGTCAGAAGAAGAAGAATCCAGATCAGAAGGATACAGAAACCAAAGGGGCTGACTTGGTGATGCTGTGACCAAGGGGTCACTTGGCAACAGATGGAGGCTGGCAACTTAATTATCTGGGGTCTTTCGGTGGCTCTGAGGCCACTGATATGTAATTTCTACCTTACCCCAGAGAGGTGATTATGCATGCCCGCACCACTGTTCTGTGTATTCTCAAGCAGCAGGGTGCCTGCACCTTGTGTACTGAGAGGCATCCTGGAGTAGTGCATAAGGCTTTGGATGCTGCTGGCTAACCTTGGTGGTAGGCCTAGCTATATTCCTGGCCCGCTGTGTGCCCCTGGCCATGCCACCTTGCTGGTTCTGTTTCTCTCCGAGCAAATGAGCTTTAGATGGCAATGACTTCCAAAGTCCCTTCTAGCCCTAAGGATCTGCGATTCGAGGGATGTCAAGGGTTTGCTTCATTACAAAGTCAGAAATTCCATCCTTGGAAATATCTTTTTTAGGGTGAGACTCTTGGTTCCTTAAAAGTCTCTAGACAGCCCACCCCCATTTAAAATGCAAATACCTCTGAGAAAAGTAGCATATTTAGCTATTAATGTCTGGGTCTAAATTAACCTATTTCAATAAGCCCTTCTTATTTCCAGTCCTGTGTCTGAAATATTGGAGCAGCCAAGGCAAGGGAGTTTTGAAGGGAAAGAAGGTTTAGGCAGGGACCTGTTTGAAAATGGAGATCAGGTCAGGAAGAATAAAAGGGGCACCTGGGTGGATCAGTTGGTTAATTGTCTGGCTCTTGATTTCAGCTCAGGTCATGATTTCATGGTTCATGACTTTGAGCCCTGCATCAGGCTCTGTGCTGACAGTGCAGAGCCTGCTTGAAATTCTCTCTCTCTTTCTCTTTCTGCCCCTACCCCACCTGCACTCTCTCTCAAAAATAAACAAGTAGACATTTTTAAAACAAACAAACAAACAAACAAAAAAGAATAGCAGAACTGAAGGCTCAGGCAGGATACTGTGGCACCATTTTTAGATTCTGCAATTTTGCCCTTTACCTACAGCCAGACCCTGTGCCATTGTTCTACTAATGACCTTTGTTCCAGAAATAACTAGAAAATAGCAATCTTTTGTACCATTAATAATTAATAGTACTCACAGAAATGATACAAAATAATGTGCCTAAAACTAACATGATACACTTTGTTATAGACAAAAAGTTAAAAATCACATCTTAATAGAAACAGAAAATTACAAAGACAAGCCGGGATAATAAGCGAACTTTGTAGAAAAAAAACTACATTGGGGAAAACAGATAATTGCTCATACTGTCACATGGCAAAACGTGTTATTGATTAAAATATTTTAATCAGTATAAAAACTTATTATTGACTTGATGGGAAATATATCCACTTTGGAAAATAATTTTTGGAGTTTCTCAAGATGTTAAACAGAGTTACTATATAACCCAGCAATTCCACTCCTGGGTATACGCTCAAGGGAAAAACTTGTACCTTATTCATAATTCAAATTCATAATTCACAAAGCTGTGGCATTATTCATAATAGTTAAAAAGTGAAAAACATCCAAATGTTTAGCAACAAATGAATGGATAAACAAAATGCAATATATCCACATAACAGAATATTATTTGGCAATGAACAGGAGTGAAGTATCGTATGTGCTACAATATGGATGAACTTTGAAGTCATTATGCTAAGTGAAAGAAGCATGTCACAAAAGACCAAATACTGTATGATTCCATTTCTATGCAATGTCCAGAATATGCAAATACTTAAAAAGTAGATTGCTAGTTGGCTAGGGCTGGGAGATTTGGAGGGCAATGGGGAGCAAGTGCTAATTGGTATAGGGTTTCTTTTTTGGGATGATGAAAAAGTTTTTTTTTTTTTTTTTTTAACATTTATTTATTTTTTTGAGACAGAGAGAGACAGAGCATGAACGGGGGAGGGTCAGAGAGAGAGGGAGACACAGAATCCAAAACAGGCTCCAGGCTCCGAGCTGTCAGCACAGAGCCTGATGTGGGGCTCGAACTCACAGACCGTGAGATCGTGACCTGAGCCGAAGTTGGACGTTCAACCGACTGAGCCACCCAGGTGCCCCTGATGAAAAAGTTTTAAATTTAGATTTGGGTGAAAAGTTTTAAAGTTAGATCTATAATTCTGTGAATATACTAAAAAGTGATGAATTATATACTTTACATGGACATATGGTATATGGTATGGTATATGAATTACATCTTCTTAAAGCTCTTTCAAAAATGGGACCGGGGCACCTGGGTGCCTCAGTCAGTTAAGCGGCTGACTTCAGCTCAGGTCATGATCTCACAGTTCGTGAGTTCGAGCCCCGTGTCAGGCTCTGTGCTGGCAGCTCGGAGCCTGGAGCCTGCTTCGGATTCTGTGTCTCCCTCTCTCTCTGACCCTCCCCTGCTTATGCTCTGTCTCTCTCTGTCTCAAAAATAATTAAAAAAAAAACATTTAAAAAAATAAAATAAAAAATGGGACTAAAAGCAAAATGAAATTATGTTTGGTTTTGGATAAAATTCCAGAAGAATCAAACTTCATAATAAAGAAAAAAGGTGTATGGTCAAAACATGACCTAGGAAGAATAGAATTGCCAGAAATCATGGCCACAAAAGAAAACTCATAATGGCATGTTGTTATTAAGTAAAATTTAGTATGAATAAAAATTATTTGATGAATCAAATCTTCATAACATTGAAAATAATCGTGCCCAATAAAAAGAACTTCAAATATATTAAAATGAAAACATTTCTTAAAAAGACAGGGTTAATCTATACCACCTAGAAAAGGGAATAAAAAAATGAAATTGACATAATATCATTCATGTTGGAAAACTGCTTCTAGTTAAAGATTTGTCAATAGTAGTATAATTGTGATTTTAATGTTTATTTATAAACAGTAAAACTGTCACTGGTGTCAAAATAAAGGATCAAAAACAGTGGGGTGGAAGCATCTTGTATCATTCAAAGATGTGGTGGTTTTGTCCTTATTGTCAAGGGGCAGAGCTCATTAAATCTGCAATTGTGATGACTGTCTCTTCCAAGGAAGGTTAGAGGTTTACCAATAGTGTGTGGATGTGGAGGGGAAAAGGTAAACTTAGTATTGCAGCTCTGAATTGCCCTCTCCAATCATGCAGTTCCCATCATCTGGGGATCACAGAAGCAAGCTAGGGCCCAAATGTGCAAAGACATATAAGCTGAGAGCCTGAGTATACTGTACTCACCAGATTTGCAAGGATGTAGTGGTAGCCGATGCCATTCTTCTCCAGCTTGATAATCTACGAAACAGCAGGAAGGGATTCATCAATCAGATTAGCAATTAATGCTACAGCAATAATAATAGCAGCTAACATTAATTGAATGCTTACAATGTACTGAAACTACAATATCACAAACATCCAATGATGGTGGCATTATTGATATACTCGTTTTACAGATGGAGAATTGAGGCATAGAGAGGTTAAATAAATTCCCTAAGGCTACCCAGCTATTAAGCGGCAGATGCAGAATACAAAATCAGCTTTGTCTGATACCAGTGGTGGGGCAGTGTTATTATAACCCCCCAAATTCAGACGAAATGCTCATTTCACTTCTTCTTCCATAAAGCCTTTCCCTAGATGGAGGTTATTTTCTTGTAAGAATCTTATGCTGTGTTGAATTTCCCGTCACTGTCATGACAATATCTGCTCCTTGGATGGACAGATGGGTGTAGGTGGATGGTCAGATGAATAGGTTCTTGACCTTGAACTCCTTGCATGAACCATATTCAGATCCCAGTCCCTTCTTTCCCTGAATATTATGCCTTCTTCCCTAAACCAGTTGAGGACCCAGACATTAACTGACCACTCAACCTGGAAGCTGGAAGGGAATGTCAGGGTCATCTGGTCTAATCTTTGACTATACAGAGTGTAAGTTAGACCTAGAAAGGGGAAATTATTTGCCCAGATCCTGTAGTAGTCAGGTAGTTGTGTTAGGATAGGAACCTGACTGTTGTGAGTCTTTGTACAAACACCTGATTGTGGTTAATCGTTAAGAGCCAGGGTCCCCCCCAAACCCTTCCATCCTGAATGTGCAAACTATTTGTAATCATGGTGGTGGTGGTGGGGAATTTTTGTGGAAAGAATTATCCAGAGGTTTTCTCGGGCAGCGAGACATACTACCCAGTGAGGGATAGCTAAGACCAGGTCTTGGTTTAGCCCGAGCTCAGCCTGCAAGTTAACTTGATCTATTTCTTTATTTTTTAATCACGAAATTGGGGTTAGAACATTCTGCTCAGTTCCTCTCCTGCACTGTTACAAGAAGGCATAAAACATATGAGAAGCACTTGGGCTTCTTGTCTAACTGAATAAATTTTCAAGGTTATTAAAATCCACATTCAGACATCTACTTAATTGGATGTATGTGCATAGCGGCTCACATATTTTTTTTTATGTTGGGAATAATTAAATGCAAGCACACACAATGAATGCTCTGAAACAGTAGATAGATTGTGAAATTCCAGACCATGGAGCTCAAATACTATTGGGATGATAGTTTTATTAATAATTTTTCATTACTTTTCCATCTTCTTGTCAAACGGTTTGCTACCCTTTCAACAATAAGATGCCTTCATCAAAAACCTGTTCAGCTTCTAGTAAACACAAAACAGGCAAATAAAAGATATTTGACAGCCTACCACATTTAGGCATTGGATAAGAATAGCCTCTGCAAGATGAAATTACCAACTGAAACATAAGCAACAGATGATAATTGATGACTACTGATTGATAAAAATTAGTAATTTCATATGGTTCAACATATTGCCAACCTTTCCACCCATTTATTCACCTACCTACCCACTGCTCTATCTTCCCTCCTTTCCTGCCTTCCTTTCACAAACATTTATTAAATGCTTACTATGTACCAAGCACTGCGCTGCAGACAGCGTGGGAAGTGAGTCACACTTGGTACTTGCCCTTCTGGAGGTCCCACTTTACTGGAAGGAAACCCACAGTAAATAGATGAAGAGGTGAATGCCCCCAGCTTACAAACTGAAGCAGGTGTTATGAGGGTAATGTATAATTTCACTTGGAGCCCATAGCCTTGCTGACCCCATTCTTTCAAAGCTCATTTCCACTGTATTGCCTTAATTCATAATCTTTGTGTCTGGAATGTCCTTTCCCATTCTCTCTGATTATTCATCACCTTTATGGCTGAGCTCTAATCCCAGCTACTCTGTATAACCTTCTCTGATTAATTAATCCAACCAAGAGATATTTATTGAACATGGACGATATGCCAAGCACTATGCTATGTGCGGGGGCCAACCTATGAATACAAGAGGCAAGGTCCTCGTGCCCTCAAGAAGCTGAGCTGATGTTTTAGTAGGGATACAGATGGTAAATATGTAAACAGATAAGTGAACAAGATTTCAGCACGTTAGAAGCACTACAAAGACAGTAAAACAGGGTGATGTGATGGATGGCCTAATCCTGGTGTCTCTCATCTCTAACTCATCCTGAACTTAATGATTGCACTATATAATTTGGTGTCTAATATATTGAAAAAGCATTATATTCTAATAACCCAATTCCTTGCTCACAAACCTTCTCTGATTCTTGACTGTCTACAGAATAAACCCCAAACTCCTTAGAATGCTTTCCAAAGATAGTCACGATCGTGTGTTCATCCTTCTGTCACTGTCTCCCGGTAGGCACTCAGCATCCTTCACCTGGCTTATTAAATCATCCCTGCAACCTCAGCCCTCACATGCCCTCTGGGCCTCCCTATATGCCCTCCTTTCCAACTTAATGGCTTTTATCCAGCCAATGTCTACCTATAAATATACAGACCTATCTCACATTTGGGATCTTTCCTTAGAGCCTTCATTAATTCCCTCTTCTTTCCGTGTACTCAAAAAAATATTTATTGACTACCTACAACATACCAAGCACCGTTCAAGGCACCATGGATACCACAAGGAAGAAAATGAAACAAAAATCCTTGCCCTCCTAATGCTGATATTCTAGTTGGGAGCCTGGAGACAGATAGGCAATTCCCCACCTGGAATTTAGAATCACTATCTCCCTCTTTAGGTTAGGCAGGACGTTTGTATTGGACCGAAAAGATCCCAATTCGAATGCTCAATGCCAAGCTGTCAGACTGCCAGCCGTTATTAGTTGCAAGCTCGAGACTCACCATTGTCACTAACTAGCTGTCTGAACCCAAGGCAAATCAACCAATGTGACCATTAGTTATCCCATCTGTAAAATGTGAATGCATGCAGTAAACCGAATGATCTGTAAGATCCTTTCAGCTCTTTGGTCTTGCTTTTTCAGAACAGAAGAATCTAACGGTTGAGTTAATACACTATACCCTAAAATGCCCACATAAACAAGTCACTTCCTTACAAAACAAGTTTGTCTTTTGACACGGGAGGTAGTTATAAACAGCAGAGGCTGAAACATAATATTTTGGGGAAAGTTGGGTCTTATAACCAGACTGAGATGGGTTTGACTCCCCACTTTTCTTATATGCTAGCTGTGAAATCCCAGGCAAGTATAGTCCCTTGTTTCTTCATTTAGAAAATAGAGGAACTGATAGAAGCAGTTTTATAGAGTTGATATGAGGATGAGGTGGCATTATGCATGGAAAGGGCTTGGCATGGTGTCTGGAATGTGGCAAGTGCTCAGAAAATAGTGGCACCAGCTATTGTCTTTATAACAACAGAGGACAAGTTATCAGTCTATTAAGAATACCTAATTAACATTCAGCACTTCTCCCAACTCCTATTTCTCCAATCTTTTTATCAGCTTTGTAGAACAGGGGCCATCATCCTCTTTTACAGATGAGGACACTTATGCCCAAAGAGGGAAATGACTCAAGAAGGCAGTACTAGCTAGTGCTATAAAAAGCAAAAGTAGGGAAATGCTTACATATGTCACTCTTTGTGGGGCAGGCTCTGTTCTAGGTATTTTACATGACTAGATTCTTTTCACTCTCACAGGAGCCCTCTGAAGGAAGCTGTAATTATTATTGTGCCCATTTCACAGATCAGGAATCCAAGGCATGGATGAAAAACCTGGCCCAAGACCCCATTGCTAGTAAATACTAGAGCTGGGTTCTATCTCCAAGCCACTCTGTCTCCAGGGTCTCTCAGCTTAACCATTTTCCTATACTGATTCATTTAACCAGCTTTCAAATCCCTTGACTCCAACCTGGGGAACTCCCATCTCATGGAAACAATTTTTGCTGGCTTCTCTTTCCAAGAGGGGAGGCCAGATCCACCCTTTGTAGAGCAGACTACATAATTAATGCCTTAAACAATCCCCGAGTTTTAAAATCTCCTCTGTTCTGTTGCTGAGGCCTCTGAGTGATTGCTGAGCTGGCAGCAAGACTCCTGGTGGGAGTCCCAGGGTCTTGAAAGGCCATCAACAAGCTCTGTCATATTGTCAAGTACCTAAAACTATTATCTTTATCTACTTTCTTGCTATCTCACCTGCATACACTGGTGTCATTCAAAAAGATAAGAGACTGACACAGAGGCCTGTTACTTGTACAGTGGGTACATGCTCCAGCTCTGATGATGGTGAGAACCATGGTTTAGAGACCTCTGGCTAAAAGCGGTTGAAGTTACAGTGCCCTTTCCCAGAATGTACCATCAATAGACTTCTCAGACACATGAGTGTGTTCAAGGAAACAGGAAGAAGAGAAGTGCTTCCTGCTGCTTTGGACTCCTAAGACAGGTCAGTGGGCCAAATGAATGAGATGCTGATGGCTAGACCATGGAGTGACAGAATCCAGAGCTAAACCCAGGAATCTGGCTCTCCAGGCTGTGTTCCCCATGTTCACGAGACCTAAAGTGCAACGTAATCTCCCTTCTACCATAAAGGGAAACAAGGGGTAAGTTTTTGGTCAACTGATCTGAGAACAACTTGAAGGCCTACTGTCAAGTCTCTCATTGTCTGTGCTATTTCATAAAAATTCAGAATGAGGGGCGCTTGGGTGGCTCAGTCGGTTAAGCCTCTGACTTCCACTCAGGTCGTGATCTAGCTGTTCATGAGTTCAAGCTCCGCGTCGGGTTCTGTGCTGACAGCTCAGAGCCTGGAGCCTGCTTCCGATTCTGTGTCTCTCTCCCTCTCTCTCTCTGCCCTTTCCCCACTCACACACACACACACACACACACTCTCTCTCTCTCTCAAAAAAATAAACACTAAAAATTTTTTAAAAAATTCAGAATTAAAATTTATAAATTATGGAATACAAGGAAGTCACCTATCTCATCTAATCAAGAGCTCTCTTTGTCACATTCAAGCAGAAGGCCATCCAGCCCATTCTTAAACCATTGCCCTCACCCACTCTGAGCCTTTGCTCCTCTTACTACCTGGCCCAAGATAGCGTTGAGACGTTCTGATTCACAGTCCACCACCACCAGCCGCTCCTTTTTCTTTTCCAGGTCCTGAAAGAGCATCCGGTATCCCTCCTCTGTGGTTGTCAAAATGTTGACCGCTGTCACCTGCCAGTTCTTCTCAGCAGCTGTGTCCAGTACTTTCTGCAGGACGGACAAACCTGGAAATTGGGTAAGACAAGAGAAGTGGCAATCAGGATACACAGGTACCACCCCGCCTCCACTCAGCACCCACCTCCCTTGTCTCCCCCAACCTGACTCGTCCACCAAGCTCAGCTCCAGCTTTCTCTCACTGTGCAAGTCTGAGCTCACTGAAGGCAGGCAGTGGGTCTCTTTTGTGCTTCTGTTTCCAGAACTTAGCAGTCAGTGTGATTAAAATAGAACCCAGGGCTCAAATCCTCCTGCTACATACAATATGCTGGTTAAATGGCCTCGCACAGACTACCTCGCTTCTTCAAACTTTAGTTTTTTTTAAGGGCAAAATGGTGATGTTAAAAATTCCTACCTCAGTGTCATCATGAGTGTTAAATGAAAATGTCTGATACATGGCAAGGATTTTAGAAATATTAATTATTATTGGGCATTTAGTAGCTGCTTATTAAATGTGCCAACCCAGTATCCAAATAGGCAACTAATAACTGTAAATTCATGAATGTTTGATATGTATCAATACCTAATACTTTGCCTTTTACATAGTAGGTATTCAATCAGTGGGTACTGAATTAAATTATTCTCTTCTGATTTATAGTTAAAGGACAGAGGAGCCTGTTACTCAATGCTACTTTGTTTCACCTTTAAGACATAAATGGTGTCTTAGTTTAGTACTGCTGCTGTAACAAATCACCTCAAACTCAGTGGTCTAAAACAACACACATTTATCATCTTATATTGACACAGGTCAGTTTGAAGTGAATCTTCTTGAGCTAAAATCAAGGTGTGGATGGGGCTGCATTTGCGTTCTGGAGGTTCTACAGGAGAACATTTTCTCACCTTTCCAACTTCTAGAGGCTGCTCGCATTCCTTGGTTTATGGCCCCTTCCGACTTCAAAACCAGCAGTGACTGGTCAAGCCTGTCACACATCACCCTCTGACACTGACTCTCCTGCCTCCACCTTCCCCATTTGAGAGCCCCTGTGATTATACTAGGCCCACATGAATAATCCAAGATAATCTCTCTGAGGTCAGTGGATGAACAACATATATCCCATCTGTAACCTTAATCCCTCTTGCCATCTAATAGAACATATTTAAGGTTCCCCAAATTCTCAGAGTATAGGCATCTTTGGAGGGGAAGATGGAAGTCAATTTCTTGCCTACTTTAGATGGTTATTTCACTCTTGCATTACTCCTCAGTCTTTTGTGCGTACATCATTTCTGTCTCCCTGTAACACTGCTAATCCCTCCTGCAGTGACCAATATGGTGCCTGGCCTTAAGAATCATCTACAGATTGATCGGTTTGTTACGCCTTCTTGTCGCTGTTTCCTTTTTCAGTACAAGTTGTTTGGTGTGCTTAAGCCTCACATTTACTGAAAACGTACTACGTGTGTGGTGCCATTCTACTAGCTTTCTTGTTTTCAGTTTACTTAATCCTGTGAGATACATATCATTATTATCACCATTGCACCACAGATGTGAAAACCGAGGCTCAGAGAGATTTAGTCATTGGCCCAAGGTCACATAGCTAGCAAATGGCAGAGCTCTGAGCTCAGAGTTCTGAGACAGGCAGAGTCCAGTCACGAGCCTGGGTGCTTCTGCCAACCCAGAGGGGACTCTCTATAATCAAAATTATATTTTTATGGATTTGGGGAAGTAGGTTTGCCCCTTCCAGGCCTCAAGCTTCAGTAGGCTGTGGGCTGTCATGAAATATCCCTTCTGCAGGCAATCCTCCCAATGACTGCTGTTTGAGAAGGGAAATCGTCAAAATGAGGAGAATCGAGGGAAAATTGAAGAAAACAGAATGTT
Organism: Panthera leo; assembly: GCF_018350215.1. NCBI lineage: Eukaryota > Metazoa > Chordata > Mammalia > Carnivora > Felidae > Panthera > Panthera leo. The sequence continues at coordinate 193,233,129 of NC_056679.1, forward strand.
TCTGGGTCTCTTCTGCTAGCTCCTCCTCATTGAATAATGTCTGCCTAACACTGCCCAAAACACAGTCTCACAAGCCATTGTTCTACTCAAAAGTCTCGTAAGCCTTCCTACAGGAACCTCTTGCAAAACCTCCCTTTCACTCAGGGCAAAACTACCTCAGTTTCCACACCTTGCACAATCCATTTATTTATTTATACCAATAATGACTAGGTTCTGAAGACCACTTAGTATATAAGGGAAAGGCAGGAGAGTATAATACAACCACCACAGGTATCAGAAAAAAAAGAGAAAGTTCCCATTTAAGGATTAGGGGATAGAGAAGCAGTGTTTGAGCAGCTGCAAAAGAGAGGAAGGATTCGCATATGTAGATCTGGGAAAGGAGGTGCATTCCAGAAAAGAGGAACAGTATGAGGAAAGATGCAGAGAAGAAAAGGGCATAGGAAACATTTGGAAAATGTGATGTAAAATTCAAAATGAAAGTGGGAGCAGAACTAGAAGGGCCTGGAGGGGTGATGGTGATGATGGTGATGATGATGATGGCAGTTAGTAAGTATGGAGGATTCTGAGCACTTGTATCCCAGGCACTGACAGGAACTTTCTAGTCACCCCATGCAATCCTCACAGCAACTTTAGGAGGTAGAGATTAGGTTCATCTTATGATAGAGATGAGGGAATGAAGGCATAGAAAATTTTATCCCCAACTCATTCTGAATTTTAACCCAAACTGAGGTGGAGAGAGCTTGTGCAAAGACAAACAGTGGGAGAGGAGATGACACAGAATTTAGATTCAGGTTTGTCTGACTCTAGAGTCTGTGCTCCTAACACCTACACCATAAGTCATGAGCCATTCAATGGAGGCCCTTGGGCTTTGAGCCTGGACTCAGGAGCCATGGAAGCTTGGCGAGCTGTAGAGTGACATGGTGTGTTAAAAGAATTACTCTCTCAAAGGATGTGTTTCCACACTGTGAGTTGGAAATTAGCCATGAGCAATCAGTCCATAGAAATAAAGAATTTCTGGATCATTCCTCCCTTGCTTTTCAATGAGGCAGGGAGGCATCATTCTCCTTCCTCTGGCAATTTTCTCTCCAATCTCAACAGTCTCCCTCCCCTAACCCTTGGCTTACCCCGGTCAGCATCATAAATGTAGACGAATTTCTGCCACTTGTAATGGTCGATGATGCTGATAAGAGCATCCTGCAGCTCAGGGCGTAGCTGAAGGACAAACTGATTGGAGGTGTCAACGGGGAAGCTCGGTGTGATGAAGCAGACGTGGAGGGCCCCACAGAAGGAGGTCAGCATGTTGACAGTTCTCCGTTCATAAAACCCAAAGATGGCGTAGACTCCTTTAGAGAACTGGGAACAGACTGGAGGAGGAGAAGAGAAGGATTAATAGAAGATGCTGCAAGGAAACTGGCAGATGGTTCACAAACTAATCCATCCACTGGTTCATCCATCCCAACTCATCATTCTTCCATTTATCTATCATCTGGCCATCCACCCATCCAATCAATCTATCCATGCGTCCTTCCAACCTACCAGTCTGTCCAACTGCCTTCCTATGTTACATGTCTATGCATCCCACTCACCCAACCATCTGTTTAATCCACATGTCTATCAGTCTCATCCAATGTTTAGAAGGTCCCAATTCTATGCCAGACGTTGCCATGCTTATTAATGATAAATATACTAAACCATTTTCATACGTTCTCTCTTATGTTCTCTTCATATGTTCTCATTTTCATATGTCTCTTTATCTCTGCAATGATCTTCTTAATGTAGAAGAGGGATGACTGAATCATTTAAAAAAACTAAGGCTCAGAAAGTTAGCGAACATGTCCAAGATGGCACATCTAGGCCATATCTGAGTTGGGTAGGTATCTTAACCCCCATCCAGTCATCTTTCTATGACACTGCCCACCGTGTTAAGGCAAAGCATTAAAAGTTGCTACAGAATCAAGGAGTTCTGCCAGCTTGCTGCAGATCCATGTTGAAGAAAACAAGTATTGATGTTCTCAGTTTACCCTTAGCTTGCGGTATATATTTCTCTGCCAGTGTTCACTTTGTGTTTGTACATCCTGCTAGTTGACTTTTCAGACCCCCCCAGTGTATCAGACATAGTAACAGCTTAACTGTATGAACACCCCCATGGGAGCCATTTTGCAAGGACCCAGTCTTGGATTATGCTTTATTACACTGCTGGTTAGAAGATAAAGTTTAAAAACTAAAGTCATAGGGCCAAACACCAGGTTGGTTAGCTACTAAACTCATTTTAATATGGGATACAGGATGGTTTCATACTCTTCACCCCAGTTGGGTAGGTGACCAACCCTAAAGCTATCTCCCATGCCTGAAATTACCCTCCAAATATGGATGGTGAGGCAGATGAGTCATCCTCAATCACAGTAGTCGTATTTTAGGGTACCTTGCCGTCCTTTCACATATATTAGTCTATCTAGTTCTCATTATAACCCTGGGACTTTGGCATTATCAGTGCTTTTTTTTTTTTTTTTTTTTTTTAAGATGAAAAGCTGATGCTCTTAGATCTGTTGTTCTCTTTAACACATCGTCTGCTTCCATGACCCCGCAGTACCTTGTATGTGGGGTCTCAAATTATGCTGTATAAGCATCGCCCAAATGTGTTCCATAAAACCTTATTCAACAAAATGCTCCTTAAAAAAGAAAAAGCATCTTTGGTCAAATAAACTTGGGAAATGGTGCTCACCTTGTCTGCATTTTGGAGGTGCGAGTTGCACTCTAGTTACATAAAAGATTGTGAGGGATCCTGTTCAACTTTAACCCAGATCTTGTCAAGTCTGTATGTCCCCAGGATCCTTTGTTGGTGAATACTTTTAACATGTTATTGAAGATCGTCTGGTCTATGCTGCACTAAAGAATGCAACTCACCACCAGTACCCAGTTGCCTATTGTGAGTCTTAGTTCTGATTCAGTCCCTGGAGCTAATGGGCTTGAAAGTTCATCTCTTAAAGATTGCAACTGAACTGTATGAGTCATGTGTCTGATCCCCACTGAAAACCAGAATACTGTCTCCAGGAAACCGGATAGGAACACATTAACATCTGCTTGCAAACCTGCAGTTACTGGGCACTCAGTACCTCTCAAGGTGCCCAGTCCCTGACTGATAACTCTTTGAGACCAGAGGCTCATGGAATATCTTCTCTGAACCCATATTCCATGGCCCTCCCAGTATCTGAAGGGAGTTCTCATGGACTCTAGGCTTATGGCTTCTGGTTTTCAGCAAATCCCTTCGCCCCCGCCGAAGCAAGAGGTATCTTTTTAATTAACTAAACCCAAAACCAAATCAACACAAAACTAACAAAACAAAATTTCCCTTCCTTGTGCAAAACCTCTCACGAGTTTTGAGGTTTCCCATTGCACACAAGAAACATCTGACTGTAACTCAGAGCCTGAATAACTGGCCCCTCAGAACCTTCCTGCCTTATACACCTCTCCCTGCTCCCTGCTCTAGCTGCACGGGCCTTGGTTCTATTCCCCGGGGCTCTGAGCTTACTCTGCCCTGGACTCAGCAGCACCTGCTCCCTTCCTCTATCTGCAGGGCTCGGCCCTAACTCTTTGCAAAGATCACTCCTTTTCTGCAGTTGCCTTTCAGGTCAGATCTCACCCCCCAGAATGGGCCTTCCTTCATCATCTCTTCTCAGTAGTGACCCCAGCCTCCCCACACCTGCCTATAAGTCTCTGTCACATCACCCTGCCTTATTTCAGTCTTTCTTATTATTTGAAATCATTGCCTTTTTCTTTGCTTGTTTATAGTTGTGGCTGCTTGGGTCAATGTTAATCCCTGAAAACGGGGGTCTCACTTGTGCCCCAGAGCCAGCAGAGTGCCTGGGACAGGGAAGGGCTTAATAAGTATTTGTTGAATGGAGGAAAGAATGAATGAATGACAGATGCTTGACGAGAGGGTCCACAGGACGGGCTATGAAGGGGAGCTGGGCCCGAACAGAGATGACTGTTGGCTCACTCTGGACCCTCCTGCCCCTGTAAAGTAGTTGTTTATTCTTTCCCACTCATAAGATTTTCTCTTCCACCCTAATGAGGACAATCTATCTGTTCCCAGCAGACAATAGGTACTGTCTTTAAATATCTATTGTAATTGCCAGAATCAAGATTTCCATAAATATGGATTTCCCCACCAGGAAGCGTACATTGTGTATTATTCTCCCTATGTTAAATATAGATTTGTCAAAAAGCACAATCCATCTTACTGAGTGAAATGGATAGAGGGAGCACATAAACCCGTTAGCATATTATAATATGCTCTGTATGGTATTTTTAGGATTTCTTCTCCCCCTGCTGCAATGAAATATTATCCTGTGGGATATAAATCTTATGTTCCAGATCTATTCCCTCGCGTCATCCACTTGGATTCACACCTTTAGTTGGGCCTCTGGGGCCCTCGTGGCTGGTGTTTCTTGCTAGAATTTAGAAGCAAAGGAGGAAATGGAGGTGCAAGAAATAGGAGTAGGAGCACACGATCAGATCCTTAGATACACAAGAGGCTGGGAGTTTTCCCCCTCAAATTAATCTCCCGATTTTCCTTTTTCAAATTTATCTTCTCTTAAACTGAGTGCTTTATCCTCTAAGGCTAAGAGGGTACACTTACCCACTGCTCCCTAAAATAGCTTGGCTTGGAGGTAGCCTGGCCTGGATTTACCTGACTGGACCTGGGCCACAGAGCTGCTCGGCACCTGAACTTCAAGCTAGCTTCTCATCTTAGCCAAGCAGGAACAGCCACACAGAGAGAGAGAGACAGACAGAGACAGAGACAGAGAGAGAGACAGAGAGAAAGATACAGAGACAGAGACAGAGAGTCAGAGACAGGCAGGGAGATGGAAAGAGAGAGAAAGACAGAGAGAGAGAGAGTGTAAGACAGAGATAGAGAGAGACAGAGAGAGAGACAGAGAGAGATAGAGACAGAGAGACAGATGAAAGAGATAGAGACAGCGAGTCAGAGACAGGCAGGGAGATGGAAAGAGAGAGAGACAGAAAGAGAGAGAGAGAGAGACAGAGAGGCACTCTGTAGGCCCAAGGCCTACAACAATGCAGTCAATGGCTAAATACCGTGAAATATAATTGGTAGTTGTAGGGCATTTCTTTGAATCTGTCATAGTAAATACTCAATCAGAAGAGAAAAAGTAGTCTTACAAGAAAAGTAGTAAACTAGATGCCAGAAGACCTGGAGGAGCCTCTTTTTGGTTTTATCATAACACATTACTCTTGTGACCTTGAGTAAATCCCACGTTTTCCCTGGGTTTCAGTTTTCCCATCTGTAAAATGATGGTTTGAACTCTGTCATATGTAACATCCCTTCAGGCTCCAATATCCTAGATGCTAGTCTAATTCGTTCAAATATGTTTACTGATTGACAAGACTTGAGTTATTTGCTGGCCAAACTTTTAGCAACCTCCAGTGTACTTTTCCAACCCCCAGAAGCAGTTAAAGGCTCTTAGTTCTTGGATTTGATTGCAACAAACCCCCAGCACTAAATCTAGATGCATCCACAGTCTTGAGTTCTATGCAGGATGCAATTTTAACCCGCTGTCTGGGGGATAATCAGAAAGGGGGCTGGAGGTGGAGACGGTAAGTCAGGCACCACAGGCAGGAGGAAGAGATGGGAACATTCTGAAGCGGCATCAGAACTCCACTGGTGTTGAATCAGAGCAGGCTGGACTCTGTGTGGAACCATCCACTCAAGACAGCAGTGGCGTGTAAAATGCCTGTGGTAGCAGTAATTAGGAGCCGGCACTCGAGCACCTACAAGGACATTCCCTTCCATTGGCTCCCTTCAGCCTATGAGGTAGGCTACAATTAGTAAAGTGAGGTCCAGGACCGGTGCAAGGCACGGCTGTGATCTCAACTCCACCAGTGGGGGCGTAGAGCTTGAGTTCTTTACCTCTGTGATATGCCTCCCTCTGTCCCCAGAAATTTGGGTAAAAAACAGTCTTGGTACCTGAGTCACCTGCAGTGTCTAGAAAATCCTCTCATTTAATGCTGCCTTTCTCTGATACTGCCTAAAGGTGCATTTACTGCATTCAGGTCCATTGATGTTAAAATAACACAAAAAAATAACTGGGGGTGTGTTTCATGGCAAAGCATATATGCACATGTCTGTCCTTCTTCCGGCCCGCCCATCAGTCCATTCGCCTACCCATCTACCCCTCGACATCTAACGCCCACCACTCACTGGGTACTTGAGGTGCAGTGGCACGCGAAGTAAGCCCTGACCTTGAGGACTGTCATCTGGGCAGCGGGACAGCCTGACAGCAAAGTAGGTGGTACTGCTTCAGTATAAGTGCTGTGGCAGGGGTGACTTCGGGGTTCAGGAAGGGACGCCTGACTCCAGCCTTTGGGGACAGCAAAGAAGGCTTCCAGGAGGACGGGAGAGCGTTGACACTGACAGATAAGTGGGAATCAGCCCAGAGAGGGACTAGGGTGCAGCCTTACGCATATGAATTCTATCTGGGGATGAAAGGCGCAGCACCAGGAATATAGTCAATGGTATTGTAGCAGCGTTGGGTGGTGACAGATGGTAGCTGCACTTGCAGTGAGCACAGCATAACGTATAGAGAAGTTGAATCGCTGTGTTGCACACCTAAAAATAATATAACACTGTCACCTTTTTTCAAATTAAGGAAAGAATATATATATTTTAAAAATATTTCAGGTAGAAGAAGCAGCAACAGCAAAGACCCAGCAAAGAAAGAAGACACAGAGCGTTCAGGGAACGCGGCCAGGGTGTCAGGTTCCGCGGTCCCTGCCTCCAAGAGATTCAGCAGCAGAATGTGTGCGACAATCAGAGCGAGTAAAAAACGAGGCCAGGAATTCCCTCCTGGGGAGGTGGGAGGGCAGGACTGGCAAGGGCAGGAAAGCCCACGCACAGCGCAGGCTGTCCAAATCCATCCTTGGTTCACTCAAACCTCTGATCATCATTCCTGGTTAGGGCACCATCCACTTAGTATCAATAAATCCCCCAGCCCTGGGCATTGCCCTGACAGCTCTCTCCCAGGGAGGGAACTCCTGTATCAGCAACTCCTTTTTATTGTCACTTCATTTAAGGCTTCTCACACCGGCATATCTCCTTGGCTCCTGGCTTCAGTCCCTGGAAATGTGGCAGCCTCATTGTAAATAGTGGATAATGAGGTGACAGGACAATTTCATTTTGGGGGAGGGAGACAGAAAGTAGATGCGGGGGTGGGGTGGGGGACCTTTAGATATTCATCCTCCTCCTTGAATATTTCTATCCTCATTGGTAGGAATGGCATTCCTGATCTGACTCTAACCTTGTGATGTCAAAAGTGTTTTATTTCCGTCACTCAGAGGGCAGTAAGAATGCACTCCATCCCCTTATACTGTCTTGCATCCAAGATCTAATACTGACAGGCAACAAATTACCATAATTGATATAAATTGTCCCCATCCCTCTATACAACATCACAGTTATTAGGGATTCTGAGACATGTCCAGGGCTTCCCTCTTACTTACTAGATAAAACCTTATCATCCACTTGCTAAATTCAACAAATATTTATTGAGCACCAGAAACTAATATTCCCAGAAAACTGGGATACCATGTTGATACAAGACAGACATATTTTCTGCTTTCATAGAGCTTACAGAGGGGTTAGCAAAGTTTTTACATTAAGGGAAAGAAAGGATATTTTCAAAGAGTAAAAAGGGGCTCAAGCATAGAATAAAGGTTCATAACTGCTATTATGGCCAGTGTTTACTGAGCATTTACTACTGGCCAGGCATTGTACTAAGCACTTTGTGTCGATATCCAGGTAGAGGCACCAGTTTATCCAAGGGCAATAAGGTGAAAGAGAGGAGGAGACCTGAGAGAAACCCCAGGAAATCCAGTATGACTGGGGTAGGGATGTGGTACAGAGGTGGAGGAGGGTAGGGACCACATTGCCAAGGGCCTTTCCAGGACTGGATAAGTTAAGTCTCTGTGTCACGTGTCAATGTTGCATTTTACTTTGGCTTTGGATTCATCTCAGATTCACAGGGACCTCTCTTCGTGCTGGCCCTAGAGCCCAGTTGGGACATGGCAACAAAAGGAGATGCAGAAGAGGGTCATCCTCCCCTGCTCAGATTTATATATTTATTAGGAAACCTGAGTATTAATTACCAGGCACTGAAAGCCAATGATGTGTCACTGTATATGAGGGTGAGAATTAGGTAAAGACTGGGCCCCCTGGTTCTGGAATTAGACCCATATTGTGGCTGACACATGAAACCAGGAGCAGGGGACAGGAAAAACAGACTGACTCTTCAGGTGTCCAATATGGTTGTGGAAAAGTAAATGCAAAGAAGCAAATCTGGGACCATGAACAGGCCCCTTCCCCAAACAGTGGAGTTCATACTAAATTGGCGTTTCTCAAACTTTTTTTGATTTAATTTTGGTAGAAGGCCTCTAATAAAACTTTAGTACTCATTGGAGGTGTGTACTTCTACAGATGTGACTATTCTCTTCTTTCTCTCCATCTTTCTTCTATCTCTCTACCATCCACCCATCCAGTAAATGTTTATTGAACATGTTGTAGATGTTAGGCAGCAAGATGGGGCCAGGGATACAACACTGGATAAGAGGATAATACCCTGCTATCATGAAGCTTAGGTTCTAGAGAGCGGGGAGAAATGATATACAGTCAACAAGATTACTTTGGATACAATAAGTATTATGAAGAAAATGAAATGAGATGTGAGAGCCTCTGGCAGGGCAACTTTAGAGAAGATGGTCAAGGAGACCCTCTCTGTGGCACACACACTAGAGCTGAGGGATGAACCATAAGAAGGAGACTGCCAGGCAAAGGGCCAGGGAAATGGTTTCGGGCAGAAGGAACAGAAAGTACAAAGGCTCTTAAAAGGCTCAGGAAAAGATGGGTGAGCTTGTGAAACAGAAAGGTGGCCAGTGTGGATGCAGTGTGGGAGAAAGGAGGGAAGCAGTAGAGATGACCATAGAGGAAAACATCCTACAGCTCTGAGTAAACTTGACACTTCCTTAACGATTATGGTACCTCATGTGTGATCTGGGTGCCTCTGGAGCTCCAGAACATCACCTTGGTCTGAGAAGTCAGTTCTAGCTTATCTTACCAGACGTTTCAGTTCTAGCATCTCAAAGCTCAGGTCAGTGAAGGAAAGACACTGTGAAGGGTAAGGTGGTTCTGACTCTGTGGAACATGGGAAGGGCAACATTTTCTGACTTTGGTGTGATGGGACCTCAAACATGGACAATCAGTGAGTTCACTGGGCTCTAGTTGTAGATGCTGCTGTTCCTCAGATGTTTCTAGGCTTGCTTTAGGTTCTGGGACATTTGTTCATGTTCTTGCTCCAGCCTGAAAAGCCCTCCTGCCTCCTGCCTTTTTCCTCTCCAAATATTTTCGCTTCTTTAAAGGTTTAGCTCAAATGCCACCTCCTCCATGAAGTTCCTATGCCTCCCCATTCCTAACTATAGTCTAAAAGTCTCATTCTTTTAAATGTCCATAGAAAAATTTGTGTCTCTTATCATTTTTTATCTATCACCCATGCTTCATTAGTTTAAGTTCTTTGATTCTAAGAGAAAAAAATCAAGACAGACTAATGTAATACAAAAAGAAGTTTACTGTAAGGATATGATGGGCCCACAGCTAAGAAAAAATACAAACCTGGGCATTAGAGAAGTTAGACACTATAGAAGTTTGGGAATTTGGGTTCTCATGGACAGTCTCTTCAGTTTTCACTACTGCTCTAGCCACTTGTGATAACTGATCCATTCAGTTCAAGCCTGGTCTTGCTCAGGGCCTGGATTATACCTTGGTCAAGGGAAGGCAGAACAACTAACTATCTTACTAATATGGCAGCCAAAAGGAAATGAAGGTGCTGTGAACAGAGAGGAAGTGGATGGTGGGCACATCAAACCAACAGATGTCTATTAACTTTCTCTTTGCCAGTATTTTATAAGTCAAAGTCCACGACCACATTAAGAACTCCATAAATGTCACATACATCTAAATACCAAGGTTAAGTAAGGAGCTGAGTGAAATTTAGTCATTGTTACCTGTCTCCTCTGGGTTAGATACTGTGGAATAGAGTGGCAAATAAGACAGATGATATCTCTGCCCTCACAAAGCTTATATTATTCTTTATAATCCCAAGACGGTATCACACAATGACTACACAATATTTTTGCTGTATAAGTAAATGAAAGAATGAGTCAATGTAAATCATTTACCTATATTAATCAATTGATACTATTCTTGACAGCTGGTGTCATCTTGCATCCAAGTCTTTACTTGCATTGGTTTACACTCATTATTTTTCTTTTATATTACCAACTGACTTTGTATCTTTTCACTCACAATGGAGGTGTAAGTTCTCTTGAAGTTGGAGGCCCTCCAGCTTCATCATTTTGATTGATATATACAATAAGCAGTGACCTCCACAGAGTTGAGTAGGGAATAAACATAAATGCTTGGTGATGTGACTTGTCTCACAGTCCTCTAAATTAGGTTGACCATCTAGCAACCATGAGCTTGTAGGATACACAACACCCCGCTCCACTGCCATGCTTCAGCCCACTGAACTCCATCACTCCCTGTTACCTTAAGCCAAAAGAGAATGGGAGCTGTACTCTTAGGCTGGCATCCAGAACCAAGCTTACCTTAATGCATTCCACCCACAACGTGCGGTCTCCTTAGCCAGTGCTCCCTAGACAAGAAGGTTTACATCCCATTACATAACTCAACCCTTAGGACATCAAACTGATTTAAAATAAGGACAATTTCATCCTGCAAAGCAAACTACTTAGCATTACTATGTGCCCAGGTAGTGTTATGGGAAAAGGATCTTTCAGAGTATTTCCTATAATGGCATATGTGTTTGTGTGTGTGCATGTGCGTGCGTGTTTATGTGTGTGTGTGTGTGTGTGTATGTGTGTGTGTGTGTGTGTTCTCTTCCCTGACCCATCACTTGGTCCAAGAACAATCACAGAATCATAGATTATTAGTGCTAAAAAGGTAGCTGGTCCTGAGGGCCTTTTGGCCTTAGAGAAAAGCCTCCCAATACATAGCTCTGTGACAAACTCCAGTTTAGAGTCTTTTTAATTTGCATGTTCTTAGACTATGCAAAACCTGGTATTAAGGGCATCACTACTCACAAGGTAGACCCTCTAACCTCACATAATGTCAGCATACTGGAACTTCCCACTGCCTGTTTATCCTGGATGGCTGGCACTACTTGGGAAAACGCTGTTCTTCTTCTGATTATTAGAGTTGAGTATTTGCTATCTCTACTGAATGTTTAGTTTGTGCCCAATTCTATTCTAAGCACTTCACCTGCATTTTATCATTCGCTCCTCACAGTAATTTTTTTTTTCCTATTTCATGCATGAGGAGGTTGAAGTTCAGGTGATTAATTAATCTTCCACACATCATGCATGTGGTGACAGAGCTGGGATATGAATCCAGGCCTGTTCCACTCCATGGCCTGTGCCTTGAGCTGTGTTATTCTGTCCCTTGAAAGTCTGGTACCACAAACCAGAGCTTCCATTCCCTGGGTAATACTACCAGCCAATACCGAGCACTTGCTGTATATGTCAGGTCTCATGCTAAGTGCTTTATATGAATTACTTATTTACTACTAATCTGGTAGTATGGAGTCGGGATATGGTTATCCTCCCATTTTATGGAGAGGAGAATGAGGCTAAGCAACTTGTCCAAGGTCAAAGTAAGTAGAAGATTCAGAATCCAAACACGGGTATTCCAATTTCAGGGCCATTGCTCTGGCCCTCTCTGCCAGGTATCAGCAACCTTTTTCTGCAAAGGGCCAAAGAGTAGATATCTCAGGCTTTGTGGGCTATGTGGTCTCTGCTGCAACTAGTCCATGCTAGAAGCAGCCAAAGACAAAAGGTAAATCGGTGAGTGTGGAATTTTATTACACTATGAAACCTTATTTCTAAATACAGACAATGGGCTAGATTGGGCCTGTGGGTTGTAGTCCTACTCTATGTAGGAGTGCCAGCTCCTACTCTGCTGTTCTGCTACTGGATAGCACGTAGGACGGGACGCTGGCAAAATCTGGGGAGAGATGATAATAACTCACAGCGTATTGTATGACTCTTAAATCTCTCACATCCATTTTCTCTTGTGAATACCCAGTAAGGTAAGGAGGGCAGGAATGATGACCCTTGAGCCCATGTACGAACAAGGAGCCAAGGATCATGCAGCTGAGGAATGACAGAAACAGGTGACGGCCCACCTTTCTTTTTCACATCTTGTGGCTCTTCTGTGGTGACTGTGGTTAGTCACACTGTCGGGAGGGCAGGCAAAAGGAACCCTGAGAGGGTCGAAGTCAACTGATGATGTCCCCATTTGACCGAAAGCCAATGTTTGCTGACTTCCGTGCAAGAGCCAATGGGGCCTCCCAGCACACAGACAGGCTCCAACTGAAGTGTCAACACACAGACAGCAATATGGCAAGTAGATCTCTAGGGTTCCTCTCCTGTGCACTGGCCAGCTTTGGGCTAGAGAAGGCTGAAACGCTGCCTTACAGCCACAGACTACACTGAGGTGGGGGAGACCCCAACCCTGAGAGGGCAGGCACTTTGAGAGGTTTATTTTCAAAACTGGGTGTGTACCAGAGGGCTCACGACATTGTGTCTGGACCCTGCAAGGCCAAGGCTCGGCTGCATGTGGGAGCTGAGTCAGGATTGCTGGGTGAGGGGCTGCAGTGAGGGCTCTGTTTGGACAAGGTTAGGATTGCATTCGAAGATAAGGTCAAGCCGGGCCTATTCTTGGGTTGGGTTCCAGGGCTAAGGAGAAGGTTGCAGTCCAGGGCTGGGGAGAGAGTGCCTCATCTGTGGCTAGGAGGTGGGGTTCACTGAAGCGTCCAGGTAGGAACTATATGCGCTTAGCTCTGCCTCTGGGCAGCCTCTGGGAACTAGCACGCTAAACAGCCAGAGCAGATTGAATAAAAGCAAGGATCCTGACAAAAGGGAAGGGGTTGTGGGAGAGATTAACATCATAGCTTCCTCTGCCTTTGGCCCACTCATCACTCCATACCTCCTCTCCCCCCATCATAAAGCAACTTCTGCTGGTTTATGAATGAACCATGACTGCAAGGCAGACCAGATAAATCATTTATGAGGTGAAGCCAGACTCTCCATTTGCCTATCTTGATTCTGTGTCCTAGGTGAGGGGGAGAAAAAAAGTATTTTGCTTCTTATTTGCTATTCTTTTCCTATGAAAATCATGCATATAAATGGGTTTATTTAAGCCAAGCAGCAAGCCTACAGTGCAGCACACACCCGTGAACCTGACTGGCACCCATCAATCAAGGCAAGGTATCACCAGAATCTGCAGATGACAGCCCAAGGGTGCCCTAAAATCAGTGAAATTCATTTTCCAGCAAGGGTGTATCCACTGAGAAGGCAAATGGACAAGAATGAAGGATACAATGAGGCTACAGAAGACAAGCGGTTCCAGATCTCAAAACGATATGACAGCACCAGAAACCAACTTCCACCTTCTCTGATGTCTGACTTTACTCCTGACATCTGCCCTTGGCTGGTTTCTTGAGCTGAACACTAAGCAAGTGGAGAGTTGGACAGAGAAAAGCTAAATCTTTCTTCCTTTTCTTCTGTTCTTCTAATGCATGGTCTCAACAAAGTGTACTGAGACCTCATTTAAAACAAATGCTCAACCAATAATAGAAAGTTGCTATGAACATGAACTTGCCTTTCCTTTCCAACAGGGATGTGAAAAACCATCAAGAGTCTACCCAAGAGGGCACTTGAAATTTCAGGCTGCGAGCTCGGCCCCCTGTTACCTATCCTGCCTCTGCTCCCAGGCCGTGCTCCTCCTGCCTCAGTTTCACATTGGTCTTTCTGTTACTTTTCAAGACAGTACAAACTTTCCTGCCTTGGGGCTTTTGCACATGCTGTTCTCCTGTGGGAAGCTCTTCCACCCTCTTTAAATGCCTGGCTTCTCACTCCTCAGGCCTCTGCTTTCGTGTTCTCTCTTCAGAGAGTCCTTCTCCAAAGGATACAGCCTGCTTTTTTGTTCTCTACAGCAGTGCCTTATTTCCATCACAGCTTATCTCTGTCTTTAATTATCCTCTTTAAGTTTTTATTTGTGTCATTTCATTTCCCCCAATAGGGCAGAGATTATGACTATTTTATCTACCACTACAGTCCTAGCATCTACACAGTGCCTGGCACATGGAAGGCATGGAAACATGTTTGCTGAATGGAATGAATGAATGAATGAATGATTGGTTGAACAAGCTGCTGGTTCTCTATATGACCTTAGGCAAATTATTTCCCCTCTTTGGAGTTCATTTCCTCATTTGTAAGAGAAGTGAGATTCAATTAGCTCTAACAATCTTCCACCTCTGCAAGTACAAAGTTTCTTACTTATTTTCCAGGTGGGAGAGGTGGGGCACGAAAGCATGCTGTCCAGCCTAGGGACTGGAACTCAGGTCTCCTAGACAATTTCCACCAACTGAGACTCTTTAACAAAAGCCCAGCTGCTTCTCTGCAGAGACACTCACCCCCCACTCCAGATATTTAGTTCCTTTTGTACCAAAATTTGAATCACTTTGTAAGGTTTCTCAAAACACAGGATGAAACAGCTGCTGCCAAAAAACAGTACAGGCTGCTTGAATTCTGGAAGAAATGCTGAGAATAAAAGCATTTCTGTTTCTCACTATCCTGCGGTGTTCTCTTTGTCTGTCCCCACTAAAATGAAGAGCTCTAGGAGGTGGTGTGGGGGGGAAAGGCTGAGATTCAAGCTAATCCTTGGGAAAACAGTAAGCGAGGAAGGAAAGAGGAGAAGGCATGGGTACACATATGTAGAACCAGTGTGAGCAGCTGAGGAAAGCATGACTATGAAGCTAACAGACTAGCTTTCCTGCTTTGGCCTTACGCACCCATACAACTCCATGGGGGAGAGCCTCATTGGCCCTGATTCAGTCCCCTGCCTCATTTCCTAATAGTCCACTGAACATTGGAGACCCAAACACACTGTGGAACGCAGCAAACCATTTCTTTCCAGGTCTCTTCCTCCCACATTCCTCAGACATGCCCCTCCACACCTGGAAAACTTGTATACATCCTTCAAGACCCCACTGAGATGTTGACTCCAGTGGGCAGCCTTCTAGCCATTCCAGAAAAAAAAAAAATTACTTTCTGCTCTGAGTTTTTAATGCACTTTCTTAGTACTTATCTTGATAGTCTGTAATTTAACATTTTCATGTCTGTCTTCTTCACAAGACTGTGAGCTTATTTATGGCAGGGTTGAGCTTATTTAAGGGCTGGGTTGACTTTGTTTTGCAAAAACCAGCCCAGCCCTGGTCTTATTACAGTAGATGCTCTGTAACTGTTGGTTTGCTCACCTGTGAAGTGAGGGCAATGATACCTGCCTTACCTGCTGTGAAAGTTCTAAATTCACTATGAACTGTACTATACAGGTAAGCCATCATTTTATTCTAATTACACAACCAGAAAAGAAGTAGACTGGACAGGATATTATTATTCCCTTTAGTCAAATGAATTTCCAAGGGTTAGGAGGTTTCTCTGAGTAGCACAGCCAGTAAATATCAAACTAGAAAAAGAAAACCACGTTGCTTGAATTGTGGTAGGACTTTATTTTTTATTTTTATTTTTATTTTTTACCTCATCAGATCACAAATGTCTCTCAAAAGTTAGCTGTGAGTTTGGTCACACTGATTCGCTGACTAAAGAAAACATGATGTAAGTCCTTCCAGAGATATCCCAAGTGAATCTACCTCTCCCACTTTCTGTCCCTGCTACCACCTTGGCAAATGCCTCTGTCAGTCTTCATCATGCCTACTTATTACACTTTATCACTTCCTTCATCACTTTTCTTTATCCTTGCCTCCACCTTGCCCACTTCTTTTTCCCCACCCTCATCCATTCCTCACAAAGCAGCTAGAATGTTCTTTTGAAAATGGAAATCAGATCTTATCCTAACACCATGGCTCTGAGCCCTTCTGAGGTTTCTCATCATGCTTTGAATAAAGTCTGAACTTCTTTGCATGACCTCTAAGGGTCTGTTGTTGTCGGGGTCCTGCTGACCTAAACAGCTTCTTTCTTCATATCCCTGTCCCTCCTCGACTGCTTCAGCTCCTAGGACACAGCAAGGCCTCCATCATGCTGCACGCACTAGCTAGGACTTTCTCTCCCATGCCCACTCAGCCAGTCTTTCAGGGACGGCCCTAAGTAGGTTACCCACTGTTCTCTGTCACAGCATTTGATTTGTCTCCTTCACAGCACTTTACTCAAGTTGTAATTACGGTAGAAGCCCTTTTATCTGATGCAATGGGGGCTGAAATTAGATTATTTGTGAAAGATGATCAAAAAGGAGAATCACAAAAAATGATTCATAGCAGGTATTTTCTTTTAGCTTAAAACTGCTAAGTGCCCATGTATTTATCAATCTGTTGATACAGTGGGAACTTGAAGACATTTATAAAATAAATGTAAGTGCAGAATTTGTTTTTCCCCCAACTTTTATAGTTGTCTTGCCTACACCTAACATGACAATGTTTTTAGTGATTCATCTTTGAGACTTTCAAAGGTATTTAACTTAGTTTCCAAAGAAATAAAACAACTTTGTCTTGCACTCGTATTTCACCAGTTTACATACTTTTCAGTTACAATGCCCCAATATAATAAAAACACAGAAGTATAACTAGGCTTGGAAACAACAGAAATGATTCCTAGCATATTTCCAACAAAGCTGACATGGACAGAACTAGATGGGCTGATCGGAGATGAGGCTATGGGCCAGAAGCTTCCAGGAGTGTCAGCACAGTTGTTTACTGAGAAAATGGGGCATGCAGGTCAAACCAAAGAGATGGTTGAATGGAACTTGGTTATGAGAGATTTCACTGCATCTAACTGATGGTTGGCTTGTTAATGATCTGTTCCTCTTAATTTAAGGCTGTACGTTTTGAGGGCAGGACCTCTTTCTCCTTTTCTCAGCCCGCTGACCCACTGCATAGCATTGAGAAGTATAACGAGTGCCAAGTAAATGAATCGCTAAGTGAATGTGATGTGCTTTGAACTGTTGAGGTTCAGAGCTAATGGCTAAGAAAGAATTCTTGAGACATCTTGGGTACAAGAAGGTGTCTTATTAAAGCATGGGGACATGACCTGTGGGCAGAAAGAGCTGCACTGGGATTGTGATGGGTGACTGATTATAAACCTTCAGGTTGGGAGGGGGTTAGGGATAGCATTAAGTCTCTAAGATATTTTGGAAACAAGGTTTCCAGGACCTTGTAGGGCTAGCTGCTGTTAGGAAAAGGTTATTTATTACTACTTAATAAACATTCAGCCTTCAGATGTATATCAGGGGTCATAAGCTTGGAGAATGATTGCCAACATATATCTTGGGTCAGCAGGGATTGAGATGAAGGAAGTTTTCAAAATGAACAACTCAGGAAACTACAGATGCCGTCAAGGATGTGGAGAGATGGGAACTCTCTTGCACTGCTGGTGGGAATGCAAACTGGTGCAGCTGCTCTGGAAAACAGTGTGGAGGTTCCTCAAAAAATTAAAAATAAACTACCCTATGACCCAGCAATAGAACCACTAGGAATTTACCCAAGGGATACAGGAGTACTGATGCATAGGGGCACATGTACCCCAATGTTTATAGCAGTGCTTTCAACAATAGCCAAATTATAGAAGGGATTTTTATATGTTCAAGTAGACATATAGGATCCTGGGGGTTTGGGATAAAATTGCCTTTTGCCCTTAGCAAAGTGTCATCATCAAGGCAGCTGAGTTCCAAGAAGAATGTCACTCTGCCTGTTTCAAGAACTTGTCAATGGGCTGTAGACAGTAAGGAAATTTAAATTTTCATTTGCCTTTGTTCCCCACAGAAAATGGACTATCCCTCCCTCAAGTGAGGACTTTGGTTTCCTCAGCTGTAAGAGGATAGGCATGGGTTATACAAGCATGATCCAAGCAGATCCCAATTCTGCTCCCACTAATCACATTACCAATAACCATTTCTATGTTTCAAATTCTGGTTTCCTCCATACATTCTACATATACCTTAGAGCATTACATTACCGACCTCCCTCACACCCATACAGGCCATACAACCACCACCACTGCCACACTACCACCTGCCCTCCCAGCTGGGGCCATTTGTTGCTTTAGCGTGACCCCCTTCCCCAGTGCCTCCTCTGAGACAGGTAAGCAGGTGGCAAGGCCAGTTATGGGCCGTGGTGCTAGGTCCATGGAACCCCTGCTGGATTTGTGTCTTTAGGATGTTATGACGCCTGAAGCTACCTTGAGTATGAGTACAAAGGGCCTCCTTTTTGTAGATCTGAGGTGGGAAGCTTGGATCTGCCTTATTTGAGACATTGGGAAAAATCCGCCCCTGCCATCCATACTGCCTTGGGTTGGTCTTTTCTGGTCCCCATAGTGCTGAGATCCAGAGAGCTGAGATCAGGTGAGCACCTTGAGGGAAGAAGTTTCCATGGGTCTTCCAGCTACATATTTCCCTCTTATATCTAAGGAAAGAGAGGGGCTGTTTAGGGTTTGGGGATTCTGGTTACTAGCATAATAATAGTGGCAATAAATGGTGATGATGATGATGGTGATGATGATGGTGATGATGGTGATGATGATGATAGTTTCTAATATTACTGATAGCAGCTTGCATATATTGGTCCCTGTGAAGCTAGCAAATAGACAACATTTTACATTCATTAACTCTTTTAATCTCTGTAGCAACCCTAGAGGGTAAATGCTATTATTATTATTTTTTTTTTTTTAAGAAGGACTGAGGGAGGTGGGCATGTAGAACCAATAATGGCAGAGATAGAATTCAACTCTAATGTATGTCTGATTCCACAAAGTGAGTTCTTACTATTATGCTAAATAACCTTTTAACATATCTAACACCATGACATTCGCTGAGTGATTCATTTGCTGATTCAACATATCATATGTGATCCATTTTGGGGAATGTAAGAAGAAGGCACATAGGAAATGTCTGTGATGAGTGACATTGTAGAGAGCTGATAAAAACGAGGAGACTCTAAGAGCTTCCTTTTCCTGCTCTCCTGAGACCAAGGATGTAAACACTTTTAATCTCATATAACAGCTCTGGCTATTTGGTGCTGGTGACTAGGTTGAGGGGGATTCTGAAGCCGTATCTGGGCTCCAGGGAATGCAGTGCTAGGACATGGGGGCGCTGTCTGCCCTGTTCTCCCTCTGGAGAATGAGCTGCCCTTTCCTCTGAATGTATAGAACATGCTATACGTCGACTGCAGAACTTACTTCATTTTCTCTTGTACAAGACTTTACTAGTGGTTCATGAGTCCGTCTCCCTCATCACATTAAAATGTCCATTTTAAAAGCAGGGGTCTCGGTTCTTATTTTCCCCATAATGTATCACATATGAGGCCGGGCTGCCATATCCTAGCATGGTATCCCATGCAGCCCAGATGCGGCTTCAGCATCCTCCTCAACCTAGTCACCAGCACCAAACAGTCTGAGCTGTTATGTGAGATTAAAAGTATTTACATCCTCGGTGTCAGGACAGCAGGAGAAGGAAGGCCTTACTTAGAGTCTCCTCATTTTTATCAACTCTACAGCATTGGTCATCACAGACATTTCCTACCTGCCTCTTCATTTTAAAACTGCTGAGGCAGTTTAAAGTGTTTTCTATCTTCTCACCTCACTGGCTGTCAGCTGGGGTCCAAGAGGTGAAGGCCCCAAGTCAGTATGTCATGCTGTAATGGGCATCCTGAGAAAGCCCTGTGGGAGCATGGACCTCTAAGAGGGCTGCTGCTTCGAGCTTTACCCAAAGCCTGGAGGGAAGTGGAGGGAGGAAAAGGGAGGGAAGGAAACACATCTTTGCCCTCCTCAGGGCCTAAGTCTGCAGAGCAAAGGCACAAAGGTCATGGAAAGCCATCCAGGGTACACTGGCCTGTCTTTGGCCCCCAGCTTGGGGTCTAGTGCACCGGCCTACCCTTCCTGTCTCTGTGTGGAAACTTGCCCAGCCTCGTCCTATCTCTGGGCCTTGAGGTTCTTCTTGGTAAAACCTAAGATTTGGTGGCAGTTCCCTACAATTCCAATATTCTGTGATGATTCCCAGCCACAAAGTAATGAATGGGAGACAGAGCAAAGCTGGGCAGTTGACGAGGCGAGGACTCTGCTCAAGAAGCTGACCATGGCCGTGAACTTGTGCATTTGCTCCTAGATAGGAAAGTGCTATAGGGAGTGCCCTGTCCAGTGTAGAACTGTACTGCAGGAAGAAGAAACTAGAAAACAAAACCCAATAATTTGGCCCACTGTATGGACAAGTAAACCAGAACAACATGAAACGAAAAAGCAGAACTGACTCAAGAGCAGGCTGGGGTACTGGCTCTGTAAGGATCTGGGGAGAGGGAATATACAAATGGGGTAAAGCAAATGCAAATGAATATGTAGATGCATTTAGTTAATTTTTAAGTTGTCAAATATCCAATAGTGGCTGGTTAGCCTCAGATGTCACCCAGAGGAGCTAGATAATGTTCACTGAAGCAGTAATGCAGAGTAAAAGCTACCATTTATTGAGTATTTACTAAACATTTGTATTACTAAACATGAGCATTAATTTCTTTATTTCCCACAACAATCTCATGAAAAAGGTATTAGCATCTCCATTTACAGATGAAGATACAAGGTTTCAAAGTCACATGGACATGGCTGACCTGGGAATCAAAACTAGGTCAGTCTGCACTTCAACCCCACTCCTGTAGCCATCCTGCCTTCAGAAAAGCAAACAGACAAACTGACATCCCTCCTTACACCTACTCCCCTGTGATGATGCGAATTTCATCACCACCCTCTCCACTCATTTCAGTCCTTTGAGATCCCACTCAAACACCACCGCTCCTGCAACAACCCCCATCTGAATCAATCCATCCCTCCTTCGGCTCTTACCTCACATTTCCATTAGTGCCCTTAGCTCTTTTCTGCCTTGTTCTAGAGTTGATTGTGCCTGGTCCTCCCTTTACACACAAAGCAAGTTGTTCAGACTCTCATTTTGACACTTAGTGTTTTGCATTAATACCACCCACGCTTGGATTTGTCTCCCATCTTTTGCAATCAACATTTCCCTTAAAGACAGGAACTGTGTCTTAGGAATCTTTCTGTGGACCTGGCACTTAATAGTGCTTTGGGAACAGATGCTTGCTAGGGGAGGCTGGCACACACAGCTGGTTTCTCCATCCTGTCTGCTCTATCAGCTGTGACACCCCTCCGGAGTACTTTTCCTTGTACCTTTCCCATGGTCAGGGTCATTGGGCACTGCCAGGAGGGATCTGGGAGTCCTGTGGGGAACAACTTTCAGATAAGTGAGCAGGTGAAGGAGGAAACTGCCCTTCTCCATTGCCACTCTTGTCCCTGTGGTCCTCTTTCTTCCAATGCAGACCTGTCCTCTTTGGCGTCCTCAGAGTTCACTTTAGGGAAAGGATTGCTTATCCCGTTCTCTTACTTTGGAGTTAGTCACTTATTTCTTCCTTCCTGGGGAATTAAGTCTCTGATCCCCATAAAGAAATCTTTAGAGATCCTTTTTCAAGGGAGAGAGGCTTCGAGAGCCATACTTGGGATACCTACATGCCTATGCTGCCTCCTGGCTGGCTATTTGAGTGGTTAAGAGCACAGGGTCTGACAGTGGACAAACTCCATTCAATTCCCCAATCTGTCCCTTGGGCAAGTTAATTAGTAACTCTGAAATCTTTGCTGCCTCATCTGTATTACAGAAATAATAATAGTACCCACCTAATGGTGCTGCTTTGAGAATTAAATGCATTTAAAATGTGTTCTTAGCACACAGTGCCTGGCTACCATGGTGTCTGTTGTTCCAGATGCTACTGTTGTGATGTTGCTGCTGTTTTGTAAACAACATCATCTCACCACTAGAGAGATAAGAGCAACATGTAGCTGAAAACCTTACCTCTGCAGTTAGTAGGAAACAAAAAGTCACATGTAGCTTCTAGCTGGAGCCTAAGAATAGCTGTAGTTAAGTTTCTGCTTAAAAATAACTTGCACGCTTTTAGGCTTTTAGAATCCAAGGTGTTTTAGAGAGCATCTTTATCAATTATGCCATTTTATAGAAAATGGAAGCTCAGGGAGGTGAAATGGCATTTCCAGAGTCAATCAGCCAAATGTCAGGCAAGGTGACACTCAAAGTCAGGTCTCCTGACCCCAGTCCACCCAGTGTATTTCTCACTGGGTATCCCTTGAGCAGCTGCCCTTTTCTTGGATTTAACCACTGTGTGCTCTCTCCACCTTCCCCATCAGTCCCCATGGTAATCTGGGCACCACCTAAAGATGTTTCTTTGCCTGGGATGGAGAAGACCATGGTGCTACATCTTGCAGAAGAGACACTGCTGAGATGAGTGTATTTCTCTATGCAGGCAAGTTTCGACTCTGGTCTAACTGTCCGTTACTGTCACTCCTACGTGAACCAATTCTGCTGAAACTAATGTGCCAATGTTAATATTAGAACTGCGGGTTAGGGGTCTAGTCCTCCCGTTCAAAGGCTGCCATTGAACTCTTGCCAATGAGAATCGCACTGGCATCTGGAGTGAGTGTCAACAGTATAAAACATGAGGAAAATAAGGTAGATTTGTCATTCTCCACATCGAGAGAGCAGAGTCAAGGCCTAGCCTAACTACCAGAGATGAGATGAGGTAAGACCCTGGATGGAAATCACTCAAGGTGCAACTGTGGGGAAGAGACCCTAACCAGACCTATCAGGTGCTCTGACTCCCAGAGCACACCGGACAAGCCCTCTGCTCTAAATATGTGCCTAAATATGCTTTGTACCTTACCACCTCTGAACTTTTGTTCACATTGCTCTTTCTGCTTTCCTCTATTATTTAAAATTATATAGGACTCTGTATCCTTTTTAAAAAGCATTTTTATTCCTGCTGTTTTGCTGAATAATCAGAACTCTGTGAGGCAAGTGCTTATCACTGCTATGTCACTGATAAGAAACTGGCAATTTAGAGGCACAAGAAGACTTGCCCTGGGCCACAAAGCTCATCTTGCAGTCAGGCCTTTTTCATTCTCCAGTCTCCAGGTTCAGAGACTTTCCATATGTGAGAGTCAGTGGAGCCTCCAGGCTTTTAGCCGGATGTAAGCTCCAGATTGCCTGGGTTTGAATCCTGGCACTTGTCGTTAGCTATTTGCTCATAGTATGAGCCTAAGCCTATTAATTAGATAGTCTATGCCTCAGTTCCTCTATAGGCAGAATGGGAATAATCATAGTTTCTGTGTCAAAACAATGAGAGGAGTAAATGAGTTTTTATGCGCAAAATGCTTAGAACAGTGGCTGGCACAAAATACCTGCTCAGTAAATGTTGCTATGGCAACTACACGGCTTCCTGTTTGAATTCTCTCTGCCAACGCTCATCTGAAATGCCATGAAGTGCTGTTCTGACTTTTTGTAAATAGATGCAATTCCTGTCTCTTTCAGACCCTGTAATCATTTGTACTTTGCTCCCAGCACACAGTGTGTTCTGCTGTGCACCGGAGATATCTGTAAACCTGCTTTTCTCATCTAACTCCCGCTCGCCTGTGAGTGCTGTGGTATCTGAGAGAGCCCTCTGATATAAGTACATCCCCCGCAGTGCCTGGCATGGTGCTCAATGCCAAAGAGAAAAGCAGTTGGCAAATATTAGTTCCACTTCACTCAGTTAAACCCAGAATTCCAGTTTCCATTAAGTCCCAGAATGTTAGGGCTGGAAAGACTCCTTAGGGATCAGCCAATCCTCTCGTGTGGCTGGATAACTGGGCTGCCGCCAGACGGAAAGGTACTTGTCCAAAGTCACACTTGTTAGTGGCAGAAATAGACTTGGAAACCAGATCTCATCCTACCAGCAGCCCTGGGCTCCACCCAAAGCACAGGGTTGCGTCTCTCTCCATGGAATGGAGGGGGAAACAGCCCATGTAGCGTAAGTAAAGAGCAAAGGATGGGACAAATGGCAGCACACAACTAAGATTCAGCACCACTACTGCTCCCGGCATTGAAATGCATTAGGAAAATGCATCTCCAGAAGCCTACCAGGGAGGAAGAACTGGAATGAACTGCATGACCAATAAGGTAGTTTCTCTGAACTAACCTGGGATATCTCTGCGGCATGAATGCATCAGGAGCCCTGCAAAGGAAAAGCTTCTGGATCCTGAATATATTAAAATGCAAACCTTGAAGTGGTTCTTCTCCTCTTTCCACTTAACACATAATCGAAACTGATGTCCTCATACTTTGGGCTCCAGAACACGTTCTTCTTGCTGAGATTTGTATATAGTCAAGACTAAGATGCACCGTCCCTGTACACAGAGGCTATTTTTCACAGTTCTGGTAGGAATAAGGAAAGGTAAAGTTCTTATCAGCCTACGCCCCAGAGCCTCTTTTCCACAGACTATTGTCATGTTGTTTCCCCTTGTTGAGTTTCAGATAATGTTTAGATTCATGTAAAATGAATCAGAGATCATTCTGTACTGGTCAGCTTGACTTGACCAGAGAAATGTTTTGATGGCTGATACTGTCAAGTCTTGTCTTCCAAAGTAAGATAAGGTAAATAGGTTTTAAGGTGATGAGCTCCCCCATCATCTCTGATGTAAATGCCTTGAGGGAGGGGGGTGGTGAGAAGCTAGTTCTGAGGACAGTGGGGCTTTGCAGGAGCACAATAAGCAGGCACAGCCCTGGAGTGGGGTCTACTGAGGCTTACATCCTCACCTCTGGCTCGTTCAGATGATGACATCCACGGGCACCCGTAATCACCAAGTGAGCCTCTGAAAAAGGGGGCACGTTGGCTTGCCAAGTCCCGGTTAGTGAGCGGTAATTGTTCACAACACAGCCTTCCTGGGGGGGGGGGGTGTGGAATGCCCAGAGGGCAAACAGTTCTGACCTTGGGATTTTGAGGGAAGTCATCTTCTCCTTTTGCTCTCTATCCAATACATGAGTCATTTTTAAAACATTTTTAATGTCAGGGATAAAAAGTGCTTGTAACAGTCATGCAGGTGAGCCTGGGAGAAGTAAAAAAAAAGGACTTTGTGCAAAAGAAATTGATCTGGAAGTCATTTCTAACTATTGACTGACCTGATGGTACGTACCCCTTTGTTTCCTCTAGATTGTTAAAACTAGTTGTCATTATTTCAATCCATACATTGGTTTAACAGACACACTGGAGACACGTGATGTGATTAGCTTTCAAAGAGCTCGCCCACTATCTTACTGACACCATAAACCATGTATGAAGCAAACTGGCACTAACTTATAATCTTTGCCTTAAAGAGTCATATTCTCAGTCCTTGTGATTGGTATCAACTTCCATACTGCTCCAAAGATGAGCCATTAGGTATGTTGAATGCATATGTTTTGAGTGGCATTTCTAAATTTAAATTTCCCCTGGGCACCAGGGAGCTGACTTGACAATGTGGATCCCATTACTTGCAAACAATGCCATTTTCTGTTATCTCAACGGCCTCCATGTTGATGGAAGGAACAATGGTAAAGCATGAAAATGGAATTGGCCTACAAATTTTGAAGTTTAGTGGATTAATAAGATTGATCTCTCTTTATTGCTGTTTGTTTTTCACCCTTACACTTAATCAGTGTCTTCACTTAAAAAAAAAAAAAAAGAAAGAAAGAAAGAAACTTTATTCCCTTTATGACTGAATGCTCCATCAGCTCGGAACATCCTGAGCTGTCACTTAGTACCTCCTAGTAACATATAATAAGCCCCCGCTGACGCTGTTGAGCTATAAGTTCCTTGAAGTCAGAGACAATCTGACATGAATAAGAACCAGCTGTGCAGGTCTGTCCCTCTTTGTGCTAAGTCCTGGAGGCAGCACTCTGCAGTGCAGGGTCAGCAAATGCATGACACACATACTCTCCTCTTCTGCACCCAGGGCAGACATCACTAATTGATCATGGCATTCCTTCCAATGCAGCCCAGTCAAGGCCTCAGAGTTCCCATCATCAGCATTCCTGGAAGCCACTACCGATTTATCAGAATTCACAGGCTCGATAAAACCTATTTTCTGGCCTAGACTTAATGGTTAAAAGGAAGGGCTTTGGAATTGGACTGACCTGAATTCAAGTCCCAACACTACCACTTACTTGCTGTGTGACTCGGAAAACAGTTGTCCAAGTGCCCTAAATCTCAGTTTTCCCCACTGCAGAGTGTTTCCTCTCATCCTTCGGAGGTCTACATTTATGCATTTCCTCCTCTGAGAAACCTCTGTTCACATGAAGCTGAGTGTACCTGCCTCACCTAGGCCTCAGAAAACACCCTGAGCTTGTTCTTCATAGTCCTTCCCACTGGAGCAGTGATGGGCCCCTTCCTTCTAATTCTCCCCGTTGGCGAGTGAGCTCCTCAAGGGCAGTTACATTTCACAGTTATATTTTCAGAGCCTGGCAAAAGGCTTGGTACAGTAAATAGCTAAAAATAGGGGGTACCATTAACACATCAAAATCACTTAAAACAGTGCTAAGAATATGACAAATGCTAGTCGGTTAAGCGTCCGACTTCAGCCAGGTCACGATCTCGCGGTCCGTGAGTTCGAGCCCCGCATCAGGCTCTGGGCTGATGGCTTGGAGCCTGGAGCCTGTTTCCGATTCTGTGTCTCCCTCTCTCTCTGCCCCTCCCCCGTTCATGCTCTGTCTCTCTCTGTCCCAAAAATAAATTAAAAACGTTGAAAAAAAAAATTAAAAAAAAAAAAAAAAAAAAAAGAATATGACAAATGCTCAATAAACATTAGTTCGTCTCATATTTTTTGTTACGTTCCATACTTTGAGGCTCAGAGAAGAAAGTTTACCATGGAGCTAACTGTTACATATGTATGGTTTAATTTTGGATCATTATCACTCTTCAACTGCCAAGGGTACCAAAGGTATCAATACTTCCTGCATCTTGAGAGAGCTGCATTCCTTGAAACAGGGCCACTTTCTTCTTTCTCAGGCCCCATAAAACTTAACATGGAGCCTTATACATAACAGGCCTATCTGATCATGTTTTGGGTCATGCCTGCCAGCCCAACCTTTGCTGATTCCAGCCCCCAACAGGCCTTTGCTAGATACTCCCAGGTTACTGGAGTCCTGCCATTCTCTTTTGAGTACCCATGGCCAAAATATCAGCCCAGGAGGTCTGTCCTGGGATAATCACCTATGGCTGTGGTTCTCAAACTTGAGCATACAGTGCATTTGATTTCCCTAGAGGGCTTGTTAAGATGCAGACTGTTGCCCCCCCCCCCCCCTCAGGATTTCTGATTCTGGGGTAGGGCTTGAGAATCTGCATTTCTATCTTATTCTCAGATGATACTCTGTGGCTGGTCCTGGACCATTCTTTGAGAATCGCTGACTAATGGAAGACAGGAGATAAAAGACAAACACTCTCGTCTAGAGTATAAAGTTTAAGTTCTTTCATCAGCTCCCAGACTGGTTATGATCTCCATTTGAATCCTGTAAGCTGTATTTGCAACCAATTCTTATTAAAATCAAGGAAATTGACACATAAGTGTCAGCTGCAGGACCTTGCTGAAGGATGAACAAGCAGGGTGTCTAAATTTTGCTGATGGAGCTTGCAATTGTCCCCCTTTCTCAGTTGACAACTAGTAAAATGACTTGATACTTTAATATCTCGCAGTTAATATCATAAGTTTGCAGCATACTTTATATTTTTTCAGAGTGTTTTCATCCATATTATCACATCTGATTCTTACAGTTACTGCACTGGGGGGGAGGCAGACAGGAATTAGCATCTCTCTTTAGATGACAAAGCAGAGTAAACCAGGACCCAGGTCCCGACCCATGATACCCCATAGTCTCTGATGCAAGTGTCAGTTCTGCCTTTGTACCAAATCTTAATTTATTTTGGATTGTTACAGATGCTTTGAGTTAGAAGACATCATAAGGAGACCTTCTAATCAGAAGGTTCTGAGGCCCTTGGGGATACAGATTTCATTGGTAGCCTCAGGAAAGCTTTGGACTCTTCTAATACAATACAAATGTGCAAACATATGATACAATTTACATATAGCTTCCGGTTGTACAAGGACCAATTAAAGTCCAAGGTCACCATGTTTCATGACTGCAAGAGACACCAATCCCACTGAACTAACTGTAGTCCTGTAAAGATCACCCACCAACCATGGAAGAAGAGCAGAGGCTGTACATTCCACTTTGGTTGGTTGGTTTTTGTGATTTTTAATGATGAAAAACTGAGATTCAAGAACTCTAGTGATTTGTTTCAGGTACCAGAGCCAAATAAAGGCAGAAGTAAAGTGGGAAGTAGGACTTCCAGAAGGCAATGCGGTACTGTGGCAGGGAGCTGGCCTTGGAGTCAGAGAAGCTTTCATTCTCAGCCTGTACTATTTACTGGCTGTAAGACCTTGCTTAACCTCTCCGAGATTAAATTTCCTCATTTACAAATAGGAATCAGAAGAGCAAATAATGTTTAAAAACTATATACTGAAAGGGAGCTTCTAGTCTATGGATTAAAAGAAGGAAAATAGGTCAAGTGCTAACACAAGTTGTGGCACCCAGTGAGCACAAATTCCTTGGCCCCTGGACTATTTTCGCAGCTCTTGTTCACATGTAACAATTGGATAAGTCTTCCTTTCTCTCAGAACAGATAGATAATATGGTTGACTGGAAACCATATATACTCATGTCCTCTAGATCATATAAATCTATTAGACGATACCATTACTTATGACTGTGTTCACATGATATGATGTTCCTATATGCTTATGTCATAGCTCCATGTAGACATTTGTCCCTTAACCATGTGTACAAAAATAGAAAAGAAAAATCTCACCAAAGGGAAGAAAGCCCAGACTACAGTAGTGTCTAGTTTTCCCTACATTTTTTAAGGCTTGCTTCAGCCTGTATAAGATTCATTCTTCCCACTACAAAGGAATCATATTGTACTTCCTAATCTACAGAGAGGAATGACTTTCACCCTACTTTTTCATTGTGTATTTGCATCTAATTAACATTTAAAGTTAAGCAGAATTTAGGGGCGCCTGGATGGCTCAGTTGGCTAAGCGTCTGACTTCGGCTCAGGTCATGATCTCGCAGTTCACGAGTTCGAGCCCCGCATCGGGATCTGTGCTGACAGCTCAGAGCCTGGAGCCTGCTTCAGATTCTGTGTCTCCCTCTCTCTCTGCCCCTCCCCCACTCGTGCTGTTCTCTCTGTCTTTCAAAAATAAATAAAAACATTAAAAAAAGTTTTAAAGTTCAGCAGAATTTATAGGTCACTTCACTGTATACACTTCATTGTATGTTATACATTAAAAAGAAGGTCCTTGTTTTAGATTACTATTGAACCCTAGAATGCCAGGAGTAAAAGGACCTCTACACAGAGACTTCATCTAATTCCTTCTGTCATAGGAAAGAGGCAGATGCTCTGGGAAGAGGAAATTTGTCCTTGAGGTCGAATAGTTGAGGGTATGGCAGCAACACCAATACTTGAACTTACTTTTCCTGACTCCAAACTCAGCATTTTAGCCATATTTTTCCTGATCTTGCTCAGATTTTAAGCCAGAAAGGCCCAGCAGTTGTAGCATTTCCTACTCTTCATTTTCTTCTGCTCTCATTGTATTTTTCCGAAAATAAATTTGGTAGACAGTGGGATAAACACACACATTCTTTTTTCCATTTAACATGGATGGTTGGCCCTGGTTCTGCCTGCTGCTTTTATAAGACTCCCACTATGCTTACCCTCACCAATAGATTACATAATATAGGGGCAGTAATCCATTTCTCCCCCTATACCATGGGCTATGTCACTGCCTGATTATAAAGGAGGTCTATCCCCAGGGAAAATGCCCTAACTCAGCCTTTTGGAAAGAGAAAGATCTTCCTCAACTCTAAATGACTGTATTGATGGAATAAACTAAAGTGTTCAAAATGAATTAAGTACAGGATGAATTTGGGGGTTCCTGATCTATCTCAAGACTCAACTCTTTTTTTTTTTTTTTTTTTGTCTAATGTCCCGTAGGTGCCATGGCCTCATGGAGTCCCTGTGGACTCTCAGGAAAACTATGCATCTTTAACGAGACACTCCCTTTCATTAAATAAGTTAACAGTATAGTGGGAAAACAGTTTAGCCAATAAAGTGGGAAAACAGTTTAGCCAAACTACATTTCTGACCATAGTCCTATCAAGCTGTTAAGATCTGCCCCCGGACTAAGTGAGGTCGTGATTGTGTGTTATTCAAGTTGGCACAGAGACAGCTGTGTGAACCTTATGAGGTCATTATTCTGAAATGTCTCCATTACTAGCATTGTCAGGAAATGGTATCTTGGAGAAAGTAGGGAACAATTTTATTTTGTAAGTGGCTACATAGTTTTAAATGTTTTGAATAGAAAAACTTCCTACTGGGTTCTACATATGCCCCTGCATTTGTAAAAAGAACTGAACATATACAACGTCACCTTGGCCGATGTGGTAGTGTTGCAGATGGTAAATATTTTCAGAGCTAGGCACTGTATTTTATACTTTTTAGAGAACTCCCCTCGATTTCCTAGAATGGGATCTGACACATAATAGGCATATGATACCTGGTTTCTTATTGAAAGTCATAAGCATTGGTGTGAGTGATAACTTAAGGACTCCCGAAGTAGTAAGGTGTTTTGGTTTTGTTTGTTCGTTTTGGTCACCAGACAGCTTCATACTCGTTGAGCACATAGTCTCTGCTGGGCCCTCCCTCCTTGTCTGCTGTCACTCCTCCCTTTGTCAGCAGCCCCTGCTCACTCCACACTCACCTGCTACTTTTCTTGTCTGCTGCTGTTAACAAGTTCAATGACCAAGACTGTGAAATCACTTAACTTACATTTACACAGTTTTACAGTCAACATGCATTTGCCTGCAGGATGCAAGAGGGATGCGATTCTTTCATCTGGCTTTATTCCACCTTTATATATTAGAAGTCTTCCAGAATTACAAGGTCGTTTAAAATCTGGAAGCTGGGCAAGTGGGGATGCACATAGGATAAAGTGCAAACTACCTCCAGAAGTTGTAATCTTCTTAACTAGACAGTTTAGACCCTAGATTCCATCTATCACACTCTCCATCCCAGCCCCACAGAGATTTCTAGGCCATCTACTTCCACTCTTGCTAAAGTGACAAAATTAAGCCAAATTGCTACGCAAACAGGTTATCTCTGGGGAAAAAAGATTCAATACACAAGAAACCACATAATCCTGTGTTATCTTCTGGTTGTTACTACATCTATCAAGATGGGTCTGGAGAGTCATAATAGGATGTGGGTGTTCTAAGTGGAAGAAAACAGTTTGAGGAAAATTAGGCCAAAAACACAGTATACATGTGACCTTTTGACCTTTTGGGGGGTGCCAGTGGTTTAGCGTGATAAGAATGTACAGTGTATCAAAAGGACTTAAGGCAAAACAAAAACCAAAAAATATAAAAAAAGCAAAACAAACAAAAAACAAAAAGAAAGGGTAAACTCAAATAATAGACATAAAGAGAAGGATAGTAATTTTAATTGGTCATGGAGACCCACTACAGGAATGAGATGAGGGCATGACCTACTCTTAAGTATACTTTAGGTGGTGACTTCTATAAGATCTTACAGATTGAAAGGAGGTGGCTCAGGAAAACAATTTGGGGATCATATATACCAGCACATCCAGTCTTCTTAATCCCAGCACAAGGACCAAATACCACCTTTTCTCATTTCCACTGAGGACACCTTAGAAGAGACTAGATGACCAGACACAGAGCCAAAATTGTTGTCCTACTTCCGGATAAAAGAGATGGCTAATAACACAGCACTCTTCCCCAGAGAGAAGAAGAGAAGCCAATATTCCCAAGGACCAAATGGCTGATTTAGCCACTTCCTGAGAACAAAATGGCAGCCATGTTACAGAACCCCAGCTGTATATTTAGTGGAAAAGATGCATATACTGGACTCTGACACACCCTGGACTCTTCATCTGGACACTTATCTCTTAAAATTTAGGAATGGAGTGTGACTTCACTGGCTCTCTAATTTTCTGAGCATTTGATTGCTTGGCTCGGAGGAATCTTTCTCAATGTGCTAAATATCTATAGCCTTTCTTACGAATACCAGGAATAGTCTTTATATATGAGGGCAGGAAATTTCTTCATATCTCTATGCTTTTACTAAGAAGTGTCCTTCTGTCTGAAATGCTTTACTCTCCCAACTTTCCCTAATGATAATACTAGAAGACAAGTAGCAGCATAAACAGCAGTGGCCATGATAAACATCTGAATAGGTACAAAGAACAGAGCTCTTTGCTGAATTCCTAATGTATTACCTCATTTGGAATTCCCAACATTCTAATTTATGTCATTTCAAAAGTATGGATTAAAATGTTGGTGTAGGCAGCATAAATAACTTGGCTAGTTTCACACAGTCCAAACATTCAGGGATAGGAAACTTAATAATCACATGGCCTTCAATTCAACTTTTTATAACAATTTCTAAATGATTTTTACATTTTTAAGACAGTACTCTTCCCTACAAATGGGTGGCAACTTGGAAGCTGCAGGAAGGAGAGACAGAAGGTTGTCTGCAGGACCTGAAGTCCTAACCTTTACACAAAGGCATTGAGTGTTGCCTCAAAAGGCCACCAGATCCAGGGATCCTCCTTCAGAGCAGTTAAGAAAAGTCCAATGCCAGATTCTATTTAGGAAGCAAGTACAGGAGTACTTGTGAGTGGCTTTTTGAGGGTGGGGGAGGTAGAATCTCTGAAAAATGTAATGCTAATGTCAGACATACTTTTTTAGCTTCTAAAAGAGGTTCCAGGAAGTCTTTAGCTTGTCCTGTGGTAGGGTTTCCACTGGGGGCAGGGTCAAGAACTATAACCTTAGTAGAAAGGTACAAGTCTTCATCAAGTTTAACAGTCTCCTTGGCTACCAACGGGCCAACCTTGTCTGCCTATTGCTATCAAATACTTGCCATCAATGTATTAAGTTTTCTTGTTGGACAATTTACACCCTCCAGTACAGATTCTATGAAAGTGTTCCTAGGCCTGCAGCATTTTCTCTTGGTGTGTTCCTTAGCTCCATGTACCTGACACCATCCTCTGAAAATTCTTTAATGACATCTTTTGTAACCATGAGCATATCTTCATGGTTAGTAGTAAGCTGATGAGTAATTTGAACTATCTGGAAACATTCCTCTAATGACAGGATCGTCGATTTTAAGACCTGGGCTTCTTGGCTATTAATTTCTTCATGGTGTTAGAACCAATGAGTTCATTCAAGTGGGCATGAAGTTCCACTTTAGGTAATTCCGAGTAAAATGTTGCCTTCCATGGCCCTTGTTCTTCCTCCATCACAAATTAGCAGGATAAGAAGTTCCTCAAACCTTTTGTTCTTTGTCTAAACAATACAGCGTATTTCAATCAGTAAGTGTGGTGGTTTGAATTTCCTTCCGATTGCTTTTCTTCCCCATTTTGATACAATTAGCTGTATGTGTAGCTCTGGGCTCAGCTTCATCACCACGATGGACCATTGCTCTTGAGTCTCTCCTGCCCTTGTGCTTGCAAATCCTTGAGGATGGGGCAGGGGGAGCATAACCACGAATAATAGTATCCTCAGCAGGGGTTCCCGGGCTGCTTTGCCAATTCGGGTACCACATGTGGCCCTCCACTCATCCACCAAGGGCTATTACAACTACTATAGCGCCCTGTGGCGCTGCCTGCATGTCCTACCCAACTTTTCAGGAATCCTTTGCCCTTAGGCTTCAATTAGTGCCCAGGAATGTACTCCTCCCTTTGAATGCTGCTGCTGTATATTTACTTGGACCCATATGATGGCAATATCTACCTAAAATTCATTCATTCATACGTTTTTATTAAATGACATACTACATGCCAGGCACTGTGCTAGGCCCTGGGAGGCTAGATTGCTATCCTGGAGGAACTCAGAGATGAGTATGTGGGAAACATAAGTGATTAGAATGTGGGGTAAGAAGCATTATGAACAGGAGTCAGGAAGAGTTCCAAAGAGAGCATAAAGGAGGGAAGAGCTAACCCAGTTCTTAAGTGCTTGAGAAGCCTTCCAGGGGAAAGTGTTAGTGAATCTGGGACCTACATAACAAATAGGATTGTGGCAGGTGAAGAATGGAAATATCCCAGACTCGGGTAAGCAGCAAATGCGAACTTTTTAGTCTCACCATGCCTCTCACCCATAGACGGTGATCTGGAAATAAGGGGAGGAGTACATTTGGCATGGTTGATTCCAGAGTCAGACAGACGTGAGTTCAAATCCTAGATCCATCAGTTCCTGGCTTTGTGACCTTGGGAAAGGAATTAGCATCTCCAAATCTCAGTTTCTATATCTGGGGATGGAGATTAGTAGTAGTGCCATCACTTAAGATTGTTGCAAGTATGAAAATGACCTAATGATATATAAAGGGACATACCACAGCAGCTAGACCAACAAAATCTCCAATGATGGTGGTACTTTTTGACCGTGATAATGGTTAGTAGGTCTACCTAGATTATGACCTCTCTATAAATAGGAATCTGACTATTTTTCTTTGTGTTTCTCACTGTGGCTTAAACTACACAGATTTACTAGCAGGAATTCAGCAAGTTCCTGCTGACAGATTTGTTTGTATACATTTTTCCATTAATTCATTAAACATATTTATTGAGCACTTACTATGTGCCTGTCTCTGTCCTTCATGCTGTGGATACAAAGAATGAACAAAGCACATTCCTGGAGCTCTCATCCTAAAATTCTGACCAGCAGTTCCATAAAATTGATGGTTACTTATATCGTGAAATCAGGTTTGAAAAATACCATCCAAAGCATAAGAATCACCTGACTTGTTAGTGATAATAACTGTAATTCCACTTGATGTTTCTGAAGAACCTGATTCCTTATCTTAAGAACTCTTCAACCAATTTAGTGTTTTTCCACCTGCTACTGGGTCTTGCCTGAATTGAAAATGATGATTTGCACTTCACTCCACAATTCACATCACAGCTCCCCCCGCCACCACGGTCCTTATCAGCAATAGACCAATTTGTTAATCTGCTTCTTTCTTTTAACTGCCTTCTGCTGGTGCCTGAGAGGCTGTCTGTCTGCATAGAGAGGGGGGTGGATTATCAGTCAAACAACTCAAGTTGTAACCTCAGTTGTGCAAGTAATCAATTTTGATATGTTTTTTCATTTATTCTTTCGATGAATATTAATGGAGTGCTTAATAGAGGCCCAGAATGTTCTGGTTGAGGGCTCAGGTGCTGGAGTCAGAATGCCTAAGTTAGAAACTAGCTCTGCTACTTTTCAGCCATATAATCATGGGTGACTGACTTGACCACTCAGTTTTCTGATCTGCAAAATGGGGATAATAATCACATCCACCTCACAGGATGGTTGTAAATATTCAATACATGTAAAAATACAGGTAAAAAAAATCTTAGAACAGCATACCTTAAACTAGTAAGTTCTCAATAAATGTTAGATGCTATTACCTTATTGTTAACATCTATTGTTACTCTCAAATGCCAGATGCTGTATATAGCACTGAGGAAATAGGGCGTGGGGGCAAGGACATGGTGTTTATCCTTAGAGATCTTGCTTCTATTAGATGAAGAGACATTAGGAACTGACTTCTCAAATAAATACATAATTAAAAATTGTGATAAATATCAGGAGGAAATGAACAGGGTATAGTGTGTGGTCTGAGACTTAAAGAATAGACAGGAGGTGAAGTACTGAAGAAGGGGTGTATGCTATGTGTGAAGGACTGTCCAGGAAGAGAGAAAAGCATGTGTAAAGGCCCTAAGACAGGGACTGAAGGGCCTTTGTGGTTACAGATAGAGGCTGAGGTAGAGAGGACGCTGAGGCAACAGGCAGGGTCCAAGCCACGCAGTAGAGTTTGAGAATTTTCCTAAGGGCAAAGGAAAACCACCCATGGTGCATGGTTTCCTTTCTGGCACACAGATTTCCCAAACCTGAGGTGAGAGAATTATACAAAAAATTATCCCGGGGCATCTGGGTGGCTCAATTGGTTAAGACCCAACCCTTGGTTTTGGCTCAGGTTATGATCTCATGGTTGTGAGATCAAGCCGCACATCAGGCTTTGCACTGAGCATGGAGCCTGCTTGGGATTCTCTCTCTCCTCTCTCTCTGCCCCTCCCCGCCCTCTCTCTAAATAAATAAATAAACTCAAAAAAATTATCTCAAGCTCCTTTAAGACTAAACAACATAAGATTCTGTGGCGACTAACAACAACAACAACAACAACAACAACAACAGAAAGGTGGTTTCTGGGAAAAGTAGAGAAAAAAAAAGTAGAGGTAGAAAAGGGAAGAAAGAGGGAGACAGGGAGGTAAGAAATAAGGAAAGAAGCAGCTGACTACAACTTCAGAAGAAACAAAGTCGAGAAATGAAATGTTAAATGCTCGGTGCAGAGATGCAGACTAGGTATCTATTACATCCGTGTGTGTGTGTGTGTGTGTGTGTGTGTGTAGGTGTCTTTGATGCATGTATTTGTACGTTCACTGATTTGGCAGGAGCCCAAACTGGGGGAGCTTTTCCATGGGTGACAAATAAGTCTAATGGGCTGGAAACAGAGAGGAAGAAAAATGCTGTGTCATTCATTTTGGTTAAATGCACGATTACTGGATATAAAGATGCATCTGGAGCAGCTTCTGCTGGAAAGCTGGTGTTGAGGAATTGAAACGCCTGCCGAGGCATGGTTCAGCGGCTCCTTTCAGGAGCTGCTCGCTGGAAATCAAACAGAATTACGTTAGGAAAGGTGTGGCAGAGAAAGTACTCTCCAGAACAGGAAATTTTACTGAGAGGAAAAGAAAAGGGAGTTTAGTCCAAAAAGAAGGGCTGACTCCAAGAATGCTAATTTGTTCAAACCTTCCGGAGCCCAGAGGAACTTGAGCACTTCTTGCCTTAATATTCAGATGTGGTGGTGCAAAGAAGTAGGCAAGGTAGTGAAAAGCAAAAAGAAGTAAGTGTTCTTTTGGCCCATATTTCTCCTTCCTGGCTGAGTAGGGGTATCATTTAAGGATTTATGAAGGGGAAGCACACTAGTCCTATTCTGCAAACACTTTATAATGCTAATACCACCTCTGGCTGTCAGAATTTACTGATACGGGTCTCTAGGATTGTGTATCATATGAACCTAGCAGCAAATGCTGGGAAGAATACTGGTGACGTTCCCTCAATGCAAGGAGAAGTAGAAGAAGCCCCATATGGTTCAGGAAAAGTTCTTTTCTGGTAAGGAAACAGCCACGGTAGTATGTCTTATTCTCTCAACTACTCCCTGATTTGCCAGTGGTTCAATTAGCATACGCTTGATTGAATTAATCATAGTGGATGCCATTTTAGACATTTACAATATGTTTTAGGTACTGAAAGCACATTATTCCACTGAATCTTCACAGTGCATGGTAAGATAGAGTCGAAGACCATTTTATGCATGAGGAAACAGAGGCTCGGAGAGGTTAAGGAACACGTACAAAGGCACACGTAGCTAGAATTGATATACAGGTCCACGTTCCATTTGGGCCCCAATTTTCTTATCCATAAAACGGAGCTGGTTAATACCCTCTTCAAATTCTCCTGTTCCCAAAGCCCCCTCAGAAAGACTGCAGATTCCTCAAGTTCACTGCTGTGTCTATTTTGTGTGCTTTTCTTATCATGGAGTCCCCTCTCCACGTTCATTCCCAGCACTCCTGTGCATTCGAGGATTTCTGTCCATCAGAACTTGTCCCGGAATCATTCATGCTTACTGAAGTGCAAATGACAGATAATAGCAATAATTCCTTACTTTTTTGCAACTAATAGTCAAGGACCCACATTCTCCCATTTTAGCTCATCCCCAAATCACTGAGAGGCGGACGAGATCATTCTCCCAAGTTTGCAGATGAGAAACTAAGACTCAGGCAGGGGAGTGACTCCACCAAGGTCACACAATGAGTTAAAAGCACAGTCATGACTACAGGCTCACAGCTCTTAAGATCCGGTCTGGCATCTTTTCTGGAGAAGCACACTGCTTCCCTCAGTTGTAAGCTCCAGGGCCCAGCAGGAAGCATAAATGAACAAATGGGCAGATGAGAGAACACTTTTCTCCCTGCCAGTGCTCACTCAGCTTTAGCCAAACTTTGTCAAGTGAAAAGCAGGTCCAGATCTTCCTATTTTTCTTTTTTAAAAAAGCTAAGGATCTGGATTCTTATGTGCAATCCTATGATTTTTTTAAAAGCTACCTAAAACTTTTATTGTAAATCTCTGCGAGAACTGTCACACATCTGTAAGCTGGAGCCACCACTGGGTAATCAGTTTTCCACCTCTGCTTTACACTGAAAAAAAAAATTGAGAATTGGATTATGGTTGCAGAAATGTCTAGCTGGAAGCCCTTTTAGCCACAGGAATGCTCATTGCTTGGGAGAGCCAAACCTCAATCAATCAAATCTCACAGAACAGTGGAGATTTTTGAGTCCCAAACAAAGCAGGGTCAGACAGAGACACTCCAAATCCCCAACAGAGCCCTTGCCTCCAACCAAGAAAGAAAACGTCTTGCGAAGTTATCCTGTTTAGAACTTTAAATGAAAGGGTGTAGAACAGAGATAAGAAATGAGAGCTCTGAGAGACTTAATATGTTAAATATTGTTAAATAATTATACTAATAAGACAATTATCAACAGCAGCTTTTTTTGCATTTCTTTTTTTAATTTTTGTTATTAATATGAAATTTATTGTCAAATTGGTTTCTATACAACATCCAGTGCTCATCCCAACAGGTGCCCTCCTCAATACCCATCACCCATCCCCCCCACTCCCTCCCATGCCCCATCAACCCTCAGATTGTTCTCAGTTTTTAAGAGTCTTTTATGGTTTGGCTCCCTCCCTCTCTAACTTTTTTTTTTTCCCTTCCCCTCCCCCATGGTCTTCTGTTAAGTTTCTCAGGATCCACATAAGAGTGAAACCATATGGTATCTGTCTTTCTCTGTATGACTTATTTCACTTAGCATAACACTCTCCAGTTCCATCCACGTTGCTACAAAAGGCCATATTTCATTCTTTCTCATTGCCAAGTAGTATTCCATTGTGTATATAAACCACAATTTCTTTATCCATTCATCAGCTGATGGACATTTAGGCTCTTTCCATAATTTGGCTATTGTTGAGAGTGCTTCTATAAACATTGGGGTACAAGTGCCCCTATGCATCAGCATTCCTGTATCCCTTGGGTAAATTCCTAGCAGTGCTATTGCTGGGTCATAGGGTAGGTCTATTTTTAATTTTTTGAGGAACCTCCACACTGTTTTCCAGAGCGGCTGTACCAGTTTTCATTCCCACCAACAGTGCAAGAGGGTTCCCATTTCTCCACATCCTCGCCAGCGTCTATAGTCTCCTGATTTGTTCATTTTGGCCACTCTGACTGGCGTGCAGCTTTTATTTGCATTCTTCTATGTACCAGTCACTATTCTAGGTACTTTTTATGCATTACTTTTTAAAATCCTTACAATAGCACTTTGAGGAGAATGTCACTATTACTTCTATTTTATAGATGGGGAAATTACAACTCTGAGAATTGTAATAACTTGCCCAAGGTCACAACTTACTATTATATAGAATTGGGATTAGGATCCAGGGAGCCCAGCTCTGGAGACTACACTCTACCACAATTAGAGAAAACACCTTTTCCCTGAAGGCAGAGATTATTTTGCATAGAATAGCCATACTCAGAAAATTTTCCCTGAATTAGACTGAGCAAAGGACAGGAGTTCATTTTTTAAAATAAGACCACATATTTCTACCTTCCACAGGGAACCTGGAAGTCTTTGTAGGCTTTTCTCCCATGCCAGTGAAACTTTGACAAGACCTATTCTAAACCCTCTAGTCCTTGAGCAGATAGATTTTCTGATCACTGACAGGGAGAATTGAATCTTCTACCTCATCTTTTGTGGTTTTATTTTTACCCCACTTGGCACCCTAGAGGACATTAACACTCCTTATACTGGCAGCTTCTCTGGAAGTGGACCCTACACCCAATGGGAGATATACACCATCTGTTTCTAATTCATCCTGTCTTCAGTCCTCCATTCAATACTCTCCTGGTCTCACATCATGACTGAGGCTAGATACCAGCTCTCAGTGCAATCTGGCAGTCTGTCCTCTCAGGGTAGCTCTAGGCCCATTAGGCATTCCAGATATTCCAGGCACATGGAGAGCAGAATGATAACAACCCTACAGGGGTGCCTGGGTGGCTCAGTTGGTTAAGCATCCAACTCTTGATTTCAGCTCAGGTGACAATTTCATGGTTGTTGGATTGATCCCTGTATGTGGAACCTGCTTGAGATTCTCTCTCTCTCTGTCTCTCTCTCTCTCTGTCTCTCTCTCTCTCTGTCTCTCTCTCTCTCTCTCTCTCTCCCCCCTCCATGCTCATGTGCAGGAAAAAAGAAAACCTTTAGGAGCTCTTCCCTCCCCCCACCCCAATTTTTTTAAACCCTAACTTAATTTACCAACTGTATAATTCCATATGCAAAAGAAATAAGCCCGGGAAGGTCAAGTAGTACCTTACTGAGACTCTTTAAGACTGAGACTCTTTAAGAAGATACTCAAAATATCTTCTACTTTGCTTTAGAAAGGATTTAGGGAAAGAGTCTCAATCCCAAATGCCAACAGTGACTAGACTAATATAAATTACCCACTGGACACTGTGGTGAGTAGGAGAATGCATGACTCATATAAAGGAGGGAAACCATGGCTCATCTCCAGCCTATTGTAGATACATCTGTTAATTTTTCAAGAGAAGGCACAGGATCTCCATTTGTGTCAATGAGATACTATATAATTTGGACCAATACTTCCAGGGAGGACAACTAGAGCAGCTGGACAAAATACTTAAAAATCTTCTTGAATATATGGATGAGTTAACAAGAGAGTGAAGAATTACAGAGTCAGGATGTAGGGCTGGAGGAAAGCCAGGGAGGTAAGTCTTGTGTTTGGAACTACTTTTTCCCTGGAGACATTTACCAATTCTAGAGGAAGCAGCTAAACTAAGAAGAGACAAAAATAAGAAGCTGGAGTTTAGAGTTCAGGACCAAAAAACAATGGCAATAAAAAAAGGCTGATAAACAGTCACTTTATTTTGGTACCTAGAAGAGCCAAGGAGTAAAAATGAACTGGAAATAGACATGTGCTTGTAGGGACTGCAGTGTAGCTTCAAATCATCTCAGTCTCTGAAGCAGGATTAAAATGATAATGGATTGCTAGTACAACAGGAAAATATGTATCTATTAGATAGAAAGATAACATTACCCTGGGCCTCAAATTGTTTCTACAGAAAAATTCTCAAATACGATGTCTAGCACATAATAAAAAATAACCAGTTACACCAGAAGATAAAATAACATAGATAAAAATGAATAGAAAAGAGACAATAGGGACAAATCCATAGGGGCTCAACATATTAATCAGACATATATTTTATAATCAGCTATGCTTACTATCTTCTTGGAGATAAAATACAAGATTGATAATTTCATCAGACTCCTAAAAAATGTAAAATAATCAAAAGGAAATTCAAAACTTGAAAAGGACAGAGACTGACATCAAGAATTTAATAGGCATAATGGCAGATTGGCTGCAGCTTAAAAGAGAATTTGTCAACTTCAAAATAGATCAAAGGAAATGAATAGTATTAAAGTGCAAAGAAAGAGAAGAGCATGGAAAATACAGAAAATAACGCGGGAGATACAGTGGATGGAGTGACAAACCCTAACATATAAATAACTAGAATGTCATCAGGAGAAAAAGGAAGAAAGGAAGTATATAGAAGTAATTCTAAGAGTCATTGGCAAGAGTTTTCCAAACATGATAAAAGACATTAAGACATAATATCAAAAAGTCCAATGTACCCAAATAATGTTAATTAAAATAAATTACACTTAAGTACAACTCAGTCAAATTCTTGATAACCAAAGACAGAGAGAAACTCTTAAAAGCATCAATAGTTGAGGGACACTTGGGTGGCTCAGTCAGTTAAGCTTTCGACTTGGGTCAGGTCATGAAGGTACTGTTTGTGAATTTGAGCCCCCCATCGGACTCTGTGCTGACAGCTCAAAGCCTGGAGCCTGCTTCAGATTCTGTGTCTCCTTCCTCTCTGTTCCTCCCCCACTCGTGCTCTGTCTCTGTCTCTCAAAAATAAACACTAAAAAAAGTTAAAAAAAAAAAAGAAAAAGCATCCATAGTTGAAAGAGTAATAGGAGACAGATTGCTGCAAAATGGTCAACAATGCAACTCTTTGTAAGAAACAACTGAATTATATCTTTAAAATGCTGAGAGAAAG
This sequence comes from Panthera leo, assembly GCF_018350215.1. NCBI lineage: Eukaryota > Metazoa > Chordata > Mammalia > Carnivora > Felidae > Panthera > Panthera leo. The sequence continues at coordinate 193,275,494 of NC_056679.1, forward strand.
TAACTACAAATATAGACTATATCTAACACTGATGTTTTTCAAGAGAGAATGTGAAAAAAAAGACATTTTTTTCTACAAATAAAAGAAAAAATATTTCTTAACAGATTCACAGTAGTGGAAATATTAAAGGATAGTATTCATGGGTAAGGAAAATTATTCTAGATGGAAACAGAGATACAGAATAGAATAAAAAGTAAAAATTATAAACATATGGAGAAGTATAAATACAAACTGAATAAAATAGCAACAATAAGATATTGTTGAGTTTAAAAACACAAAAAATATGTAGCAATAATGGCATGTACATTGGCAAGAAAATAAAGAAAGCTACAATGTTCAAAGTCTTTGCACTCTCTGGGAAGAGTACATAAATGCCAATACACAATAACATTTGATAAGTAAAGAATGAATGTTTAAAGGTCTAATGTAACCACAAAAATATTTAAAGGATGTCTAATTTCCAAATTAATAGAGGAGTAAAAAGTGAAAAAAATGTAAAAATTAGTAAATGTGAAAGAAGGCAAGAAATGAATTACACAGCAAAACCTACCGTTAGAGGGGAATCTATGGTTTTAAATATGCATATGTTAGAAAATAAGAAAAGCTATAAAGAATACTCAGTAGTTACACAACCATTTCAAGAAGTTAGGGGAAAAAAAAGACCCTGTAAACTAAAGGCAAGAGAGAAGGAAACAAAGTAAAACAAAGTCAAAACCAACCCTGGAAAGAATCTTAGAGAAAGTACAAGAGCGAGCAAGTTATGTCAGTAATATAAAAAGTAACATCACTACAAGTCCTACAGACATGAAAAAGAGGATATTATGAGCAAATTTATGACAACATATTTGAAAATACAGATGAAATGGACAAATTCCTAACATAGTATAAATTACCAAAATTGACACAAGAAGAGTAACATAATTGACTAGGGCCATAGCTATGAAAGACATTGAAAGCTTTACACAAAGAAAACTCTGGGCCCAGCTTACCTCTCTTCAGAGTTCTATAGAACACTTAAAGAATAATTAACACCCACCTGACACAAATGCTTTCAGAAATAGGAAAAGGAAGCACTCCCTACTCTACTGAGGTTAGTCTAACTTTGATATTGGATCGAACATGGACATGATATGAAAAGAAAATTACAGGTACTTCATTTCATAATCAAGATGAAAAATATTTCTTTTACTTTTATTTAAATTCTAGTTAGTTAACATACAGTGTGATATTAGTTTCAGGTGTACAACATAGTGATTCAACAATTCTATACATTATTTTGTGCTCATCATGAGAAATAATTCCCATCACCTATTTCACCCATCCCCCTGCCTACCTCCCCTCTGGTAACCATCAGTTTGTTCTCTATAATTAAGAGTCTGTTTCCTGGTTTGCCTCTCTCTCTTTTTTTTTCCCCATTGCTTGTTTGTTTTGTTTCTTAAATTCCACAGACGAGTGAAATCATATGGTATTTGTTTTTCTGACTGACTTATTTTGCTTAGCATAATACTCTCTAGCTCCATTCATGTTGTTGCAAATCCAGGTAAAAAATCTTAAAGAAAATATTAGTAAACAGGTTATAAGAGATATCATGACCAACGTGGCAAGGAAAAAATAATTCTGTCACTATTCACAGCTGGCAGGACTATATTCATAGAAAACCAAAAAAAACAGTACAGGAAAATATTAGAATTGCTCAATGAACAGAGGAAGGTCACTGGACATGAAATCAATATAAAATATCATTCTATTTCAATATGCCAGCAACAAATAATTATAGCATTTTTTAAAAAAGCTTATTTATTTTGAGAGAGAGAGAGAGAGAGAGACACAGAGAGGGAGAGAGAGAACATCAAGCAGACTCTACCGTGTCAGCATGGAGCCCGATGTGGGGCTCAAACTCACAAACCATGAGATCATGACCTGAGCCAAAACCAAGAGTTGGACACTTAACTGACTGAGCCACCCAGGTGCCTCTAATCATAGTATTGCTAAAGATACTGTTTATAACATCAAAAAAATTAAATACTTAGAAAATAAATCTATCAAAAGATGTGCAAGGTTTCTATACTGAAAACTACAAAGCATTACTGAAAGAAATATAAGATCTAAATAAATGGAGCAATATATTAAGTTACTGGATTGACAGACTTGATATTTAAATTCATCACTTCTCGGGGCGCCTGGGTGGCTCAGTCAGTTAAGCGGCCGACTTCGGCTCAGGTCATGATCTCGCGGTCCATGAGTTTAAGCCCCGAGTCGGGCTCTGTGCTGACAGCTCAGAGCCTGGAGCCTGTTTCAGATTCTGTGTCTCCCTCTCTCTGACCCTCCCCCGTTTATGCTGTCTCTCTCTGTCTCAAAAATAAATAAACGTTAAAAAAAAAATTTTTAAAAATTCATCACTTCTCCCAAACTGATATGTAAGGTAAATGCCAACCCAATTAAATGTCACCCCTATAGATATTTTTTTCATAATTTAGCATGTTGATTTTAAAATTTACATAAAAATGTAAAGGTCTAACAACAGATCCAAAACAATTTTGAAGAAGAAAATGTGGAAAGACTTGCTATCCCTTCTATCAAGATAGGTTAAATATAAGACCTAAGATACATAAACAGAGCAATGGCATAGAAAAGAAAGACCAGAAACAGAACTACATGTACTTGGTCACGTGATTTATGACAAAGATGCCATTTAAGCTCAGTGGAGAAAGGATGAACTTTTCAATAAATGAGGCCATCAGTTGGATATCTATATGGAAAAATTGATTCTAGATCCCTATATCACACCATATGCAAAAATCAATTCCAGATGGATTGTTAATGTGAATGGGAAAACATAAAGCCACCAGAAGGTAATACAGGAGAATATCTCCATGACCTCAGGGTAAGAAAAGTCTTCTTAAACAGAATTTAAAACTATCCATAAAAGAAAAAAAAAACTGGTATATTGGACTGCGTTAAAATGAACAATTTCTGTTCTTCACATCAGGAGATACTGTTAAGAGACTGAAAATATAAGCTAAATAAAGGAAGATATTTACAAGAGACACACTTGACCAAGAGTTCACATCTAGAACATCTATAAATCAATAAGAAAAGCACAGATGACCCAATAGGAAAGTGGGCAAAAGGCATGAACTGTTACTACTTTCAAAAGCATATCAACACTTCAATAAACATATGAAATGAAGCTAAACCTCACAAACAATCGGGAGAAAAACAAATTAAAATCACAATGAGTTATCACTACACCCCCACCACAAGAGCTAAAATTAAAATAATTGACAATCCCAAGCATTTGAGAGAATTTGGAGCATTGAGAACCGTCACATACTGATGGTGGGAGTGTAAATTGGTACAGCCACTTTGGAAACTATTTGGCAGTATCTATCGAAACAGAACATTCTCATATCATTGCTAGGTTTACATCCAACAGAAATACGTGCACATGTGCACCAAGAGACATATACAAGAGTATTTATAGAGTCATTATTCAAAAGTGTAAAGAGCCCGCATGTCCATCAACAGTAGAATTATGGATGAATTGTGACACATTCATACAATAGAATCCTATACAGAAATGAAAATGAGTAAAATATACCCATATGCAATATCATGGATGAATCCCATAAGTGTAATACTGAGCAAAGGAAAACAGATACACACACACAACATCATACTTAATGATTCCCTTTATATAAATTTCAGAGAGTAGGCAAAATTAAACTGTGACATTTAGGAATGTGTGCTTAGGTGGAAAATCTATAAAGGAAAACAAAGAGGTGATGAGTCAATAGAGAATCTCTTTGGTGGGACTATATATAGTGTTGAAAAGGGGTGAGAGAAAGCTCCCTGGGGGCTGGCAACATTAAATTTCTTGACCTGGGTGGTGGCTACTTGGAGTTAATTTGTGATAACTGAGCTATATAGTTTTGCTTTGAGTATGTATGTTAGACTTCATAATTTAAGAAAATAAAAAATGAGAGAGAAGCCAGAAACCTAGATTTTCAAATGAAATACCTAGATTTTATTTATTTTTAATGTTTATTTATTTTGAGAGACAGAGAAGGAGAGAATGTGTTTGCACAACCAAGGGAGGGGCAAAGAGAGAGAGAGGAAGAGAGAGAATCTCAAGCAGGTTCCATGCTGTCAGTGCAGAGCCCCACGTGGGGCTCTATTCCACAAACCATGAGATCATGACCTGAGTCAAAATCAAGAGTCCGACTGTGCTTAATCCACTGAGCCACCCAGGTGCCCCTGAAATACCTGGATTTTAAAAAGCTAGCAACTAATTTTTAAAAATTTAGAAACCTCGGTTAAGTGGCCAACTCTTGATTTCGGCTCAGGTTAAGATCTCACAATTCACAGATCAAGCCCTCCATTGGGCTCTGCACTGATAGCACGGGGCCTGCCTGGAATTCTCTCTTTCTCTCTGCCCCTCCCCCTCTCGCATGCATGCTCTCTCTCTTTCAAAATAAATAAACTTTAATAAATACATAAATACGTAAATACATAAAAATTTAGAAACCTTTGTGGGGCCCACACATTTCATCTGTGAGCTGCCATTTTGTAACTTCTGAAGGTAACTCTCCTCTGTTTGATTAGGAAGTCATGAACACTGAGCTTGATTTTATTCTAGTGTAACAGCTTGAGAAAGTTCAAGGCCACCAACTTAATTTGCACATAGAGAACTAAAACTATGCCAAAGTAACACATCAAATTCTATTTCTCAAACCCTTTTCTTTTGTTCTCTCTCTCTCTCTCCCTTTCTCTCTCTCACACTGTTAGCAACTCCCTGAAAAAGGACTCATTCTGAGGCTTCCTGGAGATTATAAACCATGACAAAAAATATATTAATAGCATTACTGTTTATCGAGAGCTTACTATATATCTAACTCTGTACTAAACTGTCTGCATACCAGTTAAATGTTCCTATGACTCAAGAATTATTGGATCTCTCTTACAGATTGGAAAGTTGAGGCTCAAGAACACAGCTAGCCAGTGGCAAATGGCATATACTGGATTCTTGGTTAGGTAGGCCTGTTGGTTGCTAACCATCACACCATGCTTTCAAGGCCAACAGTCCTGATGTAAGATATATGGACACCCTTCCAGGACGTCCTAGAACTTGTAAAGCAGATCTGTAGGTATTTACATATTCAATATGAAAATGGGCTCCAGCTTCTTAGGCCCTCATTACTTTGAACACTCCATAAAGACAGGTAATTGTGATAATCTATTGATCCTCCCAGTTTCCCTGAGACCCATGGCATAAGCTCAGTATGATTAAACAAAGCCCAGACCGATATCCAATATGGCTCCCCAGCCTGAACACAAAGAACACAGAGAGACAGAAAGAAAAGGAATTATAGCCATCAAGGACTGAAAAGCCATGACTGCTATGTGACCAAAGAAAATACTGGCCAAATAGTGAATGTTCAAGAAATTCAGAAAATTAAAACACTTTAGCCTTGGAAAATACCACTAGAGAGAATCTGGTCCCACTGCTCCATTGATAATGGGAATTGAAGTCCAGGGCAGTATGAAATACAGTGAAAGTGGGAAGAGTCTTACTCCACACATGACCACTTACTAGCGATGATGGTTTTTCTGTCTGTCAAGTGGGAATGTTAGAAAAGACGTTGTTTAAAAGGAATTTAGGCTTTGTAGTCTTTTCTTTAAAATAAATCTTGACTGCAATCCCAATACAAAGCAGATGATAATGGAGGGCATGGTCAGATAGAGGGGAGGAGAGGGCAAATTTGTCTCTTTGTTCCTCCTTCCCCCAGAGCATTCCAGAGGCAGCTCCTGTACACAGTAGGTTCACAATGAATATTTGAAGAGTAAACTGTGAGTTCTTTGTTCCTGTAGAGCATAATTTAAAACAGTCTGGAGGAGGGTGCTCTAAGGTTTCTTCCAACCTGAAAAATTACAGTCATCTCAGGGACTTGCCTGTGACTCTCCTGTGAACAAGGGTTTGAGCTGAGTGGCAAACCAGCTCTCCCACCTGGCATTCCAGAGTCCTAGGATTTGCTGTTGGACCCCTTGGCTGTGTACTCTTTTACTTATAAGTTCTTTTGTTGAAGCCCTAGCTCTCTGGGGTTGGAGAAACGTTTGAAGAAATGTTTTCTGCTGTCCTCTCATTTTTAAAAAAAAACCTCTGATTTGATTTTCATCTTTGTCTTAGACACATACCATGATGACAAAAAACATATACACAAGTAAATGCAACTTAATCCCAAGTCCTTCATGTCACAGTGAAAGGTCAGGAACCAAAGAGGCTTCATCTTTAGCAGTGAAATTATGAAATAGCCAGCCTAGAAGATATATAAAAGTCATTTTAGTATAGTATCACTGTGAAAAGCGTGGACTTCAGTGCACTTTTCTGAAAATAAAAAGTTAAATAAGAGTATGGACAGGCTTGGTTCAAATCTTAACTCCACGACTTATTAGCTATGGAATCTTTGGCAAGATTCCAAACTCTGTGGGTAGAAAGATTCTAAACTCATTGGGCTTCTGGTTTCTTGTTCATAAAATGTGGATCAGGACACCTGGGTGGCTCAGTCGGTTGAGTGTCCAACTCTTGGTTTTGGCTCAGGTCATGATCTCAGTTTGTGGGATCCCACAGTTCAGAGGCTGCTTGGGATTCTCTCTTTCCTTCTTTCTCTCTGCCCTTCCCCACTCATGTTCTCTCTCTTCTCTATCTCTCTCTCTCTCAAAAATAAGTAAATAAAATATGGATAACAGCAACCCTTACCTCATAGAGATATAGTAAGGAAAGCATGTAAAGTGTTAAATACAGAGCCTTGCACCCAGGTCATGCTCAGCATTAGCTATTATCATCATTCTGAACACCACTGATAAATTCTCTTGTGACAAACTCCCTGCCAAATGGTCCTCTGCTTGAAAACTTCCAGTAATGGAGAACTCACTACCTCAAGGGGAATCAGCTTTACCCTCAAGTATTTGATCAGATTAGACTTGTACTTTCCTTGTGACACAAGAATGTCCCTGAAGACCAAGATGAGGATGTTCCAGGTGGGATTAAAGGTTTTGATGCAACTCTGACAGTCAAGGCTATTGTTACATTTGAAATAAACAGAAGGTGTCACCTTCCAGGTCTGGAAGATCAGGTTGGCAATCTGTGCAAAGTTCACCTTAACCCAAATTCATAGGCTGCCAGACATAGGGAAACTCTGAAATAAAGTTTTAGCAGCAAGGTTTCAAGGTGGCAGACATCTATCTGCTTTCTTTCCTGGTTTCCCTCCAGCCCCTAGCCAGATAAGGAACAGACAGGTACTTATCTTTGGTCCCATCAGGATGTTCATTTTTCAGTCCAAAATCTGAGACCATCATTTTCTATGAATTCATTCCCCTTGGGGAAATGGTCTGAAATTCTCTATGCCTCCTTTGAGGAACATGGTGAAAAACCTGGTAGACACATGACATTCTTTCCTAATGAAATTCTGGATTCGAAAGCGTCTCTCTTTTCCTCCTATTTGAAAGCCATTCTCTACAATCTCCAGATTTCCATTACCAAATGGGAGGAGATGGCTTACACTATAAACCACCTGTGACCAGTCCTGTTGGGCATCCAAGGCACTCAGTACCTCTGCCTACCTAATCTAGCCAACTTCATCTCCCTGCACACTCTTTGGTCAAATTGATAATTTTCCTCATTTTCCCCTGGGACTCCACATTTCCCAGGACTCTGACCATAGCTATTTCTCCTCTCCTTTCACTTACTTTAAAGTTGTACTTTCTCTTGACCTTTACTTATGATCTTGACCCTTTCTGACCACCCAAAATCTATCTCCATATCATATAACCAGTCAATTTAGATATCTGAATTGGAGGCAAACTCACTGGCAGGCTTGTACCATTCTCAAACAATTTCATGAGTATTATCCACCTACAAGATTACAGTATTTTAGGATAAGTATTGTGACCTACACTTCTTTCATGCTTTCTAAAGAATCTAGTCTAGTAGAGGCTCAATAAATTTTTCTGGAGAGAATAATCTAGTTGAGGTGATAAAAAGTATTAAACTAGAATTAGCAATGGACTTTAGGTCAGCTTTTGGCTGAAGGAAGGAAATTATATAAAGTCGGTAGCCCCACATTGGTGAACCCTGATTAAACCTATACTATTTAATGCCAGTCACCACGGTTTGACCTTCACTTAATTTTGTTAAAGTACCATAGGACAGATAGGCACCTCTGCATGCTCTTCGGTGGACCACATCATGAACTCAGGAGTGTAATAGATATTTACTGAAAGAAGGGAAGGGGGGAAGAAATCTTGAGAAGGAAATGCAAATCCAAATGCACTTAAGGGAGGCTGATAAATACCAATAAAAATCTATTCTCCTCTAGACTGCCTTAGAACCTCAGCAATGCCCTCAGTTCTGTAGCTTGGCATTCAAAGTTCTCCCTATTCTGAACATTAACCGTTTTCAGTCTTGTCTATCAAGCTTTTGCACCTATGTTCCTACAAATGGATGTTATTCTCTCTTTAGATCCCTGCTGTTTTCTTGCTTATTTATTATTTCTTTCCTCTAAGACGCACTAGACATGACCCACAATTTGAACCTCAGTTATCTCCTCTCTGATACTACCCAAATTCAGTGAAAGGTATCAGCCCCAATAGCCTGTGCTATTTTACCCCTGGATCCTCCCCCACGTTTCTTGACTATACCTCTGCACCAAGCCTTAGCATTTTTGGTTGCATATGTATTATTTGTGGTTGATTGTCTACATGCCCGTCTCAAGAGCTTCTTCTAGACGATGGCATGAAGGCAGGAGTGGTCTTTTATCCATTTTGATATTTTGTCTGGCACTTAGAAGTAATGAAATTTGCTCAATAATAGCTAGTAATAGTGTTAACATTTAAAGAATATTTCTATGTGGAAGGCACCATGTATTAGCTCCCTGAATGCTCACAGTGATCCTCTGCAGCAAGAACTCCTATTACTGCTTTTTTCAGATGGAGAACATGAGACTTAGAGACTTTAAGTGACTTGTCTGAAGCCACATGCCTGTGAAATGGAGGGACCAAAATACAGAACCCTGGCACTTTGACTACAGTCTGAGTTCTTGAAAAAGATTTGGTGACCCCCCACAGGCAACCATCCTGGGGAGAACAGACTCTCAAAAACAGCAAAAGGGGGTGCAGGATCCATGACACAGACCTCCAGAGATCCTGACTCTTGAAAGTCTCAATAACGAATTCATAGTCAGGTAGTCCCCAAACGTACTAAGTGTTAAAACATACAAAGGAAAAGAGGGAAAGTGAGTTCTAAGGACCAAATTTCTATTGACCAAAGCTTCCCTTTAAAACAGGGCTTAAGGCTCTGCTGAGCTGAAAATTTCAAAACCATCACTCTCCCGCTGAGTGAACCCTTCAAAGGACCTTAAAGAAGCGTTCCTGCTGGTGTTTGCTTGCTCTCTCTGCTCCCTTCCTAGCAGAGAGCCAAGTGTGCAGAATGCCTGGGGAGGCCATGGGGCCACGCAGGCTCAGAATGTTCACTGTGTCAGGTAAGGAGAGATCTGTGTCCACTTCTAGCCTCCACCGGCCTAAGTGATAGCTAAGTAGTACCATTGCTGGCTTCCCTGAATAGGACCAGATTTGGAAGTCATGTGTGGTTTGTATTAAACACCCTGTTAAGCTGGCAAAGAACAGTGACACGGAATGCTCTTTTCCTGGGAAGAAAGGAGGACAAAGCCTTGGTAGCCTCTCTTGGTCTCTGAGGATGTCACATCAAATTTTACTTGAGAAGGGAAAGCAAGGGCACAAAAGACCTAAAAAGCCACAAGCCATGTTTTCAGGGTCTCTATCTCTCCTATCTCCCATTCCATCCAAGGTTTCCCAAACAGAAACACCCAGAATAATGAACAGAAACGCTGGATTTGGAGTCAGGAGTCCTGGGTTCTAGACCCACCTCTCCCATTTGCAACTTGCATAACATACTGCAAATCAGAGGTCTTCCTTTGCCCATGTGCAAAATGGAGCTATAGGTAATATCTTTTGTAATTGCCTCTCTCACAGTGGCAACTGTGGGGATCCATGAGCCAATGTGTGAAGGGGTTTTGGCAGCTCAAAACCGCAATGGAAAAATAGAGGATTATTGTTTGCTGGATTCTGTCATGCACATTTTGGACAGAAAGAGAAAAACAAAAATAAAGAGGCTATGGGATATTCTTCTTAAAGGAAAGATGATTTTAGAATGCTTTTAATTTGACAATTTGTGAACATGTTCAAATTGAATAGATTCAAACTTGTTATATTCTGTGTGCTTAAAAGACTCCCCACCTCCCCTTTCCTTCTGTCTAAATTGTTTTCAGTCTCTTCTGGGACATCATGATTGATACATCCAAACTGATCACTCAGTCTCTGAGATCTGTCACTCTCAAACTGTGAAAATGACACAAGCTTGGTACTATGTAAAGTGTTGACCTATTTTCTCATTGTTTTGTATATGTTTATTTTCCTAATAAGATTATAGGTCCTGAGGCAGCCTTATGCATCTGTAACCCATCATGGAACATGACACTAGACATTTGGAAATGATTTAATACATATTTAAAATTAATCGATAAGTTAACCAAATAGTATTTACTGTTTAAATCATATGTGCCTAGCATTTTGTTATATGGTAAGGAGCTCAAGAATATAATTATATTCTCTAAATCATATCTCACTTTTAAATACAGGTTTAAAATTACAAAGCATTTCTCAATTTGAGCAACAAAATCAATGAGGTAGTATTGGATTATAACCCAAAGTATAAAATAAATATCCATAAAACCATATTGATATCAATGAATGATTAAATGGGTAAATAAATGGGGAAGAATATTCAAATCTCCTAGGCAAAATTCAAAATAGTTTATGTAGCTTCTCTGCCTTTAAAGAAATAGAGCATAATGCTCTACTCCTAAATGTGGGCTGGACATACCCATCTTTCCAAAGGATTAGCCAACCAAATATTTAGTGTTAGCTAATAATAATATACCATTATTGGTTGATTCGTTTTGACAAATGTGCCATATTACTGCAAGATTTAATTACAGAAGGAAAAAAAAAACTAGATATGGGGTACATGGGAACTCTGAACTATCTCTAAGAACTTTCTGTAAATCTAAAATTGCAATAAAATGTTGATTTAGCATATGCTCTATGTGCATATCTATGCACATCAGATTGAAAATACATGCTTGTCTTTTCCGTCTCTCCCCAACCTCACAAAGATCACAGCAAAGGAATAAAATAGGTATGAACCAACAGAACAAAGGGAAACTGAGAAAAGGCAAGAGTAGACAAAGGAAGTAAGACATTTAGAAGATGGACAGTGATTGAATAAAGGGCAACTGACTTAGCAAGTTAAAGAAAGCAGGTTACCTCTCTGTAGAGGATGTGGATAGAGTCAATAAGAAGCAAGCCAGTCATACCTCAGATCACCAGAAAGGTCTAGAAATTTGAAGCACTCTATACTCTGAGGACTAGAATATGGAAAATGGGTAGAAGGCCCCAGAACCTCTCTCCCAGCCAGATGGCCAGATGATGCCCTCCTTTTCCACCAAGCAGAGACCTGGAGGCTGACAGTGAAGAAGACAGTCTGGAGAGGCTCCAGACTGTGGTCACTAGGTATAACTGAGGGTGAAGGCCACCAACTGGCCATCTTCCTCCTTGCATGTAGAGCATCTTATTGACTTTTTGGGACTTAAAAAATCAGATCGTCAAAGGCTCTACATATGCGGCAGGGGTAGAAACTAAAATTAGCAAACAGAACAAAATAGATTACAGGGAACAGGCACAATCCAGGGGCCAAAATAACACTTTAAAAACTATGCTCTTATTAAAGAGATAAGAAGCATGAATTGGATGCTGCAATAAAGGAATGACAAATGTATAAGAAAGAGCTCTTGGAAGTTAATATAATAGATTAATTAATAAAAATGCTAAAATATAAAGTCGAAGGCATCACCCAGTGAATAGCTTCAAGTCAAACAAATAAACTCTTGGAAGTCCAACATACAGCCACTAGGAAACAAAAGCAAGAAAGCAAAGAGAAAATGAAGGGAAGAATATTATCAACTAAATTACCTTGAAAATATAAAACTGAAGGATTTGAGTTTTCAAACGGAAAAAGCTGACCAAGTGCCCAGCATCTTGAATGACCATGAATAAAAAAGCTTCATACCATAGCCCATCATTTTAAACTACTAGAGCTTTAGAGACAAAGAAAAGATCATAACAGCTTCTGGAATGGGAGAAGGGGAGCAAATCACATACAAAGAAGAAGCACTCAGAATGGCACTGGCCTTTCTTCAGCCACAGTGGAAAACAGAACATAATGGAACACCACCTGAAAAATTTTGAATGAAAATTATTTCCCAGCTTGAATCTCACCCCCAATCAATGAAGTTTGAAGGTGGAATAAGAACCCTTTCAGATACACAAGATCTAAAAATTTACCTCCTTGTATTCTTTCTCGGGAAGCTACTGGAGGATTCAATCCACTGAAATGAGAGGGCAAACAGAATGAAATATGTAGAAAAGGAGAGCCAATGTGCTGGAGAATGTGAAGGTCAGTCCCAAGAAGACAGGTTCCCCTGAAATTCCCACACAAGCGAGTCCAGGCTGAAGCAAAAAGGATGGGGTCCAAAAGGAAGACCTCTGGGGGAAAACACTGTAACAGAAATGCATGATTGTAACCGAGAGCAGTTCCACGGTTTGCTCAGAGAGCTTGGGTCTGAGTCAATGATAAAATGCAAAGAACAAAATAAACAAAGCGAACAAAACAGCACAAACAAAGCAGGAAACAAAAAGTTTCAAAGTACACTATTTAGCTCAGTTGTAAAGGTATTTATCTAGTCATTATAGGGTAAACACTGGGTATTGGTTTAACCAAAATATAATGGTGGGAAAATGGCAACAGTGTGAGTGGCGATGAATGGGTATGAGCCCAATCCTCATCTGTCATGGTGAGGAGTCAGCAAATAATATCTAAACTTGGAAAATCAGGAAAAGGCAATATAAGAGATATGAAGGTAAAAATATCAGGAGAAATAGCTGAAAAAGTTTAAAGTGATTCCCCATGAGCGTTTGAATCTGGGACAGAAAGGGAGAGGGGAAGGAAGTATTGAGTCTTGTTTTATTACTTGGAATAATACTTGGTTTTGTATGTTTTATGCATATAACATGTGTATATGTGTGTGTGTATTGCATATGAATTAGGCATTATTTCAGGAGAGAAAGAAATTGAAAATGTTTCAGGAGAGAAAGAAATTGAAAATGGTGAAATGAGTTGTTCACCATTTTAAAGAGGAGGAAACTGAGGGTGTTAAAATGTAAAGCAGCATGCTCAGAATCACAAAAAGAGACACAGTGACACAGCCGAGACTAGACTCAGGTCTCCTGACACAAAAGCTCGTGCTTGCCCACAGGAGATGGAGAAGATGAGGTTGCAGAACAATCTGTGCTGTCAGTCCCCTGGGCAGGGATTCAGTGGACTCTAGAGTCATCTATCTGCTGGTTTTACAGACACTCTTTGACCTTTACCACCTTCTATGAGTTCTGAAAAACAACAGGCCATGGCCTGGACAGCTCATGGAGTACAGCTTCTTGCTGTGAAAGAGCCGTTTCCTAAAATCATCTTTCATTAGCCCTTTATGTGTCAGTGCCAGACTCCTCCCCACCCCTTCTGGGTGCCACATCCTTTGACATTATAACTGGGCAAGAAAAACTAAGGTGGGATGAAAGAATAAAGCCCTAGATGTTTTTACCTTTTTAAACTAGTCATCTGCTTTCTATTTCCTCAGACTAAAAGGGATAGCCCATTTCTTTTTCTGCCTGATGGAGTTAAAGCATTTTTTTCCTAACGTACTTTCTGTCTTGCAAGATACATCCTGGTTTGGGCTTTTGCTTTCAAGTTGCAATCACAAAAGATTGTTCTACTTTCTTAGTTCAGACTTAATAATCTGGCCTACTTTCTGCTCTATGTGGGATTCTTGTTGGAGGTACTTGCCTTTATGTAGTCCCGGGTTCTTTACACACCTTCCTTCCTTGCTTCCTCAAATAACAGTACACTTTTCAAACTCATCCTCCTCCTACCTAGATCATCATTCCTTCCTTTCTTCATTCATTCCAGCACATGTCTATTGAATATATTTTCTGTGTGTGTGCTAGACACTAAGCGTGGCTTTAGGAATTCGGCAGTGCACCAGACAGATCCCATCTCTATCCTCCTGCAGCTCATAGTTGAGTGAAAATAGCATACACAAGGTAAATAATTATTGCATTTGTGTGACTTAGTGTTGTGCAGGGAATCTAGGTACTATGAGAACCTGTCAATGAGGATCCAATCTAATTGGGATGGTGGGTGTTCGTCAGGGCTGTTGTGGGATACTCATGGCACTACCCGACACTACCAATGGCGTTGAGTGACCAGTTGGTGCTCAGCATACATTGGCCATTTCCTTAGTGAATGTCCTTGGAATGGTATTGAAATGTTACAAGTGGTCTACAAATTAAACTCATTATTATTATGCCCTAAAGAAAGGCAATAAAGAATCCAGAAAAAAATTCCTGATACAAAGTAGCCTTAAATTGGACAGGCGGGGGAGAGTTATAGGAAAGATCCTACATAGACAAGGAAGGGCTAGCTGACTTCTCTACTTACTCCTTTGCCCTCTTCAAATTCATTCTGGAAAACAATTTCAAATTGTGTATATCTTCTTAATAGTTTCTGAATAACTAGGACTGGGTCAGAATGTAAGTACATCTTTTGACATTGGGTACAACAGCTATAAAATAGCAACCCACATTTACAGTCTTGCAATTAACACAATACCCCATTCAAAGGTACAACACTTATACCTTTTCACACTCTTACAAATTCTTCTCAGCTTTGAAAGGGTAAGAAAAAACCCCCAGAAAAACGGTGTCCTTCTAACAAGTACTGTATACACCCTAAATGGGAACAAACATTTATAGACACAGGAAGCTGAAAATAAAGAAAAACTAGAAAATACAGGTTGGCTGCTTATACAATAACTTGGTATAGATAATAGCTTTCAAGTGGTGAAATAAGTAGGCTTTTGACAAAAAAAATTTTTTTTCTAGAGAATTTGGGTATAAAGTTAATCTCTTTATAATAAGTACCTTTTCTATTGAGCTTTTATTGGAAAGTTAGGGAAGTAGTCCAGCAGCAAAGGGCACTCCAAAGCACTGAAGAAGAGATACACACATACACTGAAACACACACATACACACATACTCACATATCTCAAGAGTGTGTTGAGGGTGATTATTTTAGGAGTTCATCACTGATATTTTCAAGACTTCGTAAGACTTTCTCAATCATGATTTCTCCATTGCATTCAACCTTGAGGTTTTCACTCTTTAGAACCTCAGTTTACTCTTATCTGGAAAGTGGTGGTTTCCATATTTGCAATTTTCCACACTTTGAACCCCTTCCTTTATGTTTTGTGGACTTGATATAATAAAACTTGGCTATAATGCAACACTTTCTTGGAGGCTTACACTATCACTTACTACTGAAGTTTTCTCAAACTCACATAAATAATGGAACACCTCTGAAAAAAACTTTTCTTCTGGATTCCCAATGTTGACAAGTTATTTCTATCATAATGATACTTAGAAATGGGGCGCCTGGGTGGCTCAGTCGGTTAAGCGGCCGACTTCGGCTCAGGTCATGATCTCACGGTCCGTGAGTTCGAGCCCCACGTCGGGCTCTGTGCTGACAGCTCAGAGTCTGGAGCCTGTTTCAGATTCTGTGTCTCCCTCTCTCTGACCCTCCCCTGTTCATGCTCTGTCTCTCCCTGTCTCAAAAATAAATAAAAATGTTAAAAAAAAATTAAAAAAAAAGAAATGTACAAACATTATAGCAGGGATCAACTCTATGGTTATAGTTCTCCTTTAACTATAAAACCCAAGAAAATTTACAAATGAGATACAAACATAATTATATGACCAACAAATTTTGAATTACCAATATTAATTTAAGGTAAAAAACTGTGGCACCTGCTGGCCCCAAAACACCATTTGTGACACCAATATAACACTGTTGTCACAGAGATCCTGTGAATTCTCCAGGCCTATGCTACTGTGTACCATGCGAAGATCACCTTCTCTCACCAGTGTTTGCCCTCTTCTTCCACATAGTGCATCATGATGTCAGTTACCCCTTGCTCAGCATTATTTTACCATACATTGTTCTGTTCTAATGTGATAGTAAATGCAGATGCCAACAAGGGCCCCGAATCTGTGGCAGTCCTCAGTTATGAAATGATCATTCCAAAATATGCTTCCTTTTTATAATGATCAAAACAAAAATACCAAATTAAACAAACAGGCAAACATCACACATTAGAGTCCTCAAGTCCTTGAGAAAAGGTTGCTGAGTGGCCAACTTCAGGCTGAGAAGCTGCTAATGTGCTCATTTACAATTATGTTTATGTCTAATGCTATACATTTGGCAAAGCAAATATGTGAACTATTTTATCTAGTTTTTAAAGTAAAAATTCTTCAAAATATCCTTAATTAAAATGAAAAGTATCCAATAGGGGCTTTAAAAAGTACAAATTAATTCACATTTGAAGAGGTATACAAACCCCTTTGGGCACACCCACTAGAATGATCCGGAGTGATGCACCTCACAAAATAGATGTTTTTCCTCTTTTCTTCCTGGAGGGATTGTATGTAATACTTTAAATTTCTATATCATCTTTCCCCCAGGCAGTACAAAGTATTTGATAAACTTCATATTAATGATGTTAACATACTCCTGAGACTAAATAGACGGTAGGAAACATGTTCCCCAGCTTATAAATAAATGAACAAGCTCAAAGAGAGGGACAGAATTTTATTTCCCAGATACTTTGATCAGCTTCTTTCTTTTCCCCCCACTTAAAACACTATACAATTTTACACTCTTTTCTTTCTCCTCTTTATTTGTTTATTCACTCACCAAGGAATCTGTATTAAGAGCAATGTTTCATGTATTATACTAGTTAGTTGTTTTCAGGGTAGTAAAACCAATACAAGGCATATTACCTGATCTTGAAAAGCTAACAATCACCAAAGGACCCAGTAATTCCACTACTGGGTATTTACCCAAAGAAAACAAAAACGCTAATTTGAAAAGATATATGCACCTCTATGTTTACTGCAACATTATTTACAATAGCCAAGGTGTGGAAGTAACCTAACTGTTCATCCATAGGTGAAAGGATAAAGAAAATGTAGTGTACACACACACACACACACACACACACACACACACACACACACAACTGGAATATTACTCAGCCATAAAAAAGAATGAGATCTTGACATTTGCAACAACATGGATGGATGAATCTAGAGGGTATAATGCTAAGTGAAGCAAGTCAGAGAAAGACAAATACCATATGATTTCACCTACACATGGAACTTAAGAAACAAAACAAATGAACAAAACAAAAAAGAGACAAACAAAAAACTAGACTCTTAAATACAGAGAACAAACTGGTGATTGCCAGAGGGGAGGTAAGTGGGGGGGTGGGTGACATAGGTGATGGGGTTTAAGAGTGCACTGATCATGATGAGCCCTGATCAATGTACAGAAAGACATGAGATAAGCATGGGAGACAACGACTAGACCATATAGTCTAATAGGTTATTAGTAAATTAGTACTTTCTATATGCCATGGATCATGTTCAAGGCATTACATACTAATCTGACTTGACCCTTACACTTTGCTCCAATTTTAAAGGTTCAGAAATGTGGACTCAGCAAGATGAACTAATGTGTCCTGGGTCACAGAGGCAGAAAGTGGAAGAAATAAGAGTCACACTGGCTATTTGACTCCAGAGGCCCTTGCTCTCAGACATCACGTTAGATGATTTCCCAACAGTGGGAGGTGACAGCTACCAGCTATTCGCTGGTGCTGGATAACAGAAGTCTTTGATGACAGTGGGTTCAGGCTTAACACAGTAGGGAATGGAAAACAACTGATGATTTTTAGAGAAGGGAAGTAACAAGAAAAACGACAACAACAACACAAAAAAATGGGACTTTAGAAAGAGAAATTGGGCAATGGTTGCCCAGGATGAGCTAGAGGAGGAGACTTCTTCAGGTACCTAGACATAGAGGTTCTTACTGCTTCCCAGGGCTCAGACGCAGCTTTGCCTTATTTCCCCAGCCTTTTCTCACACCACCCTCGGCCTTTGTTCTCTGTCCCCATCCAAACCAGTCCACTTTCCCTGTGCTGGTGGAAGTTATTCTCCCTTCCACCAAATATGTGTACACGTTCCAATTGGATGAAATGAATTTTTCCTTCTACTCGTCCTTCAGATTTTTTATTTCAATGTAAGTTCACCTGAGAAGGCTTTCCTGGTGTTCCTGTTTATGTTAAATGCCCTGTTAGAGACCGTCTTGGCACCCTGCCCCTTCTCCTTTGTAACCTCTGTCACCGTTAGAGTTACCCATTGTTTGTGTGATGGGTTTATTAACAGCTGTTTGCCTGCATTAGAGTACATGCGTCTTGAGGGTAAGAGCCAGGTCTGCTCTTGCCTATCACTGTATTCCCAGAGCCTATGTCATTGCCTATCACACAGCAGGACCTTGACCTTTGTTGAAGTGTGGGTGAACAAATAAATGAATAATCAATGCACATCCTGGATCAGGATGATAGCAGTGGGAATGAAAAGGAAGGTAGGACACAAGAGTTGACTAAAGAATCCGGTGGCTGACTGGGGACTGGGCAAGGGAGATGCAGAGGCAGGGAAGGTCAGGGTTTAGGCAGGTTCAGTGATGGTTCTATAGTTTCTCAAGCCTAGCTACCAGAAAAAAACAAACAGCCCACCATATTACCCTTTGTACTCACTGCCATCTTGGGTCAGTAGCCACCTGAAATTTTAATGTAAGAGCAAAGAATCAGAAGCCGAAATGGGTGAGTAGTTTAGCCTAGAGCAAGGCAAGCCCTTAATCAGAGGATGTTACAAGAGCATCAGTGAGAAGTTAAGTCTCTGTGTGGAAGTGTGCCTCAAGTGGATTATCTGATTTTCTGTGCGCTAAAATATCCAGTCGACCCTCAACCCATCTTTAATAATGCTTCTCTGGTTTTCTTTACATTTGAGTGAAGCCCAGTTCCTCTTCCTGATCCAAGAGGATTTCACAGTATCAATTGTCTCATATGGGAAACAACTCAGCACGGTGGAAAAAGCTCTCTGATGATATCCTCCAAGGCCTTAATCAAATATTACCTTTGTCACATAGCCCTGCCTGACCACCAAGACACTCCCACGCCCAAAAAGCATTAAATCTCCCTTACTAACCCAGGTCCTTCAGTAAATACTATGTATATTATGCATAGTCATCTTATTTCTTCATGTTCAAGTGTCTTTTTCTCTTCTAGACTGTGAGCTCTCGGAAAGTAAGGACCTCATCAGATTCATATAGCTTGGGATGTAGAGCAGAGGCTGTGGAGATAAATTGTCTGAGTTCAAACCCTGGCTCTCCCACGTATTGACGATACAAGCTTGGACGAGCGACTTAATCTCTCTCTGCATTTTAGTTTCCTTAGCTGGCACATGAGGATAACGGTAGTACCTACCTAACAGATTTACTGTGAAGGTTCTCACTCATTCATTCATAGTCCATTCAGCAGTTATTTATTAAATGGGTACCACATTCCTTGCCATCTTCTGGGCACTAGGAATACACTCATAAACAAAATGGAAAAAAGTTCCTCCTCTTTTGGAGCTTACGTGGCACGGGAGGGGGAAAGAATTACAAGTAAATAAACACTATAATTTGAGACAGTAACAAGCTTGCCAGAGCTGACTTATACTGGCTCACAAGAGAAGACCATGTGTATCTTCCCACCTTTGTATTCAGTAGCATCGTGTTGATAGCTTGAATCACTGAGTCAGTTATAGTGGAAGTATTTACACTATGGAAACTGGCAAAGACTACCAACAAGCACCCCCCACCTCTGTCCCACTATATCCAGGTATTAAACATTTACCAGAACGTAACTGGTTAAGAAGACACTAAGGTTGATTAGAAGGTGTGGGGTAACTCAATGTCAAGGATTCTCTGAAAAAGTGAAGTTTGTGCTGAGACCTGAAAGATGAGTATCCAGAAGTGATAAAGGGAAGAGTAATATAGGCAGAGTGGACAGCTGGTTCAAAGGCCTGAAGGGATAATAAGCCTGGTTATGTTCCAGGAACAATAACAATGAAAGCCACTGAGGCTGGGGCATAGGGAATGAGGGGGAGAATGAAATGAGTTGAGGTCAGGAAGGTGGGTCAGAGCAAGGCCACACACAGCCTTACAGACAAAGCACTTGCATTTATTCCAAGAGCTGTGGGAAGCTGTTGGTGGGTTTTCAGCAGGAGAGACTATTTAAAGGACTTTGCATGTACCTAACACCTAGGAAGTGCTCAATAAATGGTAGCTATTCCTGTTAATACTTACTTTGGTGTCCCTAGAAGTTCACCCATTGTCTGACACATAGGAAGGATCCAGTTAAGGGTTACTGAGTGATACATAAATGTATGGTCACAAAGAAGCCCCTTTTCCTCTCTGAGCCTCAGTTGCCTCATCAGAAAAATAAGTAATTTGTAAAAGATGGTTCCAAGGTCCCTTCTGTTCCCTGAGCTCTCCCACTGTATTACCATGGACTGGTTTTGTTAACCCAAGCTGGCAAAGGTTACCACAGCTCTAAGAGCCAATATTCTCAAACAAATATGCAATACCACTCTGGAGTCATCTCATTCCAGAACATGACATTCTTGCCCTGTACAACAGCATAAAACATAACGGACTTCATATTTCTGTTCTCATATTAGGGGAAGTGGGGAAGGAGAAAGAGAAAAAAAATAGGCATTCTCTAACGAGGCCATAAATATTGATGTCTTCCTCAGGCCCCCCCCCAGAGCTCTATCATTTTGGCAACTGGCTGATTAATAATAGATTAAACACTTTAGATTTGCTTACTCTGAGATCCGTGACTTTAGATGCATGTGCTGTGAAGGAACGGGTTGAGATGGGGCTCTGTGGATCACACAGACTTCCAGCACAAAAATACAGTGGGAGGGGACACAAATTGGGCATGACAACCAATATTTCCATGGAGTAATATCTCAAATGTAAAGCTTGGGCTGTATTTCCAAAAGTTAACTTCTTCACCCAAGAACCCACCCCCGTGATAACCCAAGTGAGAGGATTGTGTTAGCACACACCATAGGGTAGTGTGCTGAGTAAGTGAACGTTGAGGAAGGAAGTCTTTCTACACCCCATCCAAATACCAGTCAGTGACCACACCTGGGAGAAAACTGGGATGCATGTCCATGATTGCTGAGGTAGACCAACTTGCCTTAAAATCTTATCCTCTGGAACCGAGACAGGTGATGGGACCAAAAGACCCACTCCTGCTCCTCTAGATGCCAACTGGCAAGTAAGTGGCCCTAGAAAGACATGAACAGCTGGAGATGCCCACTTAAATGTTGGTCTTTGTAGGTCAGTGAGAGGACCAGCAGGTCTGGGCACGAAGAGGGAGTTTGGCATAGTGGGAAAGATGTTGGGGGGAATCATGATATCTGGCTTCCTAGTCTGACTCTATCGCTGAGTCTCTGTGTGACCCTGGACTCCTTCCTTCCCTGGGCCTCAGTTTCCCATCTGTTCAGTGAAGGGATAGATAAGGGCAGTATTTCTCAATGAGAATCACCAATGGAACTTTTAAAGGATGCAGATTCTTACACTCTTTGTCATGGGTTGAATTGTGTCTCCTTAAAACATATGTTCATGTCCCAACACCCAGTACCTCAGAAAGTGGAAACAGGGTCATTACAGATGTAATTAGGATGAGGTTATACTGGAGTAGGGTGAACCTTAGTCCAAAATGAGTGGATTATTATTAATTATTAAATAGGAGAGAAGATGCACAGAAGACACACAAAGGGAAAACAGCATGTGATGCCTGGAACAGAGATCGAAGTATGGAAGCTGTAAGCCAATTACCAAAGGCAACGACCAGAAGGTGGGAAACAGCAAGGAAGGATTCTTACCTATAGTTTTTAAAGGAAGCGTGGCTGTACTGACACTTTGATTTCAGACTTCTGGCCTCCAGAACTGTGAGATATTAAATGTTTGTTGTTTTAAGCCACCCTGTTTGTGGTACTTAGTTACAGTAGCCCTAGGAAATGAACACACCTTGCTTAGAAGCTTAGCAGTTAAAAAAAAGTCAGGGTAAGGGCCTGGAAATGCAAATTTATAAAAAGCTCCATAGAAAAATCTGGTGCACACTATGGCTTACACACAGTGAATTAAGTAAGTCCCTTTCCAACTCTGGAATTCTCTGATTCAGGTGGAAATCTGACTTCAGCTTCTGGCACTGGAGATATATCATGGAAAGCATAAACTTAGGAAAGAGATGCATTGGGAGTAGAAAGGGGTGCCTTCCTTACATTCTGTGGCAGAAAAATGGAGTCGTGCTGATGGTGGGAAACGAGACAGTTCCTCAAGGTGGCCCATCCTCTCTCTCGGATTGCTTCATATCCCAAAACATAAACTGCTTAAAAGGAAAAGTTAGCAGGAACTACCGAAAGGTCAAAAATCCCTTTGAGGTCCTTTTAATAAGAGTTATAAACTTTGTCACCAGAAATATGCCCACACTTTCACAGAGCTCCAGACACCCTCATCTCCATCTACTGACTTCCCAGGAATCCACGAACACACACCAAGGACCCCTGGATGCTATAACTTGACAAAGGCCTAGCTGGGCACAGAGCTGCTAACCTAAAACCTTCAGAGGGAAATCAGGAAGGCCACTGTGGGTACCCTTCTCTGGCCCTGCCTTCTCCATCTGCCCAAGAAATATTTACTGGGCATCTACTCTCTGCTACCTCACTTTTGTTCTTATGTCTGGATTATATTCTAAACATCGTGGGAAGCCATGAGAGAATTTTCAAACAGCAGAATGAGGTGATCGGATCTACATTTTAAGAAGGAGCGGTAACTTTCTAAGGTTTTCCGATGTGGACTTTCTAGAAGGAAATAGCCTCCTGTCCTTCTACCATTGCTGTCAATGTGGACAGAATGTCAGTGTAACTAAACACAGTACTGTACTACCGTGACAAGTGATGATATCTCACAGATGTGCAGAGGGAGAGTAGGAAGCTGTCTGTGTGCTAAACTTGGAACTGAGCTGGTACCTAAGCTCCCGGGTTCCCTGTGAAATGCATAAACTACCTTTGTTATTTCTAAAGGGTTATCTGTTGAAACATCTTTAGGCAAAACCTGTCATAAATGTCTCTCCAAACTCATGCTCCATCTCGGTCGCCGCCCTGTTAGAATGTTGACACGTGCAACATCAAAGTCAGAGACGTCCCGCTGAGCAGCATCGCAGCCAAGGTACCAGCAAGCTGCTCTGAATACAGATAACAGCAGGAACCTAGGTGCTGGAGGGTGGCTCTCACCCCCTTCATTCTTCTCTCCCTGAATCCAAATTTCAGCTTCTAATGAGATGTTGCAGCCTGAGCTAGCTTCTCCATGGCTGACCCCGCAGAAACTGGCACCAGAGTGTAATATTAATGAGATGGGCATCAGGCATCTGAGGAGGTTACAAAATAAAAGTGTATTCTCATCCATTATCCCATTGGAACCTCACGTCCGTTCCAGGGGGTGGATGAGGTGGGTATTTGTAGCCATTTTACCAACAGAGAAGTTAGGCCCCAGAGCAGGCCCTTGACCAAGGTCAAAAGGCTCACACCTGGGCCCCAGATTCTCATTCATGTACATCCCAGTAAACTTCAGCTGCCTCTGAGCTACATCACTTTTTCAGCTCCAATTTGGGCAAGTTACTGTGTATAGCTGCCAAAGTGTACAGAAGGTCAGTGAAACTAGCAATCTCAATAAAGATGGCTATATGGACCAACATATCTGCATTTGAGGACTGGATGTGTGAGCTCAGTTATGTAACCTCCTTCTGTTTCAGTTAACTCCCCTGCAAAATATGGAATCAATAGTTTCAACTCTATTCAGTGGTTTCCGGGTGTAGGTGAGACAAAACAACCTCTTGTACCACTAAACTACCACTTATGATATGATAATGATGATGACAGAAGCAAGAACTGGCATTTAATGTGTACTAACCATATGCTGGGTCCCATGCTTACTCTATATGTGGGTTCATAGTGCCTCTTGCATGATTGCACCCTCAGTATACATCCGTTGTATTGACTATTAAGCTTTCTAACACCGGAGATAATGTTCCAGGGCAGATAACAGAAAATGATCTGACTTTTTTGGTTACTGGAGGTAAAGGAAGGGGTATGGGAGAAGGAGGTGGATCCAGGAAAATCACAGAGGATTTGTCTTATTTTTCCATATGGGGTACCCATATCTGGAACTAAGAAAACATGATGTATTCTATGGGTCAAAATGTAAGAGCCTTTTATATTACCAATACTTGAACATTACAATCCAAATGGCCAAATATATCCAAAGAATGCTAAAGTTGGAAGGAATGCACAGATTCACCTTGCCCAAACCCCTAAGGGAGAGACAAGAGAAGCCTAAAGCAAATGCATGGTAGGCCCAAGGTCAGCCCCGAAGTCACAGAGACCTTTACATCCAATAAAGAAAACTCTCAATTAACTCAAGAGCTCTGTACCCAGCACTATTTTCCCTCTGTAAATGTATCTAGCTGAGGACTACCTTGATTTGTTTTGTATCTTCTCCATTCACTGCAGCCCCCAGCTACTATGGGGTGGAAAGGCAGGGTGGTAGGAACTGCAGGGTAGTGGAAAGAACAGTTGCCCATGTGGGTTCTTCCTTGTAGCTCTGTTCCCCATGTACAAAATGGGAGAGGGGTCTAGACTACATAGACCAAATGGTTTTTACAGTCTCAATATGCTTCAATGCTCAATATGCTCAATATGCTTCCTATTTATTTGATCCTGAAATTCAGGATCCTAGTCTTTTCTTCCTAAGGCCCCCATAGGAGCTGAGGGGTCTTGACACACTATGCTGGCACAGGACATGGGAGCTCTGTGACCTGGTTTCACCTCCTCCACCACTTACATTATGACCTTGAGGCAAACCACTTAAACATTTCACGGCTATCTCCCCAATTAGAACACTCCCACTCTACCTCTGTGTGCGAGTGTGAGCTCAATTAAAACAATAGATGGGGAAAAAGTGCTTTGAGAAAAGTAGCAAAGGTATATATATACACATGTGTATATATATCTATATGCATTACTAATCATTTGTTATCCTTATTATCATCACAATCAGTATTATTCTTCACAACTCCTTCGTAGGTTATGGGGGAGTCTATGACTAATGAGAACAAGCTTCTGTCTATTGTAGGAAGAGGGGTGAGAAGTGCACAGTTCTGGGCAGACAGGCTGACTTGACTCCCAGTCCTGCCCACCATTTTCTCCCCAGATATTTTTACTTTTTAGGGTTAAACAGCACGCTTGAGTCTGGTTGAGGTTGCTGGACCCAAAATAGAGAATAAGTTGGTACCATGGTGTAAAGAAACAAAACCCAAATTCTAAAAGAAATAGGAAAGAAATATAAAATATCTTTTACTGGAATGGGGTTTTCAAAGTCTTTTGTGGCCAATTACGTTATCTGTTCCTTTGAGGGAGGCAGGGCTTTGGAGAAATGATGATTATTTATAGCATCGTACATGTGCATAACATTTAATAGTTTACAGAATATGTTTATACTGTTATCGTGCAATTCAATTCAAATAAATATTTATCAAGCACTACTTGGAGAGACATATTATAAACATTGGACACCCAGTCTCTTGGAATGACCAGGAATTAGGAGTTTTATCACCATTTTCAGGAGAGGAAAGGGAGGCACAGAAAAGTTGAGTGACTGGGTCCAAGTCAAATTCCTAAAATGGCAATTAGATCACATGCCACTTGTATTTATAACTTTCCAGTGGCTTCTCATGCCCTTAAAATCCTAATTTCTTTCCAAGGCATGTTAGGCTCTGCCTGATCTGGTCCCTTCTCTCTCTTCCCATCTATCCTCTATCATTCTCTCCCTTGCTAAAAATGTTCCAGCTACCAGGTTGCCTCTCAGTTCCTCAAACTATACCACCAAGTTTTTTCCTACTTCAGGACGATTACACAAATCGTTACCTCTGACTAGAATATTTCCCCCCAATATTTTTTTGTAGAGCTAATTAATATCTTGTCAGCCATTAAGATTGGGCTTGAATATTACCATCTTGGACAGGGTCTTCTCTGATCACCCTATTTAAGCAATACCCTCATGTTATCTTCTCTCCATATGCTGCTTTTTACTTCAGAGAATTTATGTCTTACATTTATTGCATGTATTTAGTCATTTTTGTTTGTGTGTTTTTTGTTTGTCCATCTAACCCCATTAGAAATGAGGTCAGGTGCCTTGACCCTCTTATTCACTGCTGTATCCCAAAGACTGGCAGAGCCTGCTACAAAGTAGGAACTCAGTCTATAATGAATAAATGCATGAATAAATGAATTTTATAAACTTCAGACCCAGGTCTTGAAACAAGGTCTTCTGCCTTGTGGTTTTCTGGTCCTTCTCTTGTTTTTACATCACCTCCCTGCAACCCAAGCATTGATATTCTCAACTCTGTGCCTTGGAATGGAAATGGGCAAGAATTCTATTTTTCTCAAATAAGGGAGAAACTATCACACAGAGGGTGACAGGGGACAGTTTTGGCGGTTGAGGACCTTGCTTCATGGGAAGTTTATTAGAATTCTTATATCACAAAATTACAGCACAGAGGCTTAGTGCCCATCCCCATGTGACAGACTGTAGGGTAGCCCAAAGGTAAGTAACTGAAGGGCATACCGGCTTTCTGTTTCCTGGGATGTCCATTGAGGCTGGGATTATCACTGCAATAAAATGATTAAATAATATGGCAGATACTCAGAGCAGCTATCAACTCACTCAATTCCTGTCTCTCCCATTCATCCATCCATCCATCCATCCAGCCAGCCAGCCAGCCAGCCAGCCAGCTAGCCAGCCAGCCAGCCAGCCAGCCAAAGCTTACTATGTATCAGGCAATGTGGCCAACTATAATTGACATCTCTATAACTCAAACAACCTAAATTAGTACATGGGTTTTCCATGAAGGCCAAAGGTGACAACATAAATGAAACCCTTTACAGACTGTAAAGTCCAAAACATAGAGAAGGGATTATGATTATTAGTGGTATAATTTAGCAAGTGAAAAGCAAAGGTGGAAGGGAACATGATATAATTAAAAGCTAATCAGTCTGTTCATTTGGAGGATTATCTAGATATAGACTTTACTTTTTTAACAATTAATGTATATCAACAAAAATTTCAGTGAATGGGAAGAAAAGAAGTTTCTGTGATGTGTTTTGTTTCAATAAATAGTTTCCACTCCTCCCCAGAGGAACAACTCAGGAGACAGAAAACACTGTTGAATGGAGGTGGCAAGGACTGGAATATTTAAAGCATAAGCACAGAGCCCAAGCAGGGCATCCGAACAGTCAGAAACTCTGGATGTTTGCCCAGGCTATTGCCCCTATTTTTCATTCCCTCTCTCCCCTTTCTGGCCTCCCCTCCCAGTAGTAAGTCTCCAACCTGTTGTTTAAGGCTCAGCTTCTTCCTCATGTCTCCAGGGAAGTACTTTCTCATCTCCTCAGGATACTTGCATTTCTTCCTCTTCTCTTTAAATTCTTATAATGTGTATAAACCAAAACCTATAAATTGATAATTAATTCCATGCCTCTTAGATTGTGTGTGTGTGTGTGTGTGTGTGTGTGTGTGCGCGCGCATGTGTAGGGGGTTCATTTAGTCCAAGTTAATGCAGCTCAGCAGATACTGTCATCATCATCTCTGTCTTAAAGATGGGAAAACTGAGGCTTGCAGAATTTAAGTGGAGTATCAAGGACAGGTGACCAGCAGGTGATAGAAGTAGGATTAGAAACCAGGCCTTGAGACTCCTAGTCCAGTTATCTTTACAGCACAACTCCCCATGTCTGAATCAATATGTTGACCTGATTTGAACTAGGCACAGCAGCTGGGTGTCTGGATGAAATGTAATTCTTCCTCAGGTGCTGGTGGTGTATATAAAGACCTGCTGGACACAAGGTCACACAGAGCCCTCCAAATCCAACATTCGTTTGTCTAACTGTCTAATTGTTGGGTGGTGGCCCTCAAGTCCAAGGAGAATCCCAACTCATTTCTGACATTAAACTGCAAAGAACCAGGAAACAGAGTGTCCCTACACCCCTCCCGGTCATGGGAAGGGCCACTGGAAGCTCCATGACAAGTAGATTAGAGTTCTAGTTCTACCTTGAGTTCTGAGTTCCAGTCCCAGCTCTGCTGAGACTCATGGGGGACTCTGGAAAGGCCCTGGCTCTTCCCCAGGCCTCAGTTTCTTACTTGGAAGTACCACCGATTTGGGGAGCTCTCTGACATCTCTCCTATTGCTGACGTTCAACAACCTTTCCCAGCCTTCAGGACTTGCCAGACCCTCAAGGGGTAAATTGCCAGAGTTTGAAGTGTTGGACTGTGGATCTGCTGAATTCCCTACTCTTCGTAGTCCTAAAAATGGTAAACAGCATTACTAAACCGATGTTATGCAAGTTATTTATTTAACCCTATACAAGATCATTGAATTTGACTTCTGTTAAGCACTAAAAATCAGGCCATAAAGAGTTCAGCAGGTAGGCAACCAATATTTAAGGCCTGGCTGAGGCTTTCTTGGTCCTTTTGCTTGACTAGGGTAGGGTGGGGTGGGACAGCTCCCCAAGTAACTCAGGTATATTCTTCTTTTTCTAAATGGCTCTCTCTCATCTTGACTTCCAAGGGAGCATTCTTTGTAGCACGACTGAGCTGAAAAAGATAAGGCCCCAGAGACCATCCTAGGATTAAATAGAATCTCCTTGTGATTTAGAGGTTGAGATTGCCAGCTCTAAATCAACATGAATTCTCCATTTAATTTGAATCAGTGGGTTTTACGAGTCTGTTTCCCTTTCAGTATATCAGTCAGGCTCACTGTCTCTCTGTTTGTTATTGTTTCGGTGTTGTATAGTAGAAACCTCATAGCCTGGCAAGCCTGAAAAGGACCTTAGCGATTTTCTAGAGCAAGCCTTGGGTTGCACTGAGAAAGAAACAAACTGAGGCCAAGTATAGGGACGAGCTTTTCTCAAGGTCACTTGCCGAAGAGGCCTAGGGCACACGTTTCTTCTCTCATTCGTTTCTTCATTATATTTCTCCTACATGGTGTCTCCTTTGCTTTGCTTCAAACAAAGGCTCTTGTTTACTAGAATTATTTACCCTTTCTTTCGTCATTAGATAATCAATCACCCACTTCAGGGGTTCCTTTCACAACAGCACGTTGAAACTTCAATTAATCTGAGATCGGCTCACGAGACACTTACCTTGAGTTATTTCTCTGATTAGCTTTAGGGAGAAATAGATACTCTGTCTCTCCTTCACTCCTTTCTGTGTTTCAAACACATCTAAGCTATAAAAATTAAGACTGCTTTGTATTAAAATGAAAGAGTGGCCTATATTTAGCCTATCTAACAAAGATACTCATTGTTGAAAGAAAAAAAAAATCGTCATCTACTTCTTTGAACACCCAAATTCAATTATTCAATTACTGGCTACTGAATATATATATATATATGTATATTTAACATAGCAGGTATTTATTATTTTTATTATTATTAAGGATAATAACAGAAACAACCACAAGCCAGAATTTATACGACTTACAGTTTACCAAGGCTTTAAAATAAAGTTTCCCTCTTCCCATGTCATAACACGTAAAGCATGTTGACACAGAATGGCCTTCTTGCTGATGAAATAACTGAGGCTCAAAGAGATTAAACAACTTTCCCAAAGACATCCAGCTACCAAAACAACAATTCTGAAACTCAAATTGAGGTCTCCTGTTCTCAACCCTCAGTTATTATCACCATGTCACGTCTCTGCACAACACTTTTCCTTGAATATTTTTATTTTAAGGAAGCTTGGTATTTGGTGAGATTTCTGGTCCTAGAAGGAGAGGATCTGGGTTTTAGGCCCTTCACCAGTTAGGTGATCTCTTCTTCCCCTAATCACCCAGCTCGTTTCTTAGATGCTTCTGTTAGATATTCATGGAAGGTGGGATCAGGACCAAATTTCAGTCTTGCTGGTTTCTTGCCTAAGGCTCCAGAGCACCTGGTACATGTCATCACAGTAATAGTGATTCTTGTGTTATACCATCAGGTGCATTAGTTGTCTGTCTTTCCCATTACACCTGAAGTCCTCTGAGTGCGTAAACAACATCTTATTCACCTTTATGTATCTGGCACTTGGGACACAGCCTGGCACTCAGATGTTTTTTGAAGTATGTTTACTAAATGAATAAAGACTCCAGTCCACTACTCTCAATTGACGTAAGAGATGATTTGCCCACAATCTCACAGGGAGCTGATGGCAGAACTGGAACTGGATCCCTCACCTTCAGGCTCTTTTCCGTGTATTTTCATGCATGAATAAGATGATATTATTTATTACTGCTAATGATGAGTGCAGCCAACATGCATCAGATGCTGGCTAAATGCTGGGGTGCTGTGCTAAGTGCTTTCTGAGTGTGATCCTATTTTATTCTTCCAACCACTCCAGGAGGTGAATTGTATTTTTATCCCTATTCATTAGATAAATAAATGGCTTTAGGCTGAAATTAGCTTTAGATTTCTTCTCACCTTGCAAATATCCACCAGGCAGATCCCCACCCCGAAATAAAAGATAAAATAAAAATCAGTACTGGGACAGAGGCCGGAAGGACTTCTTCCTGTATAAATAAGACAGATGCGTTTCTGGCATCTTCAACAATAGATGCCCTGGTCAAGAAAGCACGGATGAGGAGATATGCTCATTAACTGCTAACTTCAGACCTCTTAGGTCTCATTTATTTGGGCTGTCACTCAAAATGGCCTTATTTTTTCTAGTCCTCTTGTGAGTGTCTCCTGCTGATGCTTATTTGTTTATCTGAAAGGCCAGACTCTCTGGGATGGGCTCATTAAGAAGACATTTCCTTTCACGAGGGCTGGGAGAATGGCAGGGACACAATAGCTCCCACATGCCCCCCTCTTGCCATGCCAACAACACAATAGAAGGCGCTCAGTCTAGAGCCAACCCAAACCCAAGTCAGCACAAAATGTCCTCTGCTGGAGCCCAGCTGTGAGAAAGAATAAACATCTTCAAAGCCCTGACTACCCTCTCATCTCTGCCATGTAATCTTCCCCTAACCTTTGCATCCCACAATGATCCCCCCTTCTTTAGAGGCACTGAGTAATACAAAACCATGCAATCAGAGTAACATAGCCATAGACATTTCCAGTCAAAAGGGACCATAGAGATGATTGAGACTAAGCATGGCAACACCCCGGCACTTCTGCCAGCCACTCCCTGATTTCCCATCCATGGCAGACAGCTTTAATCAACTGTGGCATTCTTCCCAGCTCAGCTTGGATGGTGCCTCAGAATCCTTTTCAAAAAGGCACTCTGGGCAGAAGAGGAAAGTAACTCTTCCATTCAGGATAGAAGGCATAGAGGGGCTAGAAAAGAAGCCCCCTGCTTACCAATCCAAGTGCTTTTTCCACCACTATAACTTTCTTGATGGTGTGTTCTTTTGGGGTCATCTCATATGAATAAGCCCTAACATCAACGGAAAATTTTCAGCTTCCTGAGGGTGGAACTTGGGTCATTTGTTAATCTCCTGGGTATGCATCATGCTGAGTACACATGCTGCTTAGTTGACAAAAGAAGTGAAAAGACTCTGGATCCTGAGTGTAATAAAGGAGACACTTGAAAATTTCAAAAAGGGTTTATAGAAACCACCTTGGGTTAAGTAATCACATGTTATACAACCATTTGCTGGATGAAATACATTAGAGAGCCCTAAGGCATTCAGCATATTTCTCAGTGCCTTATTGGATCCCATCTATAGGTAATCAGTTCTAAGAAGTCCGAAAGGATCTTAGGTGAGTTCACTTCTCACCTACAATGGCAAACTCTCAAGTTTTTCACCCAAGGAGCCTAAAAGCAGAGAAGAATGATGTCACAGATGACCTCAAGGGATCTGAGGCATAGCTCCCAGCAACACACAGGAAGTAAGACATTACTTTGAAATATCATGTTTTATCTTGAAAATTCACGTGAGTTTGGATTCTCCTCCAAAATAAAGCAATGCTTATTTTAAAAAAATGTTTTCTACAAAATTTTTAAGCTGACTGGATGCCGTGAAAACATGCCATGTTTTTCCCAGGGCTTCATATACTCTTTAGCCAAGAGGTCAGCAAAAATTGCCCATGGGACAGATCTAACACAGCACCTGTTTTCCTATGGCCTGTGAGCTACTCATGGTTGTAAAATTTTTAAATGGTTAAAAAATATAGAAATAATATTTAGTGAAACATGAAAATTATAAGAAATTCACATTTTCATATCCATAAATGGCATTTCATTGGAACTTATTCATTTATGTACTGTCCATGGTTGTTTCCATGATACAGTGATAGAACTGACTAGTTGTGACAGAGACAAAGCCTAAATAGTTATCTGGCCCTTTCCAAAAAAAAAAAAAACAAAACATCCCACCTCTGTCATGGTCTATCCCTAACTACTCCATGACCATAAATGTTCCCACCATGGGAAGATTCACTATGTAGATCTCAAGTGGGGGCACTTTGTCCTTCAGAACACATTTGTCAATGTCTGGAGACATTTTCAATGGTCACAAATGGAGGGGAGAGGTTGCTGCTGGAATCTTATAATGAGTAGAGGCCAGGATGCTGCCACATATCCCTCAGTGGTACGGGCAGCCCCCACAACAAAGACTTATCCAATCCAATTAAATGTCAATAGTGCTAAAATTGAGAAACCCTGGTATATACCATCTGGTGTTAAAGGCTGGTTCTCCTCCCCCTCCTTCATTTCTTTCCTCATCTCAATTAAACATACACTCTGAATATTAGTAAATCAGAAGGGATTACTCGCTCAGGCCTGAGAGACAGACACTCCATAAATATTTATGAAGGGTGAGGATGACTTGTCATTTTATTTGACTATAGGAATTATTAACAAATAGGTAATAATACTAATAACTCATTTTTATGGGGCACTTATTTATGTGCCGGGCATTAGGCTAAGTATTTTTACATTTATCCTCTCACTTGGTTTATCACTTCAGCCTTGCGAGGTAGGTACCATTATGACCCCTGTGGTGCAGGTGAGGGAACCGAGACCAGAAAAGTTACGTTGCCAAAGATTACAAAGCTGCCAAGTTGTAAAGCAGTGATGTGCACCTAAGAAGTCTGATGCCAGAAATTTAACTGTTTACCATGGTACTGTGAACTTCCTAAAATATTCATTAACTCCTCATTTCTGTGCTTTGATGTGGGCAAAAGAATTTACTTTGTTCATCCTGCAGCTCCACTATTATACACAAGAAAATAATTGCGGCTTCAAAAGCCTAGCCTTCAAGACACTGTCCTTAGCACAGATTTCTTTTGCTATAAAAGTGCTTTGTAAATTAAAAAAAAAAAAAAAAATGCTTTGTGAATTCAAATGCATTGAACCACGTAGAAGCTAGTGGATCAAGAAAACTCTGATAACTGCATGATCCATGTTCTAGAGGCTGCTTGTAAGAGATACAAGACTTATTGAGATGTTACAGCCAATTAGCATCTAAATAGGTTTCTTATTTCTCTCCCAGATATAATCAGAATTGAACACTCTTTATTAGAGGGATAATTCTGAAAGAGAAAGTAGATAGGTGTTTGAAGTAATGAATCTCAAAGACAGCATACTGCTCCCAATTTTGGCAAACCTGGCTTAGAGCAGAAATGGCAAATACATTTCTTTACATGAATCAATGTGGTTTGTCTGATTGGTCGTGTTAATAGTTGAGTGAGAATGCTGAGTCCAGAAAAAGATCATTTGGGTTCAAATCCCAATTTTACCTCCTTTTAAAAATCAGTTAGGCTGCTCTGAACCTATTAATCAAATATTAGTCCTAGGTTTATAAAGCCTGAACTCTAGTCTCAGCTCTGACACAAATCCATCATTTGTGATCTTGGGCAAGTTAGATCACTTTTCTGGGCCTCTGTTTCCCCAGTTGTAAAAAGGGGATAATGGCACCTTCCCTCTGTATCTCTTTAAGTTTATCCAGTACAAAGGAGCTAATATATACACAAAAAAGGTTTGTTACTATCAATGGCTACTCACAGGAATCTTCACCATCCAATCCCAGAAGTAGGAATTATCCCATATACAAAAAGCTGATAATACACTGAGCCCAGTGACCAGCACACGATATTGTCAAAAGCCTCAATGAGGAAGTACCAAGCAAACATGAAAATGTAACAAAGTACCGAATGAGGGTCTATGTTATCAGCATTTTGTAGTGGGGCTGCCCCAGGCTCAGCTGGGATATGCCAGCTGGGGCTATGCCTGCCCCAGTTGCTCTGAAAGCAGCTGGCCTTGAGCACCACAGCAGGGAGGTGGGAAGGGATACCTGTAGTCCCACACCCAGAATAGAGCTTGGTTCCCCAGAATATAGTGGCTCTTGAAATAAAGGTTCACAGTTTTCATTTGGCCTAAAATTCTGGACCGCATCCAATGCTTACTGCCTGGCTGATCCAAAGCTGCCTACCCACGGTTGGTTTTATCAATAATGTTGTTTACATAACTGCTGAACTGTAGCCTAGACCCTTAGGGGACATAAATTAGTAGGAATGATATGTTTGCAAATCTGTGCATTACCCCACACCTTCATTAGACTCAGAAGCAAAACATTTACTGTCCACCTACTGTGTGCTCAGTGTCTTGTCAGATGCTAGAAGTAAGAGAAGGATAAAGATGTGGCCCCTGTCCTCCATGAGCCTACAGGCTAGTTGTGAGGCATGTGTCTTTTACCTGAAATTATAATGCAATTGAACAAAACCAGTAGAGTCAACAAGTACCACAGAACCTCAGAACAGGGGAGTCAAGAGTGACATGCATAGATGTGACATCCATGATGGATGTGGGGCTTCAGTAAAGCTGTGAAGGCAGTAAAAAGTGGTGTTAAAGGCATTAAAATATGAATGAAGAGGCGGGTGGACAATTTGGGACCCAGCTTTAATAGTCCAGGTGTAGAGTTGTGAGGGCCAAGACAAAGGTGGTGGCTGTAGAAATGGGAAGAAAAGGCTATGTGTTGTAATTATGGAAAACTCCATAGGACCTTGTGCGTGAAAACTTACTGGAAGCCAAGGAGAGAAGGGAATCAAAATGGTGTTATAATAAGAGCTTAATGATGATATAGGATCATTAATCTTCTGACTCAGTAAATCCTATCAAAAACTGTGTGAATCACTCAACTGCTTCTGATGATATTTTGATAAACTACATCAGTGTTTCTCAAGCTTTAATGTGCATACAAATTACTGGGCTTGGCAGGGCGGCGGGGGGGGGGATGTTAAATATAGATTTTAATTCAGTAGGTTTGAGGTAAGGCCTGGACTCTGCATTTCTCACAAGTTCCCAGGTGACATTGATGCTGTTGGTCTGTGAACCACACTTTCATTAGCAAAAGGCCAGAGTTTGTCTTCTTCATTTTCATGACAAACATGAACAGCAATATTAGTATTTTAAAAAAAGATGGATTCACTATAGAGAACAAACTGATGGTTATCAGAGGGGAGGTGGGTGAGGGGATGGGTGAGATAGGTGATGGGGATGAAGGCGTGCACTTGAGTTGATGAGCACTGGGTGATGTATGGAATTGTTGAAGCACTATATTGTATACCTGAAACTAACATAACACTGTATGGTAACGCTGCTGGAATTATTTTAAAAATAAGGTGGATTGAGGGAAAGGTCAGTTATATTAATGGGTACCTGCAATCGTCAATCAGTTAACAGGTGTGGACTGCTTTGCCTCCCTTATTTAATGGGAGGATTGGCAGGGTAGAAGTCAGGAGGCCAGAGTATTAGTCCTAGCCCTATCACTATCTATTTGTGGGTCCTTGAGCAAGAAAACATGAGGCATGAACCTAAATTCACTATATTTGAGAGCACTTGCTAAAGACTGAATATTTGTGTCCTCTCAAAATTCATATGTTGAAACCTATCCCCAGTGTGATGGTACTAGGAGGCAGAGCCTTTGGGCGTGATTAGGTTATGTAAATGGAGCCCTCATGTATGAGATTTATGCCCTGACAAACCCCAGTGAGCTCCCTTGCCCCTTCTGCCATATTTGGACATAGTACTAATATGGCCATCTTTGAATCAGGAAGTGGGCTCTCACCAGACATCAATTCTGCCAGGTGCCTCAATCTTGAGCTTCCCAGCCTCCAGAACTGTGAGAACTAAATGTTTGTGTTTAAGCTACTCAGTCTATGGTATTTTTGTCATAGTAGCCAGAATGGACTAAGGAATGGGTACCGAGAAGTAGGGATGCTATTATAACAAATACCCAAAAACGTGGAGGTGGCTTTGGAGCTGGTTGATAGGTAGAGGCTAGAAGAATTCTGAAAAGCATGCTAGAAAAAAACAAAACCAAAACCAAAAACCTACATTGCTGTGAATGGACCTTTAAAGGTGATTCTGAGGCCTGGCTACACCCTTGGGGTGAAACAAGGATTACAGATAAAGCTAAGTTCTTCTTAGAGAACACCTAAGCAATCATGAACAGAATGGTAGTAGAAACATGGATGGTAAAGCCCATGCTGATGAGGACTCAGACAGAAATCAGGAATAAGTTGTTGGAAACTGAATGAAAGGTGATCTTGGTGATAAAGTAGCAAAGAATTTGGCCACACTGTGTTCATGTTCCAGTATTTTGTGAAAGGTGGAACTTGTAAATGATGAAACTGGATAATTAGCTGAAACAGTTTCTAAGCAAAATATTGAAGGTTCAGCTTGGGTCCTCCTGACTGTTTACAGTAAAATGTGAGAGGAGAAAAATGACTCATGAGAGGGATTGCTAAGCAAAAAGGAACTAGAATTTAGACATTTGAAAAATTCTCAGCTTCTCCATGTTGCAAAAAATGAGAACACTGAAGGGTGTGGCCAAGCCTCAGTTTGATAAGATTAGTATGGATCAGCCACCAACAAAAGGAACTCTTCTCCAAGACAATGGAAGAATGATTCCCAGGGCTTTCAGAAATCACTGAGGCTGCCATTCCCATCAGAGGCCCAGAGCCTAAGGGCCTAGCTGAGGGTGCAGAGTAGCTTCAAAGGGTGGGGCCTCCTGTCCAGTTCCGTGGGCCAGGATGTCCCTGATCAGTGCCTCAAGGTTGGGGTGCCTGCACAGAGCTATGGCATGGACTTTGCCCAGCAGAGCCATGGTAACATGGTTGTCTGCACCTAAATTTCAAAGGACAGGGTTTCTGCAGAGCCTGGGGCCCAGGACCCCAATCTGGGAGAACTGTGGACAGAAGATCCCAGCTCACAAGGGCTGTGGGCACAGGACCTGGTAGGGAGCCGCTACAGAGCCATCCTGTGGAGCTGGAGGTGACAATGCCACCCCAGTAGGCCTGCAAGGCAAGCACTGAGACAAAAAGGATTATTCTGGAGCTTAAGGTTTGATGTTGTTTGCCCCATTAGGTTTTGGACTTACCTGGGACTTGTCACTCCTTTCCTTTTTCCTAGTTCTCTCTTTTGTAATGGGAATGTCTATTGTATTCCTGCCCCACCATTATATTTTGTGATCTCTTAACTTGTTTGGTTTTGTAAGTTCACAAGTGGAGGGCAGTATGCCTCAGGATGAAATATACCATGAATCTCAGCCATATCTGACTTACATATTTAAATGAAACTTTGAGAATTTTGAATTGATGCTGAAACCAGTTAAGAATTTTGGGGCTATCAAGATGCAATGAGTTTTGGGGGGCCAGGGGTAGAATGTTATAGACTGAATATGTCCCCAAATTTCATAGGTTGAAACCTAACCTCTACTGTGATGGTATTTGGAGGTGGGTGTCTGAGAGGTGATTAAGTTATGAGGGCGCAGCTCTCCAGTGAGAGATTGGTGCCCTATAAAAGATAGTCCCTCCCTGGCTCTCTTCCATCCTCTGGGTGCACAGAGAACACATCCATCTGCGAATTAGAAAGGAGTCTTGCACCAGACATTGAATCTGCCATTTCTTTGATTTTGGACTTCGAAGCCTCCAGAACTGTAAGAAATACATGTTTGTTATTTAAGCCTATGGTATTTTTGTTACAGCAGCCTGAATAGAAAAAGACAGTACCCATTCATCCCTAACTCACTGGCTTCCAATGATACTTGGAATAAATCCCAAATTCCTTATTACTGTCTACTAGCTTTTTCATAATCTGGTCTCTGCCCACTTCTCAGATTGCATCCCCTACCAATCCTTTCCTCATTCAGTACACTGTAACTCCAAGGCCTTGTTTTTATTTCTTAAACACACAAGAATATCTTTATCTTGAGACTTTTGCACTTGACTTACCATCTGTCCTAAATGCCTACATCCAACACTGTCCCCTAAAATCAAATCCTTCCCCAGGTCTCCATTCAGAGATGCCTTCCTCAACCATCAACCTCAGTGGTTCTCAATGAGGGTAATTCCCCACCCCACCCCCCGCCAGGGAATTTGTGGTAATATTTTTTATATGTTTTTGATTATCACAGCTGGGCCAGGTGGTGCTGTTGGCATCTAGTGGTAGAAGCCAGGGATACTGCTAAGTATCTTACAATTCACAGTGTAATGTACAGTATTATCCGGCCTCAAATGCCAACAGTGTTGATCTACCTAAAGATGCTCCCCACCTTTCACTCTTGCCCTAGTAAAAACTTAATACCACATTACCCCCACTTTATTTTCTTAAAAATATTCACCACTGTCTAAAATTAGTTGATATATTTCATTGTTTATCTTATCCTCTTCTTCTCCTGACTGGAACACTGGTTTCATGAGGGCAGGGATATTGTCCTATTTTGTTCACTAACGTATACCCAGTGCCTAGAACAATTCCTGACACATTGTGGGCAACTAATGAATGAGTGAATAAATGAATGAATGAAAACAGAAGCAAATATTGAACATAAAATGAAACAAGTACACAAAGCAACCAAAGAACATCAAAGTTAAAAACTGTGCTGCAAATGATACCATGAAGAAAATGAAAAGACAAAGCCACAGAGTGAAAGAAAATATTTGCAGACATATGTCTGACAAGGGACCTGTATCTAGAATCTGTAAAGAACTCAGATAATTTAATAATAAAAAGACAGATGATCCAATTAAAAAATAGATGAGAAATTTGCATAGATAATTCTCAAAAAATATGCAGATAGCTAATAAGCACAAGAGATGATGTTCAACACCACTTGTCATAGAAAAATGCAAGTCAAGGGGCGTGTGATGGCTCAGTCAGTTAAGTGCCTGACTTCGGCTCAGGTCATGATCTCACATTTCATGGGTTTGAGCCCCATGTCAGGCGCTGTGATGACAGCCTGGAGCCTGCTTCAGATTCTGTGTCTCCATCTCTCTCTGCCTGTCTTCTGCTCTCTCTCCCTCTCTCTCTCTCTCTCTCTCTCTCTCTCTCAAAAACAAATAAACATTAAAAAAATTAAAAAAAGAAAATGCCAATCAAAACCACAATGCGATATCACTTCACATCTACTAGAACAGCTATCATCAAGAAGAAAAATAACAGCAAGTGTTAGTGAGGGTGTGGAGAAGCTGAAGCCCTCATTTATCACTGGTAGGAATAAAAAATAGCACAACCACACTGGAAATAGTTTGTTCCTCAAAAAGTTAAACAGGGGTGCCTGGGTGGCTTGGTTGGTTAAGCGTCTGACTCTTGATTTCAGCTCAGGCCGTGATCTCACAGTCTTGAGATCAAGCCCTGCACTGGGCTCTGCACTGAGCATGCAGCCTGCTTGAAATCCTCTCTTTCCCTGCCTCTTCCCTGCTCATGCCCTCTCTCTTTCTCTCTCTCAAAATAAATAAACAATCAAAGAAATTTTTTCAAGAAAGTTAAGAGTTACCGTGTAACACAGCAATTCTACTACTTGGTACATACCCAACAAAAACGAAAACATGTGACCACATAGTGACTTACACAAGAATGTTCATAGCAACATTACTCATAACAGCCAAAAAAAATGGAAACAACCCAAATCAACTGAGGAATGGATAAACAAGATGGGGTATATCCATATAATGGAATATTATTTGGTCATAAAAAGGAATGAAGTACTGATGCATGCTACATTATGGATAAATCTTGAAAATATTATGCTAAATTATAGAAGTCAGTCACAGCAAAGTACATATTGTATGATTCCATTTATATGAAATGTCCATAATAGGCAAATCTGTAGAGACAGAATGTAGACTAGCGTTTGCTTAGGATTGAGAACATGGGAGGGCAACACGGAGTGACAACTAATGGATACAAGGCTTATTTTTTTGTTTGGAGGAATATGTTCTAAAATTAGATTGTGGTGATGGATACATAAATCTGTGAATATAATACAAAACATTGACTTCAACACTTACACGGGTGAATTGTATGGTATGTGACTGATGGTCCTAACAAAGCTTTTAGAAGAAAAAAGGACAGAGATAGAAACTGAAAGGACTGAGAGAAATTTTATTTCTATTTGAAAGGAACACTTTTGCTGTTTTATTCTTTTGGGAGAGGAGACAGTTGCTTAGAAATCCAGATAAGTTGAAGTCGTTTTCCTTGTTTAGTGTAGATTTTTGTTTCGTGGTGGCTTTGGAAGAATAATGATATGCAAGATCAAAGGCAAGTCCATTGGCCAAACGACATATGTTAAATTAGACCAGGTGATATGAATACCCGAACTGGCCAGCCAAAAGACTTCCTTATAGGACTACAAGTATTAGATAGGGCTGCTGGGAAAGTACTTCCTGAAACTAAAATAGGTGAATGTCTGAGAATGAAGGATGGCTCTACATCTTTAAAAATAAATCCTGTCAGGGACGCCTGGGTGGCTCAGTCAGTTAGGCGCCCGACTTGAGGCCAGGTCATGATCTTGCAGTCCATGAGTTCGAGCCCCGCATTGGCCTCTGTGCTGACAGCTCAGAGCCTGGAGCCTGCTTTGGATTCTGTGTCTCCCTCTCTGTCTTTGATCTTCTCTCTCTCTCTCCCTCCCTCCCTCTTTCTCTCAAAAATAAATAAACATTAAAAAAATAAAAAAATAAAAAAACACAGTAAATCCTCTCAGCAATAGTTTATCAATGGGGGACTTGGAAGTTTCCATATCCTCAGAGTTCTCCTCCAGAAAAAAAAGGAGCTGAAATTCTATCATTGAGTTTATCAGGTTGTATAAGAATTAAATGAGATCATGCCTGTGAAGGTACTTGGACAAACGGACTGCTCAGTTTGGTAGCAGTGGTGAACCTGAAATGAGAGAGAGGCTGTTAGTTGGATAATTTATTATTAAACTACATCTTCCTGATCCACTCGTTTCTACATATTACACAGACATGAAAATGAGGGAAGGTTATAATCTTTTATCTGTTGATTCTTTAAAGAAGTGCCAGGCAAACATGGCCAACTGTGGTCTCCTCTGCCCCCATTTCTCTCTGTTTTTTCTCCATCCTGACAATCTACTTTCCAATGTTGATAAAACTTTCCAGGAGGCATCAGGATGGCATGGTGTCTGCTATAATTTTAGTCATGCTAAGCCTTGGCAAGCGGTCACCATGTGAAGAGGTACAAGCCATCCGGGGAAGCCATGTGTCGGTATTCCAGCTGACAGCTTCAGCAAAGCGTTCATGAAAGTGAGTGAGCTTTCAGAAGATCTCAGCTTTCAGTTTTCAAGACTTCCAGGTGAGATCTCAGACATTGTTCTGTCTGAATCTCTGGCCCACGGAACCATTAGAGATAATAAATAATTATTGTTGTTGTAAGCCACTAAGTTTTGGGGTAATTTGTTACGCAGTGTTGGTAACTAATACACACAATCTGCCTGATTCCAAACCCCATGTTCTTAATCACTATGTGTGTTAACAAAAACCAAACCAAAACAAAAATACTTCCAGTCAGAACTAGACTCTCCATTAAGACTTCTCTACTGGAAAAGGCAGCATTGTCTGAGGACTCTAGGGTATAGTCCACATGACTGAATATTTATCCTGGCAAATGGACAGCACTGCAATAACAGGGTAGTCTCTCAAAGATTCAGGTTTAGGCACCCTGAACCTAGCCATCTCTGAAGTATTGACAAAGCTGAAACTCTAGACCTGGCCAAGGTGAGGAGTCTAATCTGTGCAAAGGTCACAACTTGATCTTGGCATACTCTTAAACCAGTGGTCATGGATTATACAACACACACAGAACAGCCCCTCAATTTAACTGTTCAAAAACCAGCAGTATAAGTTTCTGTGTGTAAAAGCAATGTACATTGCATGCACAAATATAAAATTAATTAGCATTTAGTGTTCTCAACAATGCTATTTATAGCATATCCGCTTTTTTTTTTTTTTTCTTTTGTCCCAGAGAGCCAAGACACTAATGGAAAGAGACCAATTTGAGAAGAAAGAGTGTTTTTTTGTTTTGTTTTGAGTTTTGCAATCCAGGCTTTTTGTTCCCCATGAAGGGGAGAAAAAGGACAGAAATGAGTGAGGGGTGGTAACAATGGACCTCCTTAATGCCATGCTCCTCCTTTAAGATGGACTGACTGCACATCCCAGAGAAAAGAATTTTTTGATCTGCTCCACAACCAATATTCTACATAGTTGACGGAAAGCGTAGACTGGCAGTGGGAGGTGAAAGCAGCAGAGAACAATGACAAGTTACAGTTTGGGTTATTTCATTTTTTCCCCAAACTATTCAAGGCCTCTCAGGCATAGACTAACTCGACTTCCTCTTTCTCTATTCCATCCTTCACCCTCTTTGCTGTAAGGAGAAGAAAGGTTTGTAAGGGGAAACAAAAAAACAACAGCTGCATCTGAATGCTTGGAGAACAAAACAATTGGTACCTTTCATATCTCTGAAGGGTAGGCTCCATTATCTCATGTCAGAATTGGAGCGTGCGGCTAGAAAATCAGCTCTCAGAGGGCACAAAGCCAATGCTCCCTTCATGACTGACTTAAAAGGGAAAAGGCAAAGCTCTGCTTTTAAGAAGAAAAAAAAAAAAAAAGAGAAGAGCAAGCAAGATTCCAAGTTACTATATTTTATATACTTTGGAAAGCACTCTTTTAAGGAAGTAGAAATGGAGAGTTGTAAAAGTAATGAAATTGGAAGCCTTGGGTTTGAATCCATGGCTTATGTGTTACCAACCATGAGACCCTGAGACCTTTTCATCCTGTCTCCTTATCTCAGTTGTCTGAGTCCAGTGAAGATTCACTCATTCACTCACACAATCACTCATTCACTTATTTGTTGAGGGAGTAATCAAGCTTCACATACAATCTTTGCCTTCAACAAACTCACAATTCAAGATATTTCCCTCATCTCATCACAGGGTTGTTCTGAGAATAAAATGGACTTTAAATTTTTTTTAAGTTATTTATTTTTGAGAGAGAGAGAGAGAGAGAGAGAGAGAGAGAGAGAGAGAGGGAGCCAGGAGGGGCAGAGAGAGAGGGGGACACAGAATCCAAAGCAGGCTCCAGGCTCCGAGCTGTCAGCACAGAGCCGAACACGGGGCTCGAACTCACAGACCGTGAGATCATGACCTGAGCCAAAGTCAGACACTTGACCGACTGAATCACCCAGGCACCCCTCCAGTGGACTTTAAAGATGTGCATGAATTACAAATCAGCACAGCAAAGTAAAGGACTCTAGGAATAGTTGAAATGCACTTGCAAGACCTGTTAAATCTTGGGCATTTTGCAAAACTGACACAGAAATCATAGATTCTCTTTCCCCATCTAAAGCCAAAAGAGGTCTTGCTAATTGGACATAGCATTGTAATGAGTCGGACGTGTCCTTCTCAAGTGTTCTTCCTGAGTCTCAGATCTTGCAACTTCCTCACATGCACCCCAGCCATAGTAGGTATCAGTGGCTTGCCAAATCTTCATGGGGCATAGCTCTGCTCTGTCATTCCCCTGCTCATAAGCATTCAATGTTTCCTCTCTTCCTATAAAACCAAGCCCATTCTCAACTTGGCCCTCAAAACTCCCACCTCAAGGAAGTACATTTATGTATATATCAATTGACCTCTTTACCATTTGTAGTCATTACTGTGTTCTCCTGTCTCTGCTCTCACTCAAGCAGTTTCTTCTACAGAAATACCCTTTGGCCCCAAATCCCCACCTACGTATTTCCTTTCGAGGTCAAGCTCAAATTTTGATGAATCTTTCACCTATCCTCACTCTGCTCCTGACTGTCCTCATTGCCCCTCCTTAGACCCAC
This sequence comes from Panthera leo, assembly GCF_018350215.1. Classification (NCBI taxonomy): domain Eukaryota; kingdom Metazoa; phylum Chordata; class Mammalia; order Carnivora; family Felidae; genus Panthera; species Panthera leo. The sequence continues at coordinate 193,319,892 of NC_056679.1, forward strand.
AATAGTACTTTGCATACAACTCTTTCTTGGCTGATAGTAACCACTATAATGACAAAAATAATAGCAGCTAGACTGTATTGAGACCTACAGTGTGCCAGGCATTATGGTAAATAAATGCTTTACATTAATTATCTTTTCAATTCTTGCAAATACTGTAAGCCAAAGTAACATTTTATCCCTTTGCACAGAGGAGACAGGCCTAACAATGAACTTGATTTCCCACAGAGTAACTGGCAATTATATGGATGTGCTTTGGCATCACGGGCACCTGAGTTAGAGTTCAGGCTCTACAAGTTACCAGCTTCTTGACCTTTGCCATCTGTCTCAATGTAATCCTCAGTTTCCTTATTGGTTAAAAAAAAGAAAACAAGGATAGTCTCAAGTTATTTTAATGATTATATAAGATGATTCATTTAAAACTCATAGCAAGATGCTGACCATAGAGAAGGTTTAGAGAGAAAGTTGCTATCATGACCCCCAACTAAAAAGGCTGCTTAGGGGCCAGGATCTGATGTCTTAGTGGACTCCTTATCCCCTCCCCACATGTTTAATAAATGCCAGCTGATTATATCAAGGCTATTTGAAGAACTTTTGACTATTCTAAGCCTGTCCTGAAGACATGTATCGTGGAGAAACATGCATAACTGAGGGGAAAGAAGTTACATAAATACAGGAGCCAACCAAAAATCCCTGTTCCTTGGTCTTAAATCCACCCTTCTTGTTTTGCTAAGGAATGCGCTGCCTCAAACTTGTCCTGGTTACTATCCTCCCCATACATTCAGGCCTTTGTTATTCTGCTGCTTTGGCTTAATTACTTTCATGGGAGCTTCTTCAGAACTCCACTTAGTAGTACATAATTGTGCCCAGCTAAGTGTTGGGGAGCTTCAAAATGAAAGGCCCACAGCTTATGTCCAAAGCCTTCATGGCACTTTCCAAATAGCTGGTTTAGGGGAGAGTCAGTGGAGGTCACTACAGGGGAGGCAATGAGGGAGTGGGGACTGAGGACGCAGGTAAAGGCCAGGCTATTTAAAGTCTTACAGGTCTTGTTAAGGCTTTGGGGCTTTATTCCAAGGACTTTGGAAAGCTACTCAAGATTTTAAGTAAGAGAGGTTGAAGTAATTTACCCACATCCAATGAGGTTCTGGTAGCAAAACCAGGATTGAAAATCTGGTCTCCCATTTTAATCTGCCATGTCTTGATAAACATCTTTCTTGTCATCCCTACTCCCAGGTATAGACATTAATGAACAAAAATGAGAGCACCTGGATAGAACGCTTTGTGTACTGTATTTGTGCCTCTGCAGGAATCAGGGCAAGACTGAATGATAAGTCCTTAGAGGGACTGAGGCTAACCTCTAAGCCAGTGCTCCAAAGGAATGGGGAGAAAGCTTGCATTATACTGATTGGGGAATGCAGGATGAAGAAGCAAAGCTTAGCTAACAAACCCATTGTCAATGGACAGGTTGCCGAAGTCCTGGAAAATGAAAGAAAATTAGTAATGTCACATAGTGAAAGACTAGACTATGGTGGAGACAGCCTCTCAACCCTTATCCAATGCCTATTTTACTAAACTAGATAATAGTCTATTTGAGAAGTCAGGCCACTAGCTTAAGGAGACTGACACATATAAAAGAAAGCAGCAACAAGATCAGTGGCTTTAAACCATTTTGGGAAGCTGACAATAGCTATGAACCACCTCACCAGCAAAGAAGAAAAATATACATATATTATTTACCCAAGATGAATTAAGAAATATATGTGAAAAACCTATACATGAATATTCATAATAGCTTCATTCATAAATGCTTCAAGTTGTATACAACCTAAATGTCCATCAGCTGAAATGGATAAACAAATTGTGATACATCCATACAACAGAATATTTGCTTAGCTATAAAAAGGAACAAACTAGTAACACATCCAACACATGAATGAATCTCAGAAGCATTGTGCTAAGTGAAAGAAGTCAGATGGAAAAGGCTATGTCCTGTCTGACTCCATTTATATGTCATTCTGGAAAAGGCAAAACTACAGGAAGTGAAGAAAGATCAGTGGTTGTCAGGGATGAGGTTGGTGAAGGAACACAAAGGTGCTTAAGGGAACTTTTTGGAGTAATTAAAATATTTTTTTATCTTGATTATAGTGGTGGTTATATGAATATATATATGTATATATATGTGTATGTGTATGTGTATATATATATATATATATATATATATATATATATATATTTGTCAAAATCCATAGAACTGTAACCCCTGATAGGGATGACTTTTACTCATGTAAACTATACTGAAATAAATCTAATTTTAGAGATATTATCCATAGGGTTATGGAGAGCACACTGACCCATATTCAGACCTCAGGAAAATAACCCCTGCTCTAGGGTCAAACAAACTTTGAAGTAGAAAGGCCTCCCAAAACATGTAGACCACACCTACTTATTTCAAAGGTAGGAAAAGTGCGAAGCAAGAAAGTAACAATTCTGTCTCCAGGATTACGTCTCTTACCAGCGATGTTCATTCTTGCAACCTATATTAGTGGCACCCTTACTGAATTCTAAACACTATGCTAGATTCAAGACCTAGCTGGGGAGCCCAGATGATAAGAAAAATGAGGCTTACTGTCTGGAAGATCAGGGACTGTAGCTCAGTTTTTTGACTCTAGTTTATCCCCAGTAGACTACCAAGGCTCCAGGGAATATTTAGTTCCCAGATCTTGCTGGAGCACTAGACTGGGAGCCAGGAGACTTATATATGGATTAAGTGAGCTGTAGGGAAGAATGAACTTTTGAGACATCAACTGATTTCTGAGTCTCTCCTCTGTTGGCCACAAGTAGACGGGGAAATATGTGAACTCCTCAAAGAACCAACTTCGACTCCCGCACTGTGCTAAGATCAAGAATTTCCCCAGAATCATGGACCAGTACAATGATGAAAGGCCCTCCAAAATGGTAGCTATAACAAGGAGTTGCATAATAATAGTGCAGTGAGGGAGAGCAGAATGGGCTTGAGGGCCAGACGGACCTGGGTTTAAACCCTGGCCCTGTACTGCCTGTGTCACTGTGGACAAGCCACTCAATAGGTTTAAGCCTCAGGTTCTTTATGTAAAATGAGAAAAACAATGATCCCTATGCCTCCCAGGATTTGTATGAGGGTTGACAGGATAAGGCATATGTTGACATACTACCCTTTCTTAATGAATGGGAATGGTTGCTACTCTAAATGCCATCATCATCAATACCATCATTACAGTGTCTGCATTTACTTTCTGTATCACTTGAAAGATTCCTCCTCATCAAAAAAGCCAGGTTGTTACTTAGTCACCAGACAGGGCAATTTCAACCTCTTTCCCTTTGGATCAAATCATTTGACATTCAGCAGGGGAAGGGTTATTGAATTGTTGACATATACACCTGAGTCCCTTTCAGCAGACTGTCAGACTGGCTGAAACTCCAGCTTGGACAGGCCAATTCACATGCACAGAAGTCTCCAGATAGGGCTCTGTACCCGCAAACCAATGAATCACTTCCTGCCCTGGGCTCCCTGTGGTACCAGGCTTGCACCCGTCTGCCTTTCTGGTCCTCCCTGGCCCTTGCATTGTAACGGTGAGTCTCCAGTGGAGAAGCACAAGGAAGCAGGAATGTGCCTGCTGGAGGAAGGGGTTATACAACAGTACGTCACAGTTCCTTCAGGGCAGCAGTAGTGGTGAAAGCACATTCAATATGAAACATCATAAATTATTAACCATTTATGTATACCTATTGTTTTTATGGTACAGATTTCCAAAAATAATGTGCCTCAAATTTTTCTGCATTAGTAGGGATGCAGAGAATTGGAATTTGCTCTCTGGATTTGGTGATACTCAGTGAGGGGCTCCTCTAAATGTATATCCAAATCTAGTGGGGAGCAGCAGGGTGTGAGGCTTTTCTGATAATACAAAGGAGTTATTAATTCTTCTCTAAAAAGTGGCAAACTTTGCTGTAGTGAGACGTCAAAATCTACAAACTGAGAGAAGTTTATCCCATTTCACACTCTCCTGTAATAAGCACCGCTCTCTGTTAAGAAAATGGCTACATCACTGAAAACCAGGGATTCCACGCTGCATATCCTGGCAGCACAGGGATCATGCATGATCTCTGTCATGATTTAACAAATGGAGAGGCTCCTTCCAAACTCAGTGGAAGCCTGGCACAGTCTTGGTTTCAATTGGTTCCTAGGCTGCAGCATTTGGTTCAAAAGAAAATAGCCATTATACTAGCACATGGGGAAGGAAGGACATTTACCTACATACTGTATTTCTCTACATCTGGCCCTTCACCTACATCAAAATCACTTTGATGAGTTTTCTTAAAAATATCAATTCCTGGCTCCCACCATAGACCTACCCACTTAGGATCTCTGGGAGTGGGCCTAGAAAAATAGAGGGTCAAAGGATTCTGACACACATCATGTTTTGATAAGACTTTGAGATGCACTGATCTAGAAGAATGAATCCATCATGGTGGCATTTTCAGCTCAGAGAAATGGCCAGCCTTAAAGAAATCTTTTGGCCCCAGGAAACGTCCCAGCTTTAACCTTCTAATTTTCAACTTCAAATTAAACTGTGGAGAGAATTACCTCTTTGGCTTAATCATATAACCAGGCAGTTAGACCTGGCTGACTGCTTCATTCTCACCTGGAAGAAAGGCTGCCACAAAACTTAAAACTCAAGGAACCTCTCAGAGTTTTAGACCACATACAAAGGCAGATGGAACTCTCTTTCTCTCAAGGTATTGGCTCTTTTATTTCATAGTTACGTCATCTTGATCAATAACCCAAAGGGATAGTTAAGAATCTGCTTCTTAATCTCCACCCCACCTACCGCAACAAAAGATAGGAATCACTGGGGTGGAATAATGTCCTGTTGGCTCTCTTTTAGTCAGGAAGGCATAAGAGAATGCAAGTATATGAGGATTTTGTTATAGAAATATCCTCAACACTACTATCATTTTGGTTTTTATTTTAATTTTTTGTTAATGTTTATTTATTTTTGAGAGAGAGAGAGAGACAGAGTATGAGAGGGCAAGGGGCAGAGAGAGAGAGGGAGACACAGAATCTGAAGCAGGCTCCAGGCTCTGAGCTGTCCGCACAGAGCCCAACGCGGGGCTCGAACTCATGAACTGCGAGATCATGACCTGAGCCGAAGTCGGACACTTAACTGACTGAGCCACCCAGGTGCCCCTCGTTTTGGTTTTTAAAAGTAAATTCTTAAAAAACAGGAAATTCTTCCTAAGCTTAGATACTTAACTATTACAAGTAAAGCATTATTTCGGCATCCTTTTAAACCTATGGGCAAGAACAGATTAGAGCATTTATATAGTTTTGCTGTGGAAAATATGGTCCCAGGACCAGCAGCCTTGGTTTGTAAGAAATGCCAGATATCAGGCTCTATTCACACCTATTGAACTAGAAACTGCATTTTTAACATGATCGTCAGATGATTCATAGGCACAACAACATTTGAGAAGGACTCCCCTGTGGTACAGGTTCTCAAATGTGTCCACATACTGCAATCATACAGGGAATTAAGGAAAAATACAGATGGCTGGGCCCTCCCTCAGAGATCCTTTCTTAAGTGGGATTGCGTACAGCCTGGGTTTAGGGATATGTAGAAGCTACAAGGTGATTCTGATGTGTGGCAGTGTTTAGAAACCCCTACTCTAAGGAACCTCTGCAGCTCCCAAACTCTATGGGTCTGTAAACCTGTCTAGAAGAGTAAAATTAAGCCACTAATTCACAACCTTCAGGAACCAGGCAAACCATGTAACTGAGTGACACAAGCCAGTGTGGACAGTGGCAAACTGGACAGCACGGACCCTGTGCAAAGCAGGTGGCCAGCACTCGGTCCGTCAATGTTGCCTTGAACAATGGGAGTCCACTGCTACCCAATCCTCTGATATTTTTAAGAACCCAGAAATCCAAATTTTTAGGTAAAGTCATTTTTAGTGGGAAATCCAGTTCACAAACTCACTTTTCTTTTTGAAAAATATTCTATTTCACCCCATCCACAGGGTGAATATGATCCATGGAACCAGTTTAAGATCTTTGACTGAGAAAAAACATCACACCACAAAACACAAGCAGACAATTCCAAAGAATGTTTTATCCTGAAAAGAGCACAAGACCGCTTCAGTGAGGATGAGGTGGGCTCTCTTTACCCTGTTGTCTGAAGGAATTAGGATGGTTGCTGTTCTTTCTCCTTCAAAGAGAAAACGTACTCTTCAAAATATATCGGGATCATGGAAAGGCAATCGTCTTAGCATGACTGGAACCAGGTCCCGGAAGTTGCTGCTCCCCAAAGAAGTGCAAAGAACAGAGTGTGCAAAGGATACCGTGAAGCATGAAAGCGAAGGGGTGGGGTGCAGGAAGGGGATGGGCTAGGAAAGCAGGGTGGTTGCTGTAGTCTTCATGAGACAAGAGTATACTGTACACACAGGGATATGAATAATGTAAAAAGACTCTACTTCCGGGAGAAGGAGGCTTCTAAAGGTGATTTACAGTTCTGATGGCTGAGACCGTCCATTTCAGACGCTGGAGTGAACATCTGGCTCTATTTACATAGGTATCCATTCTCTTATACCAACTGAAATCCCATCCAACCTAGCTAGGGCCTCTAAAGGCTACGGGGATATATGGTCAGAGAGGCAGAAGTAGAGAGGGGAGCTACATTAAGGATGCAGTTTGTGGCAAAGTTTAAGAGACAAGAAAGGGAAAAGAAAAAGTCCTTTAGGGATCATAGGCTGGATTACTAAGGAAAAAAAAAATGGAAAAAGACTTGATCTTATTCCAGTGAGTCATATCATTCTAACTCATTCTAATAAATTTCTTATGTCTCTCTGGTGAGACTAGAAGCTATATGAGGACAAATCAAATCAACACATTCATTAACTACATATGACTGAGCAAGGCTAATAGAGTGTAGGGACAGCTAAAGAAAATATTATGTCTTCTACTTGTGCATATCCCCTGTAGAGTCTATTAAGGAGCTAGAAACAGCATAAAATGTAATAAACACTTACATTACTCTTGTGCCAATTGTGAATACAAGCTCAGAAAACCACAGTGCCCTAAAGACGCGGTTTTCAAAGCGCAGTCCTCAGACTAACCACATTAACATCACTTGGAAGCTTGTTAGGGATATAAATTCTTGGGTCGTTCCAAGACCTACTGATTCAGAACCTATGAAGGTGGGGTCTAGAAATCTGCTTTCACAAGCGTTTCCAGATGATTCTACGGCAGACCCTGTATTATCTTAGTTAATTTTCATAACAACCTATGGAGGTGGACAAGTAGGATTTACAATCCTCATCTTAGAACTGAGAAACAGTCGATCTCATCCATTCAAGATCAGACTGTTAGTAGGAAAATAAAGACACCAGGCTTTTATTACTTTGATCTGGAGAACAGAAATTTAAAATTTGTAGCTGTAATTGATTTGGGTTCAGTCATAAATAGATATGCTTATTTTTTTTTCCACCTTAACAACTGTATCAACCTGTTAGAAGGAGTTCAAAACCCATGATAACAATTCATCCATCCAGCTGTGCCCTTTATTTTATTTTTTTATCTGAGTGGTTCTAATATTACCCTCCCTTAACAAATTATTTTTCGTGTTTTAAAGCTCACTCCCATGACTGCTTCCACTGTGAAGCCTCCTTCCACTCACCCCTGGCGAGGAGGCAGTGTTCTGTTTCAGTTACACAACTCACTCCTCAGTCTTTCAGTCCAGCTGTGTTCCCGTGTCTACTCCCCACAGCTCACTGTTAACCCTTTGGGGGCAATGAACACCTCTTAGCATCTCTACTTGCCCCTAACACCTGTCATAGAGTAACCCTTTGGAGCTGGAAAGGAACAAAGAAGAAACAGATGCCAACTCCTGTCATTATGGAGGATCAACTGTATCAGGGGTCTTAGGCTAAGCTTTCTATATACCTCATTTTGTTTTAATACTTGGCACAGTCTTGTAAGCTACATATTTTATTTTTAATTTTAAAGACTAGAGAATTGGGGCTTCAAAGAGGCTGAAGAAATGATCCAACTTCAAACAGCTAGTAAGTGGTAGAGCTGAAATTCTTGACAAGTATATTATGATGCCTCTCTCCTTAGTTAATGGCTAGAAAATCAAAGCCTCGGCAGAGAACAGAATTCTCTTAGTCACACAGAGAGGGACTGAAGCCAGGTCTAACATGTAGACCTCAGTTTGCTTTACCACCACCCTGGTTTCCTTCCCTTGAGCAACATAGCAGGGGAGGGAAAACATATTTTTGGAATTTCTCGATCACATGGAGAGTCACTGTAATCCTACAAATGAATGGTCTGGCAAATTTATTTTCTGGCAAATTTTTGTTTGTTTTTTTTTAATTTCTTTTAATGTTTATTCATTTTTGAGAGAGAAGAGAGACAGAGAGACAGAGAGAGACAGAGAGTGAGGAGGGGAGGGCAGAGAGAGAGGGAGGCACAGAACCTGAAGCAGGCTCCAGGCTCTGCACTGTCAGCACAGAGCCTGACGCAAGGCTCGAACTCACAGACCGCGAGATCATGACCTGAGCCAAAGTCGGATGCTTAGACAACTGAGCCACCCAGGCGCCCCTTTCTGGCAAATTTTTGGTGAGAAACCAGGTGCATTTTCTTTTCCAAAGATACCAGAGTCCATCATTTGGCTGGTTTAGCTCACTTTTGGATGCTGGGTTGCTCTGAATTCTTTTGAACCCTTCCCTTCTGACCTCACACCTCCAACAAACTATCTCCACCTTGCTCTTCCTCAAGTCTATGGGACTTTTCGTCCCATGGCTGCAATCTGATTCTGATACTATTTCTGGGAAGGTATTAGATTTTTCACAGTTTAAACTGATGGCTTTTTCTTTCTATTTCCTGGTGAAAATTCAGTGGCACCTGCTAACCTCTGTTCTGGGAGGTGGCGCAGAAATCTCAAGGACGCACAGGTAATAATGCCCCAGTATTGTGTAGAGCTCAATTTCAACCTGAAAATAAACTTAGTGAGTCTGATCCCTCATATATCATAGTGCTGGTCATGTCTGGCATTGAACAGTGATGGGAGCAGCAAATGTGGATGTGCACTAATTCAGTTATCCAACCAGGCTGAGAGAAGAGAACTTATTTTCTGGCCCGCTGAATGCTAACTCAGGGTTCTTCAGAGCGGTTTATGACCTAAATATCCCACTTTTGAGCTTTGGTAAGTTGTAGGCTGTTTATTCAAGAATGTTGCTTTTAAAATACACAGATGTTTTAAATATCTAACAATAAGTTTCTGTTGAACACATTATGCTACATTATATTACATCAAGAAGTTCTATGCAGCCATTTAAGTGTGAGTGTGGATATCTACTAATTGAAGTGAAAGAAGCTAGTAAGATAGTCAGTGAATATTGAAGAAGGAAAAACTTTACATACTCCAATGATGTCAGTCTTACAAAGTAAAAATTAAAAACAAAACCCAACATATGGATAGTAAATCTAAAAGGATATATACCAATGTATTGACAGGGGTATTTCAGATAACCTTGTGTAACGATAGGTGCTTTGATTTCTCCCTCCCTCTTTTCTTATCTGTTTTTTTATAGTTTCCCACAATAAACATGTCACTTGTGTAATTTGAAAGAATACTATGTTTAATCACAATTATCTCCAACCAACAATCAGCCTAGCCATCAGTCCTGAAGTTAGAGTGTTATATAAAAAGTTGCCCGGTAGAGAGATTCCTGTGTCTAGAGAAAACTAACGTATAGTCCCAAGTTTGCCCCTAAGTGCTGTTGTACGTTTAAACACTGAGACCCTTCGTGTCTGGTCTCAGTTTACTTCTAAGTAAAATGGTGATAATGGCATTCACCCCATAGCTACTGTGAAGATTAGATTATGGGTTCCATTTCAGGACTGTGCTTTGGAATAAAAAAAGACTTAAAAAATGCTGGATTCCACCTCAGGCCATCCCAGCACATTCAGGGCTTGCAAGAAAGTGCTGAGCTAATTCTTATGGACCGATTGTCATGGTGTCTCTTGTTCCTGAACACACGGGCTTATGTGATGTGACACAGAATGAACTTTGTTAATTGAAAATCATTGCACTCCTGGGCACCTGGCTGGCTCAGTCTGTTAAGTGTCCATCTCTTGATTTCAGCTCAGGTCATATGTAGTCTCACAGTTCATGAGTTCAAGCCTGGCTTTGGGCTCTATGCTGACAGTGTAGAACCTGCTTGGGATTCTCTCTCCCTCTCTCTCTGCCCCTTCCTGGCTTGTGCTCGCTTTCCCTCTCTCAATAAATAAACAAATAAATAGATAGATAAACAAACAAACAAATAAATAGAAAATCCTTGTACTCTTAGCCTGGGGGAAGAATGAATACATCTGCCACAGACTGGGGGTCCCGCCAAGGTTATAGCCAGGCCCAAAGTGCTCAAGTAAGAATTCATGCAAGTAATGTATATTATGTTTTAATAAAAAGTTAAGGGGAGAGGAGCCTGGGTGGCTCAGTTGGTTAAGCATCTGACTCTTGATTTCAGCTTGGGTCTTGACCTCAGGGTTGTGAGCTCGGCCCCGTTGTTGGGCTCTGAGCTAGGCACGAAGCCTACTTAAAACAAAAACAAAAAATGTTAAGTGTTATTTGTTTACCAGAGAATAATGTCACAGTAAACTGAGACATGGGGCAAGTCAAAAACCCCGGTTTATATTTTATTTATTTTTTATTTTTTTTCCAAGTTTATATTCTAAAAGGGCTGTAGTGATAACTGCCCCTGACCTTCACCCAACATAGCCATCCTGTCTATACCTTACCCCTGGCCACCTCTGCTTCGGTATCTCTGGGGTCCAGGGGCTCAGTACTTCCCCTTTCAGCTCATTCACTCTTCGGATAACATGTCTTCTGCTATTACCCCCGATTCTTCCACAGGTCTGAACTCTGCCATGTGGAGCCACATAAAAGTCCCACCAGCTTTTCTGTCAATGGCTTTAAACTGTGTTCTAAGTAATCCGCCATTAGTAATATATCACCATTTATAAATTAGAGCGTATTTTTAGCTTATTCTTCTCTGATTTACTTTCCAATCTACATCCATAAATGGGAGAGAAAAGAGTTAAGCTACAACTTCCAGAGAGGATAAGTAGTTGTGTCTGTCATGAGAGCTGGGAGGGATGAAAGGTTGTAGATTACTGTAGCTACACAGCATTTTATTTGCTCAGAGTCAGCTAGCTTTCCTCATCACTATCTAATATTCATTAAGTGCCCGCTGTGCCTGGGGTATTGGATGATGTGGTTAAAAGAGAGAGAGGTATGAGGCCCAATCATGAAATCATGGAGCGTTGGGTTAGATGGTCATGAGAGTTTTTATATTAAAAAGAAATAATTTCAAGAGTGTTCATGTGTTGACATGACAGAACAAAATGCCAACATGGTGAATGGAAGAGACAAGTATATTATCTTCATGGAAATTACATTCTGGTCTCTGTTTACAAATTTTGATGATTTAGTCCCCTGCCCTTCAACCAGAATAAGAGTTGGTTTAGAGGATCCTCATAGGTTACTGGTCCAAGCATTGACTCATCGCTTGAACACACCCACTAACGAGGGAATGTCACAGCTCTGAACTAGGCAAATGAGGTAATCAGGAGTGTCGGTTGTGGGGTCAGACCTGAGCTCAGGGCCGGGCTCTGGCACGTAGGAACTGTGTTTCCTTGGATCAGTTACCAAGGCTCGCTCTAAATCTCTTCATCTTTGCACTACTTTCCCTCCCTGCTTCCCAAGGCTCTGGTGAAGATTCAGTGAGGTCATACGCGTGGAGCACCCATCACAGTATCTCACTGAGTAGCTGCTGCTGTGTTACTATTGCATTATCATAAGCAGAAATTAGCAATGTAAATAAATATTATTGAATTCCTCCATATAGGGGAAACTTATGAGAAATCTTTACATCATCTGATAAGCAAGTGAAGAAAACCTCTTCTAAAATACTTGATAAAGGACCCAAAACATAATCTCTGTTACAAGTAGCCACACTAGAGTCCCTATGACTTCCACCCAGTTGTCTTTTCTCTCTCTCTTCACTGGTGTTCCCTTAGTGATCTCTCCTCTGGATATGAGTTTATTTCTTCAATTCCTCCTCATCAGAGGAAGTCAAAACCTGCCTCCACTTTGGCATACTTCTACCATCACATGTCAATCAGATAAGCAACTCATATTCTACAAATTCGTCCTCACACACCAATGACCAGGTTAAATACCTGAGATTTTTTGCATGTTGAAATGCATTTCCAGTGACACGCATCTCGGTAAGTAATCCCATTCTTTGGAACACCTATTGGAAAAAGGGCTTTTCCACCTTCATTGTCTTCCCAATAGGAAGGGGTTATTCATAAAATTGGATAGATTTCAGGATAATCATGAGAACACATTTACTGGTAAGTAGGGCCATCATGTATTTCAACAGCGGCCAGCAGACAAAGGTGTGTGGGCCAAATCTGGTGGCCTGCTTTTATAAATAAACTTTTATTTGAATATAGCTATACCCATTCATTTATATATTACCTTTTCCTCTCCAACAGCAGAAGTGAGTAGTTGGCAACAAGGATTGAATGGTCCACAAAGCCAAAAATATTTACTATTTAGCCTTTTACATAAGAAGTTTGCTGACCTCTGCCTACGAAGCTTAGCACGTAGTTAGCACCTATGTCACTACAGTGGTGAATTAACCCAGGGCCTGAACAACAAGGATGAGCCTGACATTCTCTCTCTGGCATCCTCTGCAAATTTCCCTGGGCCGATCCTAAAATGGATAGATGGCTATGGTTTATAGCAGAATACAACTACTCCTGTATCCCAGACTGCCACACCATCGTAAAGTCACTCAAGCTTCACCCCAATCCTGAAAAACACCCAGTCTATAATTTGTCTTATTTAACAACCACCATCCTGCATTACACACACATCCCTCAACCACGTTGAACCTTCCCTTTTATTTTCTCTGCAACATCTGGTGTAACCCAGTTATACTGAACTATCATAGCTATCATCCTTCCTTAATTTTGCAAGCTTTCACCTTCTTTCAATGTGTCTGAGGATTCCTGGATCTTTGATCCATTTCTCAGGTGAATGCCCTTCTGTAGGGCGTCTGTCATGAATCTGTATCTTTTGCTGTTTCCATCATGGTGTGTGACAATGGAGGAGGGATGGATTCAGTGTCTCCTGAGAGCTCGGGATACCCTCCGTAAATATGAGAGAACCAAAGATTTGGGGCTAAGAGCTCACATTATAGATCATTAAGAAAGAGGAAGCTAAAGGTTAGAAACAGGCGTCTGTAGTCACAGAGCCATTTCCTAGACAACTTGAACTTCAGCCTCAGGCCCCAGACTGGTGCTCTATTCCACACACTATCCCATTACATTTTGGATTGTAAGGATAAGTCACATTTTTTCAGTAATTTCATTTTCTCTGGCTTTCTTCTAATCCTGGCCACACTGCCACCAATATACTTCCCAGAACCCTTCCCATGACTCTTCCATGTAACTAGCTAGTTTTTGCTACTTTCACCTGACCTTGGAATCTTCTAGAGATCCTGCCTCTAGGTTTATCTAAATTAAATCTCTACTCTTAACCGTTTGTTTACTTATTCCTCTAAGCTCTTCAGTTCGGTTGATAGTTTCTTTCATCATCTTCTCCTGGGCTTGCAATCCTGTGTAATTTGGCATTTTCCATAAATTTGAATAATGTACAACTAGCTTCATCTTGGATCATTATAGATTTTCATAAACAGTGCCAATATCATTATAGATCCCTGTAGAGCTGGGCTGAGCTAATTCTTTTCCTTTTATTGTGGTGAGAACCCCTAATTTTGCCTTTGTCTTTCCCAGCTGGGAGAAATAAGAAGGCCATGAGTGTAGATGACCTGTCTAGCCTCATCTTGCCCATGGATGGTTGAGTGGTGAATAGAAGCTACTTCTCTCCAGCCTGCTGCCTGTTGCCAGGGGAACCATGCTTCCAGATAATGATCTCTCTCCTCTAGGACATCACACCTTGACCGAGGCTTCAGGAAAAGGGCTAGGGGAAGTCACCAGGGAAAATACTGAATTCTACTCTTCATTTTTTCATTGGCAATAGATCTCGGGGTTCCTGCATTAGCTCATTCCTAGCGTTTTCATCACAGTGGCCTTGCTGTTTCTGAATATTCCTAATTTTACTTTTAAGCTGTCCTGTGGGATGTGAGAACACTCTCCCTCAGACTGCACAGCTATCTGACTCACCTCATTCATGCCCTGCTCAAATGTTACCTTATCGGTGGCTTTCCCTGACCACTCTGTTTAATAGAATGACACTCCTACTCACACAGTCTCCAGTTCCCTCCATGCTTTGCTTTCCCCATGTCACTACATGTTCTACTTTTTGCTTATTGTCTGGCACTGGACTGAGAGCTCCAGGAGGGCAGGTGATTTATTTAATTCATTAATCAATTTATTTTTATTAACAAATAATTGAAATAGAACATTGAATAAGTTTAAGGTGCACTCTGTGTTGATTTGATACATTTATTACAATATGATTACCATTTTAGTGTTAGCTAACCTCTATTACATCACATAATGATTTCTTTTTTGTGGTGGGAATAATTAAGCTCTAGTCTCTTAGAAACTTTGAGGTTTATAATATAGTATTGTTGTCAGGTCAGTACTTTAGTCCATTTTGCTCACTGTATTCCCAGTGCCTAGAGCCACATAATGAAAGAGTAATTATGGAGCTGCGGCTGCTGATTTGGTCTTTATACATGGAGAGGATTTGACAATTTTCAGAGAGTTTTCACTTCCTTTATCTCATCTGATTTTCATAAAACCTAAAATTATAATACAAATCAAAACCACAATGAGATACCACCTTACACCTGTCAGAATGGCTTACATTAACAACTTAGGCAACAACATATGTTGGCGAGGATGAGGAGAAAGAGGATCTCATTTGCATTGTTGGTGGAAATGCAAGCTGGTCCAGCCACTCTGGGAAACAGGATGGAGGTTCCTCGAAAAACTAAAAGTAGAACTACCCTACAACCCAGCAATTGCACTACTAGGCATTTATCCGAGGGATACAGGCGTGCTGTTTCAAAGGGACACATGGACCCCCATGTTTATAGCAGCACTATCAACAATAGCCCAAGTATGGAAAGAGCCCAAATGTCCATTGATGGATGAATGGATAAAGAAGATGTGATACACACACACACACACACACACACACACACACACACAATGGAGTATTACTTGGCAATCAAAAAGAATGAAATCTTGCCATTTGCAACTATGTGGATAGAACTGGAGGGTATGATGCTAAGTGAAATTAGTCAGTCAGAGAAAGACAAATATCATATGACTTCACTCTTATGAGGACTTTAAGAGACAAAACAGATGAACATAAGGGAAGAGAAACAAAAATAATATAAAAACAGGGAGGGGAACAAAACAGAAGAGACTCATAAATATGGAGAACAAACTGAGGGTCACTGGAGGGGTTGTGGGAGGGGGGGATGGGCTAAACGGGCAAGGGGCATTAAGGAATCTACTCCTGAAATCATTGTTGCACTATATGCTAACTAATTTCGATGTAAATTTTAAAAAATAAAGAAGAAAATTAAAAAAGAAAAGAAAAAAGAAAAGAAAACCCTAAAACTATTATCACTATTGTCAGAAAAGGAATCTTAACATCAGAAAACAAGTCAATTCTTTCCTTCTTTCTTTCCTTCCTCCCTCTCTCCCTTCCACTCCCTCCCTCTCTCCCCCCCTCCCTTCCTCCCTCCCTCCCTCAGCCCTCCCTTCCTCCCTCATTTAAATAACTAACAATTGAGTGCTTTCCATATACATGGTGCTGTCACATAGCCTGCACCAAGTTCTGACTTTGACTTAATTTCTTAAGCATAGGGTCTTAGGTCAATTACTCAACACCTGAAACCTCACTTGAATGAAAATTCACTTGAAAGATGGAAGATACAAAGAGTACCTGGAAGGTGTCAAGAGGATGAAATTAGATATGTGCAAGCACTCAATACAATACAATGCCTGGCACTGTTAGCTGTTAACTAAATGGTAGCTGCTGCTTCTCCTTGCTCACTATTGTCACTACCACCATCACCACCATCATCATATGACTGCCACCGCCATCACATCATTGCCCTGTCACCACCTACCATCACCAACGTCACTTCACCACCTCTACTGCCACTTCCTGTGCCAGTGTGTGCCAGGCATTGTGTTAGGCACTGTGGCTACAGAACAAAGACAAAAATAGCGATGACCTATAGTTTGTGCTAATTGCCGTATATATCCTTAATCCTCACAGGAACCCTATGAAAAGCGTATTACTTTACACAAGCGGAAGACAGCAGAACTCTGAATTGCAACTATGTCTGCCTGATTATAATGTCCTTGTTCACTGTACTCATATAATTTAGAGAGAGGGGTATTTATATAACTATTATGTTACAGTGTGATAACTGAAGAAAAATAGAGAGGTGCTATGTAAGCATATGGGAAGGCCCCCTCACTAGACTGAGGGAAGAGAGAGTGGTTGAAGAAGGCTTCTCAGAGGAGATGTCATGAGTTGAATCTTGGAAAATGAAAGGGAGCTAGCTGAGGCCTTGTGACTAGCCAATGGCAGAGCAAAGAGTGAGCTCTGTGACCGCTAGTTTGCTCCACTCCACGTTCTCTGTAAAATCCCACTCTGCAACACAAAAATTTTTTTATCTAGTCCCTGATCTCCAGTTGCTCATAAAGACTACTGTTGGCAAAGTGGCGGTTTCACCCTACAGCTAATGAAGAATGCTTTGCCAAGTGCTGTCAGCTGCTCTCAAGCCATTCCCCATGGGATACCATTTATTATACATCTGAAGCAAGTCCATCATCACGATGTGACAACTCCCGATCCCATGCAATTCCTCCCCAAAGAAGGAAAAATTGTAGTTCATGCTGATTCCACAGCTGTTCAGTAGTACACAGGAAAAGAGAGCACTCGGATATCTCTCAGAATATATACAAAGTGGAGAATGTGAGGAAGGCACAGATTTTGACTTTTATATGTTCTGTTTCTTGGTATCAGAGAAAATGAATTTGTTCTTTGAATTCTCTTCCAGATGGTCAAAGGTTGCTTAATGACATTGCCTGAACATCAAGGACTCTGGAAGAGACACTCAAGTGAAGCCTAGAGTAGAATGGGCTCAGGTCCAAGACTTTGTCACCGCAGGAAGGCAGGGTGGCCCTAAGGGACAGAGTAATGTAGGCCGAAGAAAAGTAGGTACAGTGGATCATGTGAATGCCTAGTTCATTGGTCAGTCTTCTCAGCAACTAGCAGAGATCTTGACACAGGGTAGGTATTTCAAAAATAATTGATAGATGAACTAATCAATACGTTGATCAATGAGCCAACTGGTCAACCATGGGAGTCAAAGCAGAGAGGTCAGGCTAGTCATGGCCTGAGTGGCTATGAAAGTTGGTTTGAGATGTTTGGTGTTTAGTCTCTGAATGATGACATGTTTCACTAGAGGAAAGTCCATTCCATCTCAATCCGGGCATCACAAGGATGTGCAGTTCATTCAAGCCAGGAAAACCTGGCTACAGTCTCCTTTCTGCCCACTGGGCAGTCACAGAACTCTTTCTTCTTCTTGCCTGTCTAGCAGAGCCTGACCTGATTTTGCAACAAGTCTCACTGAATGTTTTTGGAAATGCTTGGTCCTGCTGGAAGGTGTGTGCTGTTATGGAAAGGTGGACAGAGGCATCACTGGCTCCTCCCCATGTACACAGCTGGCTTTCCACAGGGGAAAACTCATCCCCCAGACCACACTGTCCTCTTGCTATCTCCACCTTCACTCCCACCATGCACCTGGGTTCAACATGGTTTTTCAGAGCAAACTTTGAACAAAGCAACACAATATCGTATTTGCCAACTTGGAAGGTTCTGCAACCTACCAGTTCTGACCTTCTCACTGGTCAAATGGGGAAACTGAAGGGGCAGGGTGAGTCCAAACTTACACTGTAAATTGGGCCTAGAACCCATATCTCTGGATTCCTATTCACAGGTCAGTTTTGCTCTTGAGTGTTCCACACAGACTTTAAGACTAGAATCTTGAAACTTTGTACACCCCATTATCCCCTGGATTAAGTGGTAATAAAAGTGAAAATATCCAGAGACTCTTAGAGCCTAGAAATCAGTACTTTTTGACAAGTGTACCCTAATAATTTAGGTACAGGGTGGTCCATGGACCACATTTGAAAAACTTGGATTTCAAGGAATTTTCTACCTTCACTTATCGACCTCATCTTACAGATGAACAAACTAAGGCTCAGTAAGGTGAGGTGGCCATATAGCAATTTAATTGCAAGGGCAGGACTAGAACCCAAGTGTGGAGAGTGAGATTCCCCAAAGCGGGGATGGCATTAAAGAGCCGACTCACAATGAGAAAGTACATTCATTTTCAATTTCCTTCTAATCCTTTGATCAAGTAAAAAAGAAAATCTCAGTTTTATGCTGTCTTTAAGACTTCTCTAACAATTATTAATCTCCACAGCCTACCACTATCTTTTTATTTTAAACAAAAAGGGAGCAAGAGTCCGGCTCAGAACCCTTTGTAGGTGATGGATAGAATATGATATTGTTCTATTATCTTTTTACTTTTATAGTTTCTACCTATTAATGGCAGATGATACTAGTTTTTTTTTCTTTGTTGTAGTTCATAGGTCTCATTTTTAAATAAAAGTATAATTGTATATAAAGAGGCAAATGAATGCACACATATGATAAACACACAAAGACAGGGGAAGGACTGAAGCTTAAGAAACAGTGATATAAGCAAACCTCATGAGAGAGTAACAAAGTGGCCAGAAACAAGGGAATTAGCCAGTGGTCCAGGCAGCACTCAGTACCAGGCAGTCTCGTGGCAAGGAAGACATCTGACATGATAATTTTAGAATACACCAGGCCTGGGTTTCATGAGGAAGGATCACCTATGCTAGGAATAACATATTTTAGTAGTACAGCTTACAGGTTAGATAGACTTTAGACTTAGGGGGAAATCACAATCATAAATAATCCAGGGGAACCAGGGGAAAATGATAGGAAGATTACACATATATCATATTCAGGTACCTGTAGGATGTGGCTCCTAATTGTTTAGGGAAATGGAACGTGGCTTATAAAATTTATTTATTTTAGGGGCGCCTGGATGGCTCAGTTGGTTAAGCATCCGACCACAGCTCATGATGTCACAATTCGTGAGTTTGAGCCCCTCATTGGGCTCTGTGCTGACAGCTCAGAGCCTGGAGCCTGCTTCAGATTTTGCGTCCCTATCTCTCTCTTCCCCTCCCCACTCATACTCTGTCATTAAGCAATTTAAAATTTATTTTGAGAGAGAGAGAGAGAGAGAGAGAGAGAGAGCGCACAGTGGGGGGAAGGGCAGAGAGAGAGAGAGAGACAGAGAGAGACAGAGAGAGACAGAGAGAGAGAGACAATCCCAGGCAGGCTCCTGACTGTCAGCATGAGCCCAATGTGGGGCTCAATGTCACGAACCAGGAGATCATGACCTGAGCAGAAATTAAGAGTCAACACTTAACTGACTGAGCCACCCACATGTCCCAGAATATGACTTTCAAATCAATTGGTGGAGACCCAGTCTGAAGAGAGGGACAGGGACACACTGTGTGAACACAAGTGTCACACACAAAGGCTGGCAGGTGGCAGTGGGGTGGGGCTTATAATCTGCAAGTTCAAGTGGAACAAAGCCCAAATCTCCTGGATATCAGCAGGCCTCCCTGAGGGATGCTAATATTGATCTGTGTGAATGTTGTGTGAGCTAACCAAGAGCCATGTTCTGATACCATGGGGTGAACCTGCAGGCAGGCCAGGCCTAGAGGGGGCAGGGGACAGGGTGATGGCTGAGCAATCAGTCGCTGGGGGAATAGACACATTTTAAAAGAGCATGCCACTTTGACAACCTGCTCTATTCATTCTCTGCTTCATGCTGCTTCCCCTAGATCTTACTGTCCTAGTCATAATAGATCACCTTAAAATGTCATGGGGTATATATACCCTTTAAATGAACAAACTTTAT
Source organism: Panthera leo (assembly GCF_018350215.1). Classification (NCBI taxonomy): domain Eukaryota; kingdom Metazoa; phylum Chordata; class Mammalia; order Carnivora; family Felidae; genus Panthera; species Panthera leo. The sequence continues at coordinate 193,340,019 of NC_056679.1, forward strand.
GGTATGTAAATTATATCAATAAGACTATTTAAAAATGCCATGGGAATGGGGCCTCTTCTGGACAATGTGCTCAGGGAAGCATGATTCCCCCACCATTCACCATCTCTGGATATTTCAGGAGCACCAGCTCACCTCATCTTTTCTTTCCTGTCAATACTCATCCTGCCGTTGTTGAGTCCCTCCCATCGGTTTCCTCCTACCTCCGTGGTCCTCGCTGTCCCTCAGCACTTTGGGTGATGATGAAAACAGATCAATGTCTCAGTCTTCCCAGACCCTGAACCAGATGTTTTTGCCATTCACTGCACCACCTCCCGGTCTCTTCTCTCCTCTCCTCTGTAGATTCCCTCTTTTCCAGCAACACTCTGAACTGTCTTTCGTCAAATCGCAGAGCTAGTGAGAGCACAAGGTGTTAGATGGGGCTAGGATAAAGAAGCCTCAGTTTTCCGGTGATTATTAAAGGAACAAAACAAAACAACAACAAAGCAACCTGTTGTCCTTTGATTTCTATCAACTTGCAGAAAAAAAGGCTGGGAATGTGGTTGGTTCATAGCACTGGCACCTCCGTCCTCAACTTGAACTCATGACTCTACTGGTTGAATATGCATTTGGGTACAGTGTTTATCTATATATTAAAAAAAATTAATGCTTATTTTTCAGAGAGAGAGAGAGACAGACAGAGCATGAGTGGGGAAGGAGCAGAGAGGGGGGAGACACAGAATCTGAAGTAGGCTCCAGGCTCTGAGTTGTCAGCACAGAGTCCGAAGCAGGGTTCAAACTCATGAATTGTGAGATCATGACCTAAGCTGAAGTTGGACATTTAACCGACGGAGCCACCCAGGCACCCCCCCCCCCTCAATGTTTATCTATCTTGAAACCACTGACTCCCTGGTGCTGACACCAGGGCCCTCATGCTATTATGAAGTCCCTTATAGACGTGATTACAGAGGTAGACTGCCAGAGACCTAAAACACAATTGCAATTTATTTCTGTGAATCACCTTTCACACTAAAGACATCACAGACAATGCATCAGCAGCAGCACTGAGGGGGACCCAGGCAATGAGAGGCAGAAAGCAGGAGACACACAATAGCTTGACTGGAAGACTGTGGAGTTGGGGTGGGGGAGGGAGAGCTAGGGGCATGCAGAGAATGAAGAATGCTTTTGCCAATCAGACTCCATGGGGCCCTTCTCTAGGCCGGTCTGCAGGGGATAAATCATTAGTTTTCCACAGGGCCTTGATATTCAGGGCTGGGTCTCTGGGTTTCTGCCGAATTCCAGAGCTGGGGTTTGCTTTGCAAAGCTTGTTTATGTTCCTCTTATGTGTCAGGAGCCAGGGATGCAGAGTGAAGCAGACATCCTCTCTTTCCTCACACAGTTTAGAATCTACTGGCATACACCGTAGGGGGGTTGAAAGAGGACAGTAGGTATCACTGGAAGGTTTGAAGGCTACCTGGTTCCCAAGGTGTCCCACTGCTCTTAAATTCTCAGGTGTCCTGCCCACCAATCAGGCCTGGGGAACCTCTCTCTCTCTGAGATGAGTAGCATTGATATTTTTATTTTACAGTTTGAGGAATCTGAGGTTCGGAGAGAGTAATTAACTTATCCCAGCTCTGTCTCTTAGCAGAACTAGTATTAAAACTCAGACCTTCTGATCTCAGGACCCTTGAGCTTGAGCCAAAAAGGTGACCTGTCTCAATGAAGGCATTGGCAGTAGCGATGGAGAAGAGAGAACTGACTGGAAATATTAAAGAGGTAGAAAAATAAGCCTGCTGCCCTTTCTCTGCAACCTCAAGCTAGTTAAGAGGTTAGCAGGAAGAGGTGGTGTGACGGAATGAAGCAAAATGTTTCTAAAAGGAATGTGAACCCCAAATTAAGGTTTTTCTTCAACACCATGTTGGTTGAAATTTTCACTCAGCCCAGAGGATCCTAACAGCCAGTGCTGAAGAAACAGAGTGCAAATTAATGGACTCTATTCAACAAAATTCGGTAGGGTATCTATTATGTGAAGTGGACTGTACTTAGATGCCTGGGCTGGGGGAGGAGTTGGGGAGGAAGAAGGCAAGTGACAGAAGATCCCCAGATGAACATGATAAGGTCTCTTTCCCCCAAAGGAGCTGCCAGTCTAAGGAGAGAGACAGTCATGCATACAAATCTTGCTCATTAGGACAGAATAATAAGGGGTATCATGGAGGGAGGCTTATTCTTGTGAGGTTGGGGATCCAGGAAAGCTTAGTGGTGGGAATTAGATCTAAAGTTATCTTCGAGGGAAAATTAAAAGTCTTAAGTGGAGAGAGGGAAGGGTGAAGACAAAGAGAACAGAAAGACATTGCTGGCAAACTGAGTAGCTTGATCTGAGGTGCAGAAGCAACAGAGTAAGAAGGGAGATGTGGCTCTGGTTGAGAACTCAGATGTGAGCTGTGGCAAGGCTCAGGAGGAATATGGAAGGACAAATGTGATAGGACGGGGTCAGAGTCTGCTGAGCCTTGAATGTTACGGTGAAGACTTGAATTCATCATGAGTGTAACAATGGGTGGTATGGTAGATCTGTTTTAAGGTGGTGATCTGGACGGCATGAATAGGAATAGATTTGGTTGGTGGCAGGAAAAGCCTAGAAGCAGAGGCCAGTTAGGAGCTTTCGTCAGTACTGCCAGCTGCAGTTGTTGGAAGGATGACAGAGTCAAATGTTGGTGACAGTTCAAAGAGATGGATAAGGGGTAAAGAAGACTCAAAAGACTCCGATTCTCTTTCCGGGTGACTCAGTGGACTACGGCACCATTTCTGAGTTCGGGGAGAAAGGACAGAAGAAAGTGGAGGTAAAAATTATCACCTTGGATTTAGACATGAATAATCAATGACCAGCTGGCCTTTGTAGACACTTATTTAATATTGGGAATGGATGCTTTAGGTAGGGCTCCCTGGAGACCAAGAAGTAAAAGCTGCTTATATTCACATTACTCACCTTCCAAACACTGATTCGGTGAAACAATTTGAATAATTTATGTACTTCTCTACCACTAATCTGTTTGGCTGGCTAGAGAATGATGTTCCCAAATCGAAAGTGAAAGCGTTCAATCCACCATATATGCCAATTAACCCACTGATACAATAGATACAATAGATACAAACCACACCTCTGACCGCCCTGGATCATCTACCCAATGCACTAAAAGACTACCCCAATTCTTAGATGTGCAATGAAATGAATAATAGTGATAGATGGTGGGTCAGCAGCAGTACTCTGTGCACATGTTCAACACTCTAAATTTACAGAGCAGTTTGCATCCACTTGCCTGATCCTAACAGCCCATTAAAAATGGCCTATGCTTCTTTAGAATGTAAAACCCATGTGCCATTCTCCATCCCGTAGAGCTTTTGATACACTCTACTAAGGTGGATATATGAACCCAGTGGAGAAATTTCTTGGTTCATAAAGAACCTACCCTCTGCTGAGCCAGAAAGACTTCTTGAAATGTTATTTCCAAGTATTAAGGCAAAAAAAAAACCCAACAGATATAATAATTTTCTAACTGTGAAACCATGTGATAAGGTTGAATAACCTTTTTCAAATATGCTATGCCCCTTCCCCTGAAGACACTGATATGTATCCCACAGAGGTCAGACATTTATCTGACCCCTTGATTAAGACTGGCCAGAGCTATGAGTTCTCTTTCATAGAAGCCCAAGAAAAAGCATGGCTTACCTGGGGTCACACTACCTGCAATGATGATCCCGAGGTTCCAGCCACAACCTGACACCGTCTTCCCATGAGCAACTGACAATATATTACCATCTGTGTATTTACCAGTTACATTTCCAGGCGAGAAATCTTTATTATTCCATTACTGAAGGGGTTTATGAAATGAAACTGAACATGCAAGATTTTCCAAGTTGCTATTACTAAGGTTTACTGAAGCGTTTTCTCTTTTAGTTGGCCATTTTGCTTTCCTCACACACTTTTTTCAGCTTGAATTTTTAAGGACTACCCCCCTCCCAGGATCTGCCAATAGATCCAGACTACTTCACAGCCCCTTCTCCCTGGAGGAGCATTTATCAGTCAGTCTTTCAGCTAAACCTTCACTTGACAACACATGCTAAAGTCAGGTAACCACTGTTCTCCAAGACAGGCTGGCCTGCTAATTATACCCCTTGGAATTTAAGCTTAGGAGTAAAGTTAGGAGTAGAGGTACAGAAAAAGAGAAGTGAGTGTCTTCTCCCAGCTTGCTTTGAGACATGATAAACATTTCAAGGTTTGGTGACTGTCCAAGGCAAGCACCAGGGAAGTCCCCAAACCTTCAGAGGACTCCCTGTCACAAATCAAGGGTAGAAATACCTTGACCTGGGGGCAAAGGTCCTTGGTCAGTCCCTACACTATGGAATTTGACAGACTTTGATTCTATTCCTAGGTCTGCATAGGTGACCCTGGTACGTCCTTCTTCAGTGAGCTTCAGAGAGAGAGCTACTCAGTTCTAAATAGGTATTATAATAGCCCAGATCTGAAGACTGCTGTAGGCATTAAGTGAGATTATGCACAGGATGTGTTTAGCAGAGTATCTAGCACTTGTATGGCAGCTATTTTGACTGTTGCCACTTTCTAGCCAAATATCTTCTGCCTCTTTACTTTTTTGCCCGTGTACATTCAGTGTTTCTCCCTAGAATGGACTTTCGCATCAGTATTGCCAAGATTAGAAATCCAACCATCCTTCAAGGATCAGCTCAAATGCTCCCTCTCCAACACAGCCTTCTCTGTTACCCCCTCCCCAAACTCATGAGAATCTTGCACCTTGAGCACTGATTGGTACTGGTCTGACCTTGTCATGTCATGCTGTACTTTTTCTTTGAGTCAGCAATTCAACCCCTCGAGGTACTTGAGGGGAGGTGTTATTGCCCTATACTATTTATTCATTTCCACCGAGCTCTGATCTTCTCCAACTGTCACACTCATCACATCTTATTGTGATTTAATATCTATCTCCCCAGCAGAGAATGGAGTTGTATCCCCAGTGCTTAGCAAATGGTGGGCATCCAGTGGACACTGGTTTAAGGAAGGAATGAGTGAAAGGTTCTGTCAATATTTTTCTGTCTCCCACAGTGCCCAACAAATACTAGATCCCCAATATTTGTCTAAAGACAAACTCATTATGTGCAATGGGAGGATTCACAGACTCAAATGTCTTTGGGCACCAAGTGGGTAGCCAGAATGAGTGAAAAGGCCTAATAATTACATAATATGAAAAACATTGAACAATTGCTAACTACAAGAGGAACATATCCCTTTTCTAGAAGAACTCACATGCAATTTTTAAAAAAAAACTGCTTGTCAAGCAAAAACACATTTACGGGACAAATTGTTCCTGCCGTCTACTCTTCTATGACTTTTGCGCTAGGAACTGAGTGAGGTTCCTGACCCACAATGCTTAGAAACTTATATTAAATAGAGACAATATACATTTGACATGGATGGGGAGCATGTGTGTGGGGTATCCCTTCTGTTCTTTTGGGGCCTCATCTGACCTTTATGAAAGCCTCTCCTGGCACCCATGAGAATCTTCAACTATATTCCTGCTTAAAACTCCTTTTATGTAAATTCTCAGATAAATAGCAAGTTATAACTTTTGCACATTCATTTATAAGTGGTCAGTAAATAATTATTATATGAGTCCTTTCTGGGTAATTTATCAGTTCAAAGTAGCAATCCCTTCAACCAAATGGAGAGGTAGTAACAGGGAGGATTATAGCCTGGAGAATAGGTAAATTTCATTCCAGGAGAAAATCTTAGACAGTAGGAAGGCTTCATGGTATAGATATGTCCACTCACATCACATAGCACTTCCAAATAAGCTTTCTCTTCTTGTAGTGAGACAGATCGGGGCTCAATAGTCTCCAAGACTCTCTGAGAGTGGTGGATAAACAGGTCAATGCATCTAGCAGCAGATTTTGCAGAGGAGATTAGTAAAGGTAGAAATATTAGAAATGGATTCATTTTCTACAATTAGGTTTCTGGTGAGAGGCTGCCATTTTTTCTTGTTGCAGCCCCTCCAAATCTGTTGTGAGCCAATGTACAAGTATGGGTCCAGCATGTGTAAAGGAGCACTCTATGTTCAGAAGTAGCAACCCCAGTTCTCTTCCCTAGAACCATCTGATAGGAGGACCCCCAAGCCTGTGGCCCATACAGGAGGGCAGACATGCCAGGAGAAATGGACCAGAAGGAGAACAGGCAGATCCTGCCCTCACTCCCACTCCACTCCACAGGAGGCCCTGGTAGGACACATAACCCCGTGATTCCTGCCAAAGAACAGGCAAAGAGAATCAGGGACCTAGCTCTATCATTATGAGTATATAAACCACTCCCTTTTCTGAGACCTAATTGTTTATCTGTGTTAAATATGGGGCAGGGCAGGGTAGGGAGGGTTGGATTTGATAAACTCTAAGGGTTCTTTTAGTTCTGACCCTTCACAACTCAATGTTTTCTAGCTAGGCTATTGTTTATGGGGTATAAGTAGCAGGGGATAAATGACCTTAGGACTTTTAAGGTACCTCAGGAGAAATCTAGAAACTCATTTTGGTTCTGAGTGAAACTGTTCATTTGGTCTTTAACTGGCACTACCACGAATATTTTAATTTCCCCAATAGAAGTGCATAATGATCTTCTACTCTCTTCTGACCATTGAACTTTGTCTTTTCTCCTGGTAGCCACCACTCTCCAATACTCACACATACACAGGTGCACACATGTGTTACACACACACACACACACACACACACACACACACACACACACACACCATGTCAATTCTTGCCTCCATGTCAACCCTGGTTACCCCCAATTTGGAATGCCCTGAACACTGCGAGCCAGATACTACTCATCCTGCAAACACTGGAAACTTTTCTCTGACTGCCCCCATCTACCACAGTCTCCCTCTCCTCTGAATTCCTATCAGACTCACATGATTTGTAGCCAAGTTCTTACACGGCTCTGTTCAACCTACCATGGCCTCTCAGGCCCTCTAGCACCTGGCCTTGTTTGCCTCAATGACACCGTTGCCTACTACTCTTCCCTCCTTGTGCTCAGTTTGTTTTAGTCATGTGGGTCTTCTTTCTAGTCTTCGAATGCTCCTTCCTGTTGGTGCCCATAGCCATGCACTTGCTACCCTCAGTTCCCAAATCTTGGCATGATTAACAACTCGTCATTACAGATCCTTAAGTCAAATTTTACCACCTCGCTCCCTGACTGCCCTTCCTAAATGGCCAACTTTCCTCTCCTCTAACACTCTATTCTATTCCTTTTAACGTTTGTCTCCTAGTACTTAATCACTATCTGAGTTTTATTATTAATGGGTTTATCTACAATTCATCTTTCTTCTGACTCAACCCCAAGAGACTATAAACATTAGGAGAACAGAGGGCTGCCTTGATCATCCCTCCGTTCCTCATTTCTAGAACAGTCCCCAGCATATTGCAGGTGAACATTTTCTAAATAAATGATTGAATGCCCTCAATCACTCATGTGTTTATGAATTAGATGCCTAGAAAGATTGTAGCTTTCTCAAGAGCAGGGCCTTATCTACATTTAGGTGGGAGCATATAAATACATATGGATCATTTCAAATGAGAAAATTTGATAACTACTAGTCTAGGACTATCTCAAGGCTAAATTATTCAAGAAATCACAAATGGGCCAAGGAAGAAAAATATGAAGCAATCAGACTAGTGACTTTAGCAGAAAGTTTGCCAGACAAAGGATTCAAGGTTAGTAATCAGCAAGTGGCCATGAGAAAACTACTCAGCTTTGCAGGTTTCAGTTTCTTGTAAAATGGATATAGTAATAAGTGCAGTGAAACTTAACAGGATAAAGAGTGGGAAAATCCTATACAAGTTGCTATAAGATGGAGTGAGTGGTTACAGGTCCATTAATCATCTGTCTTGTGGGCAAATAGATTGGTGATTGTGCCTCGTTAGGCCATGGTATTAAAGCCTGCTTGTGGGGGCGCCTGGATGGCTCAGATGGTTAAGCTTCCAACTTTGGTTCAGGTCGTGATCTTGAAGTTTCTGGGTTCAAGCCTGCGTCAGGCTCTGAGCTGACAGCTCGGATGAGGTAGATGGAAGAGGACCCGCAACACTGTTGGCGTCCCACCTGAGCACTCACAAATCAAAGTCGGACATGGTCAAACATTCCAGAGATTGCACGGAGCTCCTTTGCTCCCCCCACTGCAGGCAGGCAGATGGTTGGGCCATAGGGTGCTAGACAGGAATGCTGAAGAAAGGTAAATGGATTCCTACTCCTCTCTGGCTTAAGTCCTAGCCCTAAGCAGGTGCTTAACAGCTCTGGGTGTATCACCTTTTAAGAGAATCCCTAGGACAGCAACTTCCCCTGGCTGCCAGTGAGGAAACCTATGGGAAGTTATTCAGACAGGGAGAGAGATGGTTAGATTCTAGAGATACAGAACAAACTCTCTGGGGTTTCATTCCTATGAGTGCATCAGTTCTCAGGAATAAAAGAATGCCCCTTGTTTTACAAAAGGGAGAAACAGAGGTAAGGGGAGACGTGAACTTGGTAACAGGCACACATCAAGATTGAGAACTGGGCCCTGAGCTTGAATTCAGGTCTTTGGACTCTCAGTGTTAAAATTATTTTTACCACTGCGTGCTCCCTCTCTGACTCACATCATAAGGCACATACTTCTGCCCCATCAGTCAGCTGTCTGAAAGGAGTCCCATTGTCATGGGTGGGACCAAGCAAGAGCACAGACATCCTGAATTAATAATGGGTTAGGTTAAATATTTACTAGACTATAAGCTCTCAAGGCCCCCAGATCATTGTTTTGTTTTGTGAAATGAAGCCATATATCCCAGAGGTTAAGAGACAAAACTTTGATTTCAGACCAACCTGGACTCAATTCTCAGTCCTACTAGTTAAGATTTATGTTAATTTGGATAAGTGACTTATCATCTCTGAACATTAGCTACTAAATACTATCACTATCTTTATATCAGCAACTCGAAGCAAAGCATAACATCTCAATAATTAGTAGGTGCTCAATAAACACTCATTATAATGAGTTGCCCATCACTACCTTTCTGGCTACCCTTCTGATTTGCCACTGTCCTGTAACCCTTATCTCTATTTCGGTAGATCTAGTCGATTCGACCTGGTTCTGTGGGCAGAGTTTTCCAGGAGGCAAAAGGAACGTATTTCATCTATCAGCATCTCTCTCTTTATGTTTATTGCACACCAGGTGAGTCAATTCTATATTGTGTTGACATGTCAGGTGTGCTGTCCAATCTACAGTGAAGATGAATCGGAACATTTAAAATAATCTCTCTTCTCTTCAGACCAGGGACGTGAGGTTTTGTCAGTGGACTTCTTATCCCCCAAAGGCTCTATTCCTCTCCCCTTTTTAATACTGAAATCAGAGAGGTTTACTGACCACATGCAGTCCTTCTTTTTCAACAAATAATCAGTGGGCACCCCCTGTTAATAGACCTGGTGGGTTCTAATGGTGGAAATACAGTTGTGAGGGAGACAGACATGGTTCATAACTTAATTGAGCTTACTATGTGGTAGAGAAAGATGAGGAGCAAGCAATTACATAAGCAGTGGTCTGATTTCCATGGTAAGTGCTTCTAAGGAAAAGCGTAAGATGCTTATGGGCTAACGTGAAGAACCTAGCCTGGGCAGGGAGTCAGAGAAGGGCTCCCTGAAGAAATGGCACTGATGCAGAGCTGGAGGGATGAAGAGGGGTTCGCAAGGTGAAGAGGGGAGGTGGAGGTGAGTGCTCTGAACAGGCAGACCCACCATGTGGGGTCCTGAGGTGGAAGGAGCTCTGCAGGGCTGAGGTGGGGAGAGGGCAGTGGTGCGAGGCTGCCATGGTAGGTGGGGCATGCAGGCCCTGTTAAAGGGTTGGATGCTTGCAAGAGGAGGCCCTCAGAGGGCTCCAGGGAGAGGAAGTGACATGATCAGGGACTTTAGAGATTAAAGGTTCTGCTCCCATTCACATTTCACAGACTAAAAAAAAAATAGCATTCAGAAAACCAGGAAAGGGCTTTCTCGAGGTCAAGCTAGTAAGTGGCAACAAAAGATCTCCCATTTCCAAGTCCAGTACTCCTCTTGATATCCCACACAGCCTCCCTCTGCTCTAAGTTTCCTTGAAATGGTGAAGGCTTTGATGTGCCCAAGACAGGTAAGCTCTCATGACCTGCGTGTGGGAGACCATCTCCTGAGAAACCTCCCCACAGCTGCCTGTTGGCACCCACTGGGCCTCAGGGGGTTTGCAAATATACTGCAGTGTGTCCTGGGGCTCTGAGGATGACCAGCCAGCAAGCTAAGTCATTCCACGGTGTTTAGGGATTGGCCTCCAGTGTGGTTCCAGATTCTGTTCCCCACAGTTGGCTAGGGAAAGACAGCTTTCCTGTTTCTGGGAAAAGAAAAAAAAACCAGGAGACCATGGGCTTTTTAGCATCCCACCCATGCCGAGTTAGACCCAGGACAGAAAAGTGAGCAAGCAGAGTCTTAGTAATGGCTTAGAGTGAAGACGGTTTCTCTTTCTCCCAGAGAGAGGCAGGGTCTCCAACTCCTCCTGGGAGATCCCTTTCTTCAAGGTGGGCCCTGCTGGCTTCTGCTCAAAATAGCTCCTCCACTGGCAGAGGAGAGGGAGAAACACCTCCCACCGCCCCCACCCCTGCCCTCACAAACACCTACTTTCACAAGCCAGCATTCCCGCCGGGCTCCTGCCTGGCAAGTCCTCTCATCCCCAAGGGCCTGCTAGGCTTTCCTCTAAGCCCTATAGATACAAATGCACCACACGTGCCTCGTTAGGTGATTCTGTTCCCCTTTGGCCTCAGCATGGGCTCACCAGACACATTATCCCAGCAGCAGAGTGACGGGGGTGCTTTCCACCCTCACAGCCCCATGCCTCCTACTCTTTCTCAGGCAAATCAGAAAACAGGCCAATTTTCAAAGCTCCCTCCTGCACATGGTGATTTTGGCTATCCAACAAAGTTCGGGAAAGCTTTTTCAAAAGAACAAAAGCTGTTCAAAATTCAACACATTGTTATTCAGAAGAAAAAAATAAAGGTTTTGTTCATCGAGCCCAGACCACCTTCCCCCACCATCCTCCTCATTTATGGAAACCTTGTGTGTCGCTAGATTCTCAACCCCCCTGCGAAGGCTTGCCTGAGCTCCTCAGTCCCTAAGAATTTCCCTTTCTTTTAACTCCATAAATACTTTTCTGGGCCAAGCCCTAGCACCTTTAGAGCCTCAGCCTCCTCATTTGTAAAAGGAGTTATACCACCTACCTCATAGGCACTTCAGAGACACAGAATGTAAAGAACCTGGGGCCATGATGAGCACTTGAGTTGGCATTTAGGTAAAAGGTGTCCCAGTCACCTACTCTTCAGAATTCCTACTTTATGGGGTGAATTCTGTCTCTGCAGCTCCACCTAGGCAGGATTTCTTTTGGGCCTCTGTAACCCCTGGTAGGAAACAGTAGACCCTGAATTCCGGATAAACTAGTAGGAAAGAATGGCTTACCCAGCGTCTCCCGTCAGCACCTTCACTTAAAATGGCTGCAAAATGGTCTCTATGACCAAGAGAGACAAGAGGAATATTGTGCTCTTCCAACCTAATGGACAGCAAGAGAACACCAACCATCTGTCCTCAGAGAAGATGGCTAGGGACTCCTGGTCTGACTGCCAAGACAAAGAGGTAGGAAAGAAAGCCTTAATTGGTTTGCCCTGCCAATGCCTCATCTTAATTTCATCTCCACTCTCCATGAAGGGCAAGTCCCCACTTAACACCTGGAGAAACATGGGAGGGACTAGAAGGAACCAAGTTTCCCATTTCCTGGGCAACAGAAATGTGCAGGCATGGCTGGAGGTCGGGATGAAGGGAGTTCACATATCGTTTTGGACACAGCAAACAATTTGCAATAAGAAAGCCCGGGTTCTAGGCTCATCTTTGCCTGGGATTTGTTGCACGATCCCTGGCAAGTCATTTTCCTTCTCTGGTCCTTTGTTTGCCCAGACAAAGGATGAAGGCATGGATAAAATCAAAGGTGACATAAAATTTGGTGTATTTTGTTCAGCTGGCAAAATGTTTCAAAAAATTTGAATCACTTACCAATATTAAACACTTGACTACTTTCAAATAAAAATTCAGGTTTTCAGCTTCCCTTGAAAAATCCCGAGGTTTGGCATTCACGGGTGGCCACAGGAGGCCGGAGGCCAGTGGTAGCTGCCCTCATTTGGTTGAGATATGTATTCTTCAGTTCCCATGATCCTCACATCACTCTCTCAGGCTCCTCAACATAGAGGCTGTCTTGTGTGTCTGCCATTTATCATTACTCTTATTTTTGGGGGGTCACTCCATCACATTATTAGTCCAGCCCCAATGGGCATTTGAATTTGGGGCCCCTGACCTGAGGATCTTGGTTTAGCTTTTTGGTGTTTCCTGTTCTGGAAATAGTCTGTAGAGTCAATGCCTGCAATCAAATATCAGCACTACATCCATACTTGTGTTGTATGACCTTGAGCAAGCACCTTCAGTTCATGAGCTAATGAGGGAAAAAACAGTCCCCACTGCATAAAGGTATGGCAAGGATTAAGTCACACAATTTTTAAAAACACTTAGGCTAGGATATGGAAGATTCTAAGAAGGGTTTAGTAAATGCTAATAAGGGTTGTTAGTAACATCCGAATTTTAAAACATCATGAAGCTGACTTTTCACACGTCCAGGCTTGTCAGGTCCAATGTGTGTCCAACTACACAAGCCCCAGCATCCAATGTTCCTCTTTGAAAGATTTCACAGAACATTGTCAGAGATCACCTCATGGATCCCTTGCAGCTCCAAAGTTCTATGACATTCACCACGGGTCTCAAGGCAAATGCACAGAGGGGCCAGGCAAGTGTCATGAATAAGGGAGGTAGGCTAAGCTGGGAAGCCTGTGTATCCTTCAAAAGACAGTCGCATTTAGTGTTTTTAAAGCACTGCTTGCCCACTGCAGGCCAGCCTAAGCTCTTAGGCCATTTCAACCCCAATGGATCTTCTAGGATGAGGTGGCTACAGAGGGAGATTGGGGGTATGGGTGTCTTGGAAAGGTCACAGGGAGAGATGGTACTTAGGAAAAGCCAGGCAGTTCAGGGAGTTTTATCGGACCCGAACTCTGGATCCATTCCTTGTTATGCCAAAAGTTCATTTTCCTCTCTTGAAATCCCTTCACCTTTTCTCAAGAAACTTCTGTCTCAGCTTTCTGAGAGCCATGGCCTCATTTAAAATGTTGTGAAAGAAGGTGATGGAAGCATCGGGTTTCTAGGCTGGTGAATTTTTTATTTTTATTTCTTCATTGACATGGTTTAACCTTTGCTTTCGGCAGCTAACGTATTGCTCAAATAAAGTGAAAAGAGGGGCTAGGGCGAGGAACCACAAGGGCTCTCGAGAATGACTTTGCTGACGGAAAAACATGCTTTCAGCCGTTCTTCTCACCACAATCTGTGAGACTCAGTTCTGCAAGTCTGCAGTCTACTATTCCCTAACACACATGAGGGGATGCCAAGGCCAGAAGAGAATGACATACCTCGCACCTACCCGGCAATTCAGCTCAGGGCAGAAGTAGGAGGCCAAGATAGGCAATGTCAAAACACAGATTCTCATCAGTTTTTGAAGAGAGAATCTCCAAGTATGGACTTCTAGTCTGGACCTTGCCCCATACTTACTACGTGACCCCCGGCATACTGTCAGACTACCAGAGTTTCAGACTCCAGGACGGGGAAGTGTAGATAATACAGTACTTCCTTACAGGGGTGTTCAGAACATAAAATGAGATTGTATATCTCAAGTGCCTGCATGTATAGACTGGCCAATACATGGGAATATTTACTACTATTACAATTGTAACTACTACTGCCTCTACCCAGTAATTTTCTGCCAACTGGTCCTCCGTCTTTTACTTACATATACCCCTAGTGATGGAGAGTTCAGGACCTGTTGAGGCAGTCCATTCTTTCGCTAAATATAACAATTTTCTTCCTTGGGTAGAAACAAAATATGTCTCTGAGGTCTGCAACATCTCCCTTAAGTTACACCTTAAAGTCATCAGGCTGTCCTGAGAATCTGCTCTGTGCCCCAAACTGTGTAAGGTTTGGTTGGGGAGATAGAGAAAGAAAAAGACACGGTCCTAGCCTGGGGCTCAGAGTTGGACTTTAGAGGTATGATGAATACATAGAAAGCAGCCCTCACCTTGGTTTGCTGGGCCACAAAGGATTCCTTGAGGGAGGAGGGGCCCAGGCAGGACCATGGTCTATGAGGACCCATGTGATCTGCTCCTTCCTGCTCCAACTATGTGGGCTTCCTTTCCGTTTCTTGAATCTTCCCGACTTGGACCCGCCTGAAAGCCTTTGCGCTTACAGTCCCCTCTGCTAGAATGTTCTTCCCTGTTTTTAGCCCAGGACTGATTCTTGTTTACCATCCTCTGCTCGACCCTCTCTGAACGTCCTAACTGAAGGATCCATCCCAGTCCAGCCCAGCATCTCCATCACATCACTCAGTTTTATTTTCTTCTTGCCTTTTAATATGATCTGATACGAGCAGTTATCTGTTGATTTGCCTATTGCATGTCTCTCTGCAACCCAAATAAGAGCACAGATTCTGTCTGCTCACCAATGCATTCTTACCCCCCCACCCCCCCCCCAGCATAGTATATGGCCCATCATGGGTGCTCAATACCTATTTGCCAAATATTTCTTGAAAGATGTGAGAGACTAGACAGAGTCCCTTCCAAGTCCAGACATATCTTCCCATCTCCATCTCCCATCACAAAGTCTTTCCCTCCCAGGGGGATGGCTCCTCACCAGAGAGGGTGCCCCTCAGAGGCACAGGGAGACGGAGTATCCCTGTCTGGATGTCAACACCACTGGGCTCGACCGCCAAGCAAATTGCTTTTGATTCCGTGTGGCACCTGGAAGCCAAATAGATTGTAACAGCACAGCGGAAACTGTCCGCTGCCCGGTAATGAATTAGTTGTTAGCAGAGGGAGCAACACGCTCAATCCCATTTGCGATCCGCAGGGCTCACAGCTGCTTCTCATTTTCATAATGCAAGGGTAGGAGAAACAAAGGAAAGATGAACCCCTACAGGGGGAGACACCAAGGTGGAGGCAGCCCAGGCCATGAGGAGGCAGGCTTTGCCGCGGTCTGCTTAAGGCTGGGAGGGTGAGCTGGGGCATGGCAAAGAAGTCATCCGCCATCCATAGACTTGTTTAAAATTCACCAAAAATTTTTCAACGTCTCTCACAAAGCAGTGTCTCCTAGTGATTAAATGCAGGTGAGTCAGGCAAGGCTAAGTTCCGACCCTGACTTATCAGCATTAGCTGTGGGACCTTACGTGAGCTATCTAACCTCTCTGTGCCAGGGTTTCTTCACCGATACGATGAACATAACGGAAGTAGCCATCTTCCAGGGCTGCTGTAAAAATGGACTAACACAGCACAGAAGACAATCCACAGAGCCAAGCACAGCACACGTGCTGTCATGCTGTTGCCATAACAATTAGTATTGGCATTAGTATTACTCATACCACCTCGGCTTCACAACATCCCCGTAGGGTGGGCAGAGCAGAGGTTACTATCCCATTCAAAAATTAAGGAACTGGAAACTGAGGCTCAGAAAGAGGAAGTGAGTTACCCAAGGTAATCCAGCAGAGGGCCTGAAGGGTGCTCGTCTCAAGGCGTGAACTCCAGAAAACTGCTCTTTTCACACAAGTATCATCTCCAAGCAAAGCAGAAGTTTCAGGAGTTTGAATAGGCTTCGCTCAAAGCCTCAGGATATCCCGTTACCCCCAAGACCAGGCTCATGTCATGAACAATCCTCAGAGCTGGTGAATGTCACTGAGTTTTTCTCTGGGACCCCCAGCAGGCCATCCCCTAGCGCATGCGGCCCTGACTTTTGGCGTCTGGGTATTCATATGTGTTTTTCCTCAACTGCTTGTCAAAAGCAGCTCCAGAAGAGTTTCTGATGCTTGTCACAACGACCTTGATGAGATGAGGTCCCAGGGCTGATACTGTTTTAAGTTTCAACTCTCCTTTTGAGAAAGTATTTGAAACAAGATGAGGTAGCTCACTGGGCTGAGGTAGCTCACCAGTTGACAGGCACCCTAGAGGCCTGGCCTCTGAGGATACACTGAGTTCTGGACCAAAGATCAGAACCTAAGTCCCTGAGGGAGGAGCCCACGAGTCTGATGTCTACTGGTAGCTCTGCTCTGAAAGATGATCATTTGTTAGCTTAAGTCCTACTCTCCTGGCGCCTCCATGAGACTGGTGTTCTGGAACGATGTTTCCCGAAGGGACAGCCCTGTCCTATGATACAAGATGGTAATTCACCCCTGGACTGCAAGCACAGATGCCTCTTTCTGTGAAGCAGAAATGACTGGAATGAAGACAACTCAGTCAAAACAAGCAATGATTCCCATTAACACAAAATAGGCAAACATGACCCTAATGAAAAACTTTGCCATAATTGTTTCTGTTGGCAGACAGTAGACCATACTCCATGGTTCTGGTCAGGACACTACTGATCAGGTTCTTGAGGTGGGGGAGACTCAATCGTCTTTGCACATCTGCTTTGGTGGGCCAACCTACACAAGGTCACATAGCCGCGAAGTGGAGGGGGGACGAATCAAACCAGGTGGGGGCAGTGGGGTAAATGACAGGCGATTGAGAGGCTGGCCAGGGGCAAGACCTGCAGATGGATGGAGTAGAGGGAATTGCCTTATTTTCTGGATGGATGTGGTGTCTTTACTGTGATAGGAGATCCTGGATGAGGGCCAGCTTTGGAAAATAGCCAGAAAGACTGCAGCCAGCAGTCAGGAATTGCAGCAATGAACTGTTGCCGAAAAGAGAAGGAAACATTTAGTCCAGTGGTCCTCAAAATGTGGTGCCTAGACAGTAGCATTAGCATCATTCTGAAGTTGTTGGAAATGTAGATTCTGGGAACACCCCAGACCCATTACATCAGAAACTCTGAAGTTGAGCCCAGCAAAGCTGTGGGTCTGAACAAGTCCTCTAGGTGGGTCTGATGCACTTGATGCTTTGAGAAGCTTAGTGTAGTCCTCTGAGCCCGTGCCCCAGAAGTGAGGGCTAGGATATTGAGGCCATAGGCATTCAGAGGCAGGCAAGGAAGAAGTCACCAGCTTAAAGTTGGAAGAGATTTACCCTTTATACACGAGTGGGTACAGGACATGGTTTAAAGTTAGAAAAAGGGGCACCTGGGTGGTTCAGTCCATTGAGTGTCTGACTCTTGGCTTTGGCTCAGATCATAAAATCACAGTTTGTGGGTTCGAGCCTGGCACCAGGCTCCATGCTGATGGCTTAGAGCTTGCTTGGGATTCTCTGTCTCCCTCTCGCACCTCCCCCGCTCATGCTCTCTCGCTCGCTCTCAAAATAAATAAATAAACTTAAAAAAAAAAGCCTGATGACATTTTAAGTAAATACATAGATAAATAATAAAGTTAGAAAAGGAACAATTCCAAGCAGCCACCAAGTACTAGTCTTTCTCATGGCCCCTTCCCTACAGTGGTTCACATAATCACTCCAACAAACCTAGGGAGTAGCATTACTATAGTCCGCTTTGCAGATGAGGAAACTGAGGCTCTTAGTGTAGAGTCCTGATGGGCCTGGGCCCAGAGCAGATGCCAACTATGTCGGTCCAAAGCAGCTGATCTTTCTGCTTTGCTGCACTGTGTGTACATTTCACCCTCTCTGTGTTTCAGTGTGATCCTAGGCAGGTAAGATGTGTTATAGATTAAGAAAGCATGTGAAAGGTCCTTTAAATATGCTCAACATACTCAGTTATAGGCACACAAACTTAAGCAAAATGTATCATCTGCAATAATAACATTCCTGCTGAGGTAACTTTGCAGAGTTTCCTTGCGTTAGGTTTCAAAGACTAGAAGAAATTTAAAGACATGTCAGGGACTGATAGAAGATGTTAATTTTCAATATTTTCATGCAAGTGTGTTCTAAAACAAAAGAAGACATCCCACAATCTACCACCATCATATTTCATAATAGAAAAGGCATTTGAATAGCAGAAAAGAAAAAGCACCTAATCTCAGAATAAAGGAGTCCCATAAAATATACATTTTGCTTTACCATATTGGCCTCATTTTTCTGATTTGCTGCAGTTACAAAAATATTTCTCCAAATTATAATGCAGTGATTTCTCAACATGGCTCCATGGACCAGGGTCTGTGTAGAAGTTTCCCCAATTCTCAAGTCCACTTTTAGGGAGTGACTGTGGTATAATTTCCAGAACAATTCAGCAGCCATTTTATTGATCCTCTCCATCAGAGGGCAGGAATTATTACCCTCATTAAGGAAATAGACCCAGTAGCAAGTTTGGAAGCCACGGCTCAAACCCAGACCTGTTGGATGGGACCCAGTCATCTTTTTAGCACATAAAAGTCCACTCTTTAATTTCCACAGGACTAGCATTGTTTTACAGTGCTGAGTGACTGTTGCTAAGTAGCTAATAGGAAAGTTGGCTCCCATCCTGGCCGTTCTACACCACGATCACAGCTAACAAAGTTTCATCAGTCAAAGTGCCAGTTGTGTACCTAAAAAGACTTCTCCATTTACTGAGCTGAGTATTTTCCAGCCAGACCAGCAAAGGCAGGGATGGCATCTAGAGAATTCCAAGCCTGGTTCTTTCAGTTAGCCGGGAGAGGGGGTCATGGTGGTTTGGATTCCAGCTACAGTGATAACCATGAATGCTTGATTTATAAAATGCCGATGACAGGTTTCCACACTTTTACTTTGATAAAACCCGCTTCGGGTTCGAGGAAAGGATGGATGGAAATTACCCTTCTCTCCCGAGCCTTTCCTTCCATTGGAGGGAAAGCCACCTGGAGTTGATTGTGAACAACTCAACCTGATTGTGAACAACAAGGAATACTATGTAGAGCCCATCTAGGTCCTCCCACTGAAGTATCAAAGGGAACCAGTGCCTAGCACTCAGTCAGTGAAAAGAACTAGACTAGGGTTTCTCAACCTCAGCACTACTGACATTTTGGACCAGATAATTCTTTGTTGTAGGGGTTTGTCCTGTACATATAGGACAGTTAGCAGCACCTGTTCCTCCTACTGAGATGCCAGTAGTCTCTTCCCTCCCCCAAGTTGTGACCATCAAAAATGTCTCAGACATTGCCGTGTGTACCCTGGGGAGGGGAAGAAGGCAAAATCACCCCCAGTCGAGGACCGCTGCACTAGACTGAAAAGAAAGAAGGAGAAAGTAAATCATTTTGGCAACTGGATAAGTGGACTCTTTGGTAAGCATTGTGTACACTTCTAATAAACTGCTAAGCTCTGGAATTCAATAGGTGATGTATGTCCCATGGGCTGAACCTCAGTTAAGTAAATAGTCGAATCCTTGAGAGAGCCGAAACTGACATCACTAAGACCCAATGTGTCTGTTCACTATTTACCCAAGAAGAGCCTTGCCAAAAGATAGCAAATATTTTCCCGGGACTTCTATCAACTGCCAGATGGGTTTATGGGTGATCTTTGACTTTGAGGACAATGCTATCCTCTGGAGACCTCTAGAATCTTACTATTACAGGTCCACTGGAGATACAATTAAGATTTTTTTTTTTTTATAAATCAACAAAGGTTGTTGGCCACCAATGTACAGAGCCCTGACCAAGATGCTAAACAGAAGGCCCTGGGCACTAAGAGAAAATCAAATATCATCAGAGAACCCTTCCCTAAAGAATTGTTGCCATCTTCACTTCAAACCCAGTACCATTTAGAAAAGCACACACTATACCAACAAAGTGGACACAGATTAATCCAGTTCTAATGAATTGATTTTTTTAAGGAATATTCTGAATTAAATGAATTAGCTATGCAGGGAGGCTGCTCCAGAAAAGACCATCCCTTTTATATGTGTTACCTTGCAGAATCTATCTGGAAGGACTTGTACTCAATCAAGAAGGGCACTTCCTAGACAAGGTCTCCCAGAGCATAACCTGTAGACCCCAGGATCACCTTCATTTAGGAAGTTTGTTATAATGCATGTTTTTAGACTCTATGTCAGTAATTCTGATTCATTAAATGTAGATTCCAACAGTCGGCATTTTAAATAACCTCCCTTGCTTCTTCTGCATACTTAAGTTGGAGAATTGTTGAGTAAGACTTCCCTTTCAAAGAGCATTTAATTTCCAAGGTTCCTGTCTTCATAGGACTTACGGTTTTTGGAGACAACTAGCTTATGGTAAGGGTTGCTGGTGATTAATAATCATTTATTCATTCATTCAACAAATACTCACTGAACTGCCCATTACATGCCAGATAGTGTTCTAGGAAAACAGGGAATCAGCAATTATGGTAAGAGTCATCTGCTATATGCTGAGCACCACAACTTGCTTTTACTTCTTTCCTTGTAACATCCTTATGAAGCAGGTACAATCACTTTCATGTCACAGGAGAGAAGACGGAAGCTCAGGGAGGCGGCTGACCTACACAGGGTCTCAAGGCCAGTAAATGACAGACCTGAAACTTAGACCAACATCTGTCTGATGTTGTATTCTGTGTCCTTTCCACAACAGCAACAACACAAGCATAAAAAGATAAAAGAAAAAAAAAGTTCAAAGCAGTCTGAGTTCAATGCCAAATGAGTAGTACGGTTCCTGAATACTGAGGACGTTCAGCCCTGAATGAAATCATTGCAGGCTGTGGTGGAGGAAGAGTCTTCTTAGAGGCAGCAGTGAACTGAATAATAAAGGATATATGAATTCAGAAAGGGAAGAAGAATCTGGAAGGGGAGATCATACAATAAGGAATGGTGTGCATCAAAGTATGAGATAGGAATGTGCAGGACTAATTTGGGGGACTGTGAATTGGTGTTCTCAGCTAACCAGACCCAACATGTTAGGGAGACAAAGTTCCAAAGGAAGTTGTAAATAGATCATGGAGTTCTCTCGATTATTATGCTTGGGTGTCTGAACTTCACCCCATAAGAAAATAAGAATTCACTGTAAGAAGACATGATAAGAGAGAGATGTGGAGAGTAAAACAGATTGATAGTGGTCTGTAGGATAGATCAGTGGAAGAAGAAGAACCAGAATCAAGTGAGAATCAGGTAAAAAGTATTTATATGAGGTAGTTACCACAGGAAACAATTCCTGAATTCAGGAGAATTCATACCTAGCATGTACAGAATTCTTACTATGTTCTTAACTTCTTCACTATGTTCTGTGTTATTAATTTCTTGTTCTTAATAATTTAAATAAATTAATTAGTTTGATCCCATATAATTCCCTCTAAGATGACATTAGAGCTGTTCCCAATTGCCTCATTGTCCTTCTAGTCGCATGGTATGAATGCCCTCCTGCTGCCCTCCTCTTTTGAAGCTTGGTCATGCCTTGTGGCTTATTTGGTCCAATGAACTGTGAGCGGAAGTGAGGTCTGTTACCTCTGGCACAAAGCTTTGAGAGCGAGTGTGTGTTCTGTCACATATATTTCCCTGTCATGGTTATCTTGGAAGCATTTGTTGGGAAGGTGACTCTCTCAGTTTGGGTCCCTGGGTGACTATGACGAACAAAGCCTGTGCTAGACTTGCAGCATGAGCAAGAAAGAAATTCATGTTCTAGTGGCCCGCTGCCATCTGGGAATCATTGCTACTGTACTATAACTAACCTGATCTCTACTGTCAGATCACCTGAGTTCAAAACCCTCACTCCACCATTTACCAAATTTGGCAGGTTACAACCTTTCACCCTCACTGACTTCATCTTCAAAATGGGAATCACCACAGCGGTTACCTCACAGGGACATTGCGAAAATAACAACTTTTCATGCCGCGTTACAGGCGGTATTTCAAACACTTTCTGTGTGTCATCTCAGTTGTTCCTCACGACGACTATTTTGCAAATGAAGAAACTGAGGTATGAACAGGATTATGGCACTTGCCAGAGATCACCCGGCTAATAGGCAGTGGGGCCAGGATGCCAACTTAAGGCAGTTCAGTTGTAGAGTCCCCACGCTTATCCCCTGGTAACACCCAGCCTACCATAAGCACAGAGTCACATTTTCCATTAGGCCCCCTGTCTGGGGCCTAGGATCTTTTGAAGGGCCTAAAAAGTATTTCTCACCAGAAAAATAAATATATTGTTTTAAAATAATAATATAATATTTATGTATATTAATACTTATTATATATTATATTTATATTACATAAAATCATATAGTATTTAATATAGATATTAATATTTATCTAATATAATATAATAAAATATTAAAAGCTTAACTGCAACATCAAATTAATAAATATTTAAATGTCTATAAAATTGGTCATCATGTCAGCTCTCCCACAACACCAACCACTCGAATAAAGTAAATGAGATTTAATGTGAGATATGGGTGCATGGTAGTATCTTTGACATGATGGAAGAGGTAGGACTTTTCAAAGTGTCCAGGGCCTAAAATTGTGCCTTAAAATGACCCCTTGAATAGCGCTCAATAAAGTATTAGCTGTCGTGTTATTTTCATTATTGTCTTTAGCTTTGGCCAACAGAGACACTTCAGAAGCTGTTCCAAATTCTGCAACAAAACGACTGGTCCCTTGAGCCACTCCCAAATGTCTGTCAGCGGCTCACTGCTGAAGCTGGTCCTTATTCAGACTCAGGGGAGAGCAACAAGATTGAGTTTCTACCTTTTTGCTCAGAGATCTAGTTCCTCTCACCTACTGAGCCAGAGGTAGATGCTGTAGCCCTACCAAAGCCCCCCCCCCCCACCCCCACCCCCCAGACTATCAGCTGGCTGGGAATGGAGTTATGTGAAATGCACCTTTGGAACTACAGCAAAACATCAGAGGCCTCTGGAAACTGTAGCTGCCTGATAACACCCCTACCTCCAGTGTCTGTTTCTTGAGTCCCTGGTGCTTTGTGCATTTTATGGCATGTACTAAATCACCCTGCATGAACCCTTCCTCCTGGAGGGTGACTTTCACTCTTAAACTTGACTCAGCACCTAGGGTCTGCCGCTTACTTAGCCTGGAGTATTACTGTGTTGATTCCCTGCAGCGTCTTGAATCTGGAGACACTCCCTCCCCGACGCCAAGCTCACAGCTTCTGATCCCAGGCCCCGACTTTTGTTCCCACTTTGCACTTCATCCATGTTATCATCATACCTTGTATCTGCAGAGTCTTTGTGACCTCCCCAGTCAATTTGTAACTCTGGTGCAGTGATTTAATAGTAATACATTCTGGGGTCAAACTGGCCTGAGTCCGAAACCTTGCTCTATCATTTCCTGAGGGCTGACCTTAGTAAGTTACTAAAGCTCTGTTTTTTTATGCTCCGAACTTTGGAGCCTAAAACAGTACCTGCCCCATAAGATGCTTTGAGAATTCCGTGAAATAAGCCAGTGAAAGGGAGTAGGAGATAGAATTGCTCAACAGATGTTAGCCATTAATGTTATTCTTACTATTACTAATTCTCACTTTTGATTTTCAAAGATCTCTGTGAAGCAGGAAAGTTAGGAATTCTGGTTTTTATTTCATGAAGGACAAAGCAGAGGGCCTGACAGGTAGAGGCTTGCCCAAAGTCACAGGGTATAGAAGGGGTGGGACTACAGAGCCTCTGGCACTGAATATAGAAGGATGCCACCTTTCAGTCCTCCCTTTGCTTGAGCACATCTTTCTCACCACCCCTTCTATATTCATGGGATCCCAAGAAGAGGGTTTTGAAGGTGTCCTCATTTATTCCAGCTACTTTTGTAGCTGGCTCCATGTGTTTTTGATCAGAACCGAATAATCCTTTCTTCGTATGCACCAAGCTCAAACCTCAGGGGACTGAAGAGAATCTTGGATCTGGCACCTTTTGAATTGATAAATACAGTTGACTCCTGAACAACATGGGGGTTAGGGATGCTGATGCCCCACACGGTCAAAAATCCACGTATAACTTTTGACTCCTCAAAAACGTAATGACTAATAGCCTACGATTGACTAGAAGCCTTACTGACAACATGAACAGTCGATTAACACGTATTTTGAATTTGTATTATATATGGTATTCTTACAATAAAATGAGCTAGAAAAAAGAAAATGTTATTAAGAAAATTATAAGGAAGAGGAAATACATTTATCATGCATTTACTAAAAAACCTCCACATCTAGGTGGACCTCATAGTTCAAACCTGTGTTGTTCAAGGGTTGAATGTAATTTGCCCTTCGTGCTTCAAGGTCCACTGTGGGTGGCACTGCATTGCTCAGGACCTCTCTGAGGAAACTAGCAACTCGTGGGCAGTCACAGCCACTTCTGTCCCCTTCACCTCTGTGAGGTGCATAAGCCTGAATGAATAAATGACTGGAGAGTTAAAAAAAAAAAGTTCAGAATGAGGTGAAAAAAAGAAACCTTACTTAGACCAGATGGGAGTCTGGAAGCCTCAAATCTAGTGGTTTTATTAAATGAAACTGAACTTGACACATCTATCTTAGAGCCTGGCCCACACAGGCTCTCAACACACATCAGCTATTATCACTACTAAGCTAACAGGCCATGAGACCTCACACACATCTCTTCCCCTCCCTTGCCACTGGCATGATTAACAATACTTCCAGTCCTATTCTATTCTGAATGACTGGAGAGATTATTAAGAGAGAAAATGGGTGTGAAAATGCCCTGAAAATGTAACAAGTGTAGTCAGAATTTACGGTATTATTATTTGTACTCATTATTATGATTATATAATACCTTTCGTCCCGGCAGTTAGTCTGACATGAAGTTTTGCTCAATAACCAGTTGACTGCATTTGGAGGAGAGGTTCTGAGAATGGTCCCCTGTCTTGGGCTCTGTTCCCTTCTCTTTGCCTGGTGAGCCACATATCTCCAGGTTAATGGGGTCACAGATTCCACCCCGCTCAGATCAGCCGTCTTCATGGGGGCTGCTCATCCAGGCAACGTTCTGCTGTTATAGTTCCTGGGCACCAGGTACAAACAAGGTAAATGACTCAGTTCAGGTCACAACGTGGCTTCTTGAACTCTAGACCCAAAAGCAACCCACACTCACAGAATGTGAGGTGAGATGGCGCTGAGGAAAAGTCTTGATCTGTTCTAATCAATTATCCCAGAAAAAAAAAAAAAAAAGTCATCCAGCAGGCAGTGGTTCTCAAACTTTAGCAAGTGCCTTCATCTTCAACTGGAAAGCATATTAAAACAGATTTCTGGGCCCCAACACAGAAGTTCTGATTCAAGAGGTCGTGGCTGGGGTCTGAGAATGGGCATTTCTAACAAAGTGCCAGGTGATGAAGTTACTGCTGGTCCAGGAGAAACATACTCTGAGACTCAGTGGCCTCATGCCCAAGAGCACAGGCTCTGGAATGGAGTTAGGGTGCCCAAATCTGACTCTGCCGCTTAACATCTGTCCCCAGCTGCAAGTTACTTGAATGTCTTTGTATCTCCATTTCTGCATGTGTCAAATGTGTTGTTACATACTTTAAATGTAATCATACTAACTTACAGAGTTACTGCGGCAATTATAGGAAACATACATGCAAAATATTTTGCATAGTGCTGAGCACATAGTAAGTGTTCACGGTCAGCCACTGTTACCATTATGATTGTGCCATTCACTTCTCACCTTGAAACTATTTGGCATCTAGGTTTCCCTTTTTAGACTATAAGCAGCTTCAGAGCTATGGTCCTGTCTCATTCATGTCTGTATTCCCCAGGGCTGAGTTCAATGCCAGGCTCAAAAAAAAAGAATATACTATAGAAATTCATCCATTCACTCAGTCATTTATTCATACAATTGATAAATGTATACTGAGCACTTTCCCTGTGCCTGGCCCAGGCTAGACACTGAGGGTACAATAAACAAGAACCAGATCATATTCTCTTGGTGCTTATCTTGACTGGGGAATAGAGACATTAAATAATGCAACAAGCAACTAGACAAAGGAGTTACTAGTTAGGAAAGATGCTTTGAAGGAAATAAAAAGTGCTGAACTGGAGGGCAGTTCGGGATTTAGTTCAGGTAGACTACTCAGGGAAGTTCTCTCTGAGGAAGTAACGTGAGCTGAGAGGGGAATAATGAGCCCAAGGCCAACCTGATGGGATCTAATGGGACAGAAGCACCAAGCCATGGCCCAGGGGCAGGAAGCAGCTGGCCTGTTCCAGAAACAAAAGGTGAGCTGGAAGGCAGGAATCTAGTCCTAAGAGGCAGAAGAGGTAGGGTTGGGGAGGGACAGGTTCCTAGAGAGCCTTGTAGGCCAAGGTATGGAGACGGCACTTTTTAAAGCAGTGAATGACATGTTCAGCTTAATACCTTTGAAAGGTTGCATTAGCTTCAGGGTGGTCCACAGCCTTGAAGGAGACAAGCGGGTAAGGTGGGGGGTTAATGCAGGGGCACGAAAGGAGGAGGATGCTGGTGTGAAATAGGAGGCGGGAGTGGAGACAGAAAAAATAAAAAGTGTTTGGATTTAGAGTATAATTTATAGCTAGCACTGATGGAGTTGCTGATGGACTAGATGTGGGGGTACATGAACAAGGGACGGAGGACGGCGAGGGGGACTTAATGAACACATCTCCAGCTGTGATCTCTTCATAAGAAGCTGCCACAGCTCCTTAGCTTCCATCTGCTCACATCTCCGTCCCTGGCTGCCAAATTCAATCCTCCCATTCTTAGGGCTCAGGGGCCCTTCCAAGGCTCCTCAAGGGTCCCTGTCCTGATTTCTGAAGCTCTGCAGGCCAGCACTGGTGGTTACTATCCCAGAAGCCCGGATGTCCTGCTCTCTGCAAGACAAGGGGGAAGCAAGCCCTCTGGGGGGGCATTAGCAGAGCAGCCAGTCAGGCAGCAGATGACAACGGAAAGCCGCATGTGCAGGCACTCTGGGGATCGGGGATGCTGGCAGGAAACTGAAAACAAATTCTGCTGAATGTTAAGAGAGACATGCCATCTTGCTGCTTTGGGCCTCCTGGTGCTGGTGGAGATGGCAAGACCAATGACAAAAGCAGAGGGCATCTTCTGAGCCTACGTGGTTTCTGGGGTTGCTGGAGACAATGCGCTCTTTGATGGATGTTACAAATAAGGGAGGCTGACCCCAGAGCTTGTTTCCCTCCAAGTCCTGCATCTCACGCACCCAATCTCTCTTCCTTTATCACCATTCCTGGGATCCAGCCACTCAGGCCAAGCTGAGGTTTTCGTTACTCTGCTTCTCATCACTGAACGTTGTCGTCAGTAGAATATTTTTCATCAGACATAGATCACGCTTGGTTTTTATGTTTGCTTTTTATTTTTTCGTTTTTTTTTTTTTTTCTTTTCTTCTCTTCAGTTGGCATGGGAACGCTGCAAGTGCCAGTGCCAGTTCAGGGAGGATCCATCAACGTCATCATAACACTCCCCCATGCCGCCCAACTGCTTTGATATGTTCAAAGTGCACACGCAGTTCTCCCTCATGGAGGCAAATCTGGAAGCAGCCAGCCTTGTTGTTTCCCCAGCTGATAGGCTTTCCAGCTCACATGATTCCAGAGGTAGAAGGGAACCCAGAGGCCAGCCCAAAGCTCCAGAGAAGGGAGAATCTGAAGCAAGGCCACACAGCAAGTCAGCAGGGGACAGACGACTCAAATCCAGATCATTACACAGTCCTGGATGCTCTATGACCTTTTAGGATCATCTTGAACTTTTCTAGAAGGGCCTTTGTTTGCTCATTGAAAAAAATCAGACCATCTGCTCTCTTTCATAACAAGGGCTGCTGTGGGGATCAAGTAAGATTCATGTGATTGGTTCCCATAAATGGTGGGCATGTCTTAACGCTAAGACTACAAACATGAGTCTTGGAGACAGATGCTCATAAATACTTATTAAACTGACGGAAAGTTAAGGAGATGGTTACATGTTTATGCCTCAGAAGTAGATGTGGTGGATTCCCATTCATCTAATAAACTGTTAACTCGTTCATTCATCCAGCCAATGACCATCCTTCAAATACTGAATGCCTAATGAAGGCAGTGCTACTTTTGTTTATAACTGGTTAAAAAACACACCAACCTTGTCGCAGACAAAAGAGAGATCCAGCAAGAAGAAAAATCTTGTAAGAAACTCATCACAACACGATGGGTTATGAATATAAATGGCTGGAGAAGGCAGAGCACTGCTCCCTTGGGAGTGTGGGACTCACGACCTGCACAGCCAGGAAACCCTCCCCTGAGTTCCATGGATTTGCAACTGGGGCTTACAGAGTGAGTAGGAGTCTCCCAGGCCAGCAGAGCCAAGGCCTAGAGGTATATTATAGCAGGGTGTTTTGGGACAGGCTGCAGGTCTTTTGTCAGCACTGAAGCAAGATAGACCTAGTATTTATTCGGTATAACAGGCTCTGCATTCAAATTTCATAGGAAATTTTTAATCCCATACAGGTAAAGGGGCTGTTCATTCCATGTGTGATAGGGACTGTTATTAACCCCACTGGACAGCTATAAAACTGAAACTCAGAGCTACTGCATCATTTTCCCCAGGGTTTCACAGGTGAGAAGTGGCAGACGTTGGATTCATGAGATATTTGACACCAAAGTCTGGATTTATAGTCATTACTCTTTGTGGTCTCTGTTAAACAGGAACACATGGGGAAACTGAGGCTGTGGGAGTCATCAGGGTCATGGAGGAGAATTGAGAAAAAAAGAGGATCTGTGAGTTACTCAAGATAACATCACTAATCAGTGACAGAACTGAGGCTTACGTCCCATTGTCCCATCTCCATCTTTCTTCTGGCCCATCCCATAGCTTATGGACTAGGGACAAATTAAGAGACCAAGGTAGAAGATGTCAGAAAAAATCAGCCATCTTCCTAAGAAACACCAAATATCCTGTGCCTCTCCTCCACTGCTCTGCTTGTGTTAGGTTTTCCTGGGGATCTGCGTTGGCGGGGGAATTCAGAGTATTTGTGGATAACAGATGTGCATATTTTCTTGGTCTAGTGAGATGAAGAGAAGTGGGAGGAGGTTGGGCACAGGGCCAGCCCTTAGCAGAACTGTCAAATCCTAGGTCTAGTCTACAAGATTCCCTCTAGCTCTCAAATGCATGCCCCCACCCAACCCTTTTGCTTAAACTTCTGTTTGCTTCCTATCTACCATCCAAGTAGTTCCACTGACAATGGAGGAAATACCTCAATTACCAGTTGTATAAGTCTGCATACAGTCTGTATTGGACTTTCATAACAAAATACCATAGACTGGGTGACTTAAGCAATAGAAATGTCTTTTCTCACAGTTCTAGAGGCTAGAAGTCTGAAATTAGGGTGCCAGCATGATTGGGTTCTGGTGGGAGCCCTCCTGCTGGCCACAGATGTCCACCATTTCACTGTGTGCTCATATGGGTTTTCCTCTGTGTGTGTATATGGGGAGAGAGGGAGAGACAGAGAGAGAGAGGAATGGAGGAAGCAAGAGAGACAGAGAAAGAGAGCGTGAGTATATGTGCAAGTAAGCACACAAGCTCTCTGGTATGTCTCCTTATAAGGGTACTAAACCCACCAAGAATGCCCTACCCTTACGACCTCGTCCAGACCTAATTTGCCTCCAAAGATCCCATATCCAAATACCAATTGGGGTTAAGAACTCAACATATGAATTTTGAAGGGACACAATTCACTCTAGCACCAATTCATGGAATCAGTTCCCTGAACAGAAAGGTTATGTCTTTATTGGTCAGAGATGCTGGAAAGAGCAAGTTTCAAATCAACCTATGACTTCCTAACAGTGATCCCACAGGCACTAGGTCATCGGGGTAAAGACGGTAAGGTGCTTCTGAAAAAAGAGTCAGGTTTCCAATAGCCAGGCTGATTGGGAAATGCCCAGAATCAGATAAAGGGAACTCTCTCCACTGCTAACTAGTCCACACTCCTAGAATGTCCTCTGCCATACTAAGCCAAGATCCGTCAAGCCAAACCTCCCATCCATTCATTGGTTTTTGTTTAGCCTCCTAAGCCACAGTGAAAAAATGCAACCCTTTTTCAAAGATGGCTCTTTAGATGTTTGGGGTGAAGACTGAGCCATACTCAGTCCAAGACTTTCTTTCTCACAGCTTCCTACTAATCCTCACTGGAAATGCTTTCCAGATCCTTGACCATCTGAATGTGGTCTTTAAGTATGGCACCATTATTCCTGTGACCTGCCTGTGTAGTCCAAAGTCCAATCACCCACGATGGAGAGGACCCAGTCATGGGATTTCTTTATAATACCTGTAAGAATAGACTTAGTTCCATCAGGTAATGACCTGGGGCAGACACCCCCTCTAATCCTGTTGCCCTCTCTACTGTATGTCAGCACAGCTCAGCCTCTGAATGAAGCTGGACTTTTTTTTTTTTTTTTTTAATATTAATTTTACAGGTTGCATTACAACTAATTCGTTTCAACTTGTCTCATTTTAAAACAGATTTGGGGCTTATTTATTTTTTAAATAGTAGTATAGAGGCTGGGTGTTATTCCTGGATGTTCTTCCTAAACGTAGGTTACCCAGGGCTGAGAAAAGGGAGCACAGTGGCAATTTGGCAAGTGCTGCCCTGGAGTCTGCCAGTTCTTTCTGAAATCACCAGCAATTCCTTGTTCTGGGTAAAACTGTTTGGAGAACTGGCTCCAAAACTTGATGGGATGCCAGGAAGAGTAGAATAAGGCCTTTCTTGGTGATCAAAAGTCCTGTGTTAGAATCATGACCCAGAGACTAACTCAGTGCAGAGAAAGGCCTTTGTCCTCTCTGGGCCTTAGCTTCACCATATGTAAAACAGAGGATCAGACGAGGCATTGAGTCTTACAAGGTATTAATAGGTAATTCACTACAAAGGGGGACTACTATGTTTAGGAAATACATACCCTCCTCTGAGCAATGAACAAAGCATATTAGTATAGCAAAGGGACTTCAAAATCCAGAAGAATAGTCTCTCCCTACTTTGTTTTAATCCATCATTATTACATTTTTGACCATGTGTTTTTCTCTATTCACCCCAACTTCCAGGGCAAACCTATCAGTAGCCTCAGAACAGCAAAGCTGTAACAGGAAATACAGACCAGATGGGTTCCTAAAGCCCTTTAAAAACTAATCCTTTTGGCTCTATCATGTAGAAATGTGGATTTTCTGTGTTATCTGACATCAGGTAACTTTATTATCATGGAGGATTATTCTAATAAGTGCTAAATAAAACTATTTTTATTCCTACAAAAAGAGGACATTTTGAGTGTCAGCTAAGAAACTTTAATTTATTATTCTATCTCTGAAATGCCTTTTTGTGACCTTCAAAGCATTGTTTGGTCTGAAACTGGTCCACTTCTTCAAATGTATCTTCCGGGCTCCCCAGAAACCTCCACCCAAATCTTCACACTCACCGTGTCAACTCTCCTCTTTGTACAGGAAGCCTGTTTTGTTGATTTCACCATTCTCATCTATGATACTGTACCATCCATGTTCAAAACACTCCCTGGGCTGATCAGATACTTGTGATCAAGGCAACCTTAAACTCGGATCAACACAGTTACCTTACTAAGGCAGGAAGGCAGAAGAGTACATTTCAGAAATTGTCTCAATTACAAATGCTTTTTTAAAAAATTGAAGTTCTTATTAAATCTGCTGTTTTATCTTAAAATTCACTTTCCCAGAGCAGTTCATCCCTCCAACATTTCCGTCAACATTGCCCTATATTTCACTCCAACAGAAACTAGCTATATATGTAGTTAAAGCATTTTGCTTTCTTTTCCCAAATAAGTGCAGGACCAGATTTAAATTTTATTTTATTTTATTATTTTAAGGCAGCTGACTCTAAGCAAGACCTGGAGAACTAAAAGGAATCATCTTGGCAGATGGTAAAAGGAAACAAGTAGCAAAGTGGCTCTATTTTGGGGTTTTGTTGTTGCTGTC
Organism: Panthera leo; assembly: GCF_018350215.1. Lineage (NCBI taxonomy): Eukaryota > Metazoa > Chordata > Mammalia > Carnivora > Felidae > Panthera > Panthera leo. The sequence goes on from NC_056679.1 coordinate 193,371,900, forward strand.
ATTTCCAGATCAAAGAAGCTTTAGATCTAGATATTTCCTAACTAAATTACAAAATCCCATCCAGAGCACTTTTATTCTCCATGCCCCTCATTTCAACAAGAACACAGGATTTTCTGATGAAGACTCTGGAGGGCATTTCAAAAAAAGCTTGTCATCGCAAACAATTAAATTGAACAAACAATAATGGTTCCCATTTGGGGGGCACTTACTATGCCAGGCCCTGTGCTAAGCACTTTTCATGTTTATCTCTTGCAATCCTTACACCAACTCTGAGAAGAATGTGTTATTACTGCCACTTGACAAAATAAGAAACAAAGGCTTTGCCAGGTGAAGCCACTTGCAAAGATCACACGGGATTCAAAACTGGGAAAACGTCTCCAAAGTCTCTGCTCTTAGCCATTAGACTTACCTTGGAAATATTTATTGGGCATCAGCCCCAAGAATTTGGACTTCATTAAATACAAACTTGTCTCCCCTGCTCCACTCAAAGAGCTCAGGGTCTTCATAGTAGATGTGACCTCTTACCATATACAGGAGGTAGAAAGTTAAAGGGACCGATAAAAGCAGTACGAAATAAAAGGGAACTAGTAAAATAAGGGAAGTAGAGATTAGTTATAATTGAAGAAATGAGACATAATTTCATAGAAGAGTAGTAATATCTGAGAAGCACCTTAGAAAGTAGATACAGTTTCTTTACCATATACTCTATATTCAATCCATCACCACGTCCTGTTAACAGCTTTAAAATAAATTACAAATCTACCTCTTTTATTTCCTCTGCTGCCAGCTTGGGTTAAACCACCATCTCTCATGTAGACTATTGCAGGAGCCTCTTAGCTATTCTCCCTGTGTCCCTTCTGTGGTGCACTGGGTTACTGTTATAGAGTTACATATCTGCAATGTGACTTGTAATCCCTCTTAGATGGTAGAGTCTATTTCTCTGTCCCAGGAGTGTTAGGTTTGGTCACATGCCTTGCTTGAACCAATGGAATAATAGAAGGCATGACATAAGCAAAGGCTTTAATTATACTTGCATGATAAGGCTTAGACTCTTGTGCTTCTATGATCCTCCATGAGAATAGCAAAGGTTTGTATGTACTGCCCCTTTACCCTCACTTCCAAAACAAAGACACATGGGGCATGTCTAAACCCTCCTAGAGTCCACCTTATCATCCTAGAACAGGTGATCCATAGTCAATCTGCAGACTACGATTGTTTAAAAAAAGTTTTTGTATAAGCTACGAGGATTTTTATGTTATTTGTTATGCAGCAATAACTGACTAATACACACCATTTTCATATCAATTTATCACTTTCCCCTTCTCTACAGAGGAATCATTTTTTAAAATATAAATCAAATAATATACTCCTAAGCTTAATATCTATTAGGATTTTTATTACTTAAAATCAAACTCAGTTTCTTGTGGTAGCCTACAAAACAGTCTGCCTAACTCTTTTTTCAGTATGATTTAGCCCACTGATCTTCTTTTTGTTCTTGAAATCCACAAATTAACTCTCACTTTAAAGTCTTTACACTTACTACTCTTTTTGTCCGGAAAGTTCTAGAGACTAAGTCTGTGCTAATATGATATCTATTAGCCACATGTGGATATTTAAATTTAAATTAACTAAAATTAAGTAACATTCAAGATTTAGTTCCTTAGTTATACTAACCACATTTCAAATGTTCAACAGGCACATGTGGCTAGTGGCTACCATATTAGATAGCACCGATATAGAATGTCTCCCATCACTACAGAAGGTTCTATTGATTATAACATGACTCAGTTAAAATATTGCCCCTTCAGATAAGCCTACCTTGACTACCTACTTAAAGTAGCTCTCTAGCCTACTGTCTGTTCCATGACTCTATTTGGCCATTTTTGTGGCATTTACCAACTATTTGAAATAATTATATGTATTTATTTGTTCACTAGAATGTAGACCCCAGGAATTCAGGGATTTTGTTGATTTTGTTCTCTGATCCATCCTGAGAGTCTAATAAAGAGTGAGTGTTTAGTAAATAGGAGTTGAATAAATGAGCAAAGTATTCTCGGTGGGAAGGTCTATGCTAAGTGGAAGCAGAAGCATGAACAAAAGCAGAGCAGTGAGAGATTGGGGGGCACATTTGTAGCAACACTGGGTAGGATACTCTGGCTGGAACATAGAGTATGGACTGTTAGATAAATCTCAAAAGGTAGGCAAACCATTTTGAAAGGTTTATTATTGAAAGACTCATATTCTGGGCTGAATTTGAACTTAAAAAAATGTGGGGAGCTATCGACAATTTTTTTATGACAGAGAACGTTCATAATTATAAAGTTGCTAGTCTTCAAGAAATTGAACTACCTGCTATGTGGCAAGTGGATCATAGCACGGAGAGACTAGTCAGGAAGCTAAAAGATACAATCTGATGAGAAAGGAAGAAAAATGTGGGCACGGTCAAGACTCATTGTAGTGGGCAAAACCATACATCACACGTTTTGGATGGAGAGAGAATGATCGGGTGGACCACACAGACACTGGCATTTTGAGACTGAGTAACTCAACAGAAATAGAGCGAGGGAAGAGCAATGGGTTTGGCAGAAAAGATGCCAAAATCTGTTTTTGACATATTGGACCCAAAATGTAGATGTTAGCATCTTGGGGAAAGAGTATATACTGGGGGCGGGGAGGAGAAAAAGGGGTCAGAGAGAGCCCCAGTGTTGCTGGTGGGAAGAACACAGCATCACAAGGCTAAGGATTCTTAGGCAGAGATGTGAAGATCCTCACAGGTGTTCAGCTATGAGAAGCAAACACAGAATACAGCTGGAATTGTTGGGGAGCAATACATAATAACCCTAGAAACCATATTTTAAGGTATTCAGAGTGATCTTGGAGAAAGGAAGAAAAGATAGTAAGTATCGCTTAAGTAATTTTCCCAAAGCTAATAAATACCCGGTTTCTAGACTTCATGTGCATCCTTACAAGCTCCCCATTCCCAAAGCCTCCAGCTTTTTAGGGTCTGGAGTACAGATTAAATGGAGGGATCACATTGTCAGGTGTTCTCTGTCCTCCCTGGAAGCTAGGGCACTCCATAGGCTTTACCAGATGGGTCAGGGATGGCTGGAGCTTATTCTGCTTGCTTGAGACTCTGCCCTAATTGACCACCTCAATTAACAAATGGAGTTTGGCACGGAGATAAGATGAAGCACTTCGATTTGACATTTCCTTCAACACATAATTTAAATCTCAGAATCCTTAAGTTTCATAATCACATACTTGGAAAGAATCTAGAAACCATCTAGTTCATTTCTCTCTCTGAAAGAATGAATATACGTACACACACACACACGCACACACACACACATACCTCCTGCCATCCTTAGAGGCAACAGCAACAACTCTGAACTATTCTGAAAGGACAGCCAATGCCATCACCTCTCTGATAGGAATACCCTAGGAACCTTACTATCTACCTCTGTTATGCTCAGTGGCTTCCACATCCTGTGGCTTTCTTGCCTTGGTAGCAAGTGCTCCTTTGTCAGCCTTTGACTTGCACATATAACATGATGCACAGAAACTAGCATCTGCCCTAGGACAACTGAGTGACCCAATTTGCAAGGCATTTGTTCAGGGCCCCTCATTCTCCACTGCCTAGACCAAGATTCTCAATCTAACTTACCCATTGTGGCTGGTTTTTCACATTTCACAGGGTATCATACTCCTGTCTGGGTGGTCCATTTTTTTAAATGTTTATTTATTTGTTTTGAGGAAGAGAGAGAGCATGTGTGCACGCATGCATGTGAGCAGGGGCGGGGCAGAGAGAGGGAGAGAGAGAGAGAGAGAGGGAAGCAGAGAGAATCCCAAGCAAGCTCTGCACTGTCAGCATGGAGACCGACATGGGGCTTGATCTCACGAACTGTGAGATCGCTTTGTGAGATCAGGCCCCGAGCCAAAATCAAGAGTCAGATGCTCAACCGACTAAGCCACCCAGGCACCCCTGGCAGGCTCATTTCTAACTTTAATATTTGAGCTCAAATATCACCTCCCTAGAAAGGCCTTCCTTGACCACTTAAAATAGTGTTGTCTTCTACCATAGTGATTTGTCACCACATTCTATCTTCTTTATAACCATAGTAACAATTTCTATTATTTTTTATTTATTAATGTATTTATTGTCTACCTCCCTATAGAACATATGCCCTGTGGAAAGGAGGATCATTATCTATCATTTTCCAGTGTTCCCTCAGTGACTAGTAAAATGTGGAACATATAGTGGTTGCTTGTATTGGTCAGATATTGCTGTATAACAAACCATCCCCAAATTTAGTGGTAGATAACAATAAGCATTTATTGTCATCTTCCAGGTCTGCAGGTCAGCCAGGACAGCTCTGCTTCAGTCATTCGTATGTAGGTTGACTGCAGCACCTCTGGTTTGTTTGTTTGTTTGTTTGTTTGTTTGTTTGTTTTTTGTGGGTTTTTTTTTTCTTTGTATTTCTCTTTCTTCTGGGACCAGCAGACTCTCTGAGGCATGTTTTCTTCTTGGCTTCTGCTTGAAACATACCTAACAATATTCCAGTTGCAAAAGCAAGTCATATGACCAAACATAACATTAATGGAACAGGAAGATACACTCTTCTCAAGGAGTTTGGGGGAAGAGATGAATAATTACCAAATAATAATCAAATCTACCACAATATTTCATAAGTATCAATAATTGAATAGGTGAGGGCATTCCTCATCTAGATCAGTTAACGTCTCTAGTTAAGCAAACCAGCTTCCAGTCCTTATAATCCTATAATCCTGTCTCATCAGTATTAGTTTTAGAATTTCAGTCCGATGTGAATCCATGACCTGGCAGAAAAGAACCATACCACCCTGTTCTCCTTGAACAGAAACTAACTTAAGAACTCTGCCTGTTTAACAGAGGTTAAAACCTCCTTCATTTCATCCTGGCTCACTCTGTCCCCCTCTTCAGGCATAGGGAAGCCTTCACTCCTGCCAAAAACTAGGAGAGATGGAACCAATTAGAAGAACCTACCATCTGGTGGTGTGGGCTCATCAGGTTTGCAGCCAGGATTCCAACTGGGACTGTTAAAGAGTTTGTGCACAATAGCTTGAGTGTCTGAGTAGAGCAGGAAATGTCTTAGTCACTGGGAGAGAGTATAGGTGCCTCAAAATCACCAGATATCTTAAGGCTGACAGCTCCAACATTCTGTCAAAGAGAAGTCTGAAAAGACCACCCCTAGCCATGTGGGTGGACAAACTTCTAAAAATTGTTCCATGAACACAGGTTTGTTCCTGGCTGAAATGGGATTATCAAAGTCTTCTCAGTTTTGACTTACTTATGAATCTGCCTGCGTTTCAAACCTTTTGCCTACACTGACTTATGATCTTGCCTACCCCACCAGAATCCCTTGTATGCTCTTCTCTCTCTTTTCTTTTTAATGTTTATTTATGTATTTTGAGAAAGGGGGAGGGAAGAGGAGGAGAAAGAGAGAGAATTCCAAGCAGGTTCTGAGCTGTCAGCAAAAAGCCCAAAGTGAGGCTTGATCCCACAAACCATGAGATTATAACCTGAACTGAAATCAAGAGTCAGATGCTTAACCAATTGAGTCATACAAATATATATATATATATATATATATATATATATATATATACACACACACACACACACACACACACACACATATATTTAGTATCTGAGAATAGAGCCAATGTAGTGAAAAGCTAAGACTGAAAATCCAGACGGTATATCTCAGTCCTCATAACATTATTCAAGCCCCTGAATCTACCTGCACATGAAGTCAAAACTATTCAGTTGGTTAAGTTTCTGTCACTTGCTACCAAGAGAGTCCTGACTGCTCAGTGCCCAAATGGGGTTGCCCCTTTTCTCTATAAGCAATAATCTCTTAAGCTAAGGACACTGGCCCACATGTTTAGCCCAGTCTTGTGGCCTGAGTCATAAGTGAAAAGACATGCTTTTAGATATAGCACTGTTGCATATCTGGACCCTGGGTAAACTTAGCCTCCTTAAGATTTCAAATTTCCCCATCTACAAAATATATTCATTCATAGATAATGACCACCCTCATAGGAAAACACTAAAGACTAATTAGTCGCATTGTACTCGTGGTACATTCATGTTAATAGATAAGAAGCTTAGTTAATTATATTACCGTGCATTTCCCTAGCTCTTCTGATTTTTCAAAGCTCTTTCATATAAGTAATGACATTTGCCTCTTCTAATAACCCTGAGAATCTGGTATTATAACCCCATATTATACATCTGGAAACTATGCTGGGCACAGAGATATCTCAAGGTCATATAGTAAGTCAATTCCAACACTGAACAAATTATTTCAATTCCTGTATACACTAATTATTCTATTAAATCTCATTGGAAATTGTCCTACTGGTCTATAATGCTCTTAAAATCGGAATAATATATACAAATGATTAAACTTTTATTGGGATGATCATCATAGCACTGTTTGTAGGAAAATATTTGGAAATAAACTAGATATTCAATAAAAGGAGACAAATTAAATAAATTGTACATATGTACAACAGGCTTTTAGGAAGATATTAAAAATAAATGTGTAATATTCATGGAGCGCCTGGGTGGCTCAGTCAGTTAAGTGTCCAACTCTTGGTTTCGGCTCAGGTCATGATCTTGGGGTTTTGTGGGTTCAAGTGCTGCATCAGGTTCTGTGCTGATAGTGCGGAGCCTGCTTGGGATTCTCTCTCTCCCTCTCTCTCTCTGTCCCTCCCCTGCTTATGCTGTCTCTGTCTCTCTCAAAAATAAATAAACTTAAAAAAATGTGTAATATTCAAAGTAACATATGTAACACTGGGCAAAAAAAAAAAATCATACTTATTTTTGAGAGAGAGAGAGACAGAGCACGAGCAAGGGAGGGGCAGAGAGAGAGGGAGACACAGAATCTGAAGCAGGCTCCAGGCTCTGAGCTGTCAGCACAGAGCCCAATGTGGAGCTCGAACCCAAGAACTGTGAGATCATGACCTGAGCCAAAGTTGGATGCTTAACTGACTGAGCCATCCAGGCACCCTTCTAAATCTATTAACTTTAAATTGATATGTTCAGAAAAAAGATGGGAAGTTTATCCTTAGTAATCTAATTACACAAATTTTATTTTGTTTGGTGTCTATGTCCCCATGGTTTCCTATGATACACGTATTACTTCTGTACAGAAATTAAATGCTATTCTTTTATTATTTTTTTAAACATTTTTTAAAAATTTATTTTTGAGAGACAGAAAGAGACAGAGTGTGACTGGGGGAGGGGCAGAGAGAGAGGGAGACACAGAATCTGAAGTGGGCTCCAGGCTCTGAGCTGTCAGCACAGAGCCGGACGCAGGAGGTCATGAGGTCATGACCTGAGGTCCAGGACCTCCCGGGACTACGAGGTCATGACCTGAGCTGAAGTCAGAGGTTCGCTCAACTGAGGAGCCACCCAGGTGCCTCTAAATCCTATTCTTAAAATGTTCATTTCCATCCTAGAGATTCTACATAATGAACACACAGAAACAGGCTTAACCATTGGGTGTCAATTTCATTAGCCTACAACTGCCTCATTAACCCCAATTTTGCCCCCATCCTCTGAGATCTGGACCTCCCATAACCTTAGGCTTCTGTGTGCTCTTTGGACAGCAAGCTGGGACACACCAAAGTCACAAGAGCAGTCAGGGTGGAAAGAGATTTCCAGTATCTTCAGCACAATGCACACCTTGACTGCAGCTGGCACAGAGGAGCACAGGCCACCTGAAAGTGCAGGGGACTGTGTGACAAAAGCCATAAGCTCCGATAGCAGGGGAGCTGAGCTGCTGCTACAGGAAGGAAACTACAGGGTGTACAAGAGCAGCAGCACAGCAGTCAGTGGACTGAAGAAAGCCCTCCCAGACTGCAGATGTCTAGGGATGGAACCAGAAACACACAAGCTAATGCCCTCTCCCATTCCCTCTGAGAGCTCAGTTTTCTCATCTGAGGAAAGGGGAGATTAAAAGCACCTGCCTCATGGCATTGTATTGAGTGGAAAGTTGATTTGAAATCAACTGTCATTTGTTCCTTCTCATAATAACCACATATGATTGGTACAGTTATTTCCTTCATCTGAAGGAAACTGAAGTTCAAAAAAAAAAAAAAAAAAGAATTGAATTGTCCAAGCCATACAAGGCATCAATGCCACAGCCAGGCCTTGAACCGGAAATCCTTTATAGACAGTAGAGTCTTGCACCTTATTTAGAACCCTTACTGACAATAGTCCAGGAGGAGCAGGGCTGAGCTTCTGATTTGACTTACAACTGGTTTTCACCCCTATCACTGTGTTCTAACAGCACAGTTATAACAGCCTTCCACAGGAATTTACAACACGGCCTATTGGAACTCTCAAAACTCATAATATCAGAGCACTACTCCCGTGAAAGGCAATAATTCAGGTTTACTCTCATCCCTGCCCCTGATGTTATATAATATACAGCTATTCATTCATTCATTCATTCATTCATTCCCTCATTCATTCATTCATTCATTCAACTAGAATCACTGAACACTATTCTGTGGTAGACACTGCAATGAGAAGCTAAAGAAAATGTGGCCATAGTTTCCAAGTTGCTTAGACCAGTTGGTCAGATAAGATAAAGATCTAGGTGACTAAAACCCAGGGCTAAGTATGACAGCTTAGGGAAGGTACCAAGGGCCAAGAGTCAGAGGAGGATATGACCATGGGAAAGCAAGGAAGGTGATATAAAGGCTAGGACTGACCATAAGGACAGAATATCAAAGGGGAACATGGAAGGAATGAACAGTTTCTAGGTACAAGTGGAGGAAACGGCAAGGAGGTGTCCAGTTTGACTGCAGACCAAAGTAGTGTAGTGTGGACTTTTCTGCTGATGAAATTAAGTAGGGACTCCAGATGAGTCCTTGCCTCCATGCACAGGCCTACCAGCCATGTGCTGGACCAGCCTTCAGTCCCCATGAGAACACCCATGGGCACAACACGGAGCCCATGTGACAACTTACCCCTACACCCAGTCATCGGCTTCCGCTGCCCCCCAGTGTCTGTCCCTCTGCCCAGCTGCCAGACTTCATCCCAAACTGGCAACAAGAGTAAAGGCACAGAGGTCATTTCTACATACGCAGAAAGTCTTCAGGGAACATGAAAGTGGCAAAGTGCTCTCAAGCATCTGAATCCTGGTGAGAAAGCAGAAATCTGACCACGGCACTTCTCTGCTTAAAACCTTTAGTGGGTTTCCCATGGCTCTTGGGTTAAAGATCAAAATCTGTAATGGGGCCCCACAAGGCCCAGCCCTTGCCATCCTTTCCAGCCTTATGCTCTCCTCACCCCTCACGTCCTCCCCACCAGGCCTCTGTCCAGGAGGCTTCTAGAATAGGCCTCCTATTCCCAGCACCACATCACTAAAAACCCTTCAGTTCTTAGCTCAAAACCTATTCATCCCTCTGCCCAGAGTTGATTCCTTTGTAATATGCTTTCACTGAACCATGGCCCTTTTTTTCACATCTTTGTCACAACCTATCATGATATACTCATCTGTACAATTCTTTGATACCTACATCTCTCACTAGCTGGTAAGCTCCGTGAGCACAGGGCTGCCTTCTGTTTTTGTTCACATTAGTAAGCCCTCCGTAAACACTTGTTGAATATTGAATGAATGTACCTGAGGCTCATGGGAGGCTCAGTACCCCTGCACTGGCATACAAAATGTAGCCTGCATGTGTAACTTGGTGGGGGCAAAGTTCAGAGTTTTCCTTAGATTCTCAATCAATCTAGTGGCTGATACAAGAGAGTCTTCTCTAAATAGTTTATCCCTGAGTCTTCTATACACTTTCACCATAGAAATACAGCCCTAGAAGGACTCTTAGAAATCATATGAGCTTTATGTTACATATTCATTTTTAAATGTTTATTTATTTTGAGAGAGAAAGCATGAGCAGGGAAGGAGCAGAGAGAGGGAAGAGAATCCCAAGCAGGCTCCAAGCTCAGCTCAAAGCCTGACGTGGGGCTCAATCGCATGAATCACAAGATGTGACCTGAGCTGAAATCAAGAGTTGGATGCTTAACCAACTGAGCTAACCAGGCACCCCTGAGCTTTATTTTCTAAATGAGCTGTATTTTCTATTTAATTTAAGTTAATTTATTTATTTTCAATATGAAATTTATCATCAAGTTGGTTTCCATACAACACCCAGTGCAATGAGCTATATTTTCTAAATGAGGATGGGGGCAGTGCTTGTTCAAAGTCACACACATGCATGTTTCCAGAAGTTAGTCCAGAATTTGAACCCATGTCTTCAAATCTCAATTCACATACTTTTCACTGCCTCAAACCTGGTGTGTGTGTGTGTGTGTGTGTGTGTGCGTGTGCGTGTGCGTGCGCACATGCACGCGCATGACAGAGAGACAGAGAGAGAACTTCTTCTTTATATCAGGTTTTTTGTGCATGCCTATTTCCTCTATAAGAAGCTGCGCCCCTTCAGGGGAGAATCAATGCCTAATGCATTTTATTTTCCTCAATTCCTACTATAATGTCTTACATTGGCAAATGGATTTTATCTGTTGCATCAACTTCAGCTCTGACCAATTTGTAGTAGCTGCCTGTAATGCTATGGTGAGAAAGAATAAAAAAAAAAAAAAGAAAGAATTTAAGGCCATGTCTACACTCAGTGGGAAAGAATTCTGAATCAGTAAATTCTGTCTTCTAGGGTCTGGAAGGGGGTAGTAATGGTACATGTGCTCCATAGAGGGCAATAATAATAGAGTTTTGAATGAATGAACAAATGAATGAATCTTAACCATTGATCTTGACCATCTGAGTGGAGAACAGCAATCTGGCTGATTTCAGCCGTCTTCAACCTAGTCAGAGGAAGTAGTGTTCACAAAGTCGGCACCAAAAAGCTTATGATTAGCAATATTAGAAAAGAATCAAAAGTGAAAACGCAGATACATGTTGATGCCTGCATGTCTTAAAGGGAAGGCATACAGGAAAATGGAGAAGCCACAGTCAGATTTGTAACATCAACCAGACAAATGCAGACATCGGCCGTTTAACTGAGCACAGAGGGGATGCAGGAGGCAAACTCTGAACTCTCCACCTCCTCAAAACAAACACATGCCCCACCCTTCAGTGCCTGCTCAACCTCCGCAGAGGAATCTTCCTTATTGCCCACAGCCACTTTCTGCCTCAGAAACCTTAGCTCTTAACCCCCAATCATAAACTTCACCGTGGCACTTTTTGCGTTGGACTCTTTCACTGCTAGTTTTCTTTTCTGTGTCCCTATGTGTCTTGAAAGGGGGAAAGCTCACTGAGTTTTGGAGTCTCCAAAGCTGACTTCAAATACTAGGTCAGCCCTTCTCCACCGCAGACTATGGGGAAGACACTCTTGCCCAGCCTCAATAGCATCATCTACAAATTAGGGATAATAACTTTCTAGGATTGTCCGAAAACTCAAAGACAACATAGGTGAAGTATCTGTCACATGGTACATCTTTGAAATAAACTTTTTCTATCTCAGGGGCGCCTGGGTGGCTCAGCTGGTTAAGCATCTGACTTTCGCTCGGGTCATGATCTCACTGTCCGTGAGTTCGAGGCCTGTGTCGGGCTCTGGGCTGACAGCTCAGAGCCTGGAGCCTGCTTTGGATTCTGTGTCTCCCTCTATCTCTCCCCACCCCCCACACTCGCACTCTGTCTCTCTCTCTCTCAAAAGTAAATAAACATTAAAAAAAATTTTTTTTTAACTTTGTCTTTTTAACTTTGTCAGCACCAGCCCTCCATTCTTTTAATTATTACTACATACAGGTTTTTTTTAGAGCAGAATTCACATATCTTTTGTGTCCTCTATTACTAGTTATAGAGTGAAGAACAGAAATTATTTGAATGAAACAATGAAATGACAGGTGCTGAAGGATATAAATTGTACATGAGCACCTCAGCTTGCCCACAGGCCTCGGCAAGCAGCATAATTTTGTTACAGTGCTTTATGTACAACAGGGAGTGGTGAGGACTTTGGTAAACGTGAGAGTTTATGCCTTATACTTAAGTTGGACAGCACTTCTCAGCTCTAGACCATAGAAGCTGAGAAGGAATGTAGGTCTGGGGTTACCCAATGGTCTAAATTTTTTAGAGAAGACAGAAATCTGGATTTTTATACCACATTTTAAAGAACACTATGAAGGTCAATCAAAACAACTCAATTGACTATCAGTCTACAATTCTAAAAATGAGGAGGGACCCTTAGGCAAGAGTTAAGATGCTGTCCGTCTACTACCCATGCCTAAAGTCTGGTTAGATCCCCTGTGGGCTTCATGAATGGGTCTATAAAAGAGGGAAACCTACCATAATTAGGCAACTAGCCCCCGCCTGCTTGCCATTCAGGCTCTCAGCATCTTTATGCTATATGATTCCCTGACTCCTAGAGACACTTGTTCATTTGTGTCAGAGGTACAGACCTTTGCCAGGTGTTCTCAGCAACATCAAACAATAGATATTTGTGATCTTTCTGGACAGTGATTCACATTCTGGTGTTACAGCTGATCTATAAACACATATCAAGGCAAGAATGCAGGACAAACCAACTGGGGCATAAAAACAATGCCTCCAGGAGCCAACTAGGTAAATAAAATGAGACAAACGGGCTGGTTGGGAAAGAAACCATCTAGATGGATGGTGGGAATACTCCCACCTCAATCCCAGCAAATTGGAGTTACATAGATGTGAGATCTAATACTGCCACATCGTTTAAAATTTCAAAGAGCCTAAGATACCCAAATTTTGATGTGAAATTCCATGATTCTTTTTTTTTTAATGGTTATTTATTTTTGAGACAGAGAGAGACAGAGCATGAGCAGGGGAGGGGCAGAGAGAGAGGGAGACACGGAATCCGAAGCAGGCTCCAGGCTCCGAGCTGTCAGCCCAGAGCCCAAGGTGGGGCTCGAACTCATGGACTGAGAGATCATGACCCGAGCCGAAGTCGGACGCTCCACCGACTGAGCCACCCATGTGCCCCGAAATTCCATGATTCTTAAATATTGTGCTGAACCTAGCTTATGGATGCCATTTGGGGTCCCTTCTGCAGTATTTGAGAAATGGCACATGAGAGGCCCAGCCTGGAATATCTCAAGAGGACAGAACAAGAGAGTAACAAAGTCAAGTATCCTCTTTACTCTTGCACATGTCATTCCCTCTGCCCAGAACACACTTGCCTCATCCCTTTCTTGCCCTCTCACCTTGTCTTCCTGGAAAGCTTCTATGTATCATTGAGACTCGCTTCCACCACCACTGTCTGAGAGGCCACCCCCACCCTTTAAGGCATCTCAGACACTTCCCACAAATTGCTGCTCCAAAACAACAGTACATTTTAATTTTCTCTTTACAGGACAGCCAGCCTCACGAGGGATAACGTCCTACAGCGCAAGGAACATGTCTTACTGTTGTCTGCAATTTCAGTGCTTAACACCATGTCTGGGTCTGATTAGGGACTCAAAAATGCTTGCTAAGGGAACGGAGGGCTTTTTAGATTCAAGAATTGCTCAAAGTGTGATTCCCATACTAACTACTACGGAGCCCACCGCCCAGGGCCAGCTCTGGAATATTCTTACTCAAGAAGTCTAAGAATCCACCCCTAAGTCTTGCTTTAAATAAGCTGTCTGGGTGAATTTTATATGCACTGAAGTTTGAGGTCCTCCTGGCTAAACTGTAACCGTAACTGTAAGGAAAGAGGCTGCGTCTTCTTTGTTGGCCATTATATTCCCAGCACCTGGTACAGCATTTGGCACGAAATAAGCATTGAGCATTTGTATATGGAGGGAACGAACGGATGCATGAGTGAAAACTTAAGGATTAAGTTATAACTGCTCCTCACACCTTCAGTGGAAATCCCTATCAGTATCTCTCATCTGCCCATTTATTTATACTTACCACAAAGGCACCAAGATAAGCTGAATATCTGGTCAATAATGACTATCACTATGGACAGTCTCCTCAACCCATACCCCTCCAGGCTTGGAAGAATGTAAGGCCTTTGCCGATTCAATGACTTTATCCCTGAAGGATTGCAGACAAGCAAAGCAAGGAAACTTGATTACAAAGAAGACACAAACCTCTCATCTTAGCTACTGGGATTAGTAATACTCCTCTTCCATCTTCCCTGCATCCGCTACCCTACAACCACCACTGTTCCTTTTTGATCCTCTCTTGCCAACACATCCAGCGGGCATAGTTCCTGTTATACTTCCTCTCCCTTCCCTTCTCCACCCTCTGGTGGAGGGATAATGAATAGCAAAATGGGCAGGAAAAAAATCAAATGACAGCAAAAATTATGAATAGCAAACATTTAGTTTGTTTTCTGGAGGTAATTAGACAGTTAATTTAAGGTAACTACTAGTCCAGATTTCCAAATAGCACATGAAATTAAATCTGAATAAAATGTTTTTCTTGGTTTTCCATAAATGATTAGTTAATGCAGCCCACCTAAAACCGATCTACTCCCTTTGACGTTTTTTACTCAATTCAAATTGGGGCAGATGTACCATTTTCCCAGACCAATGGACCATAGGGAACATAGCCCCAAAATGTTTCCTAGCCTCATATAAAAACTAACAGAGAATCCTCCAGGCAGGCTGGGAATTACAATGCCACCATTGCCACCCAAATTGCCCAGTACTGGCTCTGATCTTGGAGCTCAAGAGAAAAAAAATAAAGATCTAAGCACAAGATAACATTACTGCTTCTTAGACAATTTCCACAGCAGAATTCCCCACTGGACTATAAGCTACTTGAAAGCAAGAGCCTTTTATCATCTCAGTTTTCCCAGGGTCCATCTCAATTCGTAGCATTGAAAAAACATTTAAAGAAAGACCAAATTAATAGAAACCTGTGCACTGGTATATGGCAGGAATCAAGTTCAAGAACCAAGATCCATTCACTCCAGATTTACTAACTACAATGGGTAACACTGTCTGTATCATATTTCAATCTCCCCAATAAATGGCCAACAGCCCTATTACAGATCAAGTCTTAGGTAGCTAACTATACAGAAACACCACCTTTTGCCTCAAAACATTTCCTCCTTTTTTTTTTTTTTTTTTTTGTCTTTTATAATTTGTCCTGTCAGTCAACATCTCTCAACACCAGGACAGCAGTTAACATCTCATTCCACCAAGTTCTGCTGTGGACAATTCTCAGCAGTGTGAGTGAATATACATGTCAGCCATTTATTTTTCCTGATTCCTTAAGCAAGTAATCCTTCCTGAGTAATGGACCCCTTTGAGAGTATGACAAAAGCTTTGGAGTATGACAAAAGCTATGGAGCCTCTCCTCAGTAAATAAATTAGCATATGCATATAAATGCAAACTATTATGCATAATTATAGGTTGTTTTTAGATACGTTCATGCCCACATCCAAATCCTCCTTTCAAAGACCTACTCTAAGCCATAGTAAAAGGAATGGGAGGTTATTTGAAAACCAGATACCTATTCAAGATGATTCTAGCTTCCCGGGGAGATGGTGTCACCGAACTACGATTCAACAATTAAACTCCAGCTCTTTTTTAAGGGTGGTAAGTAACACAGTAGACAAGATTTTCAACCTCAGCATTATCAAAATGCAGAATTGCTATTTTATTTACTCAATGGGTCACTCTGGTGTAAAATCATAGCTATATTTTGAAGCACTATAAGGTTTCCTCCTTAGGTGCTTTATCAAGCAACTGCCTTAGAAGTCTCTGAAACACCCTTTTGCTTCTTGAGTAATCTAAGCATAACTGATCAGGCTACCATAAGGATCAGTGTATCTATCACAGTGCCAGGAACATGGACCTTGGGGTCACAAGACCACCATTTATTTCTTGGGCAACCCTGGGCAAGTTATATAACTTGGTGCAGCCTCAGTTTTCTAAAAAGAAGATAACATAGTGCCCCCTAAGGCACCTGTGAGGATTAAATGAACTAACACATGAAAATTAGTGTACTGCAGGGGCCATAGTGATGCTCAATGAATGATAATAAATGCCAATAAAATTGTCTATAAAATACTTATAGTTCTTAACATATAGTAAATCCTCTATAAATGGAATCTGGAATAATTCTTGGAATTTGAATTAACATTATCTTATGAGTGGTCTTAAGGATAGCAAGAATTCCAAATTCTCAATATGAGCTTTCAAGGCACAATGCACATTCAGTTTAAATCATTGAGAGTCCTCCATGAGGGAATGTGGGAAAGAGTTGAAGGAAATAGGATCTATGTGTTTGACTATCCATAGTTCCATAGAAGATCCTCCATAGGATCTATGTGTTTGAGTATCCATAGTTCCATAGAAGATCCTCCATAGGATCTATGTATTTGACTATCCATAGCTCCGTAGAAGTCACCAACTCCATAGTGGCACACAAAACCTACAGTGCCAATTTAATCCAGTTTTGGGTCTCCAGTTGTTCTTGCCCATTCAGCTCACACCTCCATGCCATAAATCCCTACTTGAGCTTAATCCCTGGAGGGAAAATGTCTCTGCTGATTCATTTTTATGCTTCTCTCTGTCTTCAAATGGCAATCGGGCAACCACACAATCTCCTTTTCAGTCCTAGTTGTCAGAAAAACTCAAAATGGCCTTTGTTGCCTACATTTTTTGAATGCATTCAACTCATATGTCAGAGACTTCTCTCTTCCTTCTCTTTCTTGAGGTCACCTCTGTTCTGTTTTATGCTCAGAGGCCATCCAACAAACTATGCCTTAAGCAGGCAATCACTTAAAAGCATTTTGGAAATAGTCAAGGCACCAATTTTAAAATAGTTATTGGTCATTTACCAAAATGGGAAACCAGATATACAACTTGTCATATACCCTTTCTAATCAAGCTACAGGTAACATTTTCTCTTTTTAACTTATGCACAGGAAAGGCTTAAGCATTTTAAACCACATTTTCCAAGTTTGAATCTTTAATTCTACACCTCTCATAAGTTTCTTACGTGTGAAGCTCTCTCAACTGAACAAGAAAACCTCTGCAAGGTAGGGAAGATGCAGTCAACCCAAGCTCCGATTGTGCTGGCATTTAAAGTTAGCTGACAGTGAGAAAGCAGACCCATTTTCTAAAGCATTCCAGGATCTAAAATACCAACTGATGGAATCGCTCAAAAGGCCCCGTTTTCTTGGAGGGCTTTCTCTTAGGAAGACGAATGACAACTCAAGTGGTTTTTGTGACACCGCCACCTACTCACAGGCCCTCCTTTCATTGGCTAATCGCAGAAAGAAATGTCAGAAATAGAAGCAATTACTTACATCTATAGGTCATCTCAAAGCTGTCGCTGATGTTCACAATATCAATCTGGGGGAGCAGCTTTGGGGGCTCTGTGAGTTGTGACAAAGCAAATCTAAAAGCGGCATGTTCCTGTGACTGCTGGTTTGGAAATAATCCCCCTAAGAGGAAAGAAAAGGCAACATAGCATCTGGGATAGAGATGGGTTTAATCCCCCAAGAGCCCACCCCAGATGGGCCCTTTTCTTCTCCCCGTGCCAAACCCACTAGTTGTAGCCTTTAGTCGTGGGGATATGAGTTCAAATAGACTCAGCTAGACTTTGAGGCTTAAACTTCCACTGATGAGCTTTTATGTGCCAAGGCCTCTAACATCTATCACTCTGCCCAAACATCTGATTGTTTGCTCCTCAACCCAGATCAGGTCAGAGAAAACGGGAGAACTACATTTCTCGTTCTCCTCCCTTGGGTGACCATCTGGGTGGCCTAAGCTCTTCTGTGCATGTGAACTCTCACTGTGTCTCATGTTCCCTGTATTGGACCCGTTTCTCATTACAGAGCCTTACAGGCAACAAATGTTGCAGGGTGAAATCTAGTTCTGGGACTCTGTGGGCTTCTCCAGCACCCTAACCTTTTGCTTTGACACTTTTGGTCTTTGACCTAGCAAGACCTGCATACAGTTTAAGTATTCTATGGCCTCTAAGGTTTATTATTCATTTCCTCTGAAAACCCTGGACTTCTACAAAGAGTATTTTGCTTCTTCTTTGACACTCATGATCCTAGCTACCTAGGAATGGCTTGTTACATAAGAGATTGCCATTGTGTATATTTGCATGGTAGAACCTTGGACTTCAAAGACGTGGGGGCTTAAGAACGTCAAGAGGGTATAAAGAATATTCTATTCTAGTAAAAAGCACAACAAAGGTGCCTGTTGAGGCTCTTGTTCCAAGAAGCAAGAGCACATGCCCTTACCTTTGTATTTACTGTGGACATGTAAATGAATTAAGCTCCATTTCTATAAACTGGAATCAGCTATTTTCAGAGACTAAACTATAATGAATATTTACATAGAAGTTTATCTCAGCTTCCACAGGAATCACAGCCCTGGCGTAATGTACTTATAACTTCGTCTACAGTGGGTACGTGTTTGTTTTTGAGAACCAATAAATGGGTTGTAAGGCTTTTATTAGAGATCGTACAAGTAGAATCAAGTACTACCTGATGGCGGTGATATTTTCAGCATTTGTTCTGCAATGTAATGTTTTAACCTTTTATTTGAGAACAAATCATGGTCTTATCAGTTGAACAAATAAGTTGGGGTTAAATATAATGAAAAATCTACAGAGATACATGGGCAAACATATCATATGCATGTACACAAAACACCTCTGTGCATTTATCCCCACAGTGATATATACAAATACATTTGGAGAAAGCAAGTCCACAAATCTCAAGGCAAGCGTTTACAATCAGCAAACTATGGGCAATACGTAGGTACCAACATAAACAATGCTACACATAAGAGCAAGTGATTTACACATGTTCATATGCCTCCATTTTAAGGAGTGAAAACAAAAAACTCCTTCTAGATTTTGATGCCTCACCCTCCCTCCCCCCAGATGACCACACCCCAAACACATTCCTGCCCCCTTCCTCCTCCTCTGTAATGAATGAAAGAGGCGGTGGGGTGGGGAGGTAGGCGGCTACAGACTGGGCTGCAAGAGAAGTGTCTCAGGAGGCAGGAAGTTTTGTTTTGCGTGTAAGGTGTAAGGCACTAACACATATACACAGACACACTTCAGGATGTAGCTTAACAGGTGTCAGGAAACAAAGCAAGTTACTCCATGGCTGTTCCAGCCACCCTTGGAGCCAGCATGCTGGAGAGGCCAGAAGAGACTGCTACAGCAGCACATGAGTGCCCAGCAAAACAGGACCTGCAAAACCACCACCACCAGCCGCCCCCCCCCCCCACACACACAAACACACACTCACACAAAGAACACAAACTACCAGTCACAGGAACTTTCCCTGGTGGAGCTATGTCCCTGTCAGGGGAGAGAAAACAGAACCCAAGCCAACCAAGATGCCTCCCAGCAAAGCAGCTTGCTCCATTCCGGGACACATCCAGCACTGAAAGGCTGGTCACACTGAAGCCCCGAGCCCTTGTGGACACGCATTGTTATCGGTGTCATTGCTCTCATTTGTTTTGCTTTCACCCATTATTGTGAGGGGGAGCAATATCTACCAGCTGTTCCACAAATACAGGGAGGGTGAGGGGTCCTTTAGAAACGCAACAACCAGGAAGGGAAATGGGGAACAAAAAGGCATGCAGCATGTTGAAACCTGCCTCCAAGTTGAGAGGATAAGAGCCTAGTGACAGGGAGAGCTAAGCGGAGGGAAGGGAACTATGTGTACATGTGTTTGTGTGTGTGTAAAAGGTAGACAATGTCTGTGGATGGAAAATCTAAGAGGAGGGGGCAATGGAAGGAAGAAAGGAAGTTCCACGATCAGAGGAGTGGGGACCACCAGCCCAGCATGGCAGACAGCAGACAGAAGGCAGCTGGGGGAGTCCAGAGCAGGAATAAAAGCCCCCTGGACTTTGAGTGGGGTCTTTTGGCATTATTTCAGCTGCTGCAATAAACCCAGCACCCTTCACTCCTTCTTTCATAGGGTCTCTTTCCCCTCCCCCAGCCAAGAAATAACCATCCCCTCGGTCATTTAAATACATATATGCATATTTAATAGCTAATCACACAGAAATACACCACACATATTTATATAAATGAATGAAATCAGGCATCATCTATGAAGCAATGGAGTGAACTCCTTTAAACACCTACTACCCTTTTGCTGGCTACAGCCTGAATTTTCTTTCCTTCAAAGCAGTGGTTCCTCCATTTCACATGCTCATGCATAGAGTGTGAGTGGTGTGTGTGGACCTGTGTTTGTGTGTGTGTGTGTGTGCACACTTCCCACTGCCCCTCATCTGATCCAGAGAAGCCCCCTCCCCTGCTGGTGGTCCAAGTCTAGCTTCCATTATCACCCAGCTTTCTAACCAAGCACAATCTGTAGCGAGAAGGGGGGGACACAGGGACACAGACAACACCCCCACCCCCCAAAAAAAACCTTGCCAGACCCAGAAAGTCCCTCCCCAGGCTGCCCTTCTCACTCACCGATCTGGATGTTGTTGGGGAAATTGGCACCTACTACCGCGCCTAGGAAACCGGTGCAGAAGAAGGCAAAAATGTGCTGCATATTCCTTTTTGCATTGGCGAAAAAGAAGCCCAGGTCCAGTCATAGATTTGGTATTTCCCCCCCTTCCCTTGATTCCTCTCTCTGTTCTGCCTGTTCTTTTCCTCCTGCAGTTCCTGCCTTCCTTGCTTGCTTCCTTCTTTCCTTCTGGGAGGTTTGTCTGTTTCCCTTTGGAATCCGAGCACTTAAACGGCAGCGTTAACACCAACTGACAGCCAGATTAACTGAGCACGGAAGAGAAGCCCGTCCTCATGCTGGCGGAGCGCTGGCTCGCTCCCCCTCTCCTCTCCTCTCTCCTCTCACAGCCTGCCTCTCTCTCTCCCTCCCTTTCTCTCGCTCTCCCCCTCACACTCACACAAGCAGCAGGCTCAGTGCTAATACCCACCGGGTTTCACAGCTGACCTCCTCTCCCTCCCACCCCCAGTCTCCCAGTCCTCACCTTCTCCTCCTTTCTGTGTGTGCGGTTAGGTGGGGGGGAGGGGGGTATGATACAGGGTGCCTGGTCCTGAAAGGGACAACCCAATCCCCCTTGCCCCCTTCCCCCTCCCCCGCCTCCCCCAGCTCTCTCTGCCCCCTCCCTCAGGTCCCAGTCAAGCAGATGCTACTGGAAATGTGGGTTCAGCTGTAAGTCAGTAGGTGGCAGGGGGTCCCCACAATAGTCCTCGATCCACCCGCTGCTTGATCTAGGTCACTTTTTCTAGGAGCGCACGGGCTGTGCTGGATATATCTCCTGCACTCCACTGGCCCAATTATTCCTACAACTAATTCCTGAGGGGGAAGACCCTAGAAATCCCTCCTAGGAGCTTTAAAGGAAAGTAAAGCCTTTTCCTTCCTAATGGGAGGAATGACAGAAAGGCTAACCAGAGGGTCTGGAATGATTGACGGGTGCCTTGACTTGGACATTTGGCAGTCCCTGTCTGCTTTTACAGGCCAAATTGGTGGTCCCTTCTGAATCCCAGGCATTTAAAATGGGCCCCCTTCCCACTTTCCCCGCATGCCACAGGAGTCTATAGCATCAGAATTGTGTGGGTGTACAATAAAGGCTAAGGATACTTAGAGCAATTACATGAGTCATTTTGCAGGGATTCTAACTGAGAAGATTCAGGCTTCTTTCAGTTATCTCTGGATGCTGGTCATGCCCAATGTGAACTAGAACTCTGCAGACCCTCCTGGCCTGGAGCTTCCACTGAAATAACCTGTAGAGAGAACAACTGTGTTCACAGAAATCGTGTGGGTTGCAAAGTGACAGTCACTAACCGCCACAGAGCACTTTGCAGTTTCTGAAGCAACTTCACGGTGTTTCCTCACTCTCTCCTCATGCCAGCCCTGTGAAATGGCCACCACCCTTGTCTTACGGATGAAAAACCTGAGGCTCTAGGGACTCAATCATAAAAATACAGACCTACAAAGATAGAGTCTGGACCCTCAGGACCAACATATGGTCCAACCTGTGAACTTGAATGTTCTAGGCAATACCAATTGACCCACAACCCTGGTCAGAACTCCTGCCCAACAGATGATACCATAGGAAAAAGAAAGTCCACCCTTCCACAGCTGGAAAGAAGAACAGACATGATTTGGCTTTGGCATTTGACTAGGCCATTTTATCTCCAAACTCCTCACTTCCTTCACCAAGATTGCTCAGTTATGCACACTAACATGGCAGCTATGAGGGCTGGGATTTGCAAGAAGTATCTGACCATGTTCAATGGAGCTCCTAAACTAGGGACAAATTGGAGGTCAGATGCTTTATAATCACCTATGCACTTCCACATATATTAATTAGCTCAAGTGACTTTTGAAGCTAGTGTTTATTCATTTACCACGTGCCAGGTACCACGCGAGGCAATGTGCACACATCACTTACTTGTGCCATAGCACCTGTGGTAAATAATCTCACCCCCATTTTATAGATAAAGAAACTGAGACCTAATAATTTACCCAAGTTTCCACTACTAACAAGGGAGAGGTTGGGGATTTGAACACAGGAAACTCTACCATGAGACCCAAGGTCTTAACTGTCAGGTTCTAATGGCAGAAATGATGGGGCAAGGACATTCTAGAGGCAGTGTAAGAATCAGCTTGAGAAGGTGAGAGAACAGATCAGGAAAGACCACCTCTAAGGTCCCTGCCAACATTAGGAGTCTATGATACAATGATTCCATCTTATAATTTCTTCATTTGCATTTTTTTGTCTCTTTCTATTTTGAATGGTACCTGGGGATATTTCAAGTTCTCTGAGCTTTGTGCCTGGTAATAATAATAATTAGGCTGTCACTGAAAGCTTCACACTTTTCTGTCACCTTTCAGAGGAAGATTTCAAAGTCCTTTACAAGGATTAATTAGCGAAACCTCAACGCCTACCTGTAATAGTTAAGATTTGTTTTGCTTACTTTGGGGGAAGGGGGCTTGAAGGAGTCAAAGCCATGCATTTTCTAAGATCATTAGAAATCATATAGTCAGACGGGTTTTCCCAAAATATAGATTTAACCATGTCATTGCTCTCCTCAAATATGGTCAATGGCTCCCCTTGGCCTATTAAATACATAGTTGTTCAATGATTAAATAAACACGGAGCTTAATATTTCAAACTTGGGCATTTAGGTCAAATTACGCTTAGGTTCAACTGTTTATCTTTGAAATTCTCTTCAAATATTGATGGAGAATCTACTCGGTAGCAGACAGGGTGTCAGGGGCTGGGGGACATGGAAAGGAATACGACACAGTTTCCTCCTCCAGGCCAGTGAATGTAGCAGAAGAGGAAGATAGACGGATCCTGCCATCTGTCATCCAAAGCAGATCATGACACGTGCTCTAATAGAGATGTAAACACAACTCTGGGGAGGCAAAGAAGGAAGCAACCTAAACATCTGTCCATGGGGAGCCAGCAAGGCTTCAAAAGGCAGAAAGTGAGGGCTGGGGAAGACATCCAATCCGAGGGAAGTGCATCAGCACGGGCTGGCGGCCGGAGAGGACACTGTGTACTCCAGAAGCCCTGCATCTGTGGTGCAGGCAAGGAAGAAAGAGTGGGGAACATGAAGCAGAGAAGTCACAGTCAATATTTGGAAGCCCCTGAATTCCTGGCAGGCAATGGAGAGCAAGGGGACATCTTGAGTACGATAGTTATATGACCAGGAGCATACACGAGAAGGAAGCAACTGGCCTCTCGTGGAAGGTGATTTCCTCATTTCTTAAGACTCAAAAGTTGGGACTACACACCATACTTTGCCTCAATAACCTGTTCTGATGTCATCCTTCATTAGTTCATCATGCAGTCCCTCTCATTAGTTCCCGGTTCTATTTGCCACCGCCAGTATCAGTCTTGGAAGGCTTGACTGTTCATAGGCTACCGTGACTGAGAGCAACCAAACCCCGTACAAATTTGTCACATAGTGTGATTTACATACACTTGTACATCCATCATCTCATTTCACTCCCCCCCAAAACCCACAAGGACTGGAATTAGAACCTACTTTTACAGATGAATTAGGACTCAGAGTGCTTGGATGGTTAGCTTAAGACAGTGGTTCTCACCTGGCAGTGATTTTTCTCCCCCAAGAGGGTATCAGGCACATGTCTGGAGTCATGTTTGGTTCTCATAACTGGGGAGGCGCTGCTGGCATCTTGCCAGTAGAGGCCAGAGATGCTGCTAAACATCCTACAATGCATAGGACAGCCCCCCACAACAAAGAATTATCTGGTCCAAAATATCAATAATGCTGAGATTGAAACACGCTTCTTAAGGAGACAGAGCAAATGGCACATCTGAGACTAGACACCAGGGCTCCGATCCTAGCCTCTCTCTTCATTATATTACATCGAAGAA
Organism: Panthera leo; assembly: GCF_018350215.1. Lineage (NCBI taxonomy): Eukaryota > Metazoa > Chordata > Mammalia > Carnivora > Felidae > Panthera > Panthera leo. Next base: position 193,396,247 of record NC_056679.1, read on the forward strand.
AGATTAGATTAATCTTCTCTAAAGACTTTTCACACTTTAAAATAGGACACCTGAAAATGAATGTTCCTTAAAGTCCAAACAGATGTACCTAACGGAGGGGCTCCAGGCAGTTGACAGGCCAGTGGCAAAGCCTTCTAATGCTTCTCTGTGCCCCAGAGATGGCATGGCGCCCACTCCCGAGATCATTCTGACCTATCGCAGTTCATGTTTTTGGCATACTTTTTTTTTTTTTTTTTAACACTTACTCATTTTTGAGAGACAGAGAGAGAGAATCAGTGAAGGAGACACAGAATCTGAAGTAGGCTCCAGGCTCTGAGCTGTCAGCACAGAACCCAACGTGGGGCTTGAACCCACAGACCTTGAAATCATGACCTGAGCTAAAGTCAGATGCTTAACTGACTGAGCCACCCAGGTGCTCCTTTGGCATTCTTTAAGTTCCATTACCATATAGTCAGAAATAACCTAAGATTTATATGTATATATATATATATATATATATATATATATATATATATATATATATATATAAAATTTTTTTTTTTCCCTTAACAAATTATAGAGAATGGCATTGGTCAGGGATTGAAAATACAAATGCCTCTTTGGACCAAGCAAGAAAATGAAGAAATTGAGCCAAGCTGGTGAGAGGGCAATGAGGACAAAGACAACTAGAAGGTATAAAATATTTCAAAAGGCAGTTGCGGGCCCTTGATGACAGCCAATTGTTGGAAGGAACCAGAGGCCTGATGTGGCCTAATAGTCTGATTTTTTTTTTTTTTCCCAAGAGAAAGCAGAAATAAGGATTTTGTGTTTTTTTAAACACCAAGTGTACCTTCCCTGCACAGGATACAAAAACGCAGGGGGTGTACAGAGGGAAGTGTCTCTCAGCTTGAGCTGGCCCACGGGCCACAGAGTGCCAGTTCTGGGTCAGTGGAAGGTGAGACTCAAGGGTCCAACTTGGGGGATAAGTCCATGTCATCTCTGGGCCTTTGTCCCCCCCTCTGTAAAGTGACGAGACTAGATTAGGTGATGGCTATAGACTGTTGTGGCTCTGACCCTGTGAGTCCATTTGAGGGCGGGGACCCAGTGAGAAAGGAAACTGATGAGGTATGGATCTGGGAGAGCCTGTGCTCTCCCACTGTGAGTGACCAGGGCCATCAGCAGGTTCCTTCCCCTCCCCTGGGCTCGCATCTCAATCTGTAAAATGTGGGGGTTGTACCAAGGTCTCTTCTGGCTCCAACGTCTTAGGCTTCTAGTGCAAAACAATTCAAGGGTGGGGGGAAGCCATCAAATTTATGATCTGAGAACAGATCGCTGACAGCTAACAAATTGGCAAAAACGCAATCAGAGAGAAGCTGCCTCTGTGGCTTTTATAAAGGCCCTGTTTTAAAAGATGTAGAAGAAAATAATAATGATAATATTTTTCATGTTTTTAGCACAATTCCTACAGAAATCTCCCAAAATACTCCACAGACTGTGTGTGGTGAGAACACCACCCCAAAGAATGTAATTACCCAGCCTGGAGTTCTGCCAGGTTTAACAGCATTTTCTTTCTTTTTTTCTTCTTTCAGTCTTCCCTCCCCTTCTCAAACAAATGACAGCATTTTCATAAGCCCTCAGCATTACTAGGTAATTAGGGAGCAGTGCAAGTTCTGGAAAATACCCTGGGGCAGGATCAATGCCTGGGGAAAAAAAAAAAAAAAAGGTCTATTCCAGGGGGAAGATCCTACGCAGGAGCCTTACTGGTAGAAATCGGAGGCACCACTGACTTCCTCCGGATCAGCAGTGCCTTCAGAAGTGTGGCCTGGGCAATGCTCACAAGAGCGGCTGTCCAGCGCACCGCCCTCCCCACGGCTTTGCGGGGGTGGGGGAGGGGGGCCCTGGTCTACAGGCAAGACAGCAGGACTCTCAGTGCACCCTCGATGAATGCATGATTTTGGATGAGGTAGCCCACCCCTTTGTCTCGGTGTCTTGTCTGTGACATGGGGTTGACAAGAGGCCTACTTCATGAGGCTCGCATGAGGATTAATAATGTGCCGGAGGCCAAGGGCCTGGCAAAGCTACAAGCACACAGTAAGGACTTTGCCAGCTATTATTGCAGGAAGTGGGAAATGTGATTGTTCTCGCCTAGTGGTTGGAGTTCAGGTGCGTCCTGGCACCTGAGGCCTTCCACGTGGCTCCCATCTGCTTCTGAAATCTTCTCCTATAGCTCAGGTGGCCAGTCTTCCCTTAACCCTATGTCACTTCCCCACACCCTGAGAACATCTGTCTATCAGGGACACACAAACTGCTGATTCTACCTCCCGCAACCTGCTCTTCCCCCTCATTCCTCCCATCTCCCTAAATGACACCTTCACTCCCCTGGTCATCAAGCCAAGGACTCCACATCCAACCCATCAGCAAACTTTATGGGCCGGGCTTTCAAAATACAGGCTGAATCTACCCCTTCCCACCACCTCCCCATCCGCCCCACCTCGCCTCTCATCTGATCATGGCAATCTTTACCAACACTTGTTTCTACTCCTTCTCTACCTCCCCCACCCTGCTAACCACCATGGCAACATAATTTGTTCGCTGTACAGAAGCCAGAGTGAAACTTTTAAAAACAGAAGTCAGATTTTGTCACTCCCCGGCTCTAAAATATCCAGAAGCTTCACATCATTCTTAGGATAAAATCCAAAATCTCGCTAGTGGCTGCCTCTTCAACCCCATGTGCTATATTCTTCTTCCCTTGCTCACTCTACTCCAATCACATTAGCCTTCTCGTTGTTCCTTGGATGCACTAAACACCATTTGTCTCAGGACCTTTGCACTTGCCCTTATTTCCACGTGGAAAGCTCCTCTAATAGAGCTGTACACTGCTTCCTCTCTCGTTTTCTACAGGCTTCTGTTCAAAAGTTTCTTATTTATCTGAAACAGAATCCCTGCCCCCTGCCATGATTTTTGTTTCCCTTACTCTACTTCATTTTTCTTGGCAGTGCTTATCCTACCTACACACACCATATACTTATCATATGACCCATTATTAGAATGTATCTTTCTCACTCCAGTGCTTAGGATGGTCTCCAATACAAAGTGAGTTCTCCATAACTTGGTGAATGAATGAACGCATGGTCTTTATCCTCCCCTAAAATATGCTTGCTTTTCTTTGTCACCTTCTGATCTTTTCAGACCCCATTCGTTACCCATCTTCCCCACAATGCCCTGCCACACCTATTTGGCCTCCCCGAAAATCAGTTACTGATCACTTATTGCTTTTAACGGATAATTTAACTTAGCCTCTCCCACTTGATTTTCAGCCCCTTGGAGCACATGAGTCATGCCTATGATATAATGAGAGTTAATTATTTTTCTGTACTTACTATATGCCAGGCTACACATCTACTGCATGTCATGGGATAGTCACAGCAACCCTGTGAGGTAGGAACACTTATCATTCTATTCATGGGTTGGGAAGGGAGCGTTGGGGACATTAAGTTACTTTCCAAGTTTATATAGTTATTTAGAGGCAGGGTTAGGATTTCAACCCATATATGCCTGGTTCCTAAGGCTGGTTCTCCTAACCATTATCCTACACTGTCTCAGGGGCCAGGCTCATCAATTTGGTCAATTTGCACTTGCACAGGCCCTTGACCATGTGTATTATACTTCCAGAAAAGTAAAGGGCTTTGCCCCAGGACACATGGCCAAGAGAGGATGTGGCTCAGGGAGTCCTTATACTCAAAACTTCATTCTCTAGTAGTTCAACCACAGTATTAGCAGGAAGGGGCCCTAGGAAGCCATTCAGAAAGCATGCACAAGACTGGGGTTTACTTCAAAAAACAAATGTGTCTTGAGAAAGAAGGTGAATCATTGTTTCTTGCCCCATATCTGGTAGCCTTCTTTGAGGCCCAGTGTAATTATGGTGCCTATTGTAGTGCCCAACCACCTCCACAGCCAAAGGGGGATTTTAATCTGTTTTCAGGAAACTCGAAATGTAAATGATTCTAATTGACTGTCATACTCCTAGTTTTAAATTTTGCTGCTTGCCTAACCTCTAAACTTTCCTTTATTACTCTAAGAGAGACAACATCATGCAGAAGGGGGAAAAAAAGGCTAAGAGTGGGACATCTCTTATGTGGAAAAGAAGCAGGTAGAATGTTAGAATTGGAAGGAAATTTTGAGAAAATGGAGTCCAATACCTTCATATTACAAATATCAGGAACTCAGAAAGGTTAAGTCATTTGCCCTGGGTCATGCAGCAGATAGTGGCAGATCAGGAATTTGAAACCCAAGCTCTACCGTGTGGGAGTATTGTTCGTGTCCTGTGATAGTGAGATCTGATACAAAGCTCATCTAAAGAGGTTCAAGGAATGGCTCTAAAGACTACAGCCCATAGAAACACAAGAGAAGGGGCCTAGGTTAGATTCATCTTTTAGAAGAGGCAAATGGAGTCCCTGGAGAATGTGATCTGCCCACAAGCCCATTGCTCATGTGGTAATTTTTCCACTAGACGCTTCTGAGACGATGTTTCAGCATAACAGACAAGGAAGGTCAAACAGTGAGTCTGCATGTTGCCTGACGGTTGGACAGTGGCAAGAATCAAAGAGAAGGGGCGCCTGGGTGGCGCAGTCGGTTAAGCGTCCGACTTCAGCCAGGTCACGATCTCGCGGTCCGTGAGTTCGAGCCCTGCGTCAGGCTCTGGGCTGATGGCTCGGAGCCTGGAGCCTGTTTCTGATTCTGTGTCTCCCTCTCTCTGCCCCTCCCCCGTTCATGCTCTGTCTCTCTCTGTCCCAAAAATAAATAAAAAACGTTGAAAAAAAAAAAGAATCAAAGAGAATAAACACAGGCAAGAGTTTATATGAACTTCCCTGGTATCCTTCACAGAGATCCCCTAAATAAGACTTAATTCCTCTCCTCTACTCCTCACTTTGGATTAACCCCTTCCCTTCTCTGTTGATCCCTTTTATGGGCCCCTTAGATAAAGCAGCCCCATAACTCCCCATTCATTGTTCCCACCTTCCTTCTATCCTATGGTAGGATAGGAATCTACTGGAGTAGATTCACACCCTCAGTGACCCATTTCAATACCTGCCAACCTGAACTGTTCACACTGCTCCACCATCACTTCTAGTCCCTAACCCAAGCAGAAATGGCACCTTGGCTCTTGAAGAATAGAAAAGAAGGAAGCACCCATGACAGAATGGAATCAGCCTCCTTGGGGAAAGCAGGGACAATAACATAACGTCATTAATAGCAGCTACTACTTTCCACCATAAACAGCACACTGTGCTAAGTACTTTATACACATTATACCACTCAATCCTTTTAGCAACCCGTAGCATTGTGATAAGCCCTGTCGTCCAGGGCACATCTTGATCTATGAGTCTTCAAAGCCTTTGCCATTCACTGCTCAGCTCCGTGTGTTCCCCCAACAAACCTTGTGGAAACAGTGCTAGTGGTTCTCTTTGGTTTAACAAGTAATGAGACTTTGGGGCACCTGGGTGGCCCAGTCGGTTAAGCGTCCAACTTCGGCTCAGGTCATGATCTCGCGGTTTCTGGGTTCGAGCCCCGCGTCGGGCTCTGTGCTGACAACTCGGAGCCTGGAGCCTGCTGCCTGCTTCTGTGTCTCTTTCTCTCTCTGCCCCTCCCCGACTTGTGCTCTGTCTCTCTCTGTCTATCAAAAATAAATAACGTAAAAAATATATATGTTAATAAGTAATGAGACTAACTCAGGAACTTAAAGCACTAATCTAAGGATACACGACTAGCACCTGGTAGAACCAGGTCTCAAGTCAGATAATCTCTCCCTATTTAACACTGCCAGTTCCTGCTCCCTATGATGCTCTTCACTATTGTCCGGGGGGGGTCAAGAGTCTCCCCCGTCTACCTTCTCTCTACCCTTGTTTTAGGCAAAAGGCGGGGATTCCTGCCTCTCCCTCTTCAAATGAGGCTCTCAGACAAGGTCAATGATGCCAAGCAGTCCATGCACTGTATGATACTTCTTTTAAAGAAAATAAAACCTGGTTCTACAATATTGACTTCTATTATTTTTATAGCAAAAACGACAGCATTTCAGCTGTGGTAATGTCAACGTGGCTTTGGTGGGCTCACCTGGGAAACTAACCACTTTTCACTGATAACATTTTCTGTGAAAAATGAACCATTCTTTGTCTATAACACTTTCTACCTGAACACATTAAAAAAAAATACACTCCTTGAACTCAAAACAATAGTAAGACTTCAAATCATTTGGCAAACTATTTAGGGCACAAGACTTCTTTCAATGGAAGGGGTCCCTAGGGTCCCCTTTCCTGACACCAGTAGGTACAATACGGTGGGAGTAACATAGTACTCTTGCTCCAGAGGTATGAAATAGTCAGGAAAGTGCTTCACCAGGGCAAGTGACATCCGGAAGCACCCGGCGATGACTTCACTCAGCCCCAACCACTGGTGCCTGGCTTTGCCCTGGAAGTTAAATCTGAGCAAGTACTTCTCCAACCTCAGCTCTCTCGGGCCAGACCAACGCACACAATGGCATGACCCCTGCCAGCAGTGCCACTTAGTCTTAGAGACTTCTGTGTTCCCTCTGATATGGATACATGCACAGCTACTCTGGGTACCTACCATAGCTTTCAGCAGGACAGGTATCCTGAGTTATCTCAGGTATCCTGAAAGACAGTTAAGATCGATGGCCTGGGGTGTAGGTTCTCCTGGATGTCACACATCCAGCCCTTTGCCTCACAGTTCCCCACAGCGTAGCTCAGGAACCTTCTACCTTCCCCACAGTTGTGCTCCCCTCCCACACACTTGTAGAGCTGTGGCTATTTGTGGGTCTGGGATGGTCAAGCAGGGCACTGCAGCCCAAGGCTGGAAAGCCCTGGGGGAGACGGGGACACAGAATATCGACTGACTTTCTCCGTGACCACTTTCACTCTGTGACTTTCTCCGTGACCAAGCATTCCAGGTGCTTGGGGCGCCTGGGTGGCTCTGTCGGTTAAAAGCCGCCTACTTCAGCTCATGTCATGATCTCACTGCTCATGAGTTCAAGCCCCGCGTCAGGCTCTGTGCTGACATCTCGGAGCCTGGAGCCTACTTCGGATTCTGCTTCGGATCCCTCTCTCTGCTCCTTCCCCCTCGTGCTCTGTCTTCTCTCAAATAAATAACCATTAATTTTTTTTTTTTTTAAGTATTCCAGATGCTTCTGCTACAGAGCACTTCCTTTCCTTGTGGGAACCCAGCTCCTGGCCCCTGATGGGATTAGCTAACCTCCTTTGCACCCTATAAAGCTGACCAACCTCTCCTGAATTGTCATCCCTGCATGGGCCTCCTAAAGGGCCCCTCTCAGACTTACCTTCAGCTCTCCAAATTGTGATGCTCTCCTTCCGGGGGGAAGTCCACGTGGCAGCTGGCCCACTGCTGGGTGCAGTGACCTCAGCACAGGAAGCAGAATGCCTTGGCCCAGGAGTAGAGCCCTGAAGACGAGGGCCTCAGGGGGCCAGTTGGGAAGCACGGTCACCCACTCTCCAGCACTGTGAGATGATGCCCACTATGCAGCCAGAGCACAAGAGAAGCGCTTCTTCCATTCTGACTTCAAAGGCAGTGATAATAGGGAGAAGGAGGCCAGCAGGTTGCTCAGGAGGGATGACCCTACCTGGGCTCATGGGGCAGAGCCAGGGTATCAGAGGCCTGAATTGCTTCCTCTTCAAAAAGCCACTAGAAGGGGTCGGCCGCGGTGGGAGGGAGCTCCTACTCCAGTTCCCGGATGCTCCCCAAGATGGGCATCGAGGAAGAGAAAGAGGAAGGAGCAGCAGGCAGACTCCAAAGCTGCAGCCTGGACCAGCCTCCAGGGTGCCTGCCAGCTCCCTGTCCTGGGTCCTGCGCCTCCCTGACCTCTGGGGAGGGGGATGGGCAGCATGGGCAGGGTGAGGCGACTCTTCCTCACCCAGAGATCCGGACAATTCTATCACTTTTCAGCCTCTTCCAAGTCCAGCTCCTGCCTGCTATCTTCAGGGGGGACCTGAGGCAGGTCCTGGACAGAGCACTGGAACCGGAAGAAGTATCTACATCAGGGGCAGCGGTGGGAGCTTTGAAACAAGAAATGGGGGCAGGTCTCCGAAGAGCCAGGAGGGGCCTTGTGACTTCCACTGGTGCCTCTGGAGTGAGCAGTGGCAACAGGTAACTGGCATTCTTTCTCAAGGACATTTGGACCGTTATAGAGATGGCCAAGAAGTTAGCCTAAAACAGTAGGTGTCAAAGCCAAGGTTGCCAAATGTAACCCACGTGATTATTTTCACCTCACTAATATTTAGAACATGAGCTCCAGAGTCAGAATACCGGGATTTGCAGACCAGCTGGAGGTTTATTAGCATGTGACCTTGGGCATGGTACTTCAGCTCTCTGAGCCTCCCATTGTCTATCCATAAAATGGGGATAAAAATACTTCGGAGGGGTGTTGTGAGGACTAAAGAAGTAGTTACATGTAGTATTTGGCACAATGCCTCATCAACAGTTGACATGCAATACATGTTTATGGTTAGCTAAGCTTTATTGGCATCTAATTTGGTCCAGCGTTTAACTGGATACTTGGAATGAGAAAGGCAGCTCCTAGGCTGTTTTCTTTACTGAGGAAAATAAAACAGATGTCTGTGCAGCCTGGTAGAAAAATACCAATGAGCAAACAGGAAAATCCAAGGTCGGGGCAAGAAGACAATGTGAAGGTTCAAAGAGGAATCTTTGGAGCCTAATAAAGAAGATCCTTTCACCCGGAGCATGAGGGAAGTGGGGAGGGGAGACCTTCAAGGCTGCCTGAGGACATCCTTGACAGAGCTGCTAACCCAAACCTTCTAGAGTTTAGCATCAAAACGAATCTGTATCACACTTAACCCTGCAGGCTTGGGAAGATGTGGGAGAACTGGTTGTGAATGCTCTAATCTCTTGCAGGGAGGCCCATCTAGGCCAAGCTCCCTTTCACTTTAGGCCAAGAAAGCTGAACTCAGGAAAGCACTTCTTCGTAAGAGAGAGTATGATGTAATGGATGAGATCCCAGGCTGGAGAGCCAAAGTCCCTGTGTTTGAATCCCAGCTCTGCTCATTCCTAACTGTGGGACCTTGGGAAAATCATGCCACCTCTTTGGTAGTGTTTTTGCCTGTAAAGTCGTGATCATGTGGACATCAGAAATCTGTTTTGAGTTTAGTAACTGTAGCAGAGTGTCTGACACATAGTAAATGCTCAGCTGTTAGCTATTATTACCCATGCTTCAAACCCTTGTAGCCTCTTCCTTCTCACGGGCTCACATCCCCCATTCTTGCTTCTTACTGAGTTTCACCACCCACTTCCATGGGAGGTTCTGAGAAGAAAATATTTAAGCCGTTCTCTCCTTACCAGGGTGTACCCTCTTGTCTTGCAGTAAATAGCTTTGTTTTTCTGAACTTTATTTCTAGCCTCTGCTCAAAAGTAGCTTTTAGTCAAGGCAAAACTCAGCCTCCACAGATTCAGTCCAGACCTGGTAATGATCTCAAGGTGGGGGATTCAAGGAAAAATAAGCAGCTACATATAGCTTGAGTCTAAAATGTGTGTGTGTTGGGGGGGGCGGGATTAAACATGTAGGTGAAGGTCATGGCTTAAAGCACTATAGTTCACTGGTAGTGAGTGGGGGGTGGTTGAAAGGGGATAGCTTTGCCCTCCTGGGAGATATTTGGCAATTTCTGGAGACAGTTTTGATTGTCACAACTTGGAGGGAGGGTTTGCTACCGACACCTAGGGACAGAGGGCAAGGGTGATGCTCAACATCCTTTGGTGAACAGAACTTGTTGTTCTTCTAACAAGAAAGAATTACCCGGCCCCAACAAATAATTACCCGGCCCAAAATGTCAACAGTGCCAAGGATGAGAACCTCTGGTTTAGAGGGAGCTACCTTGGAAAGATAGACAGGGAATAGATTATTGAGGGCAAGACTAAAGGGAGTCATTGAAGGCTTTTGAGCAGGAGAAGTGACATATTCCATGCTGTGCTTTAGAGAGAGAATCCAGGAGACCTAGGCAGGAGCCAGTTAGAAAGTCATTGCAATTACAATTAACTAGGTGAATTCCAGAATTAGGGCAACAGAAGAGGGAGTAAAAAGGAAGTGTTAAAGTAGAATTTAGGTTTGATCCAACTTCTCTACCACTCGTCACCTCCTATCCCCCTACGTGCACTATTTGTATTATTGTTATAAAAATACCATTATTTCTGAACCACGTGGCATATTCTGAATACACCTTCTTTCATGTACAGCTTTTTATTTTTTAAGTGTAATAAATTCCTTCCTTTTAGGTTTATTTCATTACATTGGACAGAAAAATACAAACCAACGTCTGGTAGGGTGGGGTAGGGAAATTGGACGGAATAAGGGTTGTTTTAGCAGCAGTTACAACATTTTATTTTTTGAAGAAAAAAAACCTCTGACTCTGGTATAGCAGAAATGTTTGTTGCAATAAGCAATATTTTCTGAATTTTATGTGGTTGAAATGTTTCATATTAATTTTTTTCATTCAAGGAAAAGAGTTATATTAGACTTTGACAGGGTAGAATTGGAAAACATTTTCAATTTGCTGAAGTTAGAAAAAGAAGAGTGAAAAATTATATGCTGGTGTTTTAGGCCTCATAGAGCAGAAGTATAGGGATGATAACTAAAGTGAAAAGGTGTGTGTGCACGCACGTATATGTGTGCAGATGCTGGGAAAGAGGGAGGGATTGCCAAGAAGAAGAGTAATCTTTTAGATATGCTAAGCTCAGTAGCCTACAATACAATACATCTTTGTGGAAATGTGGCCACAAGGAAGCTAAGTCAGGAATTCAGAATCAGAAGTCAGGGCAAGCCTCTGAGTCTCGCGCAGCATGTGCTTGACTGGGGTTTCCAAGAGAGGGTGTAGAGTGAAGAGAGACAAAATCTAAACACTGGACCTTGTAAACTATTGATATGTTAGGGTCTAAGGAAGAAAAGATATGTTAAAGGAAACCAAGGAGAAATTCCAGGAGCTAGACGAGTACAAGAAGAATATGTTGTCATGGAAACCAAGGAAGAGAGAATTTCTGAAAAGGAAAAGGTGGACAATGGTGTTAAAGGCTATAGAAGAGGTGGAGGGTTGGGCTGAGAAGGAGCCACTGGATTTGACGATACATGGGGCATCTCAAGAAAGCAATGTCACTAGAGTAAGGGGCCTCTCCTTCATTCATTCAAATCTACTTATGGATTACATATATGTCATGGGGCAGTGTGAGAGTGTGAGGATATAAGCCAGAACAGGGTTCCTTGCCTTCCTGAACCTCACAGTGTGGTGCTTACATCTACAGACCACTAGCACGTAATGTGGCAATGCATTATAGCTGTGATAGAAGCATGCATAGGATGTGATGGGATCATCTGAGGGAAGGCTTCCTAGAGGAGGTGACATCCGAGATGAATTTTAAAGGATGAAGGATGGGGCGCCTGGGTGGCTCAGTCGGTTAAGCGTCCGACTTCGGCTCAGGTCACGATCTCGCAGTCCGCGGGTTCGAGCCCTGCATCGGGCTCTGGGCTGATGGCTCGGAGCCTGGAGCCTGCTTCCGATTCTGTGTTTCCCTCTCTCTCTGCCCCTCCCCCCTTCATGCTGTGTCTCTCTCTGTCTGAAAAACAAATAAAAACGTTAAAAAATAAAAAATAAAGGATGAAGGATGAATTGGAGTCGGCTCCATTGGTGACGAAGGTTGGTAAAAAGAGAAACACTCTTCCAGCCAGAAGGATCGGTATGAGCAAAGTCTGAGAGCCAAGAGAAATCATGGTGAGTATTCAAGGAGCCTGAGTAATTTGGAATGTTTGAAGAGGCAAAGGATAAGTTCCCGGGCTGTGCAGGGATCAGACCAGAACCACATTTGTATGTTACAATGTAGCATTTGGACTTTATTTTGAAGTTAACCAGGGGTTATTTGTCCTACCCCAAAAGGATTGCCTCAACCTGTCCAGGTTTACTTTTTAACACACTTGTTTAGGGCAGCCCAGAGCTTTAAATCACTGCATCTGGGTTTAGCAGATATTCAAAAACATTTGTTGAATTAGGGGAAAACATGTAAAATTAACAAATCTCAATCATTTTATTCAAGAAAGCGAACTGATAAAAGAGAAATTGAACTTGTGAAATGGAGCAGGAGCAGAGAGGAGGTAGGATAGTTAGGATTGTTGTCTATTTTCCTCATGTCAAAAGAAAAAAAAGCCACATGTTAAGATTATATAAATGCTTACTCATTATAGCAAATGTTAACATGTAACAGCGTACAAGTCCAAGTCCCCTAAAAACCCCACTGAGACAACCGCTATCGACGCTTCTGTGGCCACTTGTTTCCACATCTCTTTATATATACTGTGAAAAATTAATAAAGGGAAACCTCCCTAAAGGGAACTCAGGATACTCGAAGAGGAACTGGTAGGAGGAGTCCTACCACTCAGTGTCAATTACAGGAAAAGTTGTCAATTACAGTTGTCCCTAACAGAAGAATCTCAACAGGAAAGAATCATCAAGTACAGGCTCCAAAAGGGAAAGGGGTCCATTGCATTTCCTATAGGAAATCAACTACCCCTGCAAATCGGCTAATGAGAAACTGTCATCAACTGGATTCTTGCTTCCTTCCACTGGACTTTTGTTCAAAACAACCCGTCCCAACTTCCTCCTTCTTCTCTGTAAAATAACATTCCTCTTTTTTGTTTATTGGTCTTGCCTGTAGTTTTGCTGTCACTTCCTTGTCCCGGATTGCAATGCTCTGCTATTCCTGAATGAACCCATCTTTTGCTGTTGAAATAACTGATAGTTTTGTTTTTAAGATTAACAGTATGTAGACGTTCACGTATCTACATTTACGTGAATGAGATCATAGCTTATGTGTTTTGTCATGGAAATGCTTTATATTCCTTTTGTTGTGGGTGCAATGGGGAAATACTGAGCACATTAATCTACTGAAATAAGTGTCAAGTGGAGGAAGACAAATGGAAGATTTAAGAGAACAAACATGGAGATGCAGTCAGTAAAATCCAGAATCTGGAAATCCCTTCAGAACAAATTACTCGTTTCTTCAACAAATAAATTGCAAAAGAAGAAAAAAAAAAGATGGGAACAAATGCTTATAGTTCACAGAAGATTCAATAAACAGGCCACCCAAATGCAATGTTCAGACCTTGTTTGGATAATGATTTGAATCAACAAAAAGAATTTTAGAATCATGTGGGATATGTGAGCCCTGATAGGATATTTGATATTTTTAAGAACCATTATTGATTTGTTACATGTGATAATGATGCTGTGGTTGTTTTTAAGAGGAGTCCTTTATAGATATACTGAAATATATATAGATGAAATAATAGTATCTGGGATACACTTTAAAATAATCCAGGGGGGTTGTGAATTGAGGATCTACTGATAAGTCGGCATCAGCCATGAATTCATGACTACCATAATTAGGTTATGGGTACATGGAGGTTCTTTGAACTATTCTCCCTACATCTGTTTCTGTTTAAAACTTTACATCACAAAGTTGAAGAATGAGGAGAGAAACAGAGACTCAGTAAGAAAAACAGAGAGAGAGAGAGAGAGAGAGAGAGAGAGAGAGAGAGACAGAGAAAAGTGGCCATAGCAATGATTGGGAGACAGGCAGTGGATTTCTGCTTTAGCGAATGGGAATAAAATATACTCAGACAGAGGAGTGGACACTGGGAACAGAAGACAGTGAACAAGGGGAGGGATGTGGTCTTATTTCTCAGGGGCTCAGAGAGGCAGAGCACAGTCATCAGCTGGGGTAGAGGAAGTGGTTCTACCTGGGGTCTTAAGCAGAACAGGCTCAGAGGCTTCTCTGTCAGGACATCAATAGGCTGTCAATTGGGAATGGAAAAAAAAAAGGATCGTAGAACAGCACTGAGGGTCCCCGCTGAGGGGAAAGAGCATGGACTGTATATAGATCAGGGCAGCACAGTTAGGACTTTAGCACCAAGCCCTAAAGTCAGCAAAAGAGAGTAGGGTAAATAGAAGATTTTCCTAACTCCTCTCACAGTGATAGCTTTTTCTCTTTCGTCAATGTCCCCAGCAGTTACTCTTAATCATGCAACTTATGACTAGTGTCTACGTTACTATTCTAGAACTACTTACAATTATGTGAATATGTGCCGGGCACTGTGCTAAGTGCATTGTGGGCATTAATTCCCTGAATCTTCACAACTGTGTTAGAGAAGTGGTATCACTTTCATTTTATCCTGTCAGTTATTCAAGAATACATTCAAGACAGTAATTTGTGCCAGGCATTGAGTGAGTTCAGTAGACAGACACGGGTCAAAAGACATTGATAGACTCCTGCCTTCATGGAGCTTGCCATCTGATGGGAGAGACAAACTAAATAATTAAAAACAGAAAAATGTGTGTTTCATTACATTCGTGAAAATTGCCACGAAAGTAAAATAAAAAGTGCTATCAGAGTTTACAACAAGGAGATTTAACTTTCTCAGAGGTTTCTGTGAGAAAATAATATTGAAACAGAGACATGAAGCATGAACAGCAGAAAACTGGGAAGAGACTTAAGAGAAGAACATTCCAGACAGAGAGAGGTCAAAGATCGAGGGCTCAAAAGCCCTCTGAGAGAGGTAAGACTGATAAACATAAGAGACCAGATCAGATGCCCTTTGTAGACCCTCTTTATGCTGTGGGACTTCAGCCTAAGGGGAAGCTAAGGAAGAAAGTAACATCATACTTAGAATGAACAGAAGTTCAAGAGAGAGAGGACAGAGTGGGTGGGGTCTAAAGATATTCAGGATGCAAATTTGATCAATGGAACTTGGTGACTGACAAATTAGGGTATAAGGGTTAGAGAGAGGGGTATCAAGAATGACTTTAAAGTCTGGCATAAGAAACAAAGGTTGACGGCAGTTGTGTTTCATGTTGAAGGTCATACAGGCAGCTAGTCAATAGGAGAGGAGATTCTGAAGCCCAGACTCAACACAGTTTATATTACTGGTTGTTAGTGAATACTTGTGGAGTGCCTACAAGGATAGTATTCCACAGTGTTCTCATGACTCCTTTTTTCTTCAAGGCCATAATAACAGCCAGGGACCTCTAGGTGATCAACACAAGTCTCAGAAATGACAGCATGCTGGGGTAAATAGGAGGCACTCACTTGCCATTCCCTGTTGAGACAGCTTACAGCCAGCACATAAATCATAGTCATGTTGAAACCAACCACCCCCACCTATCTGGAAGAAGCAGCCTGGGTAGCAAGGTAGTTGAAGCTTAAGAGCTCTAGTTTGAGTTCTGACTCTTCTCTCCATCAGTTTATATGCTAAGATCAAACACAGGGTATAGAAAGGATCAAAGATTTAGTGAGGTAACAAAGCTAACCAAGATCCAAGCTTTGTTAGCTTGGTAACAAAGCTAACCAAGATCCGAGTAGGGTGGTCTGAGATTTCCAAGTTGGTCTGTGTATACAGCCAGCCATGGACCGTCATCCTAATGAATTTTTTTTTTTAATTTTTTTTTTTTAATATTTATTTATTTTTGAGAGAGACAGAGACAGGATGCGAGTGGGTTAGGGGCAGAGAGAGAGGGAGACACAGAATCCGAAGCAGGCTCCAGGCTCCGAGCTGTCAGCACAGAGCCCGACGTGAGGCTTGAACCCACGAGCTGTGAGATCATGACCCGAGCAAAGCCAGACGCTTAACCACCTGAGCCACCCAGGCGCCCCCTAATGAATTTTTGATGTACCTACTATAAGCCACAGACCAAAAAGACTGAAAAGTCCTAGAGTATAAATCATCTCATTAAATCCATGCAACAAATAACTCTCCTATTACTTCAACCTTCACATTCTGCTACTTTCATGAGCTGAATGGAACATGGAAAATCATCCAGCCTGGTCCACCTAGGTTACAGACAAGAATATAGATCACTACAGAGTGGAAGTGATGTGCCCAAGGACACGTAACAAATTAGCAAGAGAACAGGAACTAAACTCTTAGTCTCCTAGACTCTAAGGGCAGTGTTCTTCCTACTGGGCCAACCTATCCTTTCTAGAATACAGTCTGCCTGGTATACCCAAAATAATATTCCTGAAAATAATTGATTAATGCAACAAATGTGTGTTGTGGGGCTCATTTATGCCAGACACTATTTTAGCAGCTAGGCAAACAACAATGAACAAAGTAGACCAGTATTCCTGCCTTCATGGAAATCTTAATCTAGTAGAGAAGGCGACAGCCAAGATGAATAAGTATAGTCTAGAGTATGTGAAATAGTTATGCATTTTAGGGATCAGAATTACTGTCAGGTAAGGGCATGTCAAGTGTCATGGGTAGGGTAAAATTTTAGGTAACGTGGCCAAAGAAGGCCTTACTGTAAAGATGTCTTTTGAATAAAAACCCAAAGGAGGTGAAGGAGCTAGTCATGCAGTTGTCCAGGAGAGGGCATCCCAGGCAGAAGGTAAATGAGTGGAGGGGTTTAGAGTTGGGCACATGCCTGGGGTGTGGGGGAATGACAAGGAAGCGAGTACGGCTAACCTACAGAGAAAGAAGAGGAAAGGATTAAGATAACGAGGTCAGAGAGGAAAGGGGGTCCAGCCCATGCAAGGTTTTGTGACTCAAAGGACGGACTTGGATTTTGATTTTGATTAAAGTAAGAAGTCTTGGTAAAGGGGCAGCACTGGCTGACATTGGCCAGTCTGGTGTGTTGAAAACAGGCCAAAGTGGAGGACAAGGGCCAGACTTTAGAGATCAGTTAGGACACTGTTGCAATAGTCAAAAAGCTGTTGGTGGATCAGAGTGGTAACAGGATGTGATGAACAATAATTGAATTCTGGATATAATTTGAAGGTGGAACAGACAGTATTTGCAAAAAGCCTGAAAGTAAAGGATGAGAGAGAGAAGTTAAGGATTATACTAAGGCAACTAGAGGAAGGCAATTGTCATTAATAAAGAATGTTTTGTTGGGAGGGGGGACACAATTTCATGAGCTCATTTTTAAATGTATGTCTAATTTAAAATGCCTAATAAACATTCAGGTGGAGATGTCAAGTGGGAGGTTAACTCTGGAGTGTATGGGAGAAATCCTGGCTGGGAATATGCACTAGGCTGCATATGGACGGTATGTATTTAAAGCAAGGAGACTGGATGAAATCAACTAGGGAGTGAGCATTAGATATAAAAGAGAAGGGATTCATGGACTGAGCCCTAGAGCAATTCAATGTTCAGAGGTCAGGAGGGTGCAGATGATGTAGCACAAGAGGCAAAGACAGCACCCGGAAGTGTGGGAGAAGACCAGGTGAGCGTGGCCTCCTAGAAACCAAGCGAAGAAAGCACTTCAAGGAGAAAAGGAGGAGCCCCTCTGTCAGACACTGCTGGTGGGAAAATACAGTGTTAGGACTCAGCAGTGACCACTGAGCAGTTTAATGTGGAGGTTGCGGTTAACTTTAGTGAGGAGAGTTTTTGCAAAATATTTGGGAAGAAAAAAATCTGATTGGTGCGGGTTGAACAGAAGGAGAGAAATTGAAGATGGGCGGCTCGGCTCTATCTTTCAGGGAATGCGTCTCCGGGAAGCAGAAGAAAGACTGATATTGACAAGGGGGGAGCAGGAAGACAACAGCTTGTCCGCCTGCTTATGGCTCCACCAAGGAGGGGAAGTGGGGCAGGAGAGAGAGGCAAGCCTTACTGAAATAAAGTCCCTGTATCGGTGAGAGGGTCATGATGTTCTTTTCTGAAGACTTCATTTTCCTTAAGTGGCAAGTGAGGTCAGGAGCTGTGAGTGTGGATGGAGGTGTTGGGGGTTTGAGAAGAAACAAGGAAGTGTGAAATAATTATCAGGGAGAGTGGGGAGAATGGACAGGGGAAATGTAGCAGAAGGATTTCTAGGCAGCATTAAGAACTTACTTAGGGATCACAAGTGTAAATAGAAATCAGTGACCATGGTTGGCTTTATTTTGTGGCCGTTCTTGTACAAGTTCTGCCCCTGAGTAGGTGAAGAGTTCCATGTAATCGGGTTGTAGCTTAGGCAGGTGAGTATGACCAAAAAGTATGCACTGCAGGGGTTCAGGACATGGGAAGGGGAACTAAGAGGAGTCAAAGAGAATGAGTAGAATGATTGATTGTATGATTTAAGCTGGGTAAGGAGGCAAGTGAGGCCATAGGGCAAGGGACTACTGACAGCACAAATGCAAGAGGACCAATGGATTGAAAAAGCAGGTGGATTCAAAGGCTTGCTGGAGACAGAGAGTCCACAGAGTCTGCTGGAAATAGAGGAGGTGGTAGATGGGCTTGAAAGTGAGATTTGGGGGGATTTGAAGTGAGAGGAACTAATGAGATCGGGTTAGGACCATGACAGAGAGTAGATTAGGAAGGATAGGACCATTAGAGGAGAGGAGGTTAAGGAAGTGCAGGCTTGTGCTGGATGACAGTTGCCTATGGTGATGGGGCATTATTCAGAATCGGAGCTCCAAGGACACTGGAATTAGAATGGCAGTCCTTACCAGATGCTGTGCATCCCCTCCAGAGCAAGGACCACGCACTGCTACCTATTTTTTTTTATTGAGTTGTTTATTTATTGAGTACCCGGGGCAGATATTATTACTGTTTACTGATACCCATTTCACCTCTATTTCTAGAGAAACAGAGAAAGAAATGAGATGTGTGTGTGTGTGTGTGTGTGTGTATCCTCGATGTTAGGCATGGCCATATGAATTGCTTTGGCTAATGAGGTAGGGACAGAAGTGACATGGGTCACCATACGGGAGCATGTACTTGCCAGGGTTTGGTCTGCTAATCTCACTTATCCCCTGCCATGTCGAGCCCGGAAACATGACTCAACAATAGTCATCTTGAAACTGACCGTGACATGGAGGCCAGCTGCGTTGGAGACCCAGCTACATTTGCAGTGAACTATATATGAGCAAGAAATAAGCCACTGCTAAGATCTGGGCTTAGCCACTGCTAAGATCTGGTCGTTTTCCAATAAAGCATCACCTAGCGTTAGCTGACTGACATTTGTATCACTTGGCAGCTGGCCCTTTGCCAAATGTTGAGCCCACAGAGATGAATAAAGCACCATCAGAGCCCTCACGGTGGCAGGGGGTGAGGGACAAGGTAGAGGAAATGAGGTCTCACACTAGGGGCAGTGAAAAAAAAGTCTCTGCAAAGGATGAAGGGAAGCCTTTGCAAACAGGTTTTGGGCCATAGGTTTTCTCACTTTTGCTTGGCATTTGGAGTCCTCCACAATTAGACCTTATTCTCGCTTTTCCTTTCCTTTTTTTTTTAGATTTCCTTTTTTTTTTTTTTAGTAACTTCTACCGCCAACATGGGGTTTGAACTTATGACCCCAAGATCAAAAGTTGCACGGTCCTCCAAAAAAGCCAGCCAAATGCCCCTATTCTCACTTTTCGGACTCTTCATTTGAGTTCTGGGACTCCACTCAATAAATATGCGTTGAGAGTCAGGTACCGTGCCAAGAGTTAAAGGCAGCAGTAAATGAAACACAATCCCTGCCCTCATGGGATTAACAGTTTAGTGGAGAAGGATGTTAAATGATGAGTTTACAGCTGGAGCGAGTGTTATGAAGGAGCAATGTACAACAGGGCACCTAACCTAGATCCCCCCGGGAGGTGAGCAGCAGGTGTGGAGGGGACACACTCCAGTCACTGGATGGGGCTCGTGCAGGTGCCGTTACATGAGAGAGAACAGGGCCGGCTCAGGGCACTGAAGGTGACCTGTACACCTGAGGGGGGAGACAAAGGAAGGGAGTGGCAGGAGGTAAATCTCCCCAGGTGAGCATAGGCAAGGGACAGTGAGTGAAGGCTTTGCAGGCTCAGGGGTTTGGATCTTGAGCCTAAAGACAAGGGGATGCAATCCAAAGTCAGATTCTTAGTCATATTCTCAAATTTTCATTTTTAAGATCACTTTGGCAATCGAGTTTACAATGAGTCTGAAAGGAGTAAACTGAGCCTGAGTGGCTCAGTTGGTTAAGCATCTGACTTCGGTTCAGATCATGATCTCACGGTTCATGGGTTCAAACCCATATTGGGCTCTCCACTGTCAGTGCAGAGCCCACATTGGATCTTCTGTCTCCCTCTCTCTGGGCCCCTCCCCAGCTCGCTCTGTCTCTCAAAAATAAATAAAAATTTAAAAAAAAAAAAAAAGAAAAGAGTAAATGTAAATGCGGGTAGAAACAGGAGGAAACCTCTGTCACCAGCAGATAAAGGGAAGGTGGTAACCTCAGAGGGTAACTTGGAAGGGGGCTGAGTGGAAATGGGCGGCTACAAAATACATTTTGAAAGAAAAATTCAATTTAACTTGTGATTGCTATAAATATGAGAGGTGAAAGAGGAAAATTCAAAGATAATTCCAGTTATCTGAACAACTAAAAGGGGCAGTGGTGCCACTGCTGATGAAGGAAGGCAATTCCAGGTGGGTGTGGAAGAGGGGATTCAATTTGAGGCATGAAAATTAGCTGAAATATTTGAGTGCACCCATCTGTGTTAGGATAATACACTTCTCTGTACTTTGTGTCTGCACCCACGTCTGTTCCTTCTGTTTGATTGTTAAAGCTCTGAGAGCAGAAACCTTATCTGATTCATGTCACACACCAATGTCCTACCACCCAGCCCACAGGGCTGAGCTATGCAGCAAGTAAGCACAAGGACACTCTGACCCAATGAGCAAAATGGACACATCTGGTTCTTTGAGTTCAGGTTGGGAGAAGCTAATTTCACCTTGTCTCCACTCCAGGATCCATTGTTGGTTTCCTGGCTCTTATCTCAGGGTGGCTTCCTTGTGAGTTGTGTCTAGATTTGGTTCACCTGAGGTCAGCACACAGGAAATGTTGTTTATTTCTCCACCATCTGAACTGGTTGTGCTTCTTTGATCTGATGGATTGGCCTGAAACAGGCACTGAAAAAACTTTGTTTTCTGAGTAGATTTCAGGTACATTCTGTTTCAAAATGCTGTAAGTATCTGGAGTCAGAACTCTTTCTGATAACATTTTACCAAATACACTTTGTCTCCTTTAAGACCTTAAAGGTAAAGAGAAGCAGCAGCTAGTTCAAAATTAGTGCACCTATTGTTATCTGTGCAATGTAGTTCATGGGCTTCAAAAGCATCCGGTGTCCTTTAAAAATACATATGCACTAAAGGATGACTTTAATATCACCATTAGCACAGTATTCTTCAGCTTAAGGCTTTGATTCTTGCTAAAAGATAAATCCATCTCCCCTCCTCTCCATTTTCTCCTCTCAAACATGCTAGGATATGCCTCAAGCTATTTGCATTCATTTACACTTGAGTTCAAATAAGATTTAGAATCTCATGAAAGCAGGATTGCTTTAGGAAAACCATCTGGTGTTCTAGTGAAGGTGGTGGGGCTCAGAGTCAAAAGTCTGGGGGCCTTGCACTCTGCCTTGTGTGATGTGGCTTTGGTGAGATGAATGAACTTTCCGGGGCTCAAGTGTGTTATCTGAGAATTGGAGATCCTACTCTGCACTTTGCGTATCTGGTTGATCCCAACAACAACCTTTAATAGAGTTTTAGAGTGTCTGTCCAAATCATCACTTGCCCCTTTCCCTAAGAAGTGTCCTCACCTTTCCCCCCAGCCAGGAAGTGAGTCCCAAGCAGTTGTGTGTCCTCTTAGTGATTCTTCTCACCAGTGCAAGTTGAGCAAGCAGAGTGGACCCCATATATCAGCCAGGCAGATCACTTTCACTCTTTCAGAATGTTCGAACCGTGATGGAAAGGTGATAACTCACATGTGCTGGTAGGCTGCAGCCACCTACATGCCGTGGAGTGTCCTTATGCTTTTTGAGCCAACTGAGGAGTCCCAAAATCTAATTTGCAGGGAGAGAGGATGAAGCAGAGATGCCAGTAGGAGTAAAGACCAGAGACTGAGTTGTGCCTGTGTTTCTGCAAGCATTTCAGATCTTTGTTCCAGGCTTTTCCTAATGTCCAGGTGTGACATTCCCAGGAGTTTCCTCAGATATTCCTGTATTCTTATAATAATTTCCCTCTTCCTGCCCAAGCTAGCATAGGGTGATTTCTATTCCTTGCAAGCAAAATGTCCTTCTCAGATTAATACATAGTATAGGGAGCCACTAGGGGTTCTGTCCCGTGGGAGTGACTAGGTAGAAGACCAGTGCACTGGAAAGCCCGTTCACCACTATTCCATGGACATCTATGGATTTTGCCCAAAGCACCTCAAAACATTCCAATCTAGTGGGCATTTTTCACTCTGACCTTTCTCAGCTCTCTGCAACATTCAATGTCTTAACCAATGTTTTCTTTTTTTCCTATAATGGCATTTTAATTTTTTTGTGCTTTAACATGTTTACAGCTTTACTGAGTTATGGACTATTAGTGGCACATACTTAAAGTAAGTCATTTGAGGGGTGCCTGGGTGGCTCAGTGGTTGAACGTCTGACTCTTGATTTCAGTTCAGGTCATGATCCCAGGGTCATGGGATCGAGCCCTGAGTCAGGCTCCACACTGTGCATGGAGCCTGGTTAAGATTCTCTCTTTCTTTGTCTCTCTCTCCCTGTGCCCCTCTGCTGTTCATGCCTGCTTGTGCACTCTCTCTCTGAAATAAAAAATAAATATTAAAAATGATAAAAATAAAGTCATCCATTTGATGATGTTGATAGATGTATACAGCAGTGAAATCATTACAAAGTCCAGGCGATGGATATATCCATTACTTCTAAAAGTCTCCTGGTGCCTGTCTATAATCTCTTTCTTCTCCCCTTGTCCCAGGTCCCCTTCTCGTTCACTGTAGATTAGTTTGCATTTCTTTGAATTTCATATACACAGATTCATATAGTATTCGCTCTTTTTAGAAACCAGTCCTTTAAAAATATTTGAGTACTTGGGCTCTAGGGATACAGCCAAGAACTGGACATAGTTCTTGTCATCAGAGAGGTTCCGCCTACTTTGAAGGGCAGACATTGATAAATAAGGACAGTAAATCCTATTGTGAGTTTTCATAAGAGAAGTTCTGGAGGAGGTATATACCAGGAGTATCTAACTCAGGGGCTTAGGAGAGATCTGAAGGTCTAATAGGAGTAAGAACAATTAAAGGTCACGGTGGGAGTAGGGTCCAGACAGAGGGAGCAGAGTGTGAGAAGTTTCAACGGGAGGAGAAAACATGGCATATTTAAGGAAAGAAAGAAGGGCCACATGGCTGGAGACTCCCAGGGAGGAGCAGTAGGCGAAGAGAGCAGGTAACTGTTGATCTTGTGCCATAGATTCTCTTTCCTTCTCACTTCTGGCCCTTGGTCAACCTTCCCAACAGTTCCTTGTCTTCTTTCTTATGATTTGCTAAGACATCTCCTCCCCAGACAGGGAATTGAAGTACCCAGAGTCACATAACTAGCTGGAGTCAAAGTGAGGTTATAGCTCACTTCTCCAATTCCTGAGTCCAATACCTCTGCACACTCCGATGGCGGGACAGGACGTCAGTTACCCAGGGCTGTAGAGCACCTGACACCAGACCCTGACATCATAGCAGGAATCAAGGTGAGTGGATGTGTCAACTGTCAAAGACACAGGGTAGGAAGAAGTGTGTCACTGACACAGAGACAGCCCCACGCCACTCAGCACTTGATTACCTACTGGCAGTAAAGCCTGTTTATGCCATCCCTCACATTTTTCTTCAATTTAATGAAGTAATTAATGCTATAAAAAGCTATGAAAATATAAATGTAAGAAAGCATGTTGCATAATTAATAATCTATGCATATGCATGGCAGGGTGTTTCTTTCTGGCATACATATGCATGTATCATTAATTGGAACATAATCAATTTGTTTTACTGCCAGGGTATCGGTACAAGTTATGCTGCCTATATGTCAGCTGCCAGCCTGTCTCTAGGGTATATGACACCGATCACACAGGGAACCAGCTGGGACCAGGAGCAAAGTGCTGGTCCAGAGAACGGACTGGTTTCTACACTCAGCTCTATACTAATTTGCTGTGTGACTCGTTATTTTTCTCTGGGCCTCAGTTTCCCCATTTGTTACATTGGGGGCTGGTCTTAATTGGCAGTTTATATCAATAAAGTCAGTACCTCTCCTAATTCAAACAAAACCTTAAGTGGAAACTGATATACAAAGCATAGAAGTAGAGACACTCGTGAAGCATGGAGCTGGGTTTCCCTCTAGTTCAAAGCTCTCTTACTCTCTGCTCCTCCTGTGCCCCTCGAGGCTCTATAAATTAATTTGAAAAGTGCTGGGCTAGATAATTGGAAAAGTCCCTTGTAGTACTTTCTTTCCTGTGTCAGGACTGTCAGCTACAGAGGGTCACATCAGGCCACGTAATATGGTGGGGAACCTGGATTTGACCTGAGTTCACATTTGGGTTTTGTCCCCTGTTAGCACTGTGACCTCGACTCTCCCACTCAGCTTGCATGGCTTGTACTTCTTATCTGCCAAGAAAGAAAGTAATCCTTGTCCCCTTTTATCATATAGAGATACCAAATGAGATAGTGTATATCAAAGTGCTCTGAACTACTAAGGGTTAAGGATGTAGGCTCTCACCCCAGTTGCTCTGCCCCTTACTAACCATGTGATCTTGAGTAAGTTACTTAACCTTTTTTGTGCGGTGGTTTCTTCATCTATAAAATGGGCGTCATAACATTATCTCTGTTTAAGTTGTTGGGTGAATATATCTATCACACTTGGGGCGCCAGGGTGGCTCAGTCGGTTAAATGTCAGACTCTTGATTTTGGCTCAGGTCATGATGCCAGGGTCGTGGAATTGAACCCTGTGTCGGGTTCCACACTGTACATGGAGTCTGCTTGGTACTCTCTCTCTCTCTCTCTCTCTCTGCCCCTGCCCCGCTCCCTCTCGTGCTCTCTGTCTCTGTCTCTAAAATAAAAATAATAAATAAATCTATTACGCTTAAAAACACTGTCTACATTCAATAAATGTTCATTATTATTGTTATTTGTATTATCATCAACACTGGTGAAAGCAACGAGTCATGAAGGATGAAGAGGCCTAGGTTTTCATCTTAAACCCATTGCCTCCTAAATGCCAGTCCTGATTAGATGAAGAGGGCCACCTGGGAGAATTCTGCAGAACATATGAGAGAAGAGATCCAATGAAACATTGACACTAAAATGCTTTGGGAAATTAGCTCATCTTTACAAATGCCACATTTAGATACGCCTCTCCCCCCTCAAAAAAAACCTAAATGAAATGACAGGACTGAAAAATGATCCTGAGCGTTAGAAAAGGAAGATACCAGGTTTAACAGGACATTCAAATGTCCTATCAGTTTTGGCTGAGGCATGAAGAAAACAGGCACTACATTTTAAAGTAAGACTTGCACCACAGGATTTGCAAAAGGGAGATGCCAGATTAATAATTTACTACCTGTCACCCCCCAGCCCCTCACCGAGTCAACCACCCACTTCGGCCTGCAAAGGTGGAAAGGCTGAGAAACAGAGCAGAGACGGAGAGACTGAAATGGTTTTAAGAGACAAATGGTAGTGTGCTGTGAGCCTGCCTGCCAAGCCGGGGGCCTGGGCGGGAGCCTACCTTGCACCTGAAGCCCAGGTAGATGGCTTTAAAGAGACTATATAGAAAGTTTCCTTGTCTTTCTTGGGGTCTGAAGGATGGAGAGGTGGGGGTAGGGGATATTGCAGTAGATTGCTGACCATTCCTGAGAAACTGGCTGGCCAGCTTCTTAAATGGCAGAGCAAAGGAGAGGTTAGAAACGGTGGTCCCAAAGGAAGGCTCTTAGTATAAGAGATCCCCAAACCATTCTAGTGGACCAAATCTGGGTCATGTGTGATAGACATTGGGATGGGATCCCCTTAGACATTTCTAGGAAGACTGCCTGAAAAATGGAAAAGGTCTTATCCCAGAGAAGGTGTACTGTCCAATTCCCAGGGATTAAGAAAAGAACTACAAGAAATGAGGCAAATAGAGATGCATTAATTCTCTTCAAGGGAACTATAAATGCCAGATACCCATTAGTAAAAGCTCTCTGTGACCATTTGTTTTGTTTCTTAAATTCCACATGTGAGTCAAATCATATGGTCTTTCTTGGACTTATTTTGCTTAGCGTAATACAGTCTAGCTCCATCCACATTGTTGCAAATGGAAAAAAGAGAGAGGCAAACCAAGAAACAGATTCTTAACTATAGAGAACAAACTGATGGTTACCAGAGAGGAGTCAGGCAGGGAGTGATGGAGATGAAGGAGTGCACTTGTTGTGATGAGCACCGGGTGTTGTATGTAGATGTTGAATCACTAAATTGTACCCCTGAAACTAATATTACACTGTGTGTTAACTCACCGGCATTAAAATAAAACTTGGAAAGATAAAATAAAAGCTCTCTGAATCCCCCCCATCTTTCTGAATCCCCCCCGCGCCTCCCCCCCCCCCCCCCATCCTTTCCTTCCAACAAAGAAAACAGTCAGCAGTGAACATCTCTGAGAGAGTACAACGTCCACTCACCACAGTATTCGTCACCCTGGAACTTCCCTACTCCACTCCAGCCTACGCCGTCAGTCCTGGAGAGTGAGAGATCTTAGGTTAGCAAAATGGAGGAAGAGTTGAAGCACAAGGTGGGGACAGAGATTAGAAGCCGTTCACAATCTGTGCCCCCATCCACCATTTGTAATTTTCCACCTATAAAGGGTATAGATTGCATATAGGGAGAAGTTTTCCTTGTAAATTTGAGATCTTTGACTATTACATGGAACTAGAGATTTTACTCTCTGGATTGAGACTGTGCTATAATCCTTGGAAAAGCCAAGACACCACCCTGGGTAGAGAGGAGCTAGTCCCTCTGTTTAAAGGAACAGAATAAGATAAAAAAATATAGTTTCTTGATGAAAACATCTCTGAGATCATGATTTTCAAATTAATCAGTTGCTAAACTGCACATTATGAAAGTCAGATCTTTTGCCCAAATGGATAGAAAAATGTGTTGTTTTTGTTGTTGTTGTTGTTTTTCATTGGAGAAAGAGTGAAAAAAATCAGTTTCAGCCTTTAAACTGTGTAAATCGTAAGGCTACAACCAAAATGTCCAGGACTCAGAATTAAGTTTTGATCTGATGGTTATTCTGGGACAGGGCTAGTCTTGCATAGAGAGTAAATAGTTTACCAAAATGGTGTAATTTTAGAGGGATTTGAGGCTTCCATCATATCCCCTACCCTCTGCTTAAAAAAAATATATTTTTAATATCCATTCAATTCTCACAATATTCTTTTTGTTTCAAAATTTGTCCTGAAACAATTAACATTCCAATGGGTGGGGCACACTTCCTCATTTTCAGTCAGTGATACCCCAGACTGAGAGTACCGGAAGCATTTCTGAATGCAAGTTTTCTTGGAAGGGAAAAAGAGGTGGATGGCCCCTGTGTGCATGAGGGAAGTCAAAGAGTGCCACTAAAGAAGGAGAGGCTATAACGTTGACAACTGCTGTGGACCATCTCTGTCCACCTTGTAAGCTTCAGTTCAACTCTGCCTCCGAAGCTTCCTATCATTTCCTCTACTATTTTGAGAATTTCTTTAAGCCATGATCAAGAAGTTGAATTGAACAATTGTTATTGTAGCATCAGAATGTCAGAAGCAAACCTAAGGATCATGCCAGAATTCATCTGGCATGTCAGCTCCCAAAGTGGCCCTGGGTGTAGAAGGATGTAAGGTCCTATTCTCAGTGAGCAAATCACAGTGAAGTCTATTAGTGAAAGTAAGGAATGGAAGCATATCACATATCTCTTTCCCAGTCTGGATCTCCACAGTCTGTAACCACCCAGTTTCTTCTCATCCTCCCTGCATCCACACACAGCTAAGACCATTTGACTTCCAGTTTCCTCCTCTGCATACTGGGGATAATTGTGCCCATGTCATAGAACAATTGTGAGGTATAAAAAGGCTAATGTGTGTAAACCATTAACATGCATCTAGCTTATATAAGTGCCAAATAGATGGTAGTTATCAAATGTCTTGACAACTTTCCAAAATGTGATTTGTTCCCATATTTTG
Source organism: Panthera leo (assembly GCF_018350215.1). Lineage (NCBI taxonomy): Eukaryota > Metazoa > Chordata > Mammalia > Carnivora > Felidae > Panthera > Panthera leo. The sequence continues at coordinate 193,424,235 of NC_056679.1, forward strand.
GGTAATTTTAAGATGTTAAAAAAAGGATTCTGACTGAGAAATACAACACCACACAGCTGTGAATTATCAAGCTAAGGTTCAAATCTAGATCTTGTCTGGCTCCTCAGCCTGTGTTTTATTCTATGCAATTTTTCTTCAGTATATTTACCTGCTAGACTATTCCACCTTCTAGGAAATAAAATCTTATTTTTTTGGATTATAGTCTTGGAACTGGGACCCCATCACATACCTGTCATTTCCTGGATGATGTGTCTACATTTCAGAGGCTCACCTTTTTCTGGAATTCTCATTACCATTGACTTCCCTCTAGCCCATAATGAAGCTCCCAGAGTTGACCAATGGTCTGAACTAGGAGCTGGTATCTGTCCCAAGACCTCAGATATTCACCTCTTATCAATGGACCTGACCTCCCAGCCATTATGCCAGTGAGTAAATCTAGCTTACTCATTCAGTGATTATATGGGGTCCCAACTGTAAGCTAGATATTCTAGCATGCAAACAACAGTAAACAAACAGTTACAGCCCATATCCTAATGGAGCTTATAATCTAATGAGAAGGTAGGCACTGGAAAAAGTCACATGAGTATATAGTTATGAGCTGTGATAACTGATATGAAGGAAAAGTATACGGTTAAACAATGGAACCTGTCCTAATTTGAGGAATCAATTTTCGAGTCTCTCTTCAACCACATCTCTTTGCCAGTATTTTGGGAATGCCCATTCTCACCTCATGCTGGTGTCGTAAGGATTAAATGATAGTATGACTGTAAAGCACTAAGCACAGTGTGTGTCACAAAGAACCTTCTCAAATGTTAGCCAGTGGCTGCAATTTTGGATATTCGTCTTCTTAACTTCTACATAAGAGGCTTTGCACTGACACCTGAAGTAGGTAAAAACATTGGTCAGGGGTTTCTCACTTCTCACTTGGTTCCCTCGCCCTCTCCCGCTATAGTTAATTGGGCCTCGTGTGGCACAATCCAATAATGTTATTGTCCATTTTATTTAAGTTTACTTATTTATTTTTGAGTGACAGTGAGTGAGCAGGGGAGGAGCAGAGAGAGAGCAGGAGAGAGAATCTCAAGCAGGCTTTGCACTGTCTGCGTGGAGCCCAACGCAGGGTTCAAACCCACGAACTGTGAGATCATGACCTGAACCGAAACCAAGAGTCCGATGCTCAACCGAGTCAGCCACTCAGGAGCCCTGTTACTGTACATTTTAAAGAGCCACCTGACACGAGCGTTTCAATGTCACTAGGGAAGGAGCGGTAGAGCACAAAGCCTTCCTACCAACTCCTCATTTAAGTCTCTTTTTATTACACTATAAACCTTGTTATATTTCTTCATTTCAAGGTGATATCCCAATCAAAAACTTCTTAATTTTCAGAAGTTGACAAAATAGCCTAAGATGTCACAATCTAGTCTTCAAACACGCAACACGGCTTTAGGAATTGTTGGTTTGGTTATTTCTTTCTTTCTGTTACATAACCAAAAGCTCCAGCAGCCTAGACTCCAATCAGCAGCTCCTGATACCTATGGCCCCATCATTTGTCTGAACCCAGAAGGTTCTCTCGGGGGAATTTTCTCCCCCAGGAATCCTACTGGGAAAGTCAATGACAGGTTGAAGATTAGGCTGTGCAGGTCTAAAATATGACCTGATGCTTGTTTTGAATTCGTAGCATCAGAGCCAAGCAGAGCAGAAAACAAACGTGAAATGAGAAAGATAAAAGGATGTAGATTAAAAGAGGGGGGTGGGACAGGAGGAGCCTGGAGCGGTAGCAATTGCCACGATTCAAAACGTCTGGCAGAGATAGCATCTGCGTGGTGGCGGCAGCCTTTCCCAGGTTCCCTTGCAAACCCACCAGATAAACATGCACGTGGGCCTCGCCTGAGTGACTGATCACGGGCTTTCTAATAGTCAAAGAATCAAAGCTTTGAGGAAGACTTGCTTATTCAAGGAGAAGAAATACCAATTTTTATTCCTTGCAGCAGCTTGAGATCCAATTCTCCTTTATCGTTGCTGTACTTACAGGGAATGAACAAGACATCCAGCTAAACACAAAGTGCCGCATTGCACAATGTGAGAAGCCCCCTCCCGGCTCCTGGTGCCTGCCTGGTGTTGAAATTCACAGACCACCTCGCCTCAAGGTTTGCTCTCGCTCCATACCCTCAGGTAGTTTTGTGCCCTTAAACAAAGTAAACTTGGCTTCGTCAACAGATCCTGTACTGTTCATTAACTAATTAATCAACACGCCTGCTGAGCACCTACCTTTGCCAGACACAATTCTAAGCACAGGGGAAAACAGAATAACACAAGAAACAAAGTCACCACCCCAGTGTCCTCCCGGAGCTTATGTGTTCGTGGGCTCGGGCTACGCGTCAGTCTTAAATTGATTGGATATATCTTTTATCTGCTAGAATTTATGCCAGGTGCTGAGAAAACAAAAATGAATGAGCACATGGTTCCTATATCTAGTGATACCCAGGACTCAAGCAGATATCTATTAAGTGGCAAGGAACATATTGGAGACAGGTTGAAGAGAAGGCAACAAACTTAGCAATACCTGGGAAAATGTATGTATATTTTTTAAAAGTTTCTTAAGGGACTTGGATTCATTTTTCAGTTTTGGAGTTATTTGTGCAGAAAATTGTGCACAATTTTCTAAACTCAAAATGTTTAGAAATTCTAAACTCAAAATGTTTAGAAGAGTATCTGGTACATAAGCCCTATCTATAAGCCCTAGATAAATTGCTGTTATCCATGTTATTTTTAGCTAAGCATAGTATTAGGCACATAGTAAAATAGGAAATAGTAAACCTAGAGGCAGCTGAACCGATGAGGAAAATGAGACCAGAGAAATTAAGGAACTTTTTCAGGCTGGAAGTAGAATGCAAATCTCCAGACACCTAGTCTGGTTTCTCTCCAATCCGATGCTGTTGCACACACTATGAGCATAGCAGTGGAATTCATTGCATAGGTCTCTATTTTTAAAAATGAATAATGAGTTTTTAACACGCTCTTTGTAGACAGGCCTTGAGAGTGAATGTGGCTGAATTCATCCTTTCTCAGCTGTATCAAACCTAGAAAATTCTCCTGGAGTAATGCTCAGGGAGAGAAAGCTTGGGGTTCTGTCACCATCTGTTCTAAGTAAATGCCACCACTGGTCTTTATTTAGCAATCCCCTTCCCCAGATCTCCAGACTCAGGTGTGGAAGGGAAGGGGACAGGACACAGGGCAGTTAGCCAAAGCCAAGTGGGGAACAGCCAAATAAAACCAAAGCCATCCACAGCGTCTGACCAAAGCTAAGAGCCTACCAAGTATACCACGGCTTGGGTTTGGAAAAACCCTGGAGACCACAATTCCTCAATTCCTGCAGCAGAAAAAACACAGTTTGGATATTTAAATCCAGGCATATCTTGCCTGTGGGCTATGTTTCCAAAGGCAAATATTGTTGAGCGAGTCATTCCATCATGCTGTACTGTGGGTGGCAGCAGGTTGGGGGGACTGGGAACAGAGCCAGGACGAGGACATACAGCACAGAGAAGACGGGTGTGGGGGAGGGATGGGGTCAGAAGCCAGGCAACCAAGTCACAAATGTTACAGGGTAGACCAGTGTAAGGGGACCAGAGCTTGTGAATATACGAACCCACCGGAAACGAAGTCTACGAAGTTCAGTGGCTCAACAGTTAGGTAGAGAACCTGGAAACTGAGCCAAGCCATGCAAACAGCTGTACTGTGCCATTAGCCAGCAAAGGGCCACAACACGGAGACCTTGGCTGACCTGGTCTCACCTTTCTTCCATTTCTGTTCATCTCAGTGGGAGCCAACTGTAAACAAGCCTGACCGAAAGCCCCTTGATGTTACCTTTTAACCCTCATTTATTATGTTCCCACACAGGAGTAGGGAACGTACAGAACACTGGCTGTGGCGTATTTATGATGCTCAGCCTCAGTGCAAAATTTGCAAGAAGCGAGGTCTTGGTAAGAAGTAGAAAGGGAACATTTGTTCATTCACTCAAATATTTATCCAGCACTTTATATGTGCCAAACACTGTGCTAAGAACTGGAGATAAAACTGATGGACAAATGCAGCCATGACCTCTGCCCTCATACAGCATACAGATTGGTTGGGGAGGATCGATATTAATAAAAGATTTACAAAATGAGGGGAATAGGAGATACAGGCTTCCGGTTATGGAATGAGTAAGTCACGAGAATAAAACACCCAGCATAGGGAACAGAGGGAGAGGTATTGTAATAGTGTTGTATGGTGACAGATGGGAGCTACACCTGTGGCAAGAAAAGCACAGCGTAGGGGCACCTGGGTGACTCAGTTGGTTAAAGCGTCTGTCTGACTCTTGACCTCAGCTCAGCTCTTGATCTCAGGGTTGTGAGTTCAAACCCCACTTGGGGCTCCACACTGGGCGTGCAGTCTACTTAAAAAAAAAAAAGAGCGAGAGAATAGCACAGCCTTCCTATGTTGTACACCTGAAACTAATGTAACATTATGTGTCAACTACACTCAAATAAACACAAGAAAACAATGATTTCTTTTTTTTAAATTTTTTAATGTTTATTTATTTTTGAGACAGATAGAGACAGAGCATGAGCAGGGAAGGGGCAGAGAGAGAGGGAGACACAGAATCTGAAGCAGGCTCCAGGCTCTGAGCTGTCAGCACAGAGGCCGATGCGGGGCTCGAACTCACGAACTGTGAGATCATGACCTAAGCTGAAGTCGGACGCTCAACCTACTGAGCCACCCAGGCGCCCCAACAATGATTTCTAAAATAAAAGAGAGAAACTGTGGTAAGAGCTCCAAAGGAGAAATACCCAGTGCTGTCAAAGGAATATCAACTAGCCAAGATGGTCAGAGGAGGCCTCCTGAGGAAGGGATAATCTGCAGTTTGTAAGAAAAAACTAAGGGCAGAGGAGAACATTCCAGTTCTTCTGCCAACGGACTTCAGCAGGAAGGGGCATTGAGAGAGTAAATGCCTCCTTGATTTCAAAATTAAGTTTTGTAATTAACCAATTAATCCAAAAAGCAGTTAATGGCCACCCTGTTCAGACCCTGTTCAGAAGGAGTATTGAAAGGCACAAGCCTATCAAATGTTTTTATTGAATTCCTCCTATGTGTTTGATGGTTTCCATTTGCTGTTTAACACTAAGAGGTAGCTCCTGTTATTCCCATCTTACAGATGGAGAAACCGGGGTTCAGTCAGATAGCTTACAGCATCCCAGATCTGAACCTGGAAGTTACATGTGAATGGATTGCCAAAGGCATGGACGTTTCGTATAACTTATTGCGTCTAATCAGGACCCTGTGTGAAAACTTACTGGAAGCATTTTGGACACCAGCCCACTTTTTCCCCTTCAGCAAAGTTCTATTTAGGTCTCAACTATAGATTATGTGTGCAGCCATAAATACATACAGTTTAAATTTTTCAACTTGTAGTTATGTACACAAAGAACACACACACACATACACACACACACACACACACACACACATGCACGCTGCTCATGTTTAAAGGATCCAGATTTTAAAAGGCACCTAGGAGGAACATAAATTTAATCTTTCTTTGTTGGCTCAGACTGCCCTTTAGGATCTTAAAAATGTTCAGGTCATCATAATGAACATCAGTTATCTCAGTAGGGTAACTGCCCTGATGTGCTACTTAATGGGGTGCTACCAAGTCATAAAATGCCAATATTTTAAACTCACCAAGGTCTTTAATTATCATCTTAATCAATTTAAGGGCTCGTCAAACTGTGTTCCACAAGAAACTTAGTTCTACAAGAAGCTAAGATGCAAACTGGAGGAAAAACGTGTATTTGGTCAAATAGATTCAAGAAACACTTCCTTTTATTTTAAACCATCACGGATCTTCTGACAGCCTGTAATGTAGCAGTGAGAATGCAACCCTACGATAGGGGGAACTAATACGCAGATTTTCTTAAAATGACTTAACTATGAAATGGAATGCAATATTCTTTCCTGGAACACAATTTTTTAACAGAGTTTATTCCAACTTACTTGTCTCATACACAGGTATACAGGCAGAGAGCCTAGCTCTTACCCAAGAATGTTGCCAGTTTGGGGCACAGCTGGGGCCAGAATCCAAGAACTGAGGAGGGATTTTAGCCATTGTCCTGACCCTTTCATACATCCTTACCTGAACTGAGAGATCATATTTTTGTGTGTGTTTGGGGAATGAAAATGTATCCTGTTTAAATTCTGGTTTCCTTCTCATCCTCACTACATTTTTCTTTTTGTTCTAGGTTCAGAAATGAAGATGGTTAAACTCCATAAATAGTAGCTCTTTCAGGTTTCAAAAAATTAAAAGGAGGAAAGAGGTACGATTTTAAGATTATCCAACGACATACAATAATTTGCTATTATTGCCTGAGTTTTGCAGGACATAAAAGCTCCCTGGAGATTTTGTCACCTGTCTTTTGGGTTCTGGCTACTGTCCATGGGCCTCAGAGTGGGTGGAGTATGGAAGCTGGGCAGCACCATCCAAACTGCTTGGTGATTTATGTAGAAACCCGTTGTTCCTCCAGTTTCGCTACTATGGCGTTTTCTGCTCCAGACGCTGTGATTATGAAATGTCACCGTGGAAACAGTTCAATATTCTCTTAAAAATATAAAAGCAACTGAAATGAAAAACTACCCAGAATATCAACCTCTCTTAAAGTCCAAGATCCCTATAGAATCAAACCGATTGATTTTGTGTACGACAATGAGTATGCTTGTCCCTTAAAAATAATTTCTCTTCCACTGCCTGCTATGTCCAAAGTCCCATTATTAGGAAGGCACGAGGCCCCTATTAGAAGGACAGATTACAGCAAACAACTTAGTGGGGACTGTCTGATAGCCAGGGGATAACACAGACTTAGAGAAACAGAGAAAGATCTAGTGTGTCTGGACGTTTGCTCAGTAATGCCTACATACTACCCGGGGCTGGGCAACATTCTGTACACCTGCGAGTCTCTTATCAGACTTTAAAACTGGACAATCAGAATAAATGTGATGGAATCACATATAGAATTTCAACTTACTGAACTGAACTATATTTATGTGGTGAACTACAAAGACTGAGAGCAACTAGGGACTAAAATGGTTGCCTTGTAAATGGTAGTCTTTGGTTCACCTTCTGTATGTCCCAGAGTCAGTATGAGCTGGAGGAGGTCCACGTGTTCCTGTCAGAGTGGGTCTCGGGCCCTCTAGTATTTTCATGGTAGGAACATCTTGATACACTGGAATTCTCATGGGTTAAAACACACACAATTTTGTTCAGCACAGGAAAAAGCGGGTGACAAAATGTTCAATCCTGATGACTAAATTAAACGAATTTTTAAGGATAATTTTAGTAGTTCAAGATTTTGTTTTAACACAATGATTAGATACTTAGCCTATATAAGATCAGTCTTATGGCTTCAGCTGTCATTTGTGTATACACACATGCACACACACAAATGTATACACACGCACTCATACAAATGTATCCTCATGCACACACACATATTTATATGTATGTGTATGTACACACACGAACACACACACATATATATCCTGATGTCCAGAGTGTTCACTTGTATGATGTCACATAGCTGATGACATAAAGAACTAAATTTCAAAGAGCGGCTGCCTCTAAAATCCAATCCTGATTTTCTGTAACATACTGACGTCAAGGGGGCACTTACCAAGGACGGTAGAGATTTCCCTCTGACCACTCAATTCTCATTCTCTCTTCATCCTCAGCAGGATACCCCTTCAGACTCAGCAGAGTCTGGAAACTCACCTAGCTGTAAGTCTATATTGCCCAGTCTCCCACACAGGTGTGACTTATATGTGCAAGTCAATGGTAGCGACATGAAAGGAAGCTGACTTTCTCAAGAGGAATTTCCTTTTGCTTTTTGTTTCTTTCTTTCTTCCTTCTAGCTGCTTGGAATATTTACTCAATGACTAGAGCTTCAGCAGCCATTAAGGACCATAAAGCAACCTAGAGGAGTGCAGCCATCCAATAGGTTTGGAAAGGGGAAAAATGGGATCTTGAATCCTTGATGACTGGCTACCCATCTCTCTCTGTCTTTTACAGGAGAGAAAAATGAACTCATGTCTTTTTTAAGATGCTGTTATTTTGGGTATCAGTCACTATCGGTCAAAAATAACTTCCGGGGTGCCTGGGTGTCTCAGTGCCTTGAGTGTCTGACTCATGATTTTGGTTCAGGTCATGATGTCATGGTTGTGAGATCGAGCCTTGTGTTGGACTCCGTTCTGGGTGTGAAGCCTACTTGAGATTCTCTCTTTCCCTCTGCCCCTCTCCCACTCATGCTCTCTCTCTCTCAAAAACAAAAACAAAAACAAAACAGAACAAAAAACCTAAAAACTAAAAAAAAATAAATAATTCCCAAATGACATACAACAGTTTTCGCAAACATTTCTGTTATAGATCATTGAGCAATTACAGAAAATTAATTCAATTTTTGAGATGGAAAAAACTCTACTTTGTTCCAACTGCCTTATTCTTTAGATTGAAATAGTAAAAGCCAGTTATTAATTCATTTAAAAAAAAACCTTTATCAAGTAGGTAGAATATAGCAAGTGCAGAGAATCTAAAATAGAAACAGTCCTTTACTGCAAAGAACCTATCGTATAGCTGAGGAATTCAGTAAAAGAACATATAAAAGTCAGCCATATAAGAGCTGTAAGGGAGGAATATACTAGAGCACTTTAGGAATATATCAAATTCAACTCTGAAAGGGCTAGTGGCCTCAGGAAATGCTTTTAAAAGAAATGAGTCCAGAGACCAAGGCTCTAAGGAGGAGTAGAAAGTTGAATAGGAGGGAATTGACTAGCTAATGCCGCATAGCAAGCTGGTGACAAGGTCAAGGCTTCAACTGTAGGGTCTTAAATCCTACTGTTTTGTTCTTGCTACTCTATCAATTATTGAAAACATTTTTTTTAAGTTTTTATTTATTTAAGTACTCTCTATACCCAATGTGGGGCTCGAATTCACAACCCTGAGATCAAGAGTCACCTGTTGTTCCAACCCAGTCAGCCAGGAGCCCACTGAAAACATTTGTGGGTGGAAACATCTTGACTTTACCCATTTTACTCACCATGAGATGATTTCTCATTTTGATAGTGAATAATCACACTGGCAAGCGACTGAGGCTTCAGGACAACTTGGGGAAAATATTAATGAGACCATTTTTTTGAAATATAAAATCAGCTACATTTCTATTTTAAGAAGTATACATTTTCATTATAAAAAGGGCAATAATTTATATGCTTAACATCATTAATCATCAAGGAAATACAAATCAAAACTACAGTGAGGTATCACCTTACACTTGTCAAAATGGACAATGTCAAAAAGATAAAAAGTAAGTAGTGTTGGCCAGGATGTAGAGAAAAAGGAACCTTGCGCACTGTTGGCAGGAATGCAAACTGGTGTAGCTCCTGTGGAAAACAGCATGGAGATTACTCAAAAAATTAAAAATAGAAATACCATATGAGCCAATAATTCCACTACTGGGTATTACCCAAAGAAAATTAAAACACTAATTTGAAAATATATGTTCATTGCAGTATTATTTACAGTAGCCAAAATATGGAAGTAATTCAAGTGTTTATCCACAGATGAACAGATAAAGAAGATGTGATCTCTCTCTCTCTCTTATCTATCTATTTATCTATCTATCTAATGGAGTATTACCCAGCCTTAAAAAAGGACAAGATCTTGCCATTTGCAATAACATGGGTGTACCTAGAGGATATAATGCTAAGTGAAATAAGTCAGATAGAGTAAGTCATACGATTTGACTTAAATGTGGAACCTAAAAAACAAAACAAACAAACAAGCAAAAAAAAAAAAAGATGGAAAAATCCCCATAAATACAGAGAACAAACTGGTGGTTGCCAGAGGGGAGGAAGGCAGGGGAATGGGCAAAATGGATGCAGGGATGTAGGAAGTGCAAGATTCCAGTTACAGAATGAGTAAGTCACAGGGATGAAAGGTATAACCTAGGAAAAATATAGTCAAAGGTATTGTACTAGTGTCGTATCGTGACAGATGGTAACTATACTTGTGGTGAACATAGCATAATATATAGAGTTGTGGAATCACTACGTTGTACACCTGAAACTAATATAACATTTTGTGCCAACTATACTCAAATTTAAACAAAGAACAGAAAAAGGGCAGTAATTCAGAAAACATAAGGAGGAAAGAAATACGTGAAATCCCATCATCACAGCAGACCTGGTTTAAAATAACAAAATCTCTTAAAGTACTAATTTAATGTGTGCCCCCTACAGAAAGGAGGGGAGGGAGGTTGGGGAGAAGGGAGAATATAGAAGAATATATCTTCACATCTTCTATTATCTGCTTTATTAAACATGCTTTATGGAATACTCTCAAGCAGATAGGTCAGACTTCACCCACCACCTCACAGCATAACCCTTCTACTTCAAGCAGAGCGATTCGGTTTCAATCTATTGTGTTTGCTTATAAATGAACTCAAGGGCCATCTCAAATTTGGGTGGGCTAGTTGAAAGGCCAAGGACAGGTGGACAAGTAGGTGGGGCAATGAGCTGATATTCCCTGAAAATGATATCCTCCAGATACTGAAGAGCTGCTTACAGAAGCAGAGCCCTGGATGTGGAAAATTGATTTTTGTGGGTGATGGTTGCAAACCCTGTGAATATAATAAAAGCCATTGGATTATACACTTAAAACAGATGAATTATACATTGCGAATTATACAATGTGAATTATATATCAACAAGACTGTTAAAAAAACTTTATGGACACTGTTATAAAACAATTCAACTGAGTAAATTTGAAGATCTAATTGGCTTTATTCAATAATTCATGAATTAGGCAGCATCCTATCTAGCAAGTAGAAAGGAGTGCTGAGGAGTACACAAAATGGAAGGCTTTTTATGGGGGTCCTTCTGGAGGAAAAGAGTGGATTGTTTCAGGCAAGGTCACCTTCCTTTAGGGGACAAAAGAGGTCTATCAGGCAGCTTACCTCACTAGTGCTGACCAGGAAATTCCAGGCTGACCAGTTAAGATTGCATCCCTGGAAGGGACTGAAACTGTGATTAGATTAGGTATTAAGTCTTGGTTTGCTGACATCAGGCTTAGCACAAGTGACTCCATTTGGGGCCATTTATGTATGTATGTATGTATGTATGTATGTATGTATATATGTATGTATGTATGTATTTCAACACTGAGATTTGAATTTCATATAATTTTCACAAATCAAGAAATGCTACTCTTCTTTTGATTTTTCCCCCATTTAAAAGTATATTTTATACTCTCTCTCTCTCTTCTGTATTTTAAAAGTATAAAAACCATTCTTTGTTTGCAAGCAGCAGTGGCCAGTTATAGTTGGTCCATGAACCTTAGTTTGCCGATGTCTTGTTTAATCAGGATGCTCTTCCAGAGGTAGGAAGGGGGTGTCCCTCTCCTAGGTCAAATGGAGGAGAAGTTCATACTTGAAAAAATCAGAAGTCCTTTGGGAAGGAAGAAAAGGAAAATGGATGGCGGGAAGGCAAACAGTTATGATCCTTGTGGCCATTTAGAAAACATCTCTCTCTATCTCTCTTTTTTTTAACGTTTATTCATTTTTGAGAGATAGAGACCCAGCAGGGGAGTGGCAGAGAGAGGGGGAGAGATATAGAATCAGAAGCAGGATCCAGGCTCTGAGCTGTCAGTACAAAGCCCAGCCTGACATCGGGCTTGAACCCACAAATCATGAGATCATGACCTGAGTCAATGTCAGACACTGAACCGACTGAGCCACCCAGGTGCCCCAGAAAACATCTCTTATTGGCAAAGCATGATCTGTGGGCATGTAACCCTTTAACTCAAAGACTTTATTGAAATATTTCTTCTCATCCCTCCTATTGTCCTTAGGAAGAATTCTAGTAAATAAAAATTTCTTCATCTTATTATATTTCCAATGATATGTGAACCTCCTTATAGGTGCTCCCAGGGGCCTAAGAGTCAAGGGTACTTTTCTTGTCAGAGGTAGATACATGAACAAACGAGCCATTCTGAGTCCCTCCCTGTAAGGGTCACTGCTGAAATAAAGCTTCTGGGACTTAGGTTACTGCCTCTTGGCTGCCTCTGTGGCAACTCATATAAGAAACAAAGGTTTCTATTCTATTCCTTTTCTTTCTTTCAATTATTTTTTTAACGTTTTATTTATTTTTAAGAGAGAGAGAGAGAGAGAGAGAGAGAGAGAGAGAGACCGAAGCAGGCTCCAGGCTCTGAGCTGTCAGCACAGAGCCCAATGTGGGGCTCCAACTCACAAACCATGAGATCATGACCTGAGCTGAAGTTGGACGCTAATTGGCTGAGCCACCCAGGTGCCCCTCTATTCCTTTTGCTTCTAATCTGGCCTCATAATTTTCCCTCCAGGCTTTGAGAGAAAGTTTGATGCATTTCAAAGATCACAGACAGAAAGTCAAGACACCTGGCTTCAAATAGCTTCATGGCCTCGGGGCAGTCCCCTTACCTGCAAGATAGACAGTAACAAGCACAGCAAGAACAGTGAAGATAAATTGCTTTCCTGAATCTGGAGGATGACAAGAAGATCTTTTCTAGTTTGGAGGTGGGAAGAGGGCTTTTGGAGAAAGAGTATGTGAAAAAAGCCTTCAGGGGGTGGTGGTAGTTGAGAGGTAGGAGAAGGGACTTTAAATGGCCAGAGTATGACAATGATTTAGGGTTCAGAGAAGGTTCTGGAATGCTTGAAGGGGAGGGGTGTGGAGATAGGGCCAGGAGGCGGAGTTATGGATGGATCAGAGAAGGGCCTTGAGGAGGGAGTGGGTGATTCAGCTGAGGACACTCTGACCAAGGCTGGAAGGTGGTACGAGGGGTGAGGACGCTCACCTGGCACTTTGCTGGCCGCCCCAGCTGCGGGCCCAAATCTCTGCTTTCTTAAGTGAAAACCAAGAAGAAATTCCCCTGCCACAACTTCATCGTCCTTGTCTCCTGGCTGCAATTTCACTCATGTTTCCTTTCCCACTAAGAAGGACAGAATTGGCTGCTTCAGTGTGTTAAGGTAAGTTTATTTCACTTTAAAGTGAACAAAATTGAGTTCATTGACTTTATAAGGCTCCTGGTGCACGCTCTGCAGGCTTTCTCATCACTTTCCCCAGAAAAGCCCTTCCTGAACTATCTCAACCAAGCAGACAGGCAAAGGGAAGACTGCTCAGTGTTTCCAAAGGGAGTGACCAATCTCCCTCTAGGAAAGAGAACTTGCGGTAAGGTAGTAAAGAACAGAGGGCTGTGGGGGTAGCGTTCCCTCGGGGATCATCCGAGACACCATTTTTCAGGCTAACAGGGATTTGGATACCGAGGCGTGCGTGCTAACAACCTCACGAAATTGCCTTCCCTGTAGAGGCGTTTGCATGCCACCTTCCCTTCTCAGCAATGGATCTAGTCCTTCAGTCATCTAGTTGGAAAACACTGGGGCTGGAAGGGGAGGAAGGCCTGGGGAAAGCAGGTGTTGCCAAGCACTTGTGTGTCCTGGGGAACCTGGGAGACAGGGGTATCCATAGGCGGCCCTGAGCTTCCAATAAACTGGGAAGGACACTCCTTCCCTGCTTCTAAAAATGTTTGCTCTACCCATGTGACATTGACCTGTGACTTCTCCTTGAGAATTTAACTAGTTTGGTTTCTACCTTCTCTGCTCCTGCACCCTTTTCGAGGTGCTAGTGCCCTTTAAGAAACAGCATATGTAGGAGAGCCAGTGTTCAGCACAGCAAAGCCTATTGAAGAGCTGCTTCATGTTTCTGAACCTCAGTGTCCTCATCTATGAAAAGGGATCATTACAATCTACCTTCCAGGCTTGTTAATGAGGATGAAACGAAAGGTGTGGGCATGTGCCAGGCACATTCTGTGTCCCTTTACATGCATTGCTTTATCTAATCCTCCCTACTACCCTCTGAGGTGGGACCTGTCAGCATTCCCGTTTTACCAGTGAGGAACTGGAGGTCCCCAGATACATGGCAGAGCTGAGAATTAAACCCAGGCTGTGTGACTCCAGAGCCTGAGCCCCATGTTGTATATCTTGGTACATCATCAGGGTCCAACAAACAGGCGTTTGGTATTGCAGTGTGCACAATTTTATAAGATGCCTTTTCTTAGTGTCAAAAGGCTCCCAGAGTCTGAAAACACTGGCAGCATAAGGAAGAGAAAGGGGGAATGAAGGGAGGAAATGGGCAGGTACAGGACAAGCCTGCTGCTTCTCTGGAATTAGGACGTGAGTCCTGTGTAGTAGTAAGTGCTCCCCGGTCTGTGCTCACCCTTTGTGCCTGCTTGTCCAGTGAAGAATCACACCACATCCGTGCGGCTGGACTCAAGGCCCCAAAGGCTTGGTCGGGGCTGGGCTGAGCACTAGCAGGCTTGCATGCCAGGCACTACTCTGGTGTGCTTTGGCTGGGAAATTTAGAAAAATCATGAGTGTTGTGAGCCTCTCTTACTCTGCCTGAAAAGAGGGGAAACTCCTCTCTGCTCTCCCTCCTGGTAAGGCTTTGTTTCTGTTTGATTATTTGTTAATTCATTTGTTTTATTGAGATATAACTGACATATAGCACTGTATAAATTTATGGTGTGAAGCATGGTTTGACTTACATATATTATGAAATGATTACCACAATACACTTAGTTAACATCTGTCTTCTCATATAGATAGCGTTTTTCCTTTTGATGAGAACTCTTTTTTAAAAATATTTTTTATGTTTATTTATTTTTGAGAGAGGGAGAGAGACAGAACATGAACAGGGGAGGAGTAGAGAGAGAGGAAGACACAGAATCTGAAGCAAGCTCCAGGCTCTGAGCCATTAGCACAGAGCCTGATGCAGGGCTTGAACCCACAAACCATGAGATCATGACCTGAGCTGAAGTCGGATGCTCAACTGGCTGAGCCACCCAGGTGCCCCTCTTGTAATGAGAACTCTTAGGATTTATTTTTAACAACGTTCAAATTGGGCGTGCAGGGTGTTAACTATAGTCATCATGTTGTACATTATTATATCCCTAGTATTTAATTATTTTAGGACTGGAAGTTTGCACCTTTTGACGCCTTCATCCGATTTCCTCTCTCTGATGTCTTTTTCAGCCTCCCAGGTGTTCCTGGTCCACATTACACTAAGCAGTGGGCTGGGCTATAACTCAACTCTCTTGCCTGGGTGGGGGTAGATTGGGCTCCTGGGTCAGCAGATCTGTTTGCTCAAGGATCCAAATCAGGCAGACTACACCTCGCTGAGTTTCCTGGTCAGACTGTGCCACTGAGTTGGCTCTGCAGATGAGCAAAACCACTGGTTGGGACAACTCCTTGAGTTCTGTAGGTAGGGGCTCAGTTTGCCAACACTGAACACCAGCTGTGGCAACGCCCCCTCTCCTTCATCACAGTCAGATTCCCAGTGGTCAAGCCCTGCAGATTCTACCCCTCCATCCCACAATCTTTGTGGGATAGGACTGGAATTGGGGGCTCCCAAGAAGGAATCCATTATACTGGGTGAGCTGGATGTCCACCCTCAGCTCTCTTTTCCTGCTGGAGGAATCAGAGACTTGGGAGACCTCTCGGTGTAGCACTGCACAGGTCTACAAGAGGGGCTGGGCAGTTAGCCAGTTGCCACTCCTCTTACCCTTCTCATGTGGTCTTTCTTGGTCTTTGTGGTACCAGGCAATTCTTCAGCCTCACCCATGTTCTAGGATTTTCTCAGTGGTGTCTTGTCCATGAAGAGTTTTTTGTTGTTCTTTCTGGGAAGTAGAGTTTTTTGTTGTTCTTTCTGGGAAGTAGACTAAGTCAGGAATGACCTTCTTGGTAACATCCCTTAAGGTTTGAATGACTAGTGCCAGTTTGGAGGTGAGGAAGTATGTGTTAGGAAAACAACATCCATCTGAGTAGGAAGAGAAGAATAGTTGAGGTTGGTTACTCAACTCCTTTAGCTTTTTATTCATCCACTAAATAAATATTGATTTAGTACCTAGTTTATGTCAGTCCTAGTGTTAAGAACAGTGGTGATGTGAGCAAGATAAAGTCCCGGTCCTCAGGAAGTTTATTCCAGGGACAGATTCGCAAACAGAGTATGATACACAGCCTCTGCAGTCAGGTTGCAAAGTGCTATGAGAAGAGAGCATCATTATGACAGCTGGATAGATTCTGACAAACCTCAGTCGCAAGAATACATTTATCCCTTGTGCCAGGCAGGGAATGAACTAGTGCTTTTCATTAGAACCAGCCCCCAAGTTATTTGGGTAAGAGGCAGAAAAACAAAGAAGTCAAGATTACAGTGTGGATTTCATTTAGTTTTTATACATTTGCAGGAGGACTGGAGGACAGGCTACCCTCTTACTTTCTACAGTCCCACATCTATGTCGGGGAAATGATCACAGACTCCTTAGTCATTCCAGATGGACCAACTTTAGAGGAATCCAAAGACCAGCATTTCTAATCTCAAATGTAAGGACACAGGGCCCAGAGGGATGTGTCCAGGGTCATGTGAGAAAGATACATTATACCCAAGTCCTAGGATATTGCATTTTGGTATTTCAGAGATTTTAAAAAGCAAAAGGGTTTGAGGGTTTTATGTTTTATGAACCAAAATAGCCATTTTACTCAAGTTCTCATGCCTCCAGCAATGTGGTAGTTGAGCACTGGTAATATGTATAAACTGCCCAATAACCCTGGATAGCAGCAGGTCTGGGGAAACAAAGCCATTACTCTGAAGTGTCATAGGGGTCAGCCTGAGGGCATCAAAGTGATAAAGCTTAATACTCTCTCCTCAACCAGAGACATAAACTCAAGACCTGGAATGCTGCTACCATTTGTCCAGAGCGTGGCATCCAAATACACCTTCCTTCCCAGAATGGCTGCCTCAATTCCCTGTTACTATCAGCTTTATTGGTGAGGAAATCAAATCATAGCAGTGAAATCCCAGTGTCAATTACTATATTCAACAAGGATAATGTATGATGATTAATATTCATTAATTCAACACATTTATTGGATTCTTAGCTGAAGGGCACTGTTGGAGGGACTGAGAATATAGCAGTGAACAAAAAACTCTTTGGCCTAATGGAGTCTGTATTATAGAGAAGGGAGACACATGGATAAATAAAAATGCATGTTTTCAGACAGTAATAAATGCTAATAAAGAAAAATAGAGTAAAAACAGACCAATAAGAAGGGAGAAAGAGTCACTTTAGGTAGGTATCAGGAACAGCCTCTTGAGGAGAGATCATTTGAACAGGGTCTGAGTGAAATAAGGCATCAGGAGGAAAGCTTTCCAGGAAATAAAAACAGCAGGTGGAAAAACCCCGAGGCTGGTGCGAGCCAGGTGTAGTGTTCTGGCAAAGCAGAAATGGCAGAGTGGCTGAGGTAGAATGAACAAAAGATACAGAAGCAGGAAATGAAGTTGGAAGGATGGCCAGGAGCCAGATCTTGCAGGGCTTTGAAGATCATAGGAAGAACTTACGTTTATAAAAAGTGTAGCGGGAAGCCATTCGAGGGCTGGATCTGCAGAGCTGCATGATCTGATTTACTCTGAAAAGATCATTTAGCTTCTGTGGTGGGAATGGACGGTAGCAAGAACAAGGTGAGAGGTTGATGAACTGCAGTCTTCATGAAATCAGTGGGAGTGCTGAGATGGAGAGGTGATGTATGCCTGGGGTGAGGAGCAGTAGGTGCAGGGAGGGAGGGGGCACCCATGCCGGTGTCCCCACCTTGGGCGGAAGTTCAGGCCAGCAGCCAGACTACCACTCCTGAGATGTTTGACTGTGTGTAAGTCACTCAACTGGGGTATCAACTTCCTCATTCTTTCAAGCGGAGAAAAGGACCTTGTAGAGATTTTTAAATTATTTTTTTTAATGTTTATTTTTGAGAGTGAGACAGCACGAGAAGGGGAGGGGCAGAGAGAGAGGGAGACACAGAATCAGAAGCAGGTTCCAGTGTCTGAGCTGTCAGCACAGAGCCTGACGCAGGGCTCGAAATCACGAGCCATGAGATCATGACCTGAGCCAAAGTCGGATGCTCAACTGACTGAGCCACCCAGGCACCCCAAGGACCTCGTAGAGATTTTCAAGTGTCACAAGAGACAACATGTCACCTGCCACATAAACGTTCCACGGTGTGAGCCATCGGTTAGCCCACGTCTCTGGGCTCAGCCTCTGAAACAAGCTGAAGTCCAGAGAGAAAGAGCAGGTTGTGCTCCACTACCCAACTTGTTACTAGAAGACCTGGACCCAACTCCTATTTTCTCATTCCCTGAGCAGCCCTGTGTCAGGATGGAAAGGGTGGAGAGGACTGTGAGGGCAGGGGAGGTTAGGGAAGGCTCAGAGAGGCTTTAAAACTTGAATTGGGCCCTTTTCTCCCAGTCCCCCCTGTTGGAGGTTGAAGTGTGGGAAATCAGGCAACAGTGGATACATCATGAAGTCACTGCTCATTCCCCAGATGGTGGTTCTCTATACCAAGCTACCACCTCTGTCCCAAGTTAGGAGAGGTTGGATGGCTCCATCCCTGCCATGTAGTTGCCTCTGCCCAGGCTGTGTGTGTGTGTGTGTGAGGGTGGGTGGTGTTCCTTCTTACTGAGTTGCCTCACCAGTATTGCTTTCTTCTGTCATTGACTGCCCAAACATACCGCCTCGAATCCTAGCATACTAGTCCAACCTGCTCAGTGTACAAATGAGGAAACGGAAGCCTAGAGACCAGGGACTTACCTGAATCAGAGGCAGAGCTAGGAATAGTCTTCAAATTTCTTCATTCCTAACCCAGTGCCTATTCCATTTCCCCATTCTGTTGCACGATTGATGATCTGGCCCTCTTGATCATCAATTGATTGATGATCTTCTGCAAAGATGGAACAGTAGAGATACAAAGAGGGCTTAAGGAATGATGATGGGGTGAGGGCAGCCAATGGATAAAGTGGGAGAGAAATCATCTTCATAAAGCCTGAACAGTGAATTATTGACTGTCTGAAGTGAGGAGAAGTCCTACCATTTTTCTCAATATCCTTCTTTCAGTTACCCTTGGTCATTTTGCATTGCTGACACATAGCCCCATGTTGCATCATGTCTCTCCTTGAGGGATGGTGTGAAGAGGTCATTTATCCTTCTCTCCAGTCAGCACCAGGACCAGGTGGATCCTGGCAGATGGATCACTAGCAGGGATTGGAAGTTAAGTCAGCGAAAGCCTAGCCAGAAAAGGAAGAGTGTAGTGTCTAAAAAGGCAGGACTTCAGAAACTTAACAGAAACCTGTGGGGGAGGGGAAGGAAAAAAAAAAAAAAAAGAGGTTAGAGTGGGAGAGAGCCAAAGCATAAGAGACTCTTAAAAACTGAGAACAAACTGAGGGTTGATGGGAGGTGGGAGGGAGGGGAGGGTAGGTGATGGGTATTGAAGAGGTCATCTTTTGGGATGAGCACTGGGTATTGTATGGAAACCAATTTGACAATAAATTTCATATATTAAAATAAATAAATAAATAAATAAATAAATAGGCAGGGCTTTTGTCCAAGCGTCTCCCCTTTCTACTTCTTCCCAGCTGACAAGTCATCTATACCATGTTTCAAGCTTCCAAGGGCTCCTCATATGTCAGGCAGAAATAAGAATTCTAAGTCTGCCTGAAGCGAGGCATTAAGTTAGAAACTACATGCTCCCAGGCTGAGAGCTAGGGGCTCAGTGGACATATTGAAACAGAAGCAGAAAAGGAGCAGAAGGAACATAGGTTCTCGAGCCAGAACCTGTGTTTCAAAACCTAGCTGTGCACTCAGCAACCCAGTGCAGTGTCTCTGGGAAAAGCCACTTGTTGCCTGAGTTTCCTCAACTGAAAATGGAGACAACCTTGATAACCCTACCTCTTGGGTTCTTGTTTGCCTTGGTTAGTTGAGAATTATAAAACTATTAGCCACAGTTACCACCACCATTATCATTACTATTTTTTTCTTAATATTCAAGAACTCTTGGGATCATTCTTCCACCTACGATGAAAATCGGGGGGGAAAATGCTCACTGTTCAGTGCTACCTTAAATGGTTCTTCTCTTGTGAGGTGTTCATCCCTTGCTCTCACCCTTGCAAATAAGAAGCAGAAGTACCCTTCCTCTAAACTTACAGAACACTTGACTCATACCACCATCGTAGCACATACTATGTGAAATCATGTCACAGGTGGTCACTTTCTCAGTGCTCCTTGAGGGCAGGGCCCGACCTTTCAATTGTAGTCCTGGTTTTTGTCAGCCAGATGGAGCTAAGTCTATAGACCCGGGAGTCAGACCAATCAGACTGTGGTCTTTCCCAGTTTCATGGTCTTTACGTATATTATTCTCAAAGGATAATTTTCAAAAATGAAAAAAAAAATCATATTTGTAAGAGAAATATACAGTGAACACACATCAGAGATTTATTATCTTATTAAAGAAGAACTCAGTAGGATGACTAAAGCTCAGTGAACAAAGGACCTGAGAACTGGTATATAGTAGCTGAAAAGTAAAAACACTGAAGTGAGATAAGTTGTATGCGTAGCAGTAGATGTGCCCACAGGGCAGTAAAACTATACTCCTGGGGTTCTTTTTTCTACTGGACAAATATTCGCTTTTTCCCAGACAGAAGGCCTTTGTAACTTCTACATCTTCCACAAATGACTATCTAACATGGAAGAGTCTGGGCCTAATTAATGGTCATTTTAGAACAAAGAGGAACATTTATCTTAAGAATCAGATGGGGCACCTGGGTTGCTCAGTCAGTTGAGCATCCAACTCTTGATTTCTGCTCAGGTATGATCTCACTGTTGTGAGATCGAGCCCCATGTGGGGCTCTGCCCTGAGCATGGGCCCTGCTTAAGATTCTCTCCCTCTGCCCACCACCCCCCCAAATAAATAAATAAACATTTAAAAAAAGAATCAGGTAGATAGTGCCCTAGAATTGAAAGGGCACAGGTCATCCTTTTCCCTTATTTCCAAGTTTTGGATAATTTTAAATCATTATTAACCTCTCTAAGCCTCAGTTTCTATATTTGTAAAATGGGGGTAACAATACCTATATTCCAGAGGTGGTTTTGTGTTTAAATGAGACAAGGTATATAGGGTACCCAGTACATTGTCTGCTGTGTTGGCAAAGGGCTAGAACTTAAGGTCCAAACTTTGGAAGGAAAGTTGACAATAGAATGTCTACTATGTGTCAGATACAATTCTGTATGCTTTATATATGCTGACATATATTCCATTTATCCTCAGAACAGGACCGTCAGGTGGGTATTAGTTAGCTCCAGTTTATATGCAAGGAAATTTTGATTACCAGGAATTAAGTGACTTGCCTGAAGATGTCAGAACTAGGGAGTACAGAGTAGGTCTGTCCATAAATGTTGCTGCATCTTTAAAAGAAAAAAAAATCACAAGACAAAGATCTTCAACAGCATTTACACTGAACTCGAATTTGATTAGAAGCATTTTCATTTTCAGGTTATTCATCCAGATTTCATGCCTTCCTTTACTCCCTCCCACCCAATCCCACCCCTAAACCAAAAAGCTTTTTTTTCTCTTTACCATTCATTTAGCACTTCAAAGCAGGAAGGATGTGCCTCTGAGTGAAACACTGTGATGGCAAAATGACACTCCATTTTCCAGGAGCCCTAACAAAGCCTTTTGATTTGAATGTCAATGCTGTGAGGATATGATTGAATGTGAGATTCACTTTTACATTCCCCAGCTGCAAAATAAGTTGTACAGTTCAATTAGTTTGCCAAGTGTCTAAGGATGCGGCCCGAAAAGTTGCTATGGTGACATGACTAATGAGAATGGCGTTGGCATTGGGGTTGGAACCCAGTGAATTTCCAGGACTGAAGCTGGAAGGGTTACATGGTGGGAGGACTGATGTGGAAATTTGGGGTTGGGGAGGAAAGAACTCTTGAGATGTCTTTGGTGCAAAAAGGTGGTTTTATTAAAGCACAGAGACAGGACCCATGGGCAGAAAGAGCTGCACTAGGGTTGTGACGAATGGCTGATTATATACACACTTCCAAGTTGGGAGGGGGTTAGGGATATGTAGGTCTCTAAGGAATTTTGGAAGCAAGGTTTCCAGGACCTTGAGGGGACTAGCTGTTGTTAGGGAAAAAGGTCATTTACTACTATCTAGTAAAACCTTAGTCCTGAGACCCTTCAGATGTGTAAGTTTGGAGGATGATTGCTAACATATATCTGGCAAAAATTTCCAAATGAATTTTTACATGTTAATGATGAGGTTTTGGGATGATAGTGGGGTGGTCCAGAGCCCATGGTGAAGAAAGAATTCTTGAAGACGTGTTTGGTGCAAAAAGGTGATTTTATTAAAGCTTGGGGACAGGACCTGTGGGCAGAAAGAGCTGCACTGGGGTTGTGAGGGGTGACTGGTCATCTACTATGGAGTTGGAGAGGTAAAGGCAAACCCAAGGTCTCCAGAGGACTCCTAAGATACCCAAGGCCTTGCTATTGTCAAGCTAAGGTTGTTTTTCCTCTAGTAAGGCATTAACATTAGGACCATAGGGGTTCCTGGGGAAATATTATACTCTGTATTTGCCTCAAGTATTTGTCAATGGGCTACAGGTTATGAGGAAATGTAATTTTACCTGCCATTTCCTTCTTGCCTTTTTTTCCCATATCACTATTGAGGGGTAAGGTTGGGGCTCCAGGAAACTGAGTCTATAGGTTTTTAGAGATGAGGCTATTGATAAGATTGGCTTTTTCTTGTAATTTACTAAGATATTTGTAAACTAAGATATTTGTAAACCCATGTCCTGTATGACTGTGATCTCGATCAGCTGGCCATTTGTTTTCTTTCCTTTCCTTTGTCCTTGGGCATCCAGGAGTGCCTGAGGGATATCACACACATTCTACCTGGAGGGTGGGGGCACCGTAGCTTGCACTTCATCCTCAGCCTGTCTCAAGCTCTCTCATCTTTAAGATAAACCTACAGGATCCTAGAGGTCGATGTTAATTTAAAGTTGCCTTTTGCGCCTAGCAAAGTTTTAACATACAGGTAGTTGTGCTCCTAGAGGAAGGTCACTCTGCCTGTCCCAAGGACGTGTCAATGGGCTCCAGGTTGTAAGGAAATTTAGCTTTTTTCTTTTGCTTTTGTTATCCACATCAAGGATGACACAATTGATTTTTCTTTAGAGCTGCCTAGAAATGCTGTGTTCCCACTATTGCTGTGATGCTTGGGCTCTCTGTACTGACACGTGAAAATATGTCTTTCCTTTTTGAGGAAGAGCCACAGGCAGGGCTCCTAGTTGGTCAGTGGGTCTGGCTGGCTGCCTGTGTCTGTCTCAAATCATTTGCTGTCTTGTGACCTGAACTAGGACCTAGAGAGATTAGTCTAGGGAAAATGTCAAGGCCTTACAATTTATAATGCCCTTAGGCCTCCATCCACTCAGTTTGGATATCTCTTGGTCGTAAAGAAATCCCCTTCAGTCGTTTGCGGAGCTCTGTTAACTGTTTCTTCCTGGCTCAGTGGTGACTGTGGCACACCCCCGAAGTCAGGGAGCAAGACACGCAAACGTTTGGAGGAGAAAGGATTCCCTTTTGTTTCCTTCACTATAGTTCAAAAAGTCATAATTTGTTTTACTTTCTATTTTCTATCCAGTTCACTGAGCTCTAAATCCATGATGGCAGAGACCATATGTACTGTTGTACTTCCTGCACCCAGTCTAGAGCTTCCCAGTAGTGGGCATTCACAAATACTTGCTAATGGAATGAATGTCTGCATCTGAATATGAATCCTGAGCCTGCTGAGTCTTTGGGAAGGCCACTTTATTTTTGGTAAATACCAATTTCCTCCTTTGTAAACTGGGGATAACCAGCCCCCTCTGCCTGCTTCTGGGATTGTGACAGAAAAGAGTGGTGGACTTTTGAGGTGGTCAAATTAAAGGGCTTTATAGAAATTAAAGGGTTTTTTTGGTTTGGATGGATAGCGCCTTTTGGATGTGTGGGTGTATAGAACAACCACAGAGCTCAGCAAGATCCTGTCTCATATGAGAGCTGACTTGAAGGCTTGTGCAGCACGAGGTTATCAATATCCTCATTAGCATGGCATCAGAATCATACCGGTGAGGTGTTCCCTTAATCTGTTTTGCAGGAGCATCATAAGAATTCATTAAGGTTGGTAGAATGATTTGATAACCTTGGATAATAGGTGTGACAGAAGTGTAAACTTAGATTATTAAAACATGAATTGGATTGTATTCTGGATGACGCAAGGAGGCAATGGGGTGAAGGCAATTTCAGAAGGTCCTTTTCGATGCCTGGTGAAGAATGGATAGCGAACTTGGCTGTTGTCCATCTGCTTTCTTCACAGAGGGTACACTGCAGGCTGTACAGGAATGCAGGTAGAAACCAGTAGGGACAGTGAGGAAAACTGGGTTCCACTCTGACATGCTACTAACTGAGGAACTGTAGGCAAAGCATGGGCCTTCTTGGGGTCTCCATTTCTAACTTGGATAATAAAAACACTTTCACATCTCTTCCCCAAAACCAGATTTACCAGCTATTAGTTAGGACGACATGGGAAAAATGAAAGAGATTTCTTTGGTCCAATAGAACAGACAGACGTTGGGTTTAAAATTAAACAACTTTGCCTTAGGACCACACTTCTGAAAGCTTTTAATAAGTTCCTGTCAAATCTTTTGGGGAAAGAGGAGATGAAAGGCATAGGGGTTGTATTTCTTTAAATTATTTTCTTGTGGATTTCTTTTTCTCTGTTAACATCTTGACAAGTAGTATTCTTTGACTACTTTGGGAAATGCTGGACCCAAAAGTGGTATCTTAGGTGACTGTCTATCTACAAGAGTTGCTCAGGGCAATCTCCCAAGACAGTACTACAATTTCAATGAGACAATGTTTTTACACGTATTAGATCAAGTGCTGAAAACAAACAAGCAAGCAAAGAAACAAGCACATCTAGCATGCACAACCAGAATTCTGCCCTTCAGACATCTCCTTTTGAATGTTTCAAACCCAGTGAAAATCAGCCTGTGCAGAGCCATACTCAAAACGTTCCCCTTCTGCATCATACAAGTCCTAGACTTTTTGCAGTATTCTCTCCAAGTGTGGCACCATCACCACTATCTGTGACAGCTTCTCTTTTGTCCTCATCTTCAGACCCTCACTTGGTCCTGTGTACTCTCTAAAACCTATCACTTGTCTTCATTACATAAGGGTAAGTACTGGCAGGCAAATCTGGTTCTTATAGTCTAGCACACATATGACCTCATTTAATCCCAGGCATGGGTATTGACCCCCGGTGAATAGATAAGGATATTGAGGTATGGGAGCTGAAGGAGCATGCCCAAAGTCACAGACCCAGCCTCTAACAGTCACATCAAGAGGCAGCCCTAGCTCTAAAGCATCCTTTTGGGTATATTATTGCTGCTTCTATGAGAGCAAACTCAAGTCCAAGTTTTCCCATTGTTCAAATGTGGTTTTAAGACGTCCTGCCTTGCCTCCATTATAGTATTGATGTAAGTAAAAAATTCAAGCAGAGGTGGAGAGCGCTTTAGAAATGGAAAAATTACTATACAAATGCAAGCTCTTATTACTTTACTAGGTGACAGAATTCAAACAGGCCAGGAGAGTGCATTTCAATTGTAATAATTTCTGTGATAACAGCTGCAGACAGTCTTTGGAAAGAAGGTCCTGAAAGCTATGTCCACCTCCTCGAATAAGAACTCATAAAATTCACGAAAGTCAGACAACATTGAGCCATTTGAACTGCATTTCTAATTTCCCAGATGGGTCCATCTAGAAGCCAAAACCCAATTTTAGATCTTTAAAGGTGTTAAAGAGCATCGAGTTCACCTCTCAGTTTACAGATGAGGAAACTGAGGCCTATAGCAACTTTAGTCAAGGTCAAAACCAAAAAGGAAGTCACATTTCTATTTCTCTCTTTCTCTCCCTCCCATCTTTTGACTCCTGACCTACACTGCTTTTCAGAGGTTTTTCTCCATAATCTCTGAATTCTTAAAACTGAGACCGAAGTTCTCCTTTGGCGGGTAAGAGGCCTCTGGCAGCCTAAAAGGAGAAAGGCCTGTAGGCACTTGCTTTGGGAAGAAGAAAAGCTTTCATTTGGGGCTGGGAGACACAGCCATACTCTGCACATTCTCTGGGGAAAGCATTTAATTTGTGCTCCTGAGGGCCTGTGAGGCTGGAGATTGGGTTGTTAAACATGGTCTCAGGGTGAAAAGAAAATAATATGAATGAGAGCCTTTACTAACAACATATCTTCTGCCTGGGATGCCCCACCTCGCTAATGAAATATTCAAGTCATAGCCATCTCTCCAGATGTGGACTAAATATTGTCTAAAAGGTTGTATTTTTCCTTCTAAGCATTTACATATTTGTCTCCTTACCTTATATAAGCAATATTGCCCTCCATGAGAGATAAGCAACATGTACATTCTTGGAATAAACCATGAAATCCTGCTCATCAGCACCCCAATCCCCCTTACCACCCTCACAACTTACCTTTCCTTCAGTGTGCAGATTTCCAGGCTTTCTCTATGCCTCTTTCTTAGGATGCAAGGGAGATACACAGCCCAAATGCCCAGAAGGGCCAGGCACTTATATAAATCTGATAAACGGGCTATATTCCAGAATGCCTGCCCCATCTGTAGGCACCTGTTCTAGCTATTACTGCTGTGTGGGACTGGGGACCTCCAGCATTATCAGATGCTTCAGTTTAGGACTAGCTCCAAATTCAGATTTTTGGTGGGCCGGGGGTGAGGGCGTGGTGTGGCACAGGCAAAAACCTTTGACTTCAAGACGTGGGCAATGAATTCTAAATTTTTAGAAATGTTGCATAGGCCACATGAGATACCTATAAGCAAGATGCAGCCCACAGGTTTAGAGCCTCTGATTTATTAACATATGTATGTAAATGGGGGCATACTTCATGCATTGTTTTGCAATGTATTTGTTTTCCCCGATTCCATAT
Source organism: Panthera leo (assembly GCF_018350215.1). NCBI lineage: Eukaryota > Metazoa > Chordata > Mammalia > Carnivora > Felidae > Panthera > Panthera leo. The sequence goes on from NC_056679.1 coordinate 193,451,211, forward strand.
TGTTTGTAGTGATATTTCTATGTAGTGATATCACGTAATAAATTTTAATGGTTGTATAGTATTCCTTGTCATAGATACATTATAGTTCACCTTCTATTTATCCTGTTGATAAGCATATAGGTGTTGATACTTTTTCAATAGCATAAGGAGTTTCAACAAATCTTACACATGAGTCTGCATGCATGAGGACTGCTTAGGATGATCATGAATTACTCTCTGACTTGTCACCCGCCATCCTGTCTTGTTTCCTTCAAAGATGTAGAAATAAGGAACCACATCTTAATCCTTTGTGTACTCAGTATTTAAGTATACCCAAGTATAAACCCCTAAAGAAATCAGTGGACTAAAATAAGAAGTTCTAAAATAAACTCATCAAACCTGATTTTTTACATCTAATTTTCTGAATGCCTTTTAGGCAAGCTACATTCTGTGTCTAAGCCTTTATCTCTCCATCTGCAAAATAGACGTCGTTCTTTTATTCGACAGATTTCAAATATTTACTGAGTACCTTCTTTGTGTTGGGTATTGTGTTAGGTGTGAGGGATGCAGCTGTGATACGGGAGTTATCTTCTATGGGGTCTGCTCTGTGTTCCCTTTCAGTTATCACCTCCTTTGATGCTATGATACCTGCCCATGCCTCTCAACCTCAAGCCCTGAGCAGGTTTGAAAATGGAAATAGTGTCACACTCCCCCAGGTGCAATTGCTAAAAGCCCTCCACTGAACATACATACCATGGGGATTATTAAATGCTCTGTACTGACAACTGCTGAAGGCAAAGTATCTGTAAGCAGGTTTCACTGTCAAAACATGTTATGCTTTGGATAATTTCCTCTGTCCTGTGAACACTCATTATGGACTCCTTTCAAAGAGTATGGATTTCCCCAGTTAAGGTGATGGTAATTGGAAGGCATCGTCCTTTTTTTCTGTCAGTTGGGGAAGGCAGGGTGTCCCAACTTTGCTAAACCTTATTCCCTGAGGTCAGAAGGAAGTAAAAATAGGAATAGTGAAAACACATAGGACTTCATACAATAGGGTAAAAGGCAATAAATTCATTAACTGTCAAGGAAGGGCACAGGGGAGTCAGCATCCTATGTAGAAGTAAAGTCACACTGAAAAGGAAGGCAATACATTATGGTGGTTTAAATCCCTGGCTTTTGACCAACTGTCCTGTTTCCTTTGTTTATAAAAAGATAATAATACCACCTAACTCATTGGAATATTTGAAGTCATCAAAATAGATGTATTATTATGGGAGGTGAAAATGACCTATTGTCTAGTTTTATTTGTAATGTGGACTAGCTTTAGGACCTTAGGAAAGACCTTTTCTTTCCTGGAACTTGTGTTGCATCATGTCTAGAAAGGGGAACAAAATGGCCATCGCTATTTCCAAAAGCTCTGATGAGACTCCAGGAAAGCCACCGAGAAAGCATTTCATGACCTCAGCTAGGAACTGGCATTAGAACCAATGCCTCAGGTTACACATTAGAAAGTTATGAATTGGAATATTTTCTCAACATTTGAGGCTGATTGCCATTCCACAATTTTCTCAGGAAATGAAAATGTCGCATCTGGGAGCAGGGCACATGACAAGCTAATTAGATTCACTTTCTGGTCCATTCATTCAAATATTTGAGCATCCACCAGGTAGAATTTAGGCACTAGGGAAATACCATGGTGAGACTAAGGGAATGTGACTTTGCTCCCATGGAGCTCAGAGTCGAACGGGGGGTGGGGCGCAGCTACTGATTAAATTATCACAAATAATCAGTAGAAACTGAAATGGGTGCTATGCCAAAAGAAAAAAAAAAAAAAAAGAAGAAGAAGAAGGGAGACCTAATTTTAATTAGGAGTTCTGAAAGTCTGGAAGACCATGATGTTAAAATGGGATGAAGATTGCATATATATGGTTATTAATCCCTTCCCCATCCAACTCCTGCCTCCTTCCTGATCCCGATTGTATTATTTAAGAAATTTACAGTTATGAGATGATATATAGAAAAGAACTCTCATTTTGCATTTAGATAATAAAGCATTCATTGAGCCCTTCTTACACGCCAAGAGGTCTTCTAAGTACTTTACAAGTATTAACATTTATTTTTCAAAAAAAAATCCTATTTTGTAAAATCCCTGCTTCTCAGACAAGGGGGTAGATGTGCACGAGTCATGAGTTCAAGTCATAATTCACCTCTTGGGGAGAGAGAAACGTTGAGCAATGACTCAGAGCCTCATTTCCCTGCTCTGTATGATGGGGGTTAGAGTCCCAGCCAGCATTTAGGGTTGGCGCAAGATCACATAGAATAACAAATGTGTTTCTGTATATTAAAACAAATGGCCATGTGCATAGAAGGGGTTATTACTGGGGGTATTCAGGGAATAGTGTCACAAGTTCATGTTGGATGCAGCAAAAACACTGCGTATCAGCATCATTCAATTAGCATTTGTAGCAATGTATTTGCCAAGCTCCCCCCTTCCCCATTACTATATATTTAGGTCAAGGTATTACAAAGTCCTCTTCACACTCTTCTCTGGGACATTTGAAACTGCACTGGTAATTGGAGAGGACCCTCAGCATCGCTGATTTTGTGTATGGAGGGAACATTTGGGAGAGGATATCTTATGTTACTGTACAACTGCTGATTTAATTCCTTCTAAAGTACCCCATGTGTAACTTTATCCCATATAATATAAGGGGATAGAAATCAAGGTCATGAACATCTGAGAGTACTGACTGTGTGAACAAATTCTGGGGGAGAGGCTAAAGCAGTAGTCCCTTCCCTGAGGAGCTAATGACAGCAGAACTAAATCCATGCCTCCTTAGAAACAGAGCAGAATCAAAATTGATAACATCACCAGTAATATAATTCATGGCATCACCTGTGATTGTTTCTGACTGTCTGTAACACAACAAGAAGACCTCTAAGCCTGACATCCCCCAAATTATCCTGGCCTCTCCTATGGCATGGTGTAGGGAAAACAGCCTTAGTTACAGGTTCCCAGTTTCAAATTTGCTAAGAAAGAAAACCAAGGTGGCTTCTCGTGGGTCATATTGCTAGTCACAGGGGCTCTTAAAAGATCAGGAGGTATGGTATACAAAATAATATCCATGTTACGATCCCTGGGACCTGAGATTATGTAACCTTAAATGGCTTTTACAATGCAGAGGTTATCAGGGGCACCTGGGTGGCTCAGTCAGTTGAGCATATGACTTCAGCTCAGGTCGTGATCTCACGGTTCGTGAGTTAGAACCCAGCATCATGTTGGGCTGTCAGCTGTCATGACAGAGCTTGCTATGGACGCTCCATCCCAATCTCTCTCTGCCCCCCCCCCCCCCCAACTGGCGCCATCTCTCAAAAATAAATAAACATTAAAAAAAAAAGATGGAGAGGTTATCTTGTATTGTTCAGGTGGGTCCAATGTAATCACAGGGGTCCTTTTGGAGGCAGGCCGAAGGGTCAGCATGACAGAAAGAGATGTAAAAAAGTAAGCAGAATTCAGAGGGCTGCAGCCTTGAACCAAATAATGCGGGCAGCCTCTAGCTTCCGGAAACGACGAGAAACAGAGTCTCCCCCGGAGCCCCCATAAGGAATGTAGCTTTGCCGACATTTTGATTTTAATCCTGTAAGACTCACCTCAGACTCTGATCTCCAGAACCGTAAGTTAATAAATATGTGTAGTTATTTTCAGCTACTAAATTTGTGATAATTCCTTAGGACAGCAATAGAAAACTAATGCAGTGGTCTGCAACTACAAAGTCTGAATCTCTAGGAACAGGCAAATGAGTGTAGGGAAAGCAAAGGCAGCATTCAAAGGGATAGAAAAACCTAGTTTAACTTGAACAGTATTTACGGACTGCAATGCTGCCATCCTTAGGTATGAAGATCCAACAAGATGTCTATATATCTCTGTGCCTGCGTTTCTGCCAGCTTGCACACCACCAGCTAGCTCTGATCTGCCAATCAGCTATTCTCCTGATGTCCTGACTGCTGAAGTCAGCAGGTTCTCTTTGTACATGGCAGTATTTCAGAAGCGCTAGGTTTCTCATCAAGGCTTTCTCTTGGGTTTCCAACTGTTCCAAGTATCTATAAAGGCAGGAATCTGATTGAATCAAAATTAGGAAGCTGATCGGGTTCCTCTTTATTCTTCTTCATTTTTCCCCCCTTAAAGATTTAAGGTTTAAATAACTTTAAAAACCACAAAAGTTTTAAGCAACACAAATACATAAATACGTAAAATAAAACATGAAACACTCCTTCTTATACTCCGTCACCAATTCCACTTTTCCCACAGGTCACCTTACACATCCTGCTGAATTTTTTTTTCTTTCTGTAACTTGTTGGTACATATAGATCTTCTCATAAAAACTGATTACATCCTACCCATGAAGTCAGTAAATGTAAATAAATTATATTTATTTCCCTACTGGTGGACTTGCCAGTTGCTTCTGATTCTTCACGATTACATGCAATCTACAGCATAGCCTTATGAACACCTCTGCACCGTATGGAAGTGCTTCAACAGAACAGAGCTTTACAAGGGGGACTACTCCATCAAAGGTTGCATGTTTAAGATGATCAAGTTTGCTAAATTGCTCTCCAACAGGTTTTCCTGATGTACATTCCCATTAACAGTCTATGAAAGCACCATTTCTCTACACCCTTAAGATTATACCCTGGGTATGATTCGTCTTCTTAATCCGATCTGTGAAAAATGCACTCTGGCTGTTGCTTGTATTTGCATTTCCCTGGTTAGTAATGAGCTTGAGCATCTCCTTATGCATTCATTGGTCATTTGTTTTGTTTTGTTTTTCTCTTCCTGTGTGAAGGGGATCCATTTTAAGTGGGTTCAGCAATGAAAGGTAGTGACAAGGAACTGTCAGGAAGTGTCTGAGCTGCAAATCAAAGCCTTGCAGCCCAAGGCTCAGACTCCAACACCTTCCCAGCCAAGAGCAGCATGCATACCTGGGGAAATGCTGGGTCTATTTTAAACCTGCCAGAAAGAGGAAGGGTATCAATTCCACTGGCATGCTTATTCTTCTACCACTTTGTCAATTTGTGACCTTTTGCATATGCCTTCTCGATTCCCAGTTTCTTTACTCTTTTATACAATGAAAAGCATCTGGTCTTTTTTGGTCTCAAATTTTTAGGTTCTAAACAACATTGATCAAATGACCACCAATCTTCTCCAAGAACCAGCCTTCAGCAAAATTATGTCAGCCCAACTGGGCGTTCATAGTTGCTGACAGAGACTTAGAGAAGGTATACTGTTATTCTAGGGGGAGCAGCCCCATGGAAGCAGGGAATGTAGGGCACAGGAGAAACAGGACTATGGCAAAGGTAGAGTAACATGGAATGAGGCTGGAGGGGGCAGTGAGTGCTGAACCACAGAAGCCTTTTGGACCATGTTATGGGTTCTGTTCTGTTTCCAAAAAGCAAAGAAGAATCACTGGGTAGGTAGGGACTTTCAATAAGGGGAATGATCCTATCTAATTTGCCTGGTGAAAATATCACTCTGGCTGGAGCACTGAGAACGAATTTGGGTCATGAACGTGTGAGACAATGAGGAGGCCCTTATCAAGCAGACAAGAGAGGATGGTTGTGCAGACCTCAGACATGGTGTTAAAAACGGAAAGAAGTAGAAAGATTTAAGAGGTATTTGCCCCAGTGAGTTTCTTAAACTGGAGAGGCAGACACACGGAAAGAGGGCATAGTGTGCCTGGCACTGGTAAGCAAACATCCAACGACAATTCTTTGCTCTCAGTTCTCATCCTCCTTAGGCAAGGACTGCTGTATTTCCAGCAACTGGCCCAGAGTGGGTACACAGCAAAGATCTATTCAGTAAGGGAATAGCATGGCTAAAGAAGGGTTTAGAACAGACGGTGTCACTGTTCACTGTGAAGTTTCATGGGAGACAGGAGCCTGGTGCTGGTGTGCGAGAGGCTTCCAGAGCACTATCATTGTCTCACCTTATGCAGCCCTGAACGGCTTTCACTTATCGAGAAATGGCCTCCGTGAACAACTTCCCCAAGGATATTTAATGATTGGTGAAGGGAATGTTGGAACCCTCATATGAGGGTCTTTGAGGCCTTCCTTCTTGTGACAGATTTTTGGACTTACACAATAGAATGTCATTGTAAGATTAGTCTACCCAGGGGAAATGATTTTCAAACAATCCCTGGAGACAGAATAAGCTCCAGAAGAAGATGACTTACCTTCTTGGATTCTCATTCTGTTAATTTTCAGTTTTTAATTGCTATTTATTGAAAGGTTACTACATGCTTCCTAGATCACTCTCCTCTTACATATATCTCATTCAACCACCATTGCCTAATTAGATAGCAATATCATTATCCCCATTTTACCAAACTGAGATTCAGATGAAATGATTTTGAAAATTAAATAAGAAATATGTGCCACCATCACTATTTGAAGCCAGGTCTAACTGCAAAGCCCTCATGTCAAATGGCTACATGATCTGACTTAAGGGCCACGGTCAAGGGGACCTAGGAAGGAGTGTAATTACCTTGACTGAAGCCAGACTCAATATCTGTATATGTATAATGCATTGGGCTCTTTTTATGTTTATATGGCCATGGTATGACATACACGTTCCCACCCAACTGTAGGAGCTCCCAAATGCTTCGTGATCTGTTGAAATTTACTATGTAAAGACAGCCCAGCGGGTCCTGGGTGGCTCAGTTGGTTAATTATCCAGCTTTTGGTTTCAGGTCAGGTCATGATTTCACGTCTTGTGATTTCAAGCCCCACTTCAGGTTCTGTGCTGACAGTGAGGAGCCTGCTTTGAATTCTCTCTCTCCCCCTCTCTCCCTCTGTCTCTCAAATACATAAGGAAACTTAAAGAAAAAAAAACTTTAAAGATAGCACAGCATAAAAGTATGACTGGGAATCTCATCCTGTTTCTCTACCACTGTCTCTGTGACCTCCCTAGGTAAGTTATTTGAAATTTTTGTGCTTGAGTTTTGACATTTGCAAAATGGGAATAATAGGAAAACATCCCTTATAAAGTTGTGAAGAGTTAAGCACCTGGCACAGGGTAGGCATTCAGTACATGTTAGCTATTCTTATCTCTCCAGGCTGTCCCAATGGCCTTTACACAGTCAATATTAAAAAATATATACATTTATTGAATGTTTACTCTATGTCAAATATTGTGCTAGGTGTTAAGAATAGAAGGGTCTTGTGATTGTCTTTTAGTGCATAACAAACTAGCCCTAAGCCTGAGGGATTAAATCACATTTTAAATCTCATGATTTTGTGGGCCAGGAATTTGGGAAGGGCTTGGCTGGGCGATTCTTCCGGTGTTCACTTGGCTGCTAGGTTATTCTAGAAGGTCCAAGATGGTTTCATTCATATTTCTGGAGCCTTGGTAGGGGCAGCTGGAAGGCTGTGGTCAGTGGGGGCTTCTCACTCTCTTTGTAGCCTTAGGGCCTCTTTCAGAGTCTTCTGAAAAGAGGTTATAAGGCCAGTAGGTAGAGGAGCCAAAACTTGAACCTGAAAGGGTAAATCCAGAAGCTGGTCCTAGTTACTTGCAACTTAACACACTATTTTAAAATTAAGCCTCTTGGCACTCTTTTCTGGGCTTGCAGACAATCCCCAGGTTGTTTTCAGCAGGGGAACCCATCATAGGAGTTATGCATATTGAGTTCTGGATCCACCTCAGTTGCTTTCCCGCCATATAACCCTGGACAAGCCACTTCCCTTCTCAGTCCTCCTTGTCTCCATTTATAAGATGAGGTTACCTCATCTCCTGCCCATTTTTCAGGTTCACTTGGAGGACTATATTTGTAGTAAAGATATCATAGGGAGTCAGGAGACCCCATTCCTAGTTCTGACTCATCTTACTTACTATGTGCTGTTGGCTATGTGTTCTTACTCCATTTCTGGAATACAGATTTTGTGAAGCAGTCTCTACAATCCTTTCAACTCAGATTTCAAGGAAGATATTGATAAAAACATCATCAGCCTAGAGCTTGTTAACCTAAAAGAGAGCATTTCCATAATTAAGATTACATGGGGTGGAATGTGCTGACTGTGTCTCTGTGACAGGCAGACCCACCTTCCCTTGGGATGAACATCTTATAATTGGCCAGGGCTATGGATAGCATCTATGGGCCTGGATCTGATCAAAGCCAAATGCCCAAATCAAATGAGATGGCACTGATGATTTTAGCCTGATACCATGGAATAATCAGCCACTAAGACTCTACATACAACTTGATATTCATAAATGCCAAGCTTTTAAAATCATTGGCTGAATCATTTAGGTAATACATATTTAAAGTTAACCAAATATGGAAGCAACTTAAGTTCCCATTGATAGATATGGAAGATGTAGCATATATGCATATAGAATGAAATATTATGCAACCATAAAAAATGTGAGATCATGCCATTTGCAATAACTTGGATGGACCTAGAGAGTGTTTTGCTAAGTGAAATGAGTCAGACTGAGAAAGATGAATAACATGATTTTACTCATATGTGAAATCTAAAATATGAAACAAATGAATAAGTAAAAAGAGGAATCATGCCTATAATAGAGAACAAACTGATGGTTGTTAGAGAAGGGGGATGAGCAAAATGGGTGAAGGGGAATGGGAGGTATAGGCTTCCAGTTATGGAATGAATAAGTCACAGAAATGAAAAGTACAACATAGGGAATATCATCCGTGGTATTGTAACAGCATTGTGTGGTGACAAATGATAAGTACACTTGTTCTGAGCATAGTATGACTACAGAGAAATTTAATCACTGTGCTGTATACTGAAACTCATGTAATATTATATGTCAACTATACTCAAAAAATTAAAAACTAAATGATTAAAGTTAATCAGAGTAGTCCAGACCTTAAGGTAGCTAATAAATGATGAAATACATTTGAATCAATTATTATAAAGAGGGGACTTTTATGTTTATTCACTTTAGTATCCCAAGTATCTAGAACAGGCCCTTGCATATACTAAGTACTCAAACATGTCCCTGAATAAAATAAATAACTAATGTTTTCTGTTTAATGGTTCTACCCATTATCCATGTAATGGGACACTTTAAATTCATGCTTTTGTTTTTTAATAATTTCCAAATATTCTACAGTCTTTAATTTTCCACATGAAGTCAGTTATTGCCAATGTATTTTTAAAAATTAATTTTTAGTTCAAATCTAATTAACATACAGTGTTATATTAGTTTTGGGTGTACAATATAGTGATTCAACAATTCTATACATTACTCAGGGCTCATCATGATAGGTGCACCACCTCTTTCACCTATCCCCCCACTCACCTCCCCTCTGGCAACCACCAGTTTGTTCTCTATTAAATTCATGCTTAGTAGCAACAAATGTCATTTATAAAAAGCCCCAGTTGGTGCCTGGGTGGCTCAGTTGGTTAAGCGTCTGACTTCGGCTCAGGTCATGATCTCGCAGTTTGTGGGTTTGAGCCCTGCATCGGGCTCTGCTCTGACAGCTCGGAGCCTAGAGCCTGCTTCGGATTCTGTGTCTCACTCTCTTTCTGCTCCTCCCCCGCTTGTGCTCTGTCTCTCTCTGTCTCTCAAAAATGAATAAATGTAAAAAAATTAATAAAAAAAACCCAGTTTAAATTACTTTATCTGCTTAGTCATACTTAACTAACCCTTAATTGAAGGATATACCTTATAAAAAAGAATTTGTATTCTAGGCAATCCAAGGCCTTGAGCCAAGAAGGGCTCGTCAAGAGCTTGCTTGTTGACCATGAGAGGCAGCTCACCCTGATGCTGTCTGACCTTGAGTGAACTTTACTTTTTGAGTCCTCGGTTGCTATATTTGTAGAATTAGAATAAATGTAAAGTTCACTGTAGCTCTAAAAGTCTATGATCTTAGGAAGATGCTTATGTTGCCTACATAGACCACAATGGCAGTAAGATAACGGGAGATTCCTGCCACTCAAGGCAAAGCCTGATATAATAACAATGAAACAAGATATTAGCCTTGGGTGGTCAGTGCTCAGATTTTAGATTTGGTTCTTCCATTTGTCTATAAGATCTTCAGCACGTCACCTTACCTGTCTGGGCTTTATTATTCTCATTTGTCAAATTACTTACCTACATGAAAGGTTTGGGGGCAGATAAACAGCCACACTGCCAATGTCTTCTGTCTGGAGTTAGTTTTGTGGAGTCACCTAAGATTTCTGACGAAGAGACTAAAAGAGGCAAAGTGATGATCTGGTGTTAAACAGCAAGTTCACGGAGACCTGGAGCAGATAGCATAGGTTTTTGTTGGCTCAGTGTATTTGTTCGGTGTGAACCTTGATCATAACAGCTAACATTTGAGGACTTTGGCACTCTTCTAGGAACTTCATGTGAGTTAGTGTGTAATTCTCAGTATAACCCACTGAGGTAAGTCATATGATTATTCTTACTTCACAGAGACCAAGTCGCTTTCTCAAATTTACAGAACTAATAAGTGATGGAGCCAGGCATTAAACACAGAGGGTTTACTGTCTTAACTACTAACTGTACTGATCTCTACCACCATGCTAGGTGGTAGAGATACATATTAAAACATAATTTGGCATATTCTACAAGCTGTTATCTTATGTCAGCCTCAGTTACAACACAACAAAATGAGTGCTATAATGAAGAGGTGCCGGAGGGCTGTGGGATTATAGGCAGCACCCAGGGAAGGGACGAAGTGACTGGAAGACTGTGTCACACAATCTTCTGAGAAGATCTGTCTAGGTGGTAGCTTAGAAATGGGGGTAGGAGTGTGAATGGAAGAAAAGGATGTTCCAGGCTGAAGGAACGGCATGTGTGAAGAACTGGGGAAGAGAAGGAGCATGGCTCGTTGGCGAAGCTACAGAACAGTCAGGATGAGGAGAGACGAGAGGCTGTGAAGAGCAGAGGCCCTAAGGAGAGTGGTCCTGTGGGCCGTGGTTCAGGGCTCATGCATCATGCTAAACGGGGTAGGAAAGTATGGGGGAGGTTTGGCTTTGGGTGTCTTATGACACCACAAGTCTTACCCTTGAATTCACACTGAGCTGAACGGTGGAGAGCACTCAGAGGGGCTGGGAGAAGTGGGTAAGGAGTGTTGCAGAGAAAGGTGCCCTTCTCCAAATCCACCAAAAAGGGACTTTGAAAATGCAAGTACCGGGCATGACCTTATTATTTCCTAACTTCTGCCTGAAAATCTGCCCCTGTGGTCCCACTAGGGCCCCAGTGATGACAAATCCACATCCAGGTAGTTTTTAACCTGTGTTTTCTGAGGCAGACGTAGAGCTCTGCTCTTTCTTGCTCCCTCTCTGGCCTCTGATGAAAGAGCAGCCAGAGCCTACAGAATGATTCGCTGTGATGCTTTTGGCAAGCTGGAGGTGTCTTCACCCCATACCAGGTCCTCCACGTTGTAGGCAAAGAATGAATACTTAAGGATGAGCCGCTTTAGAAGCTGAAGGATAGGAGACCAGACCCTGTTTGGAGGCATTTAAACTTATTTCACAGTTAATACAGCATCTGGGGCACATTTTCCTACTTTTATGCCAATTTTTATGTGTTTCTGCCACACAGTCGGAAGCCGGGATCATAAAAAAGAAGGAAAACGGTACAAAAAATAAAAGTAAATAAGCGCATTCTGCTTTAACACTCCCCGGAGCACCGAGTCCGGCAAGTTTATGAGTTGGAGAAAAACAAAACAAAACAAAAACCTATACCACTGTGTATAAAGGAAAGGAAATAGTCTACCTTTGTATTCGAGTACATCAAGCAAAGACAGGACAGGAAACTCGGAGCAGACAGTAGGCAGAGCTGTGTTAAGTCTAGAATGTACCCCCAGTTATCCAAGGGGCTGGGACTCAGCTGAACCTCTTCTATGGGTCTATTTCTTATAAAATACAGGTTTGTACTAAAATCATTTCTAAGAGTTTCTACTTCTATAATTATGTTTATGATCCTTCACACTGTGCTGGGCACAGGGGATCCAGGCCTAGATAGAGACCTGATGCCTGACCTCAGTGAATCGAAATATGTTGTAAAAACAAGACTTGCTTTGCCTTACCTCCTTGAAAGCAGGGATTTCTTTTTTTTTTTTTTTTAATTTTTTTTTTTAACGTTTATTTATTTTTGAGACCGGGAGAGACAGAGCATGAACAGGGGAGGGTCAGAGAGAGGGAGACACAGAATATGAAGCAGGCTCCAGGCTCTGAGCTGTCAGCACAGAGCCCGATGCGGGGCTAGAACTCACGGACCGCAAGATCATGACCTGAGCCGAAGTCGGCTGCCTGACTGACTGAGCCACCCAGGCGCCCCAAGCAGGGATTTCTTAAACTACACTGCTATGGAACAGACTGAAACCCTTCTTAAAAACTGAAAAATGTCATTTGACTTCTAATTTATAGAAAGAAAGCAAATTAATGGACGGCATTTTCCGTGTTGAGGACTCTAAAACAGATCTACACCTCAGTTTATACTAGATGATGTAATTTAAAATGTTATGTAGCAGCAGGTGATATATGGCTATTTTGATTTAATATAACATGTTTTACGACCTTCCATAAATAGTTTAGACTTTAAGTAGGCAAAAGCTCAGGGGTTAAACCAGGAACTTCTATGTTATGCTTGAATTTGGGTTTAGGCTCTGACATTCTAGCCGAGTCTTTGAGAAAAGCCGTTTCCGAACCCATTTCTTCAACTACAAAATGGGAGTAATAATAGTACCTACCTCACATATGTATTGCGGGGATCCAGTCAAGTAAAGGCATGAAGCATTTGGCACAGTGTTTGGTAAAGTATGTGCAATGTTAAGTGTTAGTGGGATACGTCACATGGATCGTAACTCGGTGAGTTTGAACTGGGCTTTGAAAGAGGAGTAAGACTCAAAATAAGGAAACAATCCCATTTGGCAGTTACAGTTGATTGCAAAAATAGCCCTGATGCTCCATAACTTCTTGTATTCACACCCTTTGTAATATAGCTTTTTTAGCTCCTCCCACGAAGAGATGGAATCTGTTTCCTCACCTCTTGAATATATAGGTAGTTTTATAACTCTCTTTAACCAATAGTGTATGGCAGAAATAGTGTTATGCCAGTGTCTTGCACATTGTTACTCATTCCTTTGGCATTCAGCCTCCATTATAAGAACAAGTCCAGCTGGCCAGCCATAGGATAGAAGTCATGTGCAACAAAGTACACTCAGCTAAACCGTCCAAGCTGAGGTCCCAGATACCTGAGGGGTTCAACTAGAACCCCCTAACTGGTTTTAACTGATCTCTGATGTGTCAGTAAGCCCTGCCAGTCCAGCTAAGATCAGCAGAGGAACCCAGGAAACCAGATGTCTGAGAAATGATTGTTGTTTTAAGCCACTAGGTATTGGGTTGGTTTGTTACACAGCAATAGCTAACAGATAGTGTGCTGGTGGTGGTAGTAGAGAAAAACGAATGGGAAAATGGTTTCAACCGCAGGAGGAGATTAAGCTGAGTAAAATAGATGCTGTACATCTATTAGCTGGAGAATATTAGGTTTTGTGGCAGAAAAAAAGACAAGTTATGGAGTATATTACAATGTACACAAAAAATCAAGAGTCATTTATTTTTTATTTTTTAAAACTTTTTTAACTTTTTTATTTATTTTTGAAGGAGCATGAGTGGGGGAGGAGCAGAGAGAGAGAGGGGGACACAGAATCTGAAGCAGGCTCCAGGCTCTGAGCTATCAGCACAGAGCCTGACGTGGGGCTCAAACTCACAGACTGTGAGATCATGACCTGAGCCGAAGTCAGACGCTTAACCCACTGACCCACCAGGCACCCTAAGAGCCATTTATTATAATTTGGGTGAAAGTGAGATTTTCTGAGTGAAAACACCACAAACTGGAGTGTAAGAAAAGGGACAAATGATCTTTAGAGCAAATGGCATTAAAGATTAATATGCTTAATATTCTGAATTTTAAGCTATCAAGAAAGAGGAACCTCCCTCCAAACCTGTTAAAGCCAATAGCAAGTATTCCCCTTTTCTCAGGCCTGTTGTGCATGTTGTTAGCAGCCTCCTTCCATCAACCTAGCTGATTTTATTCACATTTTTTATCTTAGTATCTTTTCAGGGAAGCCTTTCCTGAACCTCCAGATTATATTATAATAGGTTCTCCTGATAAATGCTACCAAAGCCACCTGCTCTTCTCATTTCACTTCTCATTATTTGTGCAATGTCTGTTATCTCCACTGGATTGTAAATTCCATAAGGCACGAACTGAAACTATTTTGTGCACCAATATAATCCTGGCATCTGGCAAAATACCTGACACGGGATAGACATTCAATAACTGTTGGAAAATAAATGAGCCCTTGAGTGAGGGCCGTAAAACAAAATCACTTACCAAAAAAACAAATAAAAATAAAAACAAAAGTATGATTACAAACAGCCAGTACCCAAGAATGAAAAGTGCAGTCCAGCCACACGTGTAATCAAGAAATGCCAATGAAAACAAGATATTTAATGTAGCTGAAAAATAAGGGCTGCAAATAATAAGGCTCCATGTTAGAGAGTTTGTGATAAGCATGTAGAACTAAATTGATTATCAGCTGATGCGATTGTTACAGAAAGCAATCGAACGAAGTATTGATTCAAATCCTCACCTCCTTTAACCTAGCAATTGCGCTTCTAGAGAACAAACAATCAGGTGTGGCCTGTTTTAGGACCGAAGATGACTATTGATCCTAATTTTAATAGAAACAACATGTATGATAGTAAAATTATTGTATTTAGAGACCGTATGCTTTAGAAGTTTAGCACGTGAGGTCTGCAATGAAATAGAGAATTCTAATCCTGGGTCCCCCAGTTAGCAACTCCATGCTCACAGCCTCATTCAACTCACTGGCCCTTGTGGGTTCATATGCAATGGTGACAGTGCATTAATCCATTAATGGCTGGGGTTTAGGAACTAGTCATTTACCTCATTCTCAACTTACACCCTGAGGAAGCTATAGCTTGCGTTACTTCGGATTCGGAGTTTGCTTTTCTCTTCTTTATAGCCCTAAGCAGCTGATCAAGTTGGGTCTGTTTTGTGTATTAATGTGTTTAAATGTATCTTAGAACTACCAGAGGCAACAATGAGTAGGCAATAAGGAAAGGGCTTCCTTTTCACCCTCCCTCCCCCTCTCTTTGCCTCCCTCCCTCCCTCTCTCCCTCTCAATCTCCCTCTCCCTCTCCCTCTCCCTCTCCCTCTCCCTCTCCCTCTCCCTCTCCCTCTCCCTCTCTTTTTTCTCTCTCCCTTTCCTCTTTCGCTGCCATGGTTTCCTCTATTCTGAGGTACTTTTGTACTCACAAATAAGAATCTTTACTTGAACACAAAGTTTTCCTCCCTGCAAAAATTGTAAAGCAAAAACCAAACCAAAGCAAACAAAAAATGAGCTAATGGCTGGGACTAATAATCATAACTAAGTTTACTGGGCTGTGTTGCCTGTCTCAGTTCTTGACAAAAGATAAGACTAAACCACTAAAAATAGGCCACAAGTGAGATATTCTTAGATGTTAGTGTTATAGAGCTAACATAGCACTTCCATGGTTAAAAAAAAATTTTTTCTGAAACATGCTTTTGTTATGGAAATGAACTTGACTTTAGAAATTAAGCTATCTAGCAATCTCACTACAATTTTTTACAAATTTTTGTTCACACGATATATTTTCTTCAAGAACAGATTGCAGGAAGTATGGAATTCATGGTCAATAATCCTAAATGGTCTGATTTTGGACTTTAAAAATAATTTGTTTTATACTTATCAGGCAATTTAAGCTCCATGTAAACCAAAATACCATTGTATGCCCCTTGGAAAATAATTGAACTGTTTGAATCTTTTCAAACTAAACTTTTTATTAGGGAATAGTTCAATTTACAGAAAATTGCAGAGTAGGACAGAAAATTCTCATATATCCCTCACTCACTGTCTCCCATTGCTAACATCTTACATTTCTATAGTACATTTATCTAAAGTGTGAAGCTGACGTTAGCTATTAACCACACTCCAGATCGTACGTGGATTTCACCATTTCTGTGGTGTTCCTTTCTGGTCTAGGATCCAATCCAGGGTAGGAACCACTCCTCCTCTGTCCCCTTTGGTCTATGACACTTCTAAGTCTTTTCTTGATTTTCATGACTTTGACCGTGTTGAGGAGTATGGGCATCCTGTGAAATATTTCTCAATCCAGGTTTGTGTTTGTTCTTCTCGTGATGAGACTAGGATTCTGGGTTTATGGAAGAATTACCACAGAAGTGAAGTTTTCTGTTTTCAAGTATCACAGGAACCATGATATGGACATAATGTAACGGAAGATGGTAATCTTCATCACTTGGTTGAAGTGGTTTTTGTCGGATTTCTCCACTGCAAAGTTACCAGCTTTGCCTTTCTCTGCTCTGTTCTTTGGAAGTGAGTCACCAAGTACAGTCCATATTCTAACAGAGCAGGCACTATTCTTATCTCCAGTAGGAGGGAGTATCTAAATATATTATTTGTAATTCTTTGGTGAGAAAATGTACCTCTTCTCCCTTATTATTTATTCAATAACTTATTTGAATCAGTATGGACCTACAAATATTTATTTTATACTTTTATATAGTATAATATTATAACATGCAAATAGATTTTTGTTTATATTATTGAAGATTCGGTTATTAAGAGCTCTTTTGGATTGGCCCCTTTGTCCTTTTTCGGTATTTTCTTCTCCGTTTTGGTAAAATACAGAAACATAACTATCTTAATTATTTTTAAGGGTACACTTTAATGGTCTTAAATATTACCACCTTCCATCTCCATAACTCTTTTCATCTTGTAAAACTGAAACTCTCTTCCTCTGAAACAATAACTTTCCATTCCCACCTTCTTCCCTGCCACTGACAACCACCATTCTACTCTGTTTCTTTATTTTAACTACTCTGAATTCTGTATCTAAGTGGAATCATGCAGTATGTATCTTTGTAACTGGTTTATTTCACTTAGCATAATGTTCATAGATGTTGTAGCATATGTCAGAATGTTCTTCCTTTCTAAGACTGAATAATATTTCATTGTATGCATAGAACACATTTTGCTTATCCATTCATCCATTGGTGGCCACTTGGATTGTTTCCATGTTTTAGCTATTGTGAATAATAATGCTATGAATATGGGTGTATAAATACCTCTTTGGAACTCTGCTTTCAATTCTTTTGGGTCTATCTCCAGAAGTGGCGTTGTTGGAACATATGGTAACTCTATTTTTAACCCCTTGAGGAGGCTTCATACTATTTTCCACAGTGGCTGCACCATTTTACATTTCCACCAGTGTGCAAAGGTTTCAATTTCTCTACATCCTTGCCAACATGTGTTTTCTATTTTTTTGATAATAGCTATCTTGAAGGGTGAGAGGTAGTATCTCATTGTGGTTTTGATTTGCATTTTTCCCAGTAATCAGTGGTGTTGGGCATATTTTCATGTGTATATTATCCATATATATGTCTTCTTTGGAGAAATGTCTATTCGAGTTTGATGCCCTTAGTTTAAAAAATCAGGTTGTTTGTTATTTTATTGTTGAGTTTTAGGAGTTCTCTGTAAATTTGGGGTATTAATCTCTTACCAAAGATATGATTTGCAAATATTGTGTTCCATTCTGTGTGTTGCCTTATTATTCTGTTGGCAGTGTCTTTTGATGCACAATTTTTAAAAATTATCATAAAGTCCAATTTGTCTATTTTTTGTTTTGTGGCCTGTGCTTTTGGTGTCATATCTAAGATATCAGAATCAAGCCCAATGTTACAAAGTTTTTGCCCTATGTTTTATTCTAAGACTTTTATAGGTTTAGGTCTTACATTTAGGTCTTTTATCCATTTTGAGTGAATTTTTGTATATGGTATTCAGTAAGGGTCCAATTTCCTTTCTTTGCATGTGGATATCCAGTTTTTCAAACACCATTTCTTTGAAGAGACTGTGCTTTCCCCATTGAATTGTCTTGGTCAATGTCAAAAATCATTTGACTGTATATGTAAGGGTTTATTTCTGAATACTCTATCCTATTCTATAAGTCTCTATATCTGTCTTTATGCCAGTAGAACCCTGTCTTGATTACTGTAGCTTGTACTAAATTTTAAAATCAAGAAGTATGAAGTCTCCAGCTTTGTTTCATTTTTTCCCCCAAGATTGGATTGTTTTGGCTATTCTAGGTCCCTTAATACTCTATATGAATTTTTTTAAGTAATTAAAAAAATTTTAAATTTATTTTTAAGAGAGAGAGAGGTAGACACAGAATCTGAAGTGGGCTCCAGGCTCCAAGGTGTCAGCACAGAGCCCAACACGGGGCTCAAACTCACAAACTGTGAGATCATGACTGAGATGAAGTTAGATGCTTGACCGACTGAACCACCCAAGTGCCCCATCCATATTCTATATGAATTTTTCATGAGTGTCCTATTTCTGCAAAAAATGTCACTGGGATTTTGATAGTGATTGCCTTGAATTTGTAGATGGTTTTGGGTAGTACTGACACCTTAACAAACCATAAACATGGGATATGTTTCCATTTATTTACGTGTTATTTAATTTCTTTCAGCAATGTTTTAGAATTTTCCTCATGCAAATTTTCCATTCCCTTGGTTAAGTTTTTTTATGTGTGTGTATGCACTATTGTAAATAAAATCATTACTTCATTTCTTTTTCAGATTGTTCATTGTTAGGGTACAGAAATGCACCTGATTTTTGTATTGACTTTGTATTCTGTTACTTTAATAAATTCACTCATTAGTTCCAGTAATTTGTGCATGTGTGTGTGTGTGAGTGATACTTAGGATTTTCTACATATAATCATATAATCTACAACCCATGATAATTTTACTTTTTCTTTTCCCATTTGTATGCTTCCCCCCCCCCCCCTTTTTCTTGCTTAACTGCTCTGGCTAGGACTTCTACTATGTGCAATAGAAGTGGAAAAAGTGAATATCTTTGCCTTGTTTCCTGATCTTACAGAAAAAGCTTTCAGTCTTTTCACTGTAGTATGATTGCTTTTTTTTTTTTCTTCATATGTGGCTTTTATTATATGGAGGTAGTTTCCATGTATTCCTAGTTGAGTGTTTTTATCATGAAGGGTGCTGCTTTTTTTAAAAAAAAAGCATTTTGTCAAATGCTTTTTCTGCATCAGTTGAGATAATCATATGTTTCTTTTTCTTTCATTCTGTTAATGTGGTGTATTACATTGACCGATTTACATATGTTGAAGCATCCTTCTATTCCAGGAATAAATCCCATTTGGTTATGGTGTGTAATTCTTTTAATATGCTGCTGAATTGAGTTTGCTACTGTTTTGTTGAGGATTTTTTGCATCAATATTCATAAGGGATATTGGTCTGTAGCTTTTATTTTTCTTGAAATGTCCTTGTCTGGCCTTGGTAACAAGGTAATGCTGACCTCAAAGAATGAGAATATATTTCTTCCTCTTCAAATTTTTACAAAAAAATTTTTTTAAAATATGAAATTTATTGTCAAATTGGTTTCCATACAACACCCAGTGCTCATCCCAACAGGTGCCCTCCTCAATACCCATCACCCACCCTCTCCTCCATCCCACCCCCTATCAACCCTCAGTTTGTTCTCAGTTTTTAAGAGTCTCTTATGTTTTGGCTCCCTCCCTCTCTAACGTCTCAAAAAAATTTTTTTTAATTCAGGCGTAATTGACATATTATATTAGTTTTAGGGATACAACATAATGATCTGATATTTGTATACACTGTGAAATGATCACCAAAATAAGCCTAGTTACCATATGTCACCATATAGCATTACAAAATTGTTCTTTCTTGTGATGAGAACTTTTAAGATTTACTCTTTTAACAACTTTCAAATACGCAACAAAATATTATTGACTATAGTCACCATGATGTACATTACATCCCCATGACTTATGTTTTTATAACCAGAAATTTGTACCTCTTGACTCCCTTCACACATTTTTCTCACCTCTTCAACCTCCCTCCCCCTCTGGCAACTACCAGTCTGTATATATGTTTTGTTTTGTTTGTTCTTGTGTGTGTGTGTGTGTGTGTGTGTGTGTGTGTGTGTGTGTGTTTTAGATTCCACATATAAGTGAAATCATGACAAATTTGTTTTTCTCGGACTTATTTTACTTAGCATAATGCCCACAAGGCCCATGTTGTTGCAAATGGCAAGATTTTGTTCTTTCTTATGAGTAAGTAGCATGCCATTGTACATTTTCTTTGTCCTTTTCTCCATTGATGGACACATAGGTTATATTCATATCTTGGCTATGTAAATAATGCTGCAGTGAACATGTGGGTGCATATATCTTTTCAAATTAGTGTTTTAATTTTCTTTGGGTAAATACCCAGAAGTGGAATTGCTGGATCATATGGTAGTTCTATTTTTAATTTTTTTGAGGAACCTCCATAATGTTTTCCATAGTGGTGCACCAGTACATGAGGGTACCCTTTTCTCCATATCCTCATCAGCATTTTTTTACTTCTTGTGTTTTTGATAATAGCCATCCTAGCAGATGTTAGGTGATATCTTATTGTAGCTTTCATTTGCATTTCCTTCATGACTGGTGATGTAGCTCGTTGAACATTTTTTCACGTGCTTATTGGCCATCTTCATGTGTTCTTTGGAAAAAATGTCTATTCAGATCCTCTGTGCATTTAATTTGAGAAGGTTGGTGTTAGTTCTTTTTTAAACATTTGGTGGCGTTCACCAGTGCAACCAGCAGGTACAGGGATTTTCTTTGTCAGGAGATTTTTGAATGTGGCTTTATTCTCCTTACTAGTTTTAAGCTGTTCAGATTTTTTATTTCTTTATTATTTAGTCTTGGTAGGTTTTTTTTGTTTCTAGAGTTTTCTTTTTAATTTCATCTAGGTTATTTAATTTGTTGGCATACAATTGTCCATGATACTCTTTTGTAATCCTTTTTATTTCTGTAAGTAGTAATGCCTGCACTTTCATTTTTTTAAATTTAATTTTTAATTAAATTTATGTAATTTTTTAACTTGTAAGTGTAGGTTTTTGATTTGAGATCTTTCTTGTTTTTTTAATGTCAGCATTTATAGCTATAAATTTCCCCCCAATACCGCTTTTGCTGTATCTCATAAATTTTGGTATGTTGTATGCTCATCTTCATTTACCTCCAAGTATTAATTTCCCTTGTGATTTCTTTTTTGACCCATTGATTGTTTAAGAATATGTTATTTAAGGGGCGCCTAGGTGGCTCAGTTGGTTGAGCATCTGGCTCTTGATTTCAGCTCAGGTCATGATCTCTCAGCCCACGCCGGGCTCTGTGCTACCAATGCAGAGTCTGCTTGGGATTCTCTCTCTCTCCTTCTCTCTCTGCCCCTCCTCCCTCTCTCAAAACAAATAAACTTAATAAAAAGTTATTAAAATGATAATATGTTATTTAATTTCCACTAATTTGTGAATTTTCCCATTTCTTTTCTATTCATAAATTCATCTCATTGTGGTCAGGGAAAATGCTTTGTATGATATTTATCTTTTTAAATCTCTTGAGACTTAATTTGACCTAACATATCGTCTATCCTGGAGATTGTCCCCTTTGCACTTGAGAGGAATGTGTATTCTGTTTTCTGTATATATGTTAGATTTAGTTGGTTTATTATGTTGTTCAAGTCCTCTATTTCCTTATTTACCTTCTATCTGTTTGTTCCACCCATTAAGAGTGGGATATTGAAGTCTCCAACTATGATTAAAGAACTATATATCTCTCCCTTCAATTCTATTTTTGCTTCATATATTTTGATGGTTTGTTATTAGGTGTGCAAATATTTATCATTGTTTCATTGTCTTGTTTAAAATCCTTCTTTGTCTCTTATAAACTTTTTTGATTTAAAGTCTATTTTCTCTAATATTAGTATAGCCCCCCCTACTCTGTTTGGGTTATTATTTTCCTGGAATATCTTTTTCCATCCTTAACTTTCAACCTTTTGTGTCTTTGGATTTAAAGTGAGTCTCTTATATACAGCATATGGTTGTATCATGCTTTTTTTTTTCCTAACCCATTCTCTCAATCTCTTTTTTTTCTCTTATTTAACACTCATTTATTGTACAGTATCTTTTTTTTCTTTTGCCTTGGACTGGTATTTTCTTTCTCTTTCATGTACAGACATCAACCACATCAACCTAAGTCATGTATTTTTATTCCTGAAAGACTTTTATTGATCATCCACCATGGTTTGTTGAAAGAAACACTCTTCCTTCCTTTGTGTTACTTACAACACAGTACAGGATACACCAGCATCCTCTCAGTCAGCATAACAATAGCATTATCCAAAAAAGCAGCCTTTAATGAGTGCTTGCTATGCGGCAGGCTGTTTTCCTAAACTTTCCATGTATTAACTCATGCCATCCTCATAACCAACTTGAGAGGGAGGACTCTCATCATCCTGATTTTAGGACGAGGAAATGGGGTACAGAAAGGTTAAGTGATGTTCCTGGGCCACAGAGCTGAAAGTGGTTGTCTGACCAAGTAGCTGGACAATATCAGTGTTTTGATTGGAGAATTCGATCAATTTATGTTTAAATTAATTGCTTACAAAGAGGAAATTAATTATGTTATATTTTCCATGTCTTAGCCTTAGATCAGAATTTATGACTTTTAAATGAGCCTTCCTTGGAGTGCCTTGATTTCCACCATTCATTCCTACCACTTAAGTAATTACCACGCATCAGGCGTTGGTACTATATGTTTAGGTGCTGAGCATACAGATATGGTTGTTTGTCAGTATTCTCTATTTCCCTTTCTCTCTATTTCCAGTGAAATGGTTAGACCAAAAATACTGCACTGGTAAGCAAAATGAAAGATGGTGGGACCATGTCAGAAGCTCACTTCTCACCAATCTCTGTTTCTAAAATCTATAGCCCTTGAAGCTTAGGTAATATTCATTCTGTGGATATTACTAGCCAGTTTTAGGTATGGGCCAATAACTGCAAAATGGTTTTAGAAGGATTCAGATTCCATGTGTAACAGTAAGGAAGTCAGCAGTAGATGATTTGCTATTTGATTCATCATAGGTCTTCTCTGAGATGAGACAAAGTAGTCTGATGGAAGGAAGGGAAAATTTGAAAACACACACTATTTTCTAGACCTTTGTTCCCTCAATCTCTCATTATCATCTCCTACCCCTCTGGTCCTCTAAAGATTCAGGCTGTACTAAACGATGGAAACACTGATGATGCTGAGTCATACACACTCTCCATCAGGATTCTGTTCTCTCTGAGTGTCATTTGCAGAAATATTCGGAGTTGTCTTTATTCACCTTCATTTTATGATGCCAGCAAAGCCAGAGGGTTCCTTCAGCCCAGTCCAGGCTTTCCATAGTATAATTCAGAAAATATACATTTCAAACTACCCCCTTCCCCACGTATGTACATGTAGTCAAATATAGGACATGCATTGGATATTTCCATTACAACCAAAGGATTCACTGTAGCTGCAATGTGCCCTGGGACACCCAAACACCTGCTCTTTATATTTAACCAAAAGGACATAGCCTTACTCCCCTGGTTGCTACTTTTCAAAAAATGTCCTGGCCTTGTATCAAGAGACCTCAGGTCTAGTCAAAAGTCAGCCCTTAGACGATGCATGTTATAGTATCTTGACAACTTTACAACTTATGGGAAGAATAAATGAAATTTGAGGAAGTGCTTGTGTCAGAGATGACAGGATTCTAGAAGTCTAAGTGTGGTCAGTCAACAGTCAATAACAATATGGAATCATGACCTTTGAGGACAGTTGCTGGAGCCCTCAGTTGGCATCCTGTTTCCATCACTCCCTTGTCCACAACGCCACCAAAGTGTTCTTCCTCAATACATCTCCAATGCCGTTCATTCCACCCTGAAGACTCATCCACATATTCTTTCAAATGCTATTGTATCATTTCTCAAATTTTAGGGTGCATTACAGTCACTTAGAGAGTTTATTAAAGTGTGAATTCCTAGAATTCAGTAGGACTGGAATGGAACTGGAACTTTCACTCTTAACAAGTATTCCAGGTGAGGCAGGTGACTTAACAGTCACTCAGAACAAAGCTGGACCACGGGATGAAGTCCAGATTCCTTATCTGGACATTCAAAGCTTTTAAAAATCCAGTCCCTATCACCTTTTCTTATGTTATTTATCTCATATTCCAATTAATTTTGCAACTAACAAAGAATTACAGAATTCTTGTCTGTAATTGTGCCAATATCCGTAAGTGTTCTTCCAGCCTGGCCTCAGTCCCTACCCATCCATGATGTGCTCCCAGTCCTTACTAGCCTATGGCAATGTCTCCCTCTGCTGAGCTTTCATTGTATGAGAGCTACCGAATCAAATCTTGGGAAAAGTGAAGGGAATGGCAATGAGACAAGTTTTCCTAGAAGTACATTCATTTTAGTTAGGACTACGAAGAGGGGGAAAGAGTTTTCACCAGGAGAGTTTAAGCATAAATGAGAAATGGCATTGTAGGTGGAAAATCCGGCACAAGCAAAGGTGGGTTCAGTGCAAATTTTTAAAAATAAGTGGTCTGAGACTAAATCATGCTTAATAAATGTGAGAGCTGAAGGTTAGGCCAAGGTCAAGTCACAGAGAGGAACGTAAGAGCCCTTCAAAACATTTGTTCCTGGCAAAGAGAATGGTTGACCATTTGAGGGCTATTGTAATGCTGGCTTGAAGTACTCCTTTCCTGCAAACTCAGGAAAGGCAACAGAAGCTGTCCTGGAGACTGCTTAGGTTTGAATGGAATTTGTCTATTTCTGAACCGTGTGACCTTGAACCAGTTATTTCATTTCTTTAAACCTATTTTCTGATCTGGATTATGGCAAAAATAGTAGATTTCATTTTATAGCATAGATAGATAGATATCAAGAAAATCAGCTCTGAGTAATTATGTGTTAATAAATACTTAATACTCGTATAGCTTATGGGAAATGGGTATCATCCCTCTTCATAAAAATGAAAATAGTCTTAGAAGGTAATAACTTATGTATGGTAACACAGCTGATAAGAACAGAATTGGGCAGTATCTTGCCCTACATAAAAGCCAGATAGAACTTAGGGGACCATTTGTTTCAAGTCCTTCATTTTGTAGTAAAGAAAACTGAGGATCAGGGTTGTGAATCAATGCAGCCAATGTCACACAGCCTGCAGGTATAATAAGTACGTCCCATTGCTGGGTAATAATGGAGATACAAAGGTGAGCAAGATGTTCCCTGTCCATAATGAGCTCTCAGACCAGCAGGGAAGATAGCAGGTGTGGCAAGGGGGCCTGAACAGGAAGAATTCTTAGGGGCTGTTTGGCCAGGAAAAGGGAGTTGTATCTGTGCCCCCCGACCAATAAGCAGATGCAGGAGGGCTACAGGTCAAGTCTGCTGCATACTGGTTAGAATGCCTTCTCAGCAACATACAGTCCGGTTTTTGAAAGAAGGCAACTTTGGAGCAGCCATGTCCTCCTAAAACTACGGTCTATAATTACATTTGCTTAAAAAAAAAAAAAAAAGTAAAAACTGGAGCAGCAGGGAACAGATCCTGTAGTTAGTCCCAAATCCTACCCCCCACCGCCCCACCCCCACAATTCCCCTGAGGCACATGCAGTGACAGCTGTCACTCCCCAAGCAGCTTAAAATCCCACAGTGGCCTTGAAGCAGAGAGTGGAGCCAGGAAAGCTGCCTCCACCCCCGCAGAGGTGGCCTCACACAGTGTGCTGGCAGCGGCCTTTGAAGCACAGCCTGGAACCCAGAGGCACCACAGGCCTTAGCAGCTCCGCTCCTTCCCCTGACAGGCAACCGCTGCGCATCAGTGTGGGCTCTTTTCTCCGCTGACAAACTCTAAGACAGATCTGAAGGCTGGAATCCCCCTCCAGAGCCTTGTGGGGCCACCCGCATTGCTAATCACTCCCAGGGCCTCATGGGAGAGCAGCTTAGGCCAGGAGGACTGGTCATTAAAAAGAGAGCTTGCTGAGAATAGGCTTTTGGAGATGAACACCTTTGGCCTGTTCCAGGAGCTGGCAATCGGGTTGTACATTTCAAGAGACCCTTAATTTGAAAGAGACTGGCATAGGCTAAATGTGTAAGTCAAGGAGGAAGGGCCAAGTAACTTGATGAAAAATGAGCATTTTTAATGATGAGAGAGAAATCCACCCCCAGCCCCCATGGTCTGCTACCTTCCCTGAAATTCTACCACTAAGAGCATAGATAGGCCTTGTTCCTTTGGGTCCCAAAGATTTTCTGGAAAGGATAGCTCTAGAGTCAAGCTTCAATTATCACCTAATAGCATAAAGAAGAATTTCACTTAGGCTCCCTTCCAAAATCTGACCCATAGGTAAGAAGGAACAGGCCACACTCAACACCACTAGGGTTTGGGGTCACATTAAGGACATTGAAGGTGGCAGGTGCCTTGATTATGTTTTGCCACAACCATGCTTGCATCCTTGTTACTGAAACTGCTGTCAACTTCCTTCATTGAATAGGAATCAGGAAGCGTTTAGTCAGATCTAGCCTCTACTCATCTATTCTGCTGGCTATACTCTGTCATCTCAGCAAGGTGGTTTATTATTATTTGTTCATAACTACAGAGGCCATCCAAATTGTTCTTTTCAGAGCATGTTCTGACTCTTAGTCCTATACATCCTTTGAAGCCCTGCAACGATGCCATTTTTCCCCAGGAACATTCCCTTCCCTTCAGCAGCCACAGAGAAGCTCTTTCTCCTTCAAAATACAAAATACAAATATATATATCATATATACATATGCCATATATATATATGATATATAGGTATCACTCTAATAAATCTAATAGAAGTTGAATTTGTTTTCAATAGAGAGGTATTCTCCTTAGCTGGATGTATATTGCACTTTTTCCCACTCTTAGGAGTTGGTATGAAAGAAAAATCATGAACTCAAACCTTTACTAATTAATTGGCCCCTAATCAAATCAGTGTCCATGCACACATCCCTATCTGCTCAATCAATCTATACCAAGGGTTGGCAAATTTTTCATGTAAAGAGCCAGACAGTAAATATTTTAGGCTTTGTGGGGCATATGATCTCTGTCAAAACTATTCAACTCTACTGTTGTAGGATGAAAGCAGCCATAGACAATATATGCATGAATGGACGTGGCTGTCTGTCAATAAAACTTTAAGAAAACAGGCAGTGGGCCAGATTTTGTTCTTGGGTTGAAGTTTGTTGACTACATTGAAGACCATCATGTCATTTTCATTTGACAATTTTCTGTTGATTGTCAGAGTTTAGTCTTGTAACCCAGTGCATGTACAAAGTCATTTTGCAAACCATAAGACAACATGATATCTATGAAAATGATGGGGGGTAATTGCCTGAGTTACACTTTAGCCATGGACAAATGAGAATTTGACAGAATCAAACCAGTGAGAGAGAGAAAAAAAAAGTCATTAAGTATCATAGCTGCATAGGAGCTTCAAGCGAGAACTTGAATATCAAAAGATATAGAAAAGTCCTTGAGAAAACTGATGAACTATCAAATGTTTTAACAAAAATTATTCATTTTTTATGAAGATTTAAGAATCCAGCATCAAAAAAGGGTGGTATATTTTGCTATCACAAAACTAAAGAAAAATTATGCCCATAGATAAGGTGGTTCATATTTTATGTATTATATAATTAGGTTATTGTTGTAATTTTGAATTAAATGCTGATAAATGAAAATACATACCTGTTTTTTATATTTTAATTTTATCTTTTTCAAGATCAGTTCTTGGCCAAAATTTTTCCCTTATATATTTACAATAAGAATTTGGTCCCAGTTTTAAGAATGTTTACTTTAAATATGAATTATCCTTACATAATAAATACTTCTTTTATGTTAAATCCTCATCTTCTTGAAGGAGTCCTTGAAGTTCTGGAGGGTAATAACCATGTCTAATTCCTTCTTCTTTCCCACAGCTTCTAGAATATTTTACAGCCTGTAGACACCAAATGAAATGTACTTCTTTTGTGATTCATTTCACCAAATTTCTCTTAAAAAAAAAAAAAAAAACATATGCAGTCCTGATGTTAGATCATAGTGCAGGACTATAAAAATGACTGTGTGCACTGTAGCCATGGAAAGCAATCTTAATTATTAATGTAATAATTGTGATTCTAGGACCTTTAAAATTTTTATCAAAACATTAAAGCTCTTCCTATTGGTTATTTATATATAAGGAAATAAAAAATAGTAAATCCAGTATTCGTTCAATGTAACTGAGACATTAGAAACAGTGAGTATGAAAGTATTTTATTTCTTTGTAAAATAATCTAGAGCAGATTGTACACCTGAAACTAATATTACACTATATGTTAAGTAACAGGAATTTAAATAAAAGCTTCAAAAAACTTATCTAGAGTGGTTTGAGCAGCGTCCTTGCCTTCTTCGTGTGATATAATCTACCATCAAGAGTGGACATGTTCTCTCTATCTTGGAGAACTGCCATCCCCTTTTCTAATTCTGGATTAGCTTTTAACATTTCCTCCTTTTCTCTTTCAGTGTAATGAATTATCTCCAAGAGTTCCTTGTGTATGAAGTGTTTTGTTGGCATCACTTTTTATGGGATATCTTCATGCTTTTTTTGGTCAGGAATATTTTCCCAGTTAATGTTGATAAATTTGCATCTATTGAGTCTGTTGAGTGGCAGGAATATCAATATTCCTGTGGTCAGGTCAGTGATTTCTTCTATTAACTCCAGTACATCTGATTCAAATTTCATTGCCATTATCACACATTTTTTCATTGTTATACTTTCATCATTGTGGGCCAATTCCCTTTTTTGATTACCCGTTTCTATAAAATGTCACATGGGCTTATCATTTGAAGATAGGAAGGCAACATAGCTACATACTTTACTGTCTGTGTATGAACTGAATACCAGATACACAATGACCAATTACTGACAGACTTTGAAGGAAGGACGATGTGACTGCTCACTCATTATGACATGCACCTGCTATTTACGTAGTGCTTGTACCTGTTATTATGTAGTGATCTGAGTGAAGAATTAGCAAAGTGTCCACTCTATTCAATGATTCACAATTAATACACTGTGGTAACTGAACCATGATCCATGTTGGGGGACTGGTGTGATCTAATCATGGCAAGAAAAATTCGTGCAGATTCAAACTATGCAAAGTGAGGACTGCCTGTACATAACAACAACAACAACAACAAAAATTGTTTCCAACCACATAAATGTATTATTAATTCAAAACCTCGATAATAACTTTTAAACTTCATTATTTTCCATAGTTATGCTCCCAACAACTTCATGATACCATTACATTTCTGTGTATTTTTCATCTAGTGAGATAAAATTTGCTTCTTGAGCAGTGATTCATCCTATGCCTCACAATGGGGAACACAACTGTCCTTGTGAATGAGCAGATGGCCCTGCCCCACCTTCTGGTGATCCAGAACACAAGGAACTTGTCTACACATCCCTCCTGGGCCCACATCCCAGGCTGAAATATCTGATTAAGTGGTACAGGGGAAGAAGATGGTATCTGTGCTGGGACATGGTGGAGACTAAAGCTGGGCTTGGAAGTAGAAGGTCAAGCAAGCTTTATGGTAGCTCGCACATCATGGTTTGAAACATGATCAAGATGGCCCTTTGATATTTTGTACCATTTGACTATGGAATGACATTTTCAAGGATTTTTCTGTCTCTAGAAATTGACAGATAATGCCTACACATCTCCTGACCCTGAAGACTTTCCCAGTGTAACACCAGTGCTCTGCAGCTCACGCATATATAACTCATTTAATTTTTTTATAACAGGCCAGAAAGGGAACGTACATCTATGTTTCATATGATTTTCCTCTTGGACAAGGGAAGTGAGGTCTAGGTGGTATGCATCATTACCAAAGTCCCACTGATCTCTCTGTGGGAGCATGTCTGACATAGTTGCAGATGCTCTAAAAAGTAAGCTAAAAGGTAAGATTTCTCCTGGGGTGGAGATGACGCTGTTCATAAGCTTATGGAAGATATTCTGTGAGGAAACTACATGGCAAAGTGGGAGCTACCTGGGAGAAAGTGAAACTTGGTACCAAGCAGTTCCCAAATCATTTATGTTGTCCTTGTTTCCAAAGCTTCAATAAGTTGTAAAAGGTCATTGTATTTTACCCTTGGATTATTACCTTGTAAAAGCTAAATTCCAGCAAATTACAGAGCAGTGTGATAGAATTAGCCATGTACTAAAAATGGCTCCTTGGTATAAACACATGGTTCTACAGAGAAAGCCAGAGTTCAGCACATCTTTCCTTTTATGGACTTGTCTCACCTCAGTCTTTCCTCCAGAAACCCAGAAGGAACAGACTATAATGCCTTGGTTATGTCCTTATCACTCTTAGCAACACATCTGTGTCTTGTCTGCCATTTGTTTCCAAGACAATCTTACACAATACGAGGTTGAGTGGCAACAAAACATTTATATTTTTCTTTGGAGCAGGGAAATCTAGGAAATGGCTGCTTGTGTTTGGTGTCAGAGAAACCCCATTTCCATCCACACTTTTTTCTTAGGTTTCCTGACAATGAGAATAATCCTTACAAATCAAATGATAGAATGACCATTGTTAGTGGAGAATGGAAACTCAGTATATGAGAAGGAGTGGAAAGAATTACTCTCAAAAAGTCAATTTTCCT
The DNA here is from genome assembly GCF_018350215.1 of Panthera leo. Classification (NCBI taxonomy): domain Eukaryota; kingdom Metazoa; phylum Chordata; class Mammalia; order Carnivora; family Felidae; genus Panthera; species Panthera leo. The sequence continues at coordinate 193,481,854 of NC_056679.1, forward strand.
GGCTTGGAAGAAAACATACTGAGAGAATTGTTAAATAAGATTGCTGAACCACTGACTAGTTTTTGAAGAACTTTGTTAAAATAGAAACTGCCATAGATAATTAGAGACAGACCAGGAGATTTAAGCAATGCCTGACCAATGAGTATAATGTCAATTTTGGTAGAAAATGTAGAATAAAGTATGTGAAGGTATGTTTTGTAACCCCTTTAAAGAAGTTGTAATTAGTGAGAACCAACATGGTTTAGTTCAGAATTCTTGGTTTATCCTAAAACATAAATGGAAAGCCATGATTTTTTCTGGATATTCATTTGGATACATTGTTAATGACTCAAGTTTCTGCTTTTATGGTGCCTACATCTAGTGGGGTGAGATAGACCAATAAAGTAAAATACTTTCTGTTAATGGTAAATATTGGAAGCAAAATATATTACGCTTAGGTCATAGTATATATAAATTAGCCCCTTTACCCCTTTTTGATATTATTAGTCCAGAGCATGTGGTTCTCAAATGGAGACAATTTTATATCCCCTTCCCACCACCATGAGACATTTGGCATTGTCTGTAGACATTTTTTTTGCTTGTCACAGATGTATAGAGGAGCTTCTTGTATTTAGTGGGCAGAGGTCAGGAATGCTGCCAAACAACCTACAAAACATAAGACAGCTTCCCACAATAAGAATTATCTGGCAAGACTAAGACTGAGAAACTCTGGTCTAGAGCATGCATTCTCTACAGGGGCAATATTGCCCCCAAGGGGAAGAAAATTGGTTTTTAGAGAGTGAAAAATCCTTACTACGTTTATGTATAAAGCACATATACACATATAGCACATGAATAATATACTGTATATCTATGGTAATAAAATTTCAAGAGGCTAGATGATCAGGGCAAAAAAAGTCTCAAAGGACTCCTTCGTGGAATACAGTGAAAAAAAGGTTCGGAAACCCTGGTCTAGAGCAGGGATCAGCAAACTTTTTCTGTAGAGTGCTAGATAGTAAGTATTTTTGTGTTTATGGCCATACAGTCTGTGTGGCAGCTGTTCAACACTGCCATTGCAGCACAAAAGCAACTGCAGATAATACATTAATAGAGCGGGATGGCTATATTCTGATAAAACTTCATCTAAAAAAAAACAAGAGAAGAGCCGCATTTGGCCCACGGGCCATAGTTTGCTGAATTCTGGTTTAGAACATCAGGAGAAGACAACAAAAATTCAAGATACATACCCTATTAATATTCAGTTACATTAATGATAATTATCAATGTTTGTGTATATGTGAACATTAAGAAAGATTCTGTTATATGAATGAGGAATTCTGTACATTACCTTTTTAAAAATTTTTATTTTAAGGAGTGAGTGAGAGCATGAGCAGGGGAGAGGGACAGAGGGAGGTAGAGAGAGAAAGAGAGAGGGGGGGGGGAGAGAATACCAAGCAGACTCCATGCCCAGTGCAAGCCCAATGCAGGGATCAGTCTCACAACCCTGGAATCATGACCTGAGTCTAAATCAAGAGTCAGACACTCAACCGAATGAGCCACCCAGGCACCCCCAGTGATTTTCCCTTTAGATTCAATTAAATAATTGTCCTCCAAAATTTGATGAGTGGATAGATATGAAACTTGAGAGAAATCTCTGATGATATGTCATAAAATAGTATGGCTGGCCTTTCAGTTAAAAACAAAATGAATTGAGGCTTGCTTATCACAGAGTGAAAGCCTAGGTGTGAGGAGGGGGGAAAACTTGATTAAATGGCAGATTAGGGATCACAATGGACAGAAATGGGTGAGGGGCTGAGTTAGAGAAATATAATGAGGTTTGAGTATCAGACTTCAGTCTCAAAGAGCACCTATCTGCCTTCTAAGATATCATGTGGTATAGTAAGAACAGTTGGCTTTAGGTTATAATATTTATAATCTTCTTCATTTACTACCCAAATACTAAACCAATGTCCTATATTCTGGATATATTTTATCTATTGAACTTTGCCTCTGGTACCAGACCACAGGGAATTGGTACTATTTGGTAAACTGTACATATTAGGTGTATGTAAAAGTCTCGACTCAACAGTTGCTTAAGTAAGGTAGTGTATTTCCCTATCATGTAATTGTCTAAAGATAGGCGGTCAAGGGTATAACAGACAAGCTTGGCTCTCTCAGATCATCCAGGTATCCCAACTTCTTATCTATGAGCCTTATTTCACCTTTTCTGTAAAATATTAATACCATGGTTGTACTGTATATCTGTTCATGTTCTTAATTTGTTGCCCTGCCTTCTGTGATATGGCCTCTCATCTGTGCAATCCAATATGGCTTATTGCCAGGAAGCAGAGTGAAAAATGGGAGGAAGAAGAGCTCCCTTTAAGGTCATGACTCAGAAGTGGTACATATCGCCTTCACTCACATTTCGTTGACCACAGTAGCCACGTAGTCATGTCTGATCCAAAGGAACCTGGGAAATGTAGTTTTTAAATGGGAGTTATGTGCTCACATTATATCAGAAATGGTATATAGACACTGACGGCCAACCAGAAGTCTCTGCCACAGAATTTATTTATTTTTATTTATTTTTTCATTTTATTTATTTGAGAGAAGGCAGGGGAAGCGGGGAAGAGGGAGAGAGAGAGAGAACCTCAAGCAGGCTCCACGCTCAGCACAGACCCCAATAGGGGTCTCGATCCCATGACCCTGGGATCATGACCTGAGTCTAAATCACGAGTCAGACACTCAACCAATTTAGTCACCCAGGCACAGAATTTAAACAAAAGCAAACAATGTGGGTTTAGCTTACCATGTCAGGGTCACCAATTGTGGGTTAGGCTTTTGGCTTTGTCCAGCAAAGCCAAGGATGGTAGAAAGGATTACTCAAGACTCCAAAAGTCAAGAGAGGTGAGGGGGAGGTTAAGGGAAGTCTCGCTCAGCTGCTCTCAACCTCCCGTATTTAGTGGGCATACGTTATAGGGAAAATATTGCAAATATGTCAGTGGTTATGTGCCAGTAAGAATGTATAGAAAGTGTGTAATAAAACAAAGCATTCCCAAGACTAAAAGAGCAGATGCCAAAAGCAGGGTGGAGGACAAGATAAGATATCCCATAGATAACATGGTCTAAGGAATTCATGAGCACAGGCAGCACCAACCCCTATATATGCATTAACTACATACTGGTCCGCTGTTTTCAGCAGGACCAGAAAGCAGTGTGATGCATTCCCTATAATCTCCTTAAGCAGGACATAGCTATTTGGTTTCCCACACAACAAGTTTTTGAACAGCTCAAGGAGGGAGGTCAGTGTGTTATAGGGACTTGCAGCCAGGTCATAGAGGGAAGACAGGGATATTTGTATTATAAAGGAAAAGAAATTGGGGAATCATGAAACAGCCTTAAAGCACTTGGAAAAGAGACGGAAGCTCTTCTGTATGTAACCTGTGAGGTCAGTCCCAGGATCAGTAGCTAGAAGTTATAAGGAGGAAATGAAAAAAACAGGGAAGATTATCTTTATGAGTTAAAACAAAGTAGAACTGGCTATTTGTACAAGAGGGCATACTTCTCATTGGTTAAGTTTACAAACATTATTCTGTTGAGAAGTATATATATTTATTGAGTATCTACATAATACCAAGTGCAGGTGTGTGTGTGTGTGTGTGTGTGTGTGAGAGAGAGAGAGAGAGAGAGAGAGAGAGAGAGAGAGAGAGAGAGAGAGAGAGAAGAGAGATGGAATAAAGTGCTATATAATAAACTAGTAGACAAATTTAAGTGCAGTGTCAGGGACTTTTCTGTATTGCTAAGATGTCTTTATATTTCAAAGAGACAAGACGCTCAGATACAAAGGTTTTCATTCTCTCCTACCAACCAGTTGCCTGAGGATCAAAAGCGAGAAAGAGAAATAGTTTAAAGGATGGTAGCCTTAAAATATTTGATATATAGAACACAACTATCCTTATTTGTTTTAAGGACTCGAAATTAAATATTTTTTCAAGGGAGTCTAATTGGTGGTTGCATTTATTCACAAGTCTTGGCCCTTTTCATCCCTGAAGAAAAAAATAATTCACATGCTGGAGCATTCTGCAATCTGTCCCTGGGGGATTCTGACACCCAGTGGGGAGCAATTTAAATGCTGAGTTCCCTGAAAGGAATAATTCCATCTCTATAAGCACTGCTCTGGAGTCCCTATATGAATAGTTTTTCTCAGCTCCTGAGGAAATCAGAATTCATTTACAGAAATAAAAGCAAGAGATGTTTTTCAGTGAGTGGGAGGAGATACACACAGGATGGCAGAACGACACCTGACTGAAAATAAAATGGGGCCTCGATTCCATGTCAACCCCCACCACTAAGTAACAGTACAACTTTGGCAGATTCCTCTGCTTCTCGGGGCTTCAATTACCTCACCAGTAAACTAGGGGCTTGTGATTCCAATCCGTTCTGCCAATATCAGTTATTTAGTTTATACTTATTTCTTTAAAAATTGCTGGAAAATCTATAGGCAGGATGTGACTTATGCAATACACCACAGTCCTCACCACTCCCTAATGCCATGCCTGGGCCCACTTTCTTTGTGTATATTTACCTTCCAGTTATGCTAAGCATTGGAGTTTGAAGCCTAAACTTATGGTAGTTGAGTACTTTCTACGTGTCAGGCATTTGCAAGCATTTGTATACGTTATTTCACTTAATCTTCACAGCAATCCCCCCGAGAAAGGTGCATTTTATAAAGTAGAAACTGAGCTCAGAGAGTTTATGTTAACTTGCTTCAATGTACGCGGTGGGAATTAGTTGAGACAAGATTGTAATCTAGGCAGTTTGTTCCCAGAACCTATACTCTAAACCACCATGTTCTGTTGTCTAAAAAATTTCTGAAGTCATGAGATCTGCCAGCAGTGAGCAAGGGACGAAAGACCTTGGAGAGGAAGAAAAAAATCTGAATTCACATCCAGATTCCACCACTATTAACCTGCATATCTTGTAGGGTTCTTGTGAATTTTAAATAAGGTGAAGTATATAAACTGAGTGCAGAGAATTTGTTCAAAAAGTAGCCATTTTTATGCTAGGAATGTTCTTGTAATGTAGACAGAAGAAGAATTGTTGAATGGATACTGGACACTCATACACAGAGGCAAGAGATGTTGCTAACCAGTCTTCAATGCACCAGACAGCCCCCACAGTGAAGAATTATCCAGTCCCAAATGTCAGTAGTACCAAGGATGAGAAACCTTGGTCTAGACTAGTGCAAAAGTTCCCTAAAGAGTCAGACTCATTCTCCCAGTTGGGTTGGGCAGATGTGACCAGAAACCAAACTAAAACAAACAAACAAACAAAAAATCATCCTGTGTACAGCATTGCCATGTTCTGCTTACATCCCTCAACCTGAACCTGGCTGGGGCCCACAGCTCACTACTTCTAGTGCAGAGAACTGTAGTAACCATGTGGCACATTCCAGTTGCTCCAGAAAGAAGAGACTAACCCTGGGTGAGGCGGCACCCGCCAGCTCCCTGGCAGAAATCTGAAGGAGGCAGGTTTTTCTTGTTTTGGATTAGACTACATGATGACTAAATCCTCATTTAACTTATATCCATGTTGCCTATTTTATAAAAAGCACTGTGCTATGCACACAGGGAAATTTCAATCCATGGGAAGGATAGCTGAGAAATTATAACTTCCAAAAATATACATACATTATTCACTTGATTCACCCATCTGGCCTCTATCTTAAGTACCCAATTTTTGTTACCCAGATCTAGAAAAACCAGCATTTTGTAAGTATTCTTTCTTCTACTTCGGAGATGGAAATTTCCTTGCTATTTGCTGATTTTCCCCTTTACTGTATATTCCTGACTTAAGAGCCCTATAAAGTTCCTAACTTCAAAGTAGTCTTTTGAGATAAGAGCCAGAGCTGCTGAAAGCCAGAGAAATATTCCAGTTTACTGAACAACCCATATGAAGACCAACCTCAAATATGTTTTTATCATTTGGTGGATTCAATTCACAACTTATTTCATTTAAAATAGGGAAAAAAAAACCCAAACCTCAGCAAATTTAATCCCAGTGGCATCTTAGAGTACTTTAGAATACAATAGCCGTAAGTTGGTTAACCAGATGAAAGATTGTATGTTTTATTCTAGTGCTATTAAACCTCAAAATGTCCCTAGTAAAAAAACATTAAAGTATCATTATGAGCATAAAAAAGATTCTGTTAAAGTGGTATCCTGGTGTTTCATATTTATTCCTTCATCGTGTAGCATTTGAAATCAATTCCACTGTCTAAAATGTAAGCAGTTTTCTCTCTAATTGGTAGTAAGGTACATTGTGACATACCAAGAGCAGATGGGGTAAGGGTTGGGTGATACTATGAGTTCACCTGATTCAACCTTGTAATCTTACAGATGAAGAAAATAGAGGCTAAGGAAAAAATCCAGTTTTGTTCGGGGCCACAGTCAAAATGAGGAGTGTATCTTATCCTCAGACAAGAATCCTTTCTTTCCCTATAAAGCATTCTCTAGTAGAAGGAATTTAAGGTGCTTCTAGTTACCTTCCTAATGTAATTGATCCTCATCACATTTTGGTTGGTTTGTCCTTGGAATTAAACTGAAGATGAAGCATACCTGTGGGATCCTAAACCCCAGGAATATTATTGATGATATGCAGAATCCTGAGTAGGTCATTATTCAAGTATTTATTCATGTGCACCTACTATGTGCAGACCAAAGGGTTATTAGAATGCACAGGACCAACAAGATCCCTATCTTTATGAAGCTTATATTCTACTATAAGGAACGGAATAAGTAAAATAAACATAATAATTGTGGAACTCAACAAAGGCTGTGAAGTAAATAGATTCTGATGGGATAAAGATTATTTGGAGTGAGAAGGCTGTGGGGATCGGTGGAGGCAGAGCTCTTTCAGAAAAGGTGGCCTTTCTTGTGAGGCGATATCTCAGGTGAGACTAGAAGGATGAGCAATTTCTTCCAGGGGAAGAAAACTTCAGGCAGAGAGACTACCAAAGGCAAAGGCAGTGATGAGGTAATGGCCTATGGTGTTTGAAGATCAGAATGAGAGTCATGTGAACCATTCAGTTCATAGTGAGTGAAGGATATCTGGATAAGAGACAACATTTAAGACAAAAGCAGAAGATCAGGTCATGTAGGGCCTTATAAGCCATGATAAGCACTTCTGACTCTATAAATCCATATAATCTACATAAACTACAGTGTATATAGAACAAACATAAAAATAATTTGTGATATCAAAGAAAATAGAGGAGTAAGGACTTCTGAAAATCCTCTTGTCCATAAAAGCAACAAGACTATGGGGGAAAATCGCCAGCATGAACTTTTCCAGAACTCTGGAAATTAACCAAAGACCTGTAGAAATCTGAAGATCACATATTCACAAAATGGCTGAATTGTAAGCCTTGTGGCATTTTAATTTACCCTAGTCCCATCCCACCCCTAGCTCTGCATTAGCCTTGAAAAGGAGCAGAATGCAATGGCAATGACAATCAGCAACTGATAGCCACTAGAGGGGACAGAACACAAATGAGGTCTTGCAGAACTCCATTCTAAGAATAATTACCATTTTTCCTCTCTGGTGGTTTCTTGGAAGGACTGACTTGCAAGACTGACTTTATCAGACCTGACTTGGAGCTTACCCAGTGTGAATAGCCTTTACGCTGAGAATGTTGGTTGAAAACAGAGACAGATTTTTTTTTTTTTAATCACTGCACTAGCATGAGGTGGTGAATAACAGTTGGGGCCAACAATAAGGTAACCAAAAGTCTTAAAAATGGAAAGCTAAGGAAGGAAAAATGAAAAGCTAAGTCTTAAAAATGAAAAGCTATATTCATGGATGGCTTTAAAAGTCTCTAGTATATTACCAGCGACCTATAAGGGCACACACATGGAGCTGTGTGCATGCCTGGGACTACATGCATGTTCAGGGATGATCTGAGAAGAGCTCAAGCTCCATCCCTGGCTGACCCTGAAGCTAGGTGTAAGTGGAATGAAGGCTAAAACAGAGTTGTGAATTTCCTGGCTGAGCATTGAGGGTTGGCCCTGACGTACACATCACAGAGCTCCTCAGCAAAGGCTGGGAGACTTGTTGGTTTGATGCATTTAAAGGAAGTTTCCATCTAATCATCAGCTTAACACTAAGATAACTGAGCAGAGATTTCAATGACCACACAAAAAAATATAGCCTTCAGAGAACTGGATGAGAAAAGTCACTAAACAAATAGATAACCAAACAAAAACATCATCATCAACAACAAAACAACAACAAAACAAACCCTAGGGAGGGGGAAGAAAGTCATCTCCTAAGAAAACAGAGAGTGCTGAAAGAGTCTGTCAACCAAGAATTCTTACATCCAGCAAAACTGTCCTTCAAAAATGAAGGAGGAATTAAGAAACTCCCAGATAAACAAAAACAAAGAATTCATTACCAGTAGAACTGGCCTGCAAGAAATACTAAAAAACAGTCCTTCAAACTGAAATGAAATGACATTAGACAGTAACTTGAATCTACATGTAATTACATAGATAAATATAAGATAGCATAAATGCATTAGTTGTAAGTTTTTTCCTTCTATAATTTAAAATAAAAAGACAGCTGCATAAGGCAAAAGCTATAAATCTGTGTGGATGGTCACCCAGTGTATGAAGATGTAATTTATGTGACAATTAAAATACACAAGCAGGGAGAAGGAATGGAGCTGCCTAGGAACAACATTTCTGTATACTATTGAAATTCAGTTGGTATATCAAGACACAGATGTAAAAGCTAAAACTATAAAATCTTAGAAGAAAACAGGTGTAAATTTTGATGGCCCTGGATTAGGACAATGGCTTCTTAGATATGACATAATTATTAGAAGCAACCAAATAAAAAGTTAGATGTATTAGACACCATAACAAAGCTTTTTGTACATCAAGAATGCTATCAAGAAAGTGGGGGGTGCCTGGGGGGCTCAGTTGGTTAGGCAACCGACTTTGGCTCAGGTCATGATCTCACGGTACCTGAGTTCAAGCCCTGCGTCAGGCTCTGTGCTGACAGCTCAGAGCCTGGAGCCTACTTCAGATTCTGTGTCTCCCCTCTCTCTACCCCTCCCCTGCTCACACTCTGTGTCTCTCTGTCTCTCAATAATAAATAAACGTTAAAAAAATTAAAAAAAAAAAGAAAGTGGAAAAGCAACCCAGTTAAGCAGAACATATTTGCAAATCATATAGCTGATAAGGATGTGTAATCATCAATATAAGAACCCTTACAAATCAATAATAAAGAGATAACCAGTGAAAAAGTGGGTAAAGGATCTGAATAGATAGTTCCACAAAGAAGATATACAAATGGCCAACAAGCATGTGAAAAGATGCTCAACATCATTAGTTATTAGGGAAATGCCAATCACGTCAAAACCACAGTGAGGTACCATTCACATCCACTAGGATCGAATTAACCAAAAGACAAGAAAAAGTGTTAATGAGGATGTGGAAAAATTGGAGCCCTTCTACCTTGCTGGTATGAATGCAGAATTTTACAGCTACTTTAGAAAAGTTTGACAGTTCCTCAAAAGTTAAACATAGAGTTACCATATGATCCAGTAATTGTACCCTTAGGTGTATATTTAAGAGAATTAAAAACATTTTCCATATAAACATTTGTACATGAATGTTGATGCCAGTGTTATTCATAACAGTAAAAAATGGCAGTAACTCAAACGTACATCACCTGTTGAATGGATGATTTGCAGTATGGGAGCATACCACTGGCCAGGTCCAGCAAAGTGTTTTCCCTAATCTATTGCTGAGATGGACGGATTCTTCATGTAACAACCAATGAATGGTGTGGAGGTGGACAAATCTGGTTCAAATAGTTTATAGCTGAAGAATTTGAATGGTATAATCAGATTGATATGGAAATTGGGCATCCTGGTTTCTATTTAGCTCCGCCATTATTAGGTGATGGTGAATGGATTTGAAATTTCATGCTAATTCTAATTGATTTGAAATGAATACCTGGATCATTGTGTTAAAAAGGATTCTGAGGCTCAGTCCAGACTTTACAGGGAATTGGTGATGATTGCCATGGGATCGTGGTGGCACATATGTCATAATGTTACAGTTTCCATAAGTCATTCTGTGACTTGGGACAGATCTTCAAAATATATGGTAGACAGATTCTCAGAAAGGTGTGCTGAGTGATCTTTAGGCATCACTTACTTTTTATAGCTTTGTGATTATATGATGTAATGATCCAATTGCCACATCTTTCAAAAATATGATTTATACAGTTTTTTAAAAAAGAATTAAAAAATAAGCAATGTCAGTAGCAAGCATGCACAGTCTGAAATATTTGAGCTGGAGGAGTATATAAATAGCTGTGGTCGATGATCTTGCCTTGTTCTTTTCTAAATACAGTGCTTCTCACTGCTAGCATTTAATTATGCACTGTACTTGGATAAAAATGGGCATTAGGAAAGATTAGCTTTTATGATGGATATGTTGGGTCCTAAATATGGCTTAAATTTTTGCTACTGCAATTGGAAAACCAACAACCCACAGATGAATGCTCATTTCTTATGGAAGTGCACTGGGATATATTTGCTCTTGTATTATTTGAAGACATATGCAATCAGTACAAACTTTAACACATGACAAGATGGATGTGGCAGTCTTCTAAGGGTCTCTATTTCTAGCCAAAATGTCCCACAAATCATTCCAACTCACTTGGCTTTGTCACTCTCTTACTACAGACTATCCTCTAGTCCACTGATCACTTAGAATGACAGCTTTCAAGCCTCTTTCTTCATCAATGTATAGATCAGATGATATTCAAATGGGTAACACATTCCCACCAAGGTATGTACAAATTTTCTTTAGGGGAGATTTAAATACAGATCTCTCCCTTTAATTAAAAAATAATGATGGTAATAGTAATGGCAATTACTAATATTTCACTTACCATATCTCAGATGCTATTGTAAGAACTTTGTATATATTAACTCATTTAATTCAAAACATCCATATGAGTTATTATTATAATTATCCCACATTCTGTTATGAGGCACAACTGAAGCACAGAGAGGTTAAAGAACTTGCCCAAGATCATGGGATAGTGGTGGCACATATGTCATAATGTTACTGTTTCAGCTGCATAAGTAGCTGATCTAAGATTAAAATCCAGGCTGTCAGCTCAGGTGACCATCTTTCTAACCATGAGAGTATACTGCCTCTTGGATGGATGCTAATGAGAGGGCTATTATCATAAGAATGACTATAAATCCAACTTGATGCATAAAAAAGGAAATTACTATGGTAGTTTGTCTACTGATAAAAATGAATATTTGAGATGGACCTTACAAACTACCTTACAGAGAACCATGACCCCAGTGCATCACCATATTGCTGTTCAGAAGCCATGGTTAAGTATATGCTCCCACATCTGGGTCCTAGAAGGCCAGCACTCATCTATCTAACCAACCTTTCTTCTTGTGAATGGAGTTTCCTACCTCCTTACTGTCTCTTGTGTCAGTGAGCCCTCTAATATAAATAAGAATGGATTTTCTTACTGTCACCCACAAAGCTGTGGACTATTTCCTTTTGTTCTAGAGATCTTATCCCTGATCAGTTTATCATGTTTATAAGATGTGCTTATCTGACTACCAGAAAACAATCTCTGTCCATGCTAGTCCAAATACAACAGAGACATGACATCCAGGTACAAAGCAAAGGTTATTTATTCTTTCCTCTGTCCATAAGTCACCTTCATTTCAGACTCACCCGCTCCTCCTTCTGTCTCATAAGCCTCCTCCTAAAGTGCCCCCAGCCACAGGGGAGCATGTATGATTCACCTGGGCATCATAAAGTGTGCTCTCCATCATAGTGTTTTAGGGTTAGGAACATGCTCTAACTTAGACCAATTGCAATTCTTCCCTGATATATTTTTTTAACTGAAATTGTCTGGCAGGGAAGAGCTCTCTTTGATTTCTGGCTACCCAGCTGTGAGTATGAAAGCTACATAAAAATAATTATACATTTCTGGGGACCTCAGATTTGAGAATGAAGCCAAAACCTAGGGAAAAAGGCAGAAAAGAGTGAGAAAGAACCATGTTTCATTGAAATCCCTGGTTCCAGCTGTCTCTAAGGCCAGATCTTCTTCTCATCTGGGAATCTGATTACATGAGACAACATATCCCCCTTCTTCTGCATGAACTGATTGAATCTGAGTTTCTGTCACTTTCAAAAAAGAGATTTAATATAGACTGAAACTAAAAAGGATATTGACATATAGGAATAGTCTCATAATGGAGCAAAACATTGAAAGAAGAGAGTGTTGAATTAGAGTGGAGTAGCTATGTTTAAATACCAAAAAAGGCTAACTACTAGATGTCTATGCTGTGTAACAAATTACCCCCAAATGCAGTGGTTTAAAACAATCACTATGTATCTTCTTAGATTGTTTCTGAGGGTCAGGAATCTGGGAGCAGCATAGCTGGGTGTTTCTGGCTCTGGGTCTTTCAGTAAGTTTCAGATAAAATGTTGGCTGTGACTACAGTCATCTGAAGGCTTGGCTGGCAATGGAGAATCCGCTTCCAAAATAGCTCATTCACGTGGCTTTTGGCAAGAGGACTCCATTCTTCACTATGTAGACCTCTCTATAGGGCTTCTTGTGTATCCTCACGACATAGCAGCTGATTTTCCCTAGAGAGACAGTCAAAGAGAAAAAGATAGAAACTGCAATGACTTTTATGAACTAGTCATGGGAGCCACTTTCTGTCATTTCTGTAATATTGTATTGGATACATAAGTTTGCCTTATTCAGTATGGCAGGTGGTTATACAAGGGCATAAATAAGGCATAATACAAGGGCATAAAAGAGGCAGGGATCATTGGGGGTCATCTTGGAGGCTGGCTCCCATAGGCTATCACTTGGAAGAGAACTTTAGATAGGTCATATAGATTCACAGGAAAAGTTGGCCACCAAGGGAGCTTCCAGCAGAGTTTTGACTCCATATAAATGAAGTCAGTAATGTACAGGGATGACCCTGAAGCAAAACAAAAACAAACAAAAGCATAATAAAAGATCAAAACTACATTGGCATGTAACATGTTCCCTATAACGCTGAAAGGAATAACAGAGATTGCTATTTTAAGTGATATTAAAGAAAGAATCTTAACTTTGCATGGGCTATAAAAGAAGGGGTTGTAGCTGTGGATGTCTTCTGGGATTTCTTTTATTCCTAAAATGTTGTGATCTGACAGCAGTCTGCAGATAAACCTTTCTTCATTTAACTCCTCTAATGCATTTTAGCCAATCTTGTGAAACACTGCCCATATCCCCTTGGCCTGCTCTGGGGGTTACTGATAGATAATGTCTATATATAATTCCTGTATCTCTCTACCTGAGGTTGTTTCTGGCCAAGAAAAACCCTCGACTGATGAAGGACAGGAGTTATAAGTACCCAGCTTCCCTGCTCTCTGGTGGGATAATTCTAAGCCATGGATCCACAAGGTCCCACAGCAATATCCCTTTAGTTAACAAATCAATTACTCACTTATATTCCTTCTCTATCTCACTCCTCCACTCCTTATAGTGCTTCCTGGAATCACTAACACATTAGAGCTCTCCATGTCCAAGTTCTTCTGTAGGGCTCTTTTTAGGAGAACTTTAAGACACCCCTCCATTCAAAATCTTACAACTGAGCACTTTTGCATAGTTCTGGTTATTTTGATATATATGCACTCAACATATAAACCTCCTACTCTTGAGCAACATATTTTATGTTTTTTGTTTCCTCAAATCTCAGTTATATGCTCCAACTCAAATATGGAGGAGGAATCCCAGAATTGTTGGTAACTTAGAAGTGCATATCGGCACTGGATTAGGAATCACAAGACCTGGTATCTAGCAGTTCTGTTTTTTTAAATTTTTTTCTAACCATGTGGTCTTCTGTAAGTCACTTGACCTCCCTGGGTATCAGTTTGCTCACATTTAATTAAATGTTGATCTAAATAAGTGCTCCTTAAACATTTTGAGCCCTTTAAAAAACACCAGTACAAGTTTTATACCCTCTTCTCTGGAGAAAAACTAATGTAACCAATATTTACACATGAATGTAAATGAATCTGCATAATCTTGGTTATTAATGAGGCCACTGAGGCCTATCCATGGCTTCTAGGTAGAGCCCTCTGGCTCCCCAGTTATGTTCTGTTGGTCTGGATGCTCTTTAACTTCCCTATAAATTTCAACACTTTATGATTCAATGAGTCATTGATTAAAGGTATAATAATTTCTTCTAGACTGCTGTTTCTCAATAAAGCAAACTTCCATCTAAAATTCAGCTACTTTATTAAAACTGACATTAGATTCAATAGCCAATCTATTGGAAATTTAGGCTTGTTCTCCCGTATAGTGTAGCATCCCTGGAAAATAGGGAACATTTATTACAGGGAGACACAAACAGAAGTGTCTCTCAGGCCAAGTCCATATCAACAGGTGGTATTTTTTTTAAGCCAATGGACTACTTTCAGAAAACATGATTTTCTAAAATAAACTTCTTCACCGACCAAACTGCTCAAAGGGAAGAGGAGGCCAGGAAATGCGATCTCACTTCCCAGGAGTAGAAATCTCTCTGTACCACTTTCATCAAGACTTGCCGAAGTCTCCTCTCTGCTATCACAGAGAAAATGATCTTAAATGTGTGCCTGGGTGGGGTGCCTGGGTGGCTCAGTCAGTTAAGCTTCCAACTTCGGCTCAGGTCAGGATCTCATGGTTTGTGAGTTCGAGCCCATGTTGAGGCCTGTGCTGACAGCTCAGAGCCTGGAGCCTGCTTTGGATTCTGTGTCTCCCTCTCTCTCTGCCCCTCCCCCACTTGCACTCTGTCTCTGTCTCTCAAAAATGAATAAGCGTTAAAAAATTTTTTGAAAAATCTGGGCCTAGAATAGTATAGGAGGGAAGAGTGTCTGAAGCCTTGTAAGATACCCCATTTCAAGCGCCACATGGCTGTCTCCATAGTCACTAGCTTTGGTCCAGTTTTCTTGTTGGCTACTGTAAACGAGCACATCTGAGTTGTAACGTTTATTGTAATTGGGTCTCTGGAAGAGGTTATAACCAAATCCTCTGGACCACTCAGAGTCTCAGCCAAGGACATAAAAGCCATTTCCTTTCTTTTCTCACATTATTATTTAGGCCACTCCTTCTCTTTGGTGCCCCCAGAAGAAATATTAATCCAAATTCTTATGCAACTGACCTGCACAGCCTCAGAGGATGAAAACCTAGTTTCAGAGCTTTAGAAAGATACTTAGCAAAAATCTAGCCATGGATCTTTATGTTTCCTCTAGGCTTACATATTTGCTACTCATCTTAAGTGGTGTCTAAATATGTAATCTGAATTGACTAAAAACAAACCAAGTTTGCATTTATGCAAACAAAGATGCGGTAGTAATTGTTACTAAGGAGTTGTCTTTCAAGAACTGGTTTATTTCTGCTAAAGGATGAAGATTTTAATACGTAGCATTGACTTAAACTTTCAGAATAACATATGGCCACTTGTTTGGCTTACTTGTTTCAACTGGGGATGATAAACGTAAGATCAGAAGAGCATAGAGGTTCTGACCATGTATTTAGAGACAAGTAAACCTGAATTTAAATGCTTGGTTTATAGATATCAGATATGTGACCTTGGATGAGTCACCTGACATCCATGAATCTCAGTTTTCTCATCTGGGAAGACTTTTTACCTTGCAAGGTTGAGGAAAAATTAAACCAGATAATGTATATAACATCCTCACCAGTGCCTGAAGCACGATAAACATTCCAACAGTTAATGTTACCTTTATTTAAAATATGCAGTAATTTTAATATATATGTATATACACTAAATAAATATATACTAAATATATATATAATATATATTAAAATATATATATATGTGTGTGTGTGTATATATATATATATATATATATATATATATATATATATATATATATTTTAATGCAGTAAATCAAGTTCCCAAGAAGAAGATGTAACAAAGTGCTTATTTCCACTTTGGCTGAGATCTGGCCCTTGACGGATGATTTAGGGGTTCATCTGCTCTAGATGAGGCTGAACATATTGTGTATAGAGCAGGGACAAGCAGAAGACAAAAACAGGTGTTGGCAACTACTCTACTAAAGCAAAGAAATACTGGAACATATAGTGTACAACTAGAGTAGCTTAAAAGGAACCCTTAAAAAATAAACACAATTAGAGCAATACCAGGCACAGGCAGTTCTGTTGCACAGAGCCCTACCTCAAGCACAGAGGACATTAGGTTTAAATATGGACCAGCAGATCCCCTCTTACCAGTGGGACCCTAGGTAAGAATTGCCGTGGGGGGGCCTTAGCATGGTGCTACCAGGTAATCATCTGTCTGAGGTTTCATGTGAGACTTCTGAGTTGAGCCAGATACTACTTTATCTGTGAAATCCACTGTCCTGCATTCCTCCACCCGGAGCTTCTTGCTTTCATCTCTCTGCTCACAAAAACATTCTACACTACTCATCCCAGTGGATTTCAGGTCTATTTACACAAACATTATCTCCCTTAGACCATAAATGACAGGATCAGTGATCCTGCTTATTTTATTCACCTCCTCTTCACCATATTGGTGAGGGAAGGATTCCCACCCAAGGGTTGTAGGGATGATGGCACATATGACATCTGACACCAGACAGATGGGATCAGCAGCCTATCAGTCCCACGCGTTCCCTGTCTGGTGAAGGATGTGGCGCATGCCTTGCAGGGCCATGTAGGGGTCGTGCTCAGGAGCAGAGTGAACAACTGGGGATGAAATCTGAGAGATTTTCTAGTATAAGAGGGTGGAATGCCCCCGGGCTTCTGGGAGAGGATGTGATTGGCTTGTTTGAGTCACTGGGGAACTGAAACTTGCTGATTATGAGGAATCATCAGGAATAGTGCTTGGTCACCTTGATAAGGAGGGTCACTTGTCTAGGGTCACTTGCCTAGGGGAGATTGGTGTTTAGGACACTTGAGGCCCTCCTGGCTTTACCAGATGTCAAGGCAGCGAATAATTTTGAACCTTAATTTCAGGCCTTACCTCCTGCTTGTCTTCCTTCGGATTCCCAGAAACTGACATTCTGGCTGACTCAAGAAATAAGTAAGCAGAGTATGTACCTTGGTGTTAACTGGGCAAATGGAATACACGGTGGTGATGACGGTGACAGGAGCAACATCCTTATATCATTAATCACCATCACTGCCACTCCCGTAGGGGATTCGCCATGTGCCAGGCACTATGCTTTTCTCATAGCAGTTACTGGCTCATTCAGTCTTTACAACCACTCCTGGGTGTAGAGATAGGCATTACTAGCCTCATTTTATAGGCAACAAAACAGACTGAGACGGTAAATGACTTGCCCGTGTCATATAGCTAGTAAGTGATAGAATGGGGTTTTGAATCCAGTTCTATATACCCCAAAGCCCAATATTGTGAAAAATTTTGAAGAAAATGATTATTCTTGTGTAATGAATGAATACCCTAAGGGTGAAACTTTACTATCATCTAATGGGCAATACACAGAATCATGATTGGAACCCAGGTTCTTGATAAGGACCCCAGTGGCCAGTTATGCCATAATTAATCATTCTGTCCTACCATTTGGGACAATAAAAGAGCATGAGTGTTCTGGTTTCCACTCATCTGGCAGCACAGAGGTGTATCGGATACCTGTGGATGAGGTGCCTATGGGCATGGATGAATATGAAGGTGAGGGTCCAAATACCTGAAATACAACTGATGGCACAGGATGAAGGTGGCAACAAGCACATTTAAGCTGATCTAAAGAATCTAGGAATCAGCATAATATCAGCCACACAAATGGGTATCTTAGAAGAGTCAAAGGCCCTAGGCAAGGCAAAGAACAGAACTCTTGAAATGATTGATGATGATGCTGATGCTATCTTAGCCAGCAAAAAGCCAGGGAACCTGAATCTAGACAAGTTTTATGGGTTTTGAGGATCAGAAATAAATCCCAGCATAGCTTACCTATGGAATCAGGTTGAGGTGGTGAACGATGACAGCCAATGAACAGAGACAACTCCAGAAGAACAGAACCTGGCAATATTTCTAAGCTCGTGTTGCATGAAACATGATCTCCAACACCTACTTCAGGATCATCTGGATTCATGTCAGAAATGTAGACCCCTGGTACCCTTACCAATCCCGCTAAATCAGATTCTCTTGGAAGTTACTTAGGATCAGGAATCCAGTTACAGAGAATCAGTATTTTATTAAGCTCTCCAAGTGGTTCTCTTGCACATTGAATTTTGAGAACCACTGCCCGAGGTGTATCCTGGGGGAAGAGAATATGCCCTAAGCATATCTAGGAGGTGAAAGCTTTTCCTAGGGCTCCAGCTACTTATTCCCTACAATAGTATAATTGACTTAGATGTCTCAGTACTATGTACTATGGTGGTCAGTAACCTCAGAAACTTTGTTGTCTTTTACCATTCTACCCTCCCTATTTTCAGTCTTCTTTCTCCCTCCTTTCCTCTCTCTCTCTCTCTCTCTCTCTCCTCCTCCTCCTCCCTTCCTCCCTCTTTCTTTCTCTCTTTCTCTCTTTCTTTCTCTTTCTTTCTTTCTTTCTTTCTTTTCTTCACTGCTTCTTTCCTTTCTTTCTTTCTCTTTCTTTCTTTCTTTCTTTCTTTCTTTCTTTCTTTCCTTTTTTTTATTTCTCTAGATATTTATTAGCATCCACTATGTGCAGGCATTGTATTAACTAATATGAAAGATAAAATATGTCATTTATTGGTTCTTACATTGTAGGAACTTACAATCTACGTGGGGACATAATACTAAGACATCACTAGATAGGATTCAAGGTGAACAATTCCCAGAGCCCCAAGGGAAATGCATATGAAGCCCCTTAAACAGTAGAGAATAAAAGAATCCCAACTGCCTGGGACAAGATAAATGTAGAATCAAGGAAGTCTTCCTAGAAGAGGGGCACTTGAGAGAATCCTTAAATATAGGTGGACTTTGGATATGGGGATAGGGGCATCCAGAGTAGAAGAAACAAAGGCAGAGAATCTGGAGAGTGGGGGCCATATAGGACCCATTCTGCTTGGCTCTAGTAGGAATATTGAGGGGAAATAGCAGAGCCTTGGGTGAAAAAGGTTGACTCTTCCAAATGTTCCCTAATATTCAAAGATAATCTATCTCATGTTTTGCCCTAAAATGTCCTAGAGTTTGTTCAATAATACTCCACTGAGAAGAAAAAAGAAATATAGAAAAACTGTCCAATATTTATTAATCTGAGGTGGAGAGATTGTGCTGTGCAGAGCTTTAGCAAATTAAAAAAAATGGTTGGAGGAAAGAGTAGCAATGACATTTACATTAGTTGTAGCTAATGTGCATTGATTGGATTAAAATATGACATTATGAATGAAAAAAAGAAAAGGGCTCTGTTGGAAAATGAAATGCCATTGCTTTCAGGGAGGGGATGGGAAATAATGTAAGCAGCCTGGATTCTATTTTGCCTGAATACCCTGGGTTTAGTGGGAGAAGAGTCATTGATTTAAGCTCTTTCTCTGAAAATGCATTAATAAAACACAGTTTTAAAGTTAAATAGAACCCATCTGGGACTTTTTTCCCAAGGATGTATTATTTGTACATGTATAATGCATACATCTGCAATGCTCACCTCAATTAGTTTTAAAAGTACAGTTTCTATGCAAAACAATTTATCCATTGCACTGCACAATTGAAAAATGTCTGCTTGTTTGTACAAGAAGCCACGTTCTGTGAATCAATGCAGGTAATAAATTACAATCACTGTCACTTTCAAAGCTACAAGGCTTGATCCCAACATATGTTAGGGATGCAACTGAACTGAATGTCATTGTTTTGGGGCTGGCCATTGGCTGACTAAAGAACCCCAGGTGTTATATGGGACTGAGAGATTCTTCTGTTGGTGGGCTCAGCTTGCTGTAGGGAAGCTGCTAAATTCTGGGTTTGTAGCTCCAAATGAAAAAATGTCCTGGTCATAAAAATCTTGCTATCAGGTGATAAATACACATGCTCTCCACACTAGGTAAACATTTTCCTGAGCTGGAGACTCAGATAAACATAAATGGTAAAAAGGAAACCTGCTTGAATGTTTTTCTTCTTCCTAATTATGTAAATATGTATTACTTGCTCCCTTTTTTCTTCTGGACTGCTGGCAGCTCCTACACTTGAGAAGGTATGTTTTATTCAGGAGAATAAAACAGGCAGGGACCTGAGACTTTGGTGAATAATAAATTGATTTTGACTTGGCCTTTTAGCTCATTATGAATCTTTAAAATGGTGAAATGTGCTTCTTTTTCCTCTCTGCTGAACTCCCCAGTCATATGTTGGAGTGATAGAGTTGGAAGTAGGAGGTTCAATATCCATTGGAAAATCTGGGATTGAAAGGAAATCTTGAACTTTGATTCAGAGGATGTAGGTATTGTGCTTCTGTCCACCATTTATTCCATCCACCCATCTATCCATTTGCCCTTTCTTTGTAATGGTTGAAACCCTGGGTTTTGGAGCCAACCAGCCAGCTAGCCAGTCAAAATTCAAAGCCTGACTCTGCCACTTAAGATCAGTGATAATAACCAGCCACCTTGGAGGCTCACCGTTCTCATCTGTAAAATGAGCAAAATGAGTATTGTTTTAGGTTTTGAGAAATAAATCAGATATGTATGTAAAGAACTTAAACTTTGTGCAGTGGTTGGCACTTTCAGTAAATGGTATCATTAATTCAACTGATATTTATTAATAATCTATTCTCTACCACATACTAGACTGTTTATGTAAATCTGATGGAAAGCTATCACTCAGGAGCTTTATAGTTTGATAGGGGAGATAAGATGTGTATGCGTGTGGCTTTAGAATAAGGTTGGAAATGATGTATTAAGAAATCATCAGTCAGTTAAATGTCCAACTTCAGCTCAGATCATGATTTCATGGTTCATGAGTTTGAGCCCCAGGTCGGGCTCTGTGCTGACAACTCAGAGCCTGGAGCCTGCTTCGAATTCTGTGACTCCCTCTCTCTCTGCTCCTCCCCTGCTCACACTCTGTTTCTTTCTCTGTCTCTCTCTCTCTCTCTCAAAAAATAATCATTAAAAAATAAAAAAAGAAATAAAAAAGAAATTATCAGATGTAGGGCCATGTTAGTTCAGAAGGGGTTGACCTTTTCTCCCACTGTGGGGAAAGGGTGACGCTCTGTGGAAAGCAGGTGACTGGAGCTGGATTTAGAGGATGTGTAGGGTTCACAGTGGAATATATTAGCAGGGAAAGGACTGTAGCTTGTATTGGCTACCTATCATAAGTCTGCTACTCTAGTAGAACTCCATATACATTATTTTACTGAATCCTCACTACAATTTATACAATGGCTGGGTATATACTATAGTGATTGATAATATCATGCTATCTTGCTGCAGCTTAGAAACATAAAATTACATATCCAAGGGGCACCTGGGTGGCTCAGTCAGTTAAGCATCTGACTCTGGCTCAGGTCATTATCTTGCAGTTCATGAGGTCAAGCCCCACGTTGGGCTCTGTGCTGACAGTTTGGAGCCTGGAGCCTGCTTCAGATTCATTTTCTCTCTCTCTCTCTCTCTCTCTCTCTCTCTCTCTCTCTCTCTCTCTCCCTGTTCCTCCCCTGTTCCTGCCCCGCTTGCACCCTGTCTCTCTCTCTCTCTCTCTCTGTCTCAAAAATAAATAAAACTTTAAAAAAAATTACATACCCAAGATTTAAAACCTGGTTACCTACTTGGTTACATAAAGATAGTGATAGCATCTACCTCAAAAAATGTCTGTGTTGATTAGATACATCAGAGGTATCTCTGGTAATACATCAGAGCATCTAGCACAGTGGAAGCATATAAATAGTAGCTAGAGAATTGTCTGGGGAATGAAGGCATTAATGATAATTATGAAGCTGATAATGATGTGGTAAGGTCGCAAATCCAGTTCAGTTTTGTCTGACTTTGGACACTATCTACTTTCCATGGCTTTTGAAAATGGAGAAAACTATGAAGAAATTGATTGAGGGGCCTCTCACATAAATTGGTGGAGGAAATACTTCTTATTACAGGGATGTCTAGATCTGCTCTGGGCAGAGGTCCCAAATATCAGTGATAGGAAATACCTCAGAGATTGTCCAACTTTATCATTTTCAGAGGGGAATGTGAGGTTGGTGGGGGGGGGGGGGTAAGTCACTCCTAAGGTAACACAGCTAGTTAGAAGCAGATCTTGGTTAAGACCATAGCCTTGAGTCCTAAACCTACAGAAAGACTTCTCCTAAACTATAGATTATCAGGGTCCTTTAAAGTCTAGTTCAACCTTCATTCCTTCTCCCAACTAATTGTTTCTCTAACACAATGTTTGCTGTCCAACAGAAGGAGAACAATCCATGAATGTGAGCCATATAGGTAATTTTATTTTATTAAAAAAATTTTATTTTATTTTTATTGAGAGAGAGAGAGCGAGCGAGCGCACAAGCAGGGTAGAGGAACAGAGAGAGAGAAATAATCCCAAGCAGGCTCCATGCTCTGGGTGGAGTCTGACATGGGGCTTGATCCCAGGACCCTAAGATGATGACTTGAGCCAAAACCAAGTCAAACACTTAACCAACTGAGCCACCCAAATGCTTCCACATAGGTAATTTTAAAGAGTAAAAGGTAATAGGGGTGCCTGGGTGGCTCAAGTGGTTAAGTATTCAATTCTAGATCTCAGCTCAGGTCATGATCTCACAGTTTGTGGGTTCGAGCCCAGCATCAGGCTCTGTGCTGACAGTGCGAAGCTTGTTTGGGATTCTCTCCCTCCAAAAATAAATACATAAATTTAAAAAAAAGTAAAAAGTAATAGGTGAAACTTATTTTAATATATATTTTATTTAGCTCAATATACCCCAAATATTATCAACGTATTAATACAAATTATTGAGATTAATTTGATATTTGATATTTCTTTTTTCCATGGTAAGCCTTCAAAATCTGGGGTATATTTCATAATTATAGCACATCTCAATTTGGACTGGCCACATTTCAAGTGTTTAGTGCTACACGTGACCAGGAGGCTCAACTTCACAGCATGGCGCTAATGCAATTTACCCATGTGACAGGGCTTTCAATCTATGGAAACTTCTGGTCTTTAGAAGGAGTTTCTTCTTATTGACCTGCAATCTGATCCCATATAACATACCCACATTTTGCTCAATTCCACCTCTCGGAGCCACATTGAACAATGCTTGTTTCTCTTCTAAGGTCCAGCACTTCAGAGGGTGTGTGTGTGGCTCAAATGAATCGTTTCACTACAACATTTTAGTTCCTTCAGTCATTTCTCAAGGACAGGGCTTTGGACCCCCTTCTTCATTCTATGCTCTGCTCTGAATGTACTTTGTTTGTCTCCAGGCAGGCCTGGCCAATACAGATAGGTGTATCATTCCTTCAATTTAAATATTCAATTTCTTCTAATGCCCATTTAAAAGAATTAACTTTTCTCTTTGTCAGCCTCATCACGTTGTTTATATGGCATTTATTGCCTATTCAATCTCCCTAAGTATGTTCACATGGGCTATTTCTAGGCTCTGGATCTCCCACCTTCTATTTATGCCATCAGCATTTGGACTCTAGGATGGGACTTTACATTTATTTGTTTCATTTCATCCAGCTATATTAAGCTCACAATTCTGACATATTGAGATATGAGGATGTTGCTTCTATCATTCTGTGAATTCTCTATCTTTTTCTGCCTGGCATTCTGAAGTGTGATAAGCACACCTCCTATAGCATCCTCCAAAGGCTTACTTAATATGCTACTTGGGGGCAGGAGCTGGTCCAAGAAGTTTGTTTTTATGGTTTGTATCTTCATATTTCCTTCAAGCCTACCCTCTTATCTCTGGTTCCCTGTGGCTCTAATGCAATTTACCCACGTGACAGGGCTTTCAATCTACTGTCTACTCTCTGATGAGCAATGGAGTTGAAGACCAAGATTGTTGAGACAAGACTATGCATCCAGCACCACAGGAATAATCCTATTGGTGACTTCTTAACTGTTGAAACCCCCCTCCTCACAGCTCTGTTATCTCTTTCCACCCACTGAGTTTTAACTTCCCTCCAGCTCGGCATCACACTGCCATGGTATATGCCCTTCTTCCATTTCTGATATCTTACATGCCAAAGACCAACTCTCCATTCAAACATCCCATTCTTCAAGATTACTGAGTCCCTATTCAAATTCATTAAGATGATTGGGCTTATGCCTCTTTCTTTATAAACAATTATGAGACATTTAAACCTTGTAAAAGTGGCATAGTATAATGTGCTTTGTGAGCCTGTTTCATGTACCCAGAGCCAATCTTGTTCCATCTTACCTCTGTGTACTCTCCCCTCTATCATTTTGAAGCAAATCATAGATACCATGTTATTTTATACTTAAATATTTATGAATGTACTTATAAATAAAAGGACTATTTAAAAACACAACTAGAGTACCACACCCAAAAATGTTCATAGTCATTTCATACATCATTAAACGTCTTGGATCACTTTTCTCATGTCTAGCTAGACTTCCGAAAGTAGAATGTGTCAAGGAGGATACTCCTTTGACCATAGCCTTCCTAGACAAAATAAGAGATTTTACAGTAGTTCAGTAGAAGAACATAAATCACAAAATCTAGAAATTTATAGCTGTTTTAAAATGTATTGTCTTGGCCATTTATCCATGCAGCTTGAGAGCAGAAGAAGGCAAGGGGAGTGGCAAGAGAAGGATATTTAAAAGTGTCATTCGTTCCTTTGGGAACACCCAGTATGTTCTACTAGTGAAGTGTGTTATAGCCCTAGAAATATCCAAGCTCTCTTTGGACCAACTCCTGGAAAATGTACGTGTGAACTGATAGTTTTTTGTGAAATCTTTCCCAAGAATCTCATATTTTCCCAGCAGGAACAGAAATGTGTAGTTACTTACCAAGAAGAGCAATTTGCCTCAGGCTGTCCAACAGCTGAATTAGTAGATCTGAAAAGAAAAGAGTGAAGGGGTAAAGATCCATTTGAAAATAACTTTCTTGGGTAATTATATCCTATGTGAACATGAAGTTGAGAGTGACCTTCCTTCTTTCCTTCCTTCCTTCCTACAGAACTTTCCTCTCGTAAGCAACAATGTGAGTTGAATTTACCTCCTTAATATAGCTTTACCACTGTGGTCATGAAGACCCAGTGTTGCTTATGGAAAGTCACTTTTGCCAGGAGCAATAGAGTCTAGGTGTCTATAAACTTGTAACCATTTTATAAGACACTGAGTTCATAATTTACTAGTACCATCTGGAAGGGAAGGAAGACAATTTACAGTGTCATTGGTCCACAGGGAGATATGAGACATACTTTCCATCCTGCTCAAATCCTCATCTCTTTCATGAAACCATCCCATAGAACCACAGTTGGGATTAATCTCTTCTTACCCATTCTGTGACTATGTGTGGCCCTTCTATTATAACAATTTTAATAGTCTGACTTGAATTTTGGTTACTTTTATGGGTATCTGTCTCTTGCACTTATGTCCCTATAAAACAGGGACTCTATCTTGCTCATCCAAACATCTGTACCCTGCACATAATAAACAGTAACAGATATTTGTTGAAATGAAATTCTGAAATGCATATTTGATGAAATACAAGAGTTAAAATTAACATTAAAATCCCAAATACAGAAGATTTGAAAATTCAACTCAAACATTTGTTAATATCTACTAATATGAAAAAAAAAAGCGAAATGTTTTGAGAGTTTACTGTGTGTCCAATAATGTGCTAAGAACTTGTTATATGATCTTTTATTACTCAGAATAAATCAATGAGACAGGAACCACAATTAACTCCGTTTTCAAGATGAGGAAACTGAGGTGAGGCAAGTTAAGCACCTACCCAGCACACATGGCAGGTATGGTATTAGACAACTAGCCTGTCCAAGCACAGACAATGGCAGAATTCTTCACCATTGTCTGTGATATCTCTGTTAGTTTTCGTCAAGAGGTACAATTACACATACAAATCCTGTCTGTGCCAGTCTGTTAGAATACAGCTTATATACACTTGTCCAGTTCACCATGATTTACCTATGTCAGTTACAGCTCTCAGTACCAAAATGGTAAGAGAATACTTGAATTTAAGAGCTGGAAGGGATCTCAGGAAGAATCTAGTCTGAATTCCTTTTATACATATATAGATAAGGCCACCAAAGCCTTTTCACTCAGATTAAAGCCCAAACTCTTAAGGGTCTTTAATGCTACTCACTGTCCCCTCCTTACCTCCTCCTTCTCTCTTTGCTCACTCCAAGCTAGCTACCTTGGCCTCCTTGTGTTTCTGAGACACATCCCCTCAGGGTATTAATCTAGGTATTCTCTTGGCCCTGATGCTCCTTTCCCCAATACCCACTGGATGGCTTTCCGCTTCTTTCAAGTCTTTGCTCAAATATAACTTCCTCAATGAGCCTGTTTTTGCTATAACCTGGCCTCTCCCTCCCTAGCACTCTCTGTTCCCCTTCACCCTGCTCAACTTTTTATTTGTTTCATAGGACTCATTATGTGCTAACATACTACATACTTTACTTTGTTATGTTCATTTTTTTGGTCAGTGTTTCCTACTGTTAATACATTTGAAAGCTCCATGAAGGCAGAGATTTTGCCTATTTTTGCCTCTAATGTATTTCCAACCACTGAGAATAATGTCTGAGTATCCAACAACAGTGGATGAATGAATGGATGAATGTACAGCTAATCAGTGCCACGATCTGAACTATACAGCCTTGGTAGATTCCCAGTCTAACATTCTTTCCATTCTTCCATGTTAAAGATGGAAGTCAGAGAGGTGACTTGGCAGAGTACCATTTGAGATAGAGCCAAAGACCGAACCATAGAGAAGAATAGCTATTCAATTCCTTTCTTAGCCTTTGGAGAGAATTTTGGAAACCTGACATATCTATGAAGGGAGAACAGAGACCCCATGAGAAAAGAAAGCTGACATTTGTTGCAAAACTACCATCAGCAAAGGCTGTACAATGTCCTTCATGTATTCATCTCATTTAATCTCTACAAAACATTATTTCAATTCTACATATGAGTAAACTGAAGCTCAGAGAGCTAAGTAATTCTTCTCTGGACACAGTGCTAATATCTACATTCAAATGAGAGGAAGTCTGTTAAGACTCTCAAGCCCAAGACATTTTTACTACCCAGCACTACAACTTCAATGTCTCAAAGGCAGAAAAAATAGTTTTTTTTTTTTAAATGTTTACTAGTTACATCACAGTGATAAATATTTATAACAGGTGTACAAGCAAAGATATTTTCATATTTATTTAATGTGTAATGAATTATTGAGTTCCTGCCACATTCAAAAAGCTGTACCAGGAAGTTATATGTAAGCTATCTATCAATTAAATATTTATTAGTACCTAGTATGTGCCAGGGAATGGGCTAGAGATTGAGGATGCTGATAACAAAACACATATTGCCTACTTCTAAATAATTCACAGTTGGGGTCAGCTTCTCAGTGATAAAGGGGTGAAATGAAACTTAACGGCACAATAGATAATCCATTCATTAAATAAACACTGAGCTTTTAACATACTCCAGGTGCCTTTTTAGGCACTGGGGACAAAATGACTGTGCTTGCTGTGCTATCTCCCTAATGTACCTATTGGAAGACCCCATCATTAATGAAACAATCACCTAGCTGTTTAATTCCCAGCAGTTATAGGGGCTACGATGGAAAATTATAAGGAGCTGAGACTGTAATAGAAGGACCTGCTGTAGACTTGGTAATGGAGGAAGAAGAGTGAGTCAATTAAGGCTCTGTTGAGGAGGGGTCAGAGTAGGAGCCTCAAAGCGCTTTAATACTTTTCAAAGCACTTTCCCATCTCTTACCTCATTGGATCTTCACAAGTTTTGTTGAGTTGTGGGAGGCATGGATTCTCATCTTTATATTATAGGTGGGAAGACTGACAAAAGCCAAAGACTGGAACAGAGTTTCTTTAATTCCTGGCTTAGAATGTTTTTTTTGTTTTGTTTTGTTTTTGTTTTGTTTTTTACTTTAACAAAGTCAGAAAACTTGTCTAAAGAGACTATGTAACAAGCCATGGGGTTGATTTCCATAAGAGCCAGTTTAATTGCCCTTTGTTTCAGACAGCCCTATGCATGCCCCACTCTACTCCCCACCCAGAGTTGTTTCACAAACATATTTCTGATGTCTATGGAAGGATCAGAAGAATGTGTTAATGTTTTATTGAAGTGAATATCTGCTCTTGGAAATAATTCAAATACTGGTGAGTGAGCCAGTAATCATATCTTAGTCTGCTCCAATCTACCCCCTGCCCATCAAGTTCTCCCAGCAAATTATTTGCTTGTCCAATTCCTGTGTAGTATTCAGGGTCCAGCTCAAATAGTTCGTCTTCTGTGAGGCCTTCCCTGTCTCTTCTATTAATTTAATGACTCACCTTTTCTGTTTTGAAGGAAACTGATTCATACCTCCAGTAGAGCACTTACCACATTATGTTATAATTACCTACACTTTCCCAGGCTGGCTATTCCATTTAGAAATGGACTGATAGAATCATAGTAATAGAAAAAGTTATTAACTCATTTTTCAGCCTTGTTTTTTCATGTTCCCCTACCCTTTGCCAAAATTTACATACTGTTTAGAGACCCTGTTGGGAGTGGTATTTCACTTGTGCTCATGAATGTGTCCAGTCAAGTTTCACCTGATGGATGCCATCATTTCCTCTGTGACTCTGTTCTTTCTTGGTCATTTCCACTTGTTGTGACAAGTGGAACCCCCACTCTCTGTGACAACACGTGAAGCTACTTTCCCTCTGGCTCCAGTGCCTTGTTGGGTGGGGTTTCCTGGGAAGTAGACATGAGATGGAGTTGGGAGTGTAAGAGGTTCAATGGGTATAACACCTGTGAAAGGAAGGGTGGATACAAGAGAGGGCAGGGGGAGATGTCAGACCGTGATGCCAGTCAGACAGAGTTTCCATCGGTCCAAGTGGGAACTCAGGAGAAAGGATCGCCTCTCAGAGGAGCCCCACATTTTACAGAAATGGCTGGACTTGTACCATGATTGCTCAGTCATTTGCAGGGACCCACCCCGAGGATAGTATGCCCTTGGCTTAAAAGTTGACACAGATCTTTAAGGTTCTTAACAAAATACATTTCTCACAACCTGGAGTGAGTCTTTTAAAAGAAGTCAGAGTGGAGCACATGTATGCGGTGTGCTGGAGCTGGCTTATACTGGAGCAGATTGTTAACTTTCCAGGAATTGTGCAAGCTGATGGTTAAACACAGCCATTATTAAAAATAAAATCATAGAAATTCACAAGAAATATATTAAAAAGAGTTAATAAGCACTCAAAAGTTCTCGTTGCCGAATTATTTTTTGGCATCTTACTGTTATGTGTGTTCCTGAGGATATGCATGTCACCCGTATAATTATACTATATAAAGGCATGTAGCACACCTCTTTTCCAACTCAATGACTTCATGTTTGGTAGCTTGATATGGGCCACACGGAGAGTGTTTATACCATGGAAACTGACAACATACCATGGAAACATTTACCAGCACAGCCCCTTTGCCTGGTACCATTACCCCAGTACAGTGCTGCAGTCTCCGCTGAGTACCCTACCCGAGGTGCTATAGCTCTCTAGAGCTGCCAATGGGCTGTGACCTCTGATGCTCTCAAAGTGCTAAACCAAGTCAAGGCTGAGACAGAGGTGGCCTCCGTTTTCCTTTAGTGACACGGGTACAAAGGCAATATTGCCTTGCACCTCAATGGCCTCCAGAGTTTTAGTGAAACTCTGCTTCAGTTATGGCTCACAGTATTCCTCCTTCTCTCCCCAAGGACTCAGGCATGAGGCCATGATGAGCTGAGTGAGAAAAAGCCATTGCAGGATGATGCATATTGTGTTAACAACTGCCCATCCGCTCTACCGACCAAGGCTTTGTTACATGTTGTCCACCTCAGTTTCTCTCCCACAAGACTTCTCAGTACTTCATAGTAAGCTATGCTGGTGATTTTAAGTTGCTCAATGTCCAAAGTTTCTTAGAAGCCAGTCATGGCCAGAGCTTAGGACCAAGCTGGGCTTCTGTCACTTCACACGTCCCAATGATACTGTGACCTTCGCAAGGGAAGTAACTTCACCTTTTCATCTGCAGCGCCCTCATATGGCATAATAGGCACTTTACAAATTACAGTCTAATTAATGAATGCCACGCAGCAGATAAGAGAAGGCATCGGAGGTATTAGCTTTGAATCATGGCATTGTCGTTAGTATATGCAGAGAGATATACTCTCCTATTATCTTTTGGTCTGGGCCACATTTCATGCATAAAATGGTTATATTCGAGTTGGAGGTTTAACAGGTTCCATCCTGACTGTAGGGTATGAGAGCAGGAGCCACGTGAATCTTTGAATCTTCCTGTATGTTCTCTCCCAGGTGCTCTATGCTCCCCAAGTCCCATTTGAAAGCTTTCTTTTTTTTCTCATCTTTTAGGCTGCTGTACCCTTTGTCTGGAAACAGTGATATTCCTTTGTTCTGACATTTAAAAACCTGCCTGGCCCTTCCTGTGAGCATAGGCCCTCATGCTTTGGCCTGGTTTTCATATCTCCTTTGTAATACCTTTTAAGGTCTCAGTGTCAGTGGAGGTACTGTCATATCCCTTCTATTATCACGAGTCACAGATTGACCCAGGATGTCCCCAGTGGGGGAGGCAAACATCTCAGAAGTTCTTCAGGTCATTGCCGATTCAGGTGTTAACAAGGGCTGGCAAGATCACTTAAGATGCAGGTGCTATGGATATAATCCTCCTGAAAGGGAAGGAGTCCTGTATCGTTTCTGACCTCAGAAAAGCACAAATTGTTCCCCCATTGCATGCGGTTGAAGTCCCAATTCATTTTTCTTAGTGTTGACAGCAATCACCATTGTGACCTTGATTTTCTTATAAATAAATATTTAACTCCGACTCTGAACCAGCCATTACACTAGAACCTTTCCATAAAATGATAAACAAAATAAATGTGATCCCTGCCTTCTTAGGATTTAAAATCCAACAAAGAAAATGGATTAAAGTAGACAAGTACAATGAAGTGAAAAGCAGAGCATGTGCAGAGAGCAGCCTGGTCCTTGGGCTTAGAAAAAAACTTCTCTGTGTACATAACATCTACTCTGGCACCATGAAAGTTAGTAGAGTCTGGCTGTAATCATTATTAGTGAAACTACCCGTATAGCCCTTCCTATGTTAGACATTGATCTATGCCTTGCTTATAGGCTCATTTAATCTTCAGCCACACAATGATAATAGTGACAATTATTATAAAATGGTGAGAGGGGATTTGTGTAACTTGCTGAAGGTCACACAGGTGGCAAGTATCAGAAGCAAGTTGCAACATAGAAGTCTGGTTTTTCTTAATGAGTTTCTTAAACCTACCTTTCTGATGTGTAAGATGCACTCAATTATTATTCTTTCCATAAATGAAAGAAGGAAGAGGAGAAAGAGACAGAGACACAGAGAGAACAACATTCTAGGTAGAAAAACCGGCAAGTGCAAAGGTCCTGCTGCCGGAGAGAGCAGAATGGGTTGTGTCAGTGAGACATTCACTATCACTGGAGTGTGGGAAAAGGAGCCACAGCAAGATGTTATCTGAGGCTGGAAAGGCTAGAGCATCCATTGGCCCATGTGAAGGACGAGGTCTGCATCTTGAGAGTGGTGTGAGGCTGTTGCTTAGTCTTAGGTGGGAAAGTGACCTGATCAGATACATTGTTTTCAGTGATCACTAGGGCTGCAATGCGGAGAATGGATTGCAATGCAAATAAAGGATAGGGGCAGAACAGTTAGAGGGCTAGTTCAATAACCCAGGTGACACAGGAAAGCATCAGAATGGTGGCAGTGGAGGAGGGGAGAACAAGAAAGGTTCAAGCTATATTTAGAAGGTAAGATCAACAAACACCCTCCCCTCCAGCCAGCTGAGCTCCTTGTGTTTCTCACAACACACCAAGTCTACTACTGCTTCTCTGTACCTTTGCTCACACTGTTTCTGGCACCTGGGATGTCTTCTCACTGCCTTTCATATCTGAACCCCTTCTTTCCTGATGACCCCAGCCCCGACTGCTTTAGTAGTTACTTTGCTTCTGTCTACATGAAGCTGATCTTTGTGTTTTCAGTCGCCATCGTATCTGAATCTATCTTCTCTCTCCATTCAGGTCAGTTTCTGGAGTGCCAAGCCAGCAACCACACCACATGTTTCTCTGTAGTTCTAAGGCTGCTCTTATTCTGTGCTGTGGTTGCCAGATGTGATGTGGTGTGGAGAGGGAACTGCTGTATGTTGTGCAGAGCATGGGGCTAAGAGTCAGATGTTCTGTCCTCATCTAGCTGCATAGCACCAAACAACAAGTCACTTTTGGGGTAACTCTGCTTTCTCATCTGTAAAACAGGTACGATGCACTCTCCGTGAACTGTTTTCAAGGATTCAAGCATTGTCAGGATACAACAGGTGATTAATGTGAAACAATATTTTAAATTAAGTACTTGACAACTTTGTGGGATTATGACTCCTATAGTTGTAGAAGTCAATTATATGGGTTGCAATTGAGAGAAACCCAACTTGAATATGTTTAAAGAACATATGGATTTATGGGATGGATACTGGTCCTGGGATAGCTTACATGATCAAAGATGTCAGGGTGACTCTGCAGCCTTAGGAACTGGAACCAGGGACTCAAATGATGTCAACATCCTCTCGTATATTCTCTCTCTCTCCTTCCCTCTATCCTGTGCCCCTCTTTCTTCTCTTTTTCTTTCTATTTCTGTTTTGATTGCCTACCTCTATATAACACTTACCCTCTCCTCTTTGTTCTATATTCTCTGCAGATGGGCCTTCCCCCCATGGAGGGCATATGTCCACAGGAAACACAGGGCTAATATTTTATTTTGGAGAAGTAAGAAGGAAAGGACTCTTTTTGTCACCTTCACTTGGACAATTCCCAAAAGACTGGTCTGGCTTGTGTCATGGGCCAATCAGGGACCAAGCACTGTGACCAGGGAATGGGGGTATAAGAACTAGAAATTTTTTTTTTAGTATCTATGACCAAAGTTATAGAATATTCGGCTCTGCAGCCCAAACCATAATTTTATGGTTGGAATTCACAAAAGAATGGGATTGTTGTTAAAGAATAAAGAAGAGAGTAATGCCAGACATACAAAACAATTCATGGCCACTGCAATTCATAATAAGAAATGTTTGCAGCATTGACTTAAGTAGGCAAAGCTAGTATGATAGAAAAGAAGCAAGAAGCTATGTTAAACATAAGCAGTATATCGCAAAATTAAGTCACCTTGCACAGATGATATGTTCAGAATAAATGAGCAGAGATGACCTACAAATTTCATCCAAAGACACCTGGATTGATAGCAACTCACAATAAAAGATGGAATTTTGCTGAAGGGAATCAAGACAGATTGAATCATGTAAGATAGTGAAGGGTAGCATGTTAGAAAATGACAAAAAGGCACAAATAAATCAACACATGCAAGGTGTAAGACTATTAGCGTCCTCCCCCTGATGGAGATAGATTCTAATTACAAACAGAAGTCAGTTGATTGTGTGCAGATTTTATTTATGATCAGATCTGATTAGACAAATGATGACAAATGAGAAATGCTTGTAAATTGCCCAGTGATAAGCTCTGTGTTGCTAGGTAACAAACCAACATGATTCCCAGTAGAACCAAAGAGAAGAGAGAAATTGAAAGAACAGAGTATTTCCTGGATCTCTACCCACCCCACCCCCCTTTTGTTAAGGAACTTATGCAGCGTGCCTATGTTTTTAGAACTTCCATTCAAGTTCTCACATGCCATTCAAAGTGAAATACCAGCTTAGTTTCAGTTCTATAACGTGAACTTTCTCCAAAGAACCTAGGTTGAGTGAACTGGAAATGAGCAGGCTTAGAAACAACATAAGAGCTGCCTTCAAATATATTAAATCAATTCATCAAAGGTTCATTCACATTCTCCTATGCGGAGGGCATTGTTCTAGACATGGTAGAGTGTAGAAGAAGGTATACCTCATAATAGCTATTCTTGTGATATTTGGGGACTGGGGCACGTAAACAATGACATGACAATGAAAGAGGTGTGAGCTATGTTGCAGACCAGTCAGAGGTTGGATATGGAGAAATGATGGAATGAAATACCAATATTCAGCTCCCAGCAGAGGAGGCTTTGGAAGAAGGGTAGACCCAAGACAACATTCAAATGTAGAGACATCTCCTGCCGATAATGAAGGAGCTTAGTTCTCTATACCTCCATGGAAAGCACCACTGTCAGTGAGTGAAAACATCAAGGAGGTTATCTCAGTTCCAGGGGAAGGGACTTGCAACTAGAGATTTCCAAGAGTAGGCTCTCTCGTAAGGTTAGGTAGGTCTTCAACCCAGTAGTGACTGACTGTGAACAAGAGCTGATTTCACTGACTGACTCAGTTTCATGGAGTGTGCTGGGTAATGAGGAAAATCTTGTGGTTTACATTTCCCAACGTACATCGTGCAGAATGCTAGGATTGTGGGATGCTCTGTGACAAAAGGAAGAAAGCCTTGCTGTTTTCAGAGGATGTTCTTCATGCCTTGCAGAAATTGTGCTCTGTGGGTGGTATTTTGGGAAAAGTTGCTTTGTTGTATGGGAAGTTGGGGTAATAACTAAGAGTTCCAAGGTGCATGTGCCTTCTCACTTCTCAGACCACAGTAATGGCATTCTCTTTCCTCAGTTCCACTGTTTTCTAACAAGGTTACTGGGAACTCATGCTCAGAAGGGGGATACCAAGAGTATGGGATTAGGAAGCTGTGAAAGAAATGTCTGAACTCTCAGAGAAATCATATTTTAAATGAAAGCAAACAATAAGGCTAAAACAATGCTCTAGATGGTGGTCTCCCTACATGTGGAACACCACTTCACAGGTCTAAAACACCCATTGTTTCTATCCTGGTCATTGCCATTGCGATAAATGGTACCATCATCATCTCTCACCAAAATAAATATATTAGGTTCCCAGTTGGTCTCTTTATTTCTACCCTTACCTCTTTAATCCACTATACACACAACAGGCAAAATATTTTTAAATGTTTATTTATTTATTTTGAGAGGGGGTGGGGAGAGAGCGAGCTGGGGAAAGGCAGAGAGAGAGGGAGGGAAAGAATCCCAAGCAGCCCCTGTGCTGTCAGCACAGAGCCTACTGCGGGGCTCGATCCCACGAAGCGTGGGATCATGACCTGAGCCAAAACCAGGAGTCAGATGCTTAAATGAATGAGTCACTCGGGAGCCCCCAAAATAATTTTTAAAATATAAATCCATATTGCCAACCCTCTGCTTAACGGCCTTCAGTGCCTTCCCATTGCTCCTTGTATTAGTATTCCTACAATGTTTCGTAACAAACCACTAAACCACTAAAGTTCAGTGATTTGGAACATGCGCTTAGAATAACATTCAAACACTTTACCATGGTCTCAAGGCCCCAAACGATTTGGCCCTTGAGTACTTATCCACTGTTGTCCAGTGCTACTTTTTGCCCTTGCCACTATATCCCAGACACACTCATGTTTCTTGTCACACTCCAGGCCCTAAAACCTCAGATTTTCCCTGTGTATAGATTGAATGCTCTTCCCCAGTCCAGATCTATAGACAGCTGCTTCGTGCTATCTTTCCACCTAAATGTTATTGGCATGGAAAGGACTGACCCTCAACCTAGGAAGCCTCCCTTGCCACCCCATCTATTCCTTATTTCCTCCATCTGTTTTTTTTCCTTTTTTTTTCAAAGCATTTATCTGTGCCCAATACATTGTTGTTTATGCATTTGTTGGTTGGATAATTTACTGCTTTCTGTACTAGAAAGTAAGTTCCATAAGATAAGGCACATAGTTTGCCTTGTTCAATTTTGCATTCTTAGGATCTACAATAATGATTGTCACCTGGTTTTGAATGAGTAAGAATATGTAAACACAGAAATATCCCCAGGAAATATCTTCCCAAACAGAATAAATAAGTTCTCTATATGGCAACATTTCTGTCCCTTTCCTTTTTTTTTTCTGTTTATTTACACAAATAATACATTATCCTACAATACATTGTCAGGGGGTAAAAAGAAGGATAAGAGCATGCAAAATCAATGTTAAATCACCAGAAATCACCACGGAGAGAATTTGTGTATATCCTTCCAAGCTTTTTTCTGTGCAAATACGTGCATATGCAATTATTTTTATGCCCATCCTGCTTTTACTTGTTATTTGTCATCTTTTCATGTCAGTAATCACGGTTCTGCATCATTTTCTATTGGATGTGTATTATTTCTTACACAGCCGGGCATGAATATCCTCGTGCTTAAAGCTTTGCACACACGTCTCATTAGTTCCTTAGGATACATTTGAGAAGCGGAATTGCAGGGTCAAAAGGAATTTTGACTTTTCCAAGACTTTTGAAACACATAGCCTAATGATCAAGTCATACGAATTTACACCCCTACCAGCAGTGTATGGGAATGCTGTGGCTACCTGATTTAACATCCCATTGGGCACTTCTAGTCTAATTCAATGAAAAAAGAAGTTAGCATTTTCAGTGTTCCTGACATTAGATGTACCCTGAAGGCCGACAGAGCCTTGCGATGCACTTTGGAAAGGGTTTCTCCAGGTCAAAGAATCTTTTCCATGGATCCCAAAAGAGTCCTCAGAATTCTAGGTCCTCATGAACATGGGTGGCAAAAATACTGCAGCTTTATTTTCACTAAGCCCTATTGTAAATGAGATTTCCTTCATTGCAAATATACACAACAGACCATAATAGTATTGGCAGCACCTGAGACTTTGTCACCAATAGAAACCATAGATATTTTTCATATCTTATTGTAGTTACTATATCTCAATATTTTTTCTCCTTGCTACTTTGAAATTATGGTACTTATAGACATCCTGCCATATCTTGTCATTTAAAGCATCAGCGTAGGAGCACATATATTCCTATTTTCAAATGTATCATCCTTAATATTTTAAATCTATTTTTCAATATATCTGATTTCCAGTGTAATCATATGCATTTTAATTTAGGCCTTAAAAACATTCTGAGAATGAGCCCATAGACTTCATTATCTTGCCACAGGGATCCACGACACAAGAATAGTTTAAGGACACGGACAGGTGAATGGGGTTGGTGTTGGTTAGCTTGGAGACATGGACTACAGCCACATCTAGGGCTGTCTGGATGGAGCTGGGATAGGTAATTCGCTTGGACTCGGCAGGTAATTCTGCTAGAGACCAGCAGAACCAGCAGACAAGAGTCAGAGAAGGACTGCAAAGCTGCAGGAAGGAGTCTGGTGAGCCTCTAGGCAGGTTGATCCAGAAGCAAAATTCTGTCAGCAAATGTCTTTTGGTTGGCCTCCATACATTATTTTTTAATATGAATTTGAGGGGGTGCATGGGTGGCTCAGGTGTTTAAACATCTGACTCTTGATTTCAGCTCACGAGGTTCGTGAGTTTGAGCCCTGAGTGGGCTTCTGTGCTGACAGCGGGCAGCCTGCTTGGGACTATCTCCCTCTCTCTCTGCTCCTCCCTCTCTCTTTCTCTCAAAAATAAACTTTTAAAAAGTATGAATTTGAGGGGCATCTGGGTGGCTCAGTTGGTTGAGTGTCTGACTTCGTCTCAGGTCATGATCTCACAGTTTGTGGGTTCGAGCCCTGCATCAGGCTCTGTGCTGACCGCTTGCTCAGAGCCTGGAGCCTGCTTCAGATTCTGTGTCACCTTCTCTCTCTGCCCCTCCCCCTCTCACGCTTTGTCTCACTCTGTTTCTCAAAACTAAATAAATGTAAGAAAAAAATTTTAAAAAAGGATGAATTTGAATACCATCAAATAGGGACAGTACTCTCTATTTCTTCATGGTGCCTAATACTTCCTTTCATTTTCTGAGTCTCCTTCATTCATTTTTGCAATGCCATGCTCCTTTAAGCATTTGAGGGTTGTAACTTTGAGGAAATTGGTAAGATAATTTGTTTGAAAATTCAGTGAGCGTCACTATGGTGAGGGGCCTGTGTACTTGTTGTGGCCCCTACCGGATTAAAAGTTCCATGAGGAGAGTAATTCTGCCTGTACTGTAAATTTTTGTGGCACCAGAGTCTTGCACACCAAAAGCACTCCATAAATATTTGTCAACAGCCTAGAGGGCCCAGGCCAAATCTGCCATCTCCACAATGACAGGAATACCCAGTGCCTGGAATACTGAGGTCTCCGCCATAGGAGGAAGGGCAAGGACCCCAGAGTCCCGGAAAAGGGTCAAAACTGAGCCTTCTCTGCCAGAAAATGAAAAGGCTGAGTGGCAAAGTTTTCGGTCCAAGTCGTTTAAGGAAAGAAACCAATGTAAAGCAGAATCAACCACACATCTGTCTTACTTCTATGTCTTTAATTTCCCCACTTGAAAATATTGGTCCCAGAGCCTGGGGCAAGATTGAGCTTGCCAGTGGGGCTAAGAGCAGAGATAAATGAACCAGGTAGCAGTTATGGTGCCATTCAGAGAGACCTTGCCTGACTAGTTTCTGCCATGTTGAAGCACGGTATAACTATCTGTATCTGCTGAAGAAAGGAATAAGCTGGGTTACACAGTGTCTTGCCACTGTTTCTTTCTGTGGTCTTCTGCTTTATCTGGGATCACAAAAATCAAATGTCCACAGAGACTAGTCAGGGCACGTGGTGTTGACTATGACAAATGGTCCTTGCTTGGTCTGAAAGGGGGCAGCAACCACTTCTCGCCAATAGATGTCATGAGGATATATGGGTCTAGAAAAAAACATCAACAATGCAACAACAACCTGATTTTTCACAATAAAATGTAATTTTTAAAAAATGTTAAATCTCCCTACTTTTTAAAAAATTAATTAATTTATTTTTGAGAGAGAGACAGGTGAGCAGGGGGAGAGCAGAGAGAGAGGAAGAGAGAAGGAATCCCAAGCAAGCTCTGCACTGTCAGCACAGAGCCTGATGTGGGGCTCAAACTCATGGAACCGGGACATCATGACCTGAGCTGAAACCAAGAGTCCGATGCTTAACTGACTGAGCCACCCAGGTGCCCGTAAATCTCCCTACTTTAAAATGCTGATAGATAATTTGATTAAGAAAAAAAAAAAAGAGGAAGCAAAAAAAAAAAATGTATACACAGAAACCATCATTGGCCGAAAAACTGACTTCTGTACATTGTATATACATATTCACAGCCATCACATTTCGATATTTGCCAAAATATAGGGTGAGGTGAGCAAGGCATTCCCTTTGGGTGTAAAATTTAAAGTGGTACCAAAAAACTCAGCAATCAAGATGAATGGTATTCTAAAATAATGTGTTCAAAAACGGCTCATGCTAAGCCATATTCTAAAGCCTGAGCACAAAGGATAAATCAATAGTATTGATCCTGTCTTCATTTAAAACTAATTTTTTGTTTACCATGGAGTATTGGCATTACTTTCAATTCTAAAAAATATTGCATTAAAATGTTATTTATCTTCATTGCTGAGGTTTTAAAATTTTTAGCCAAGGGCCTCCCCCGTCTCCCCTTTTCCATTCATATCCTACCCCTAAAAAATAAGATGTTTGGGGCAGATCAGTGGTTCTTAAAGCTCTGTAAACCAAAATGACCTGGGAACTTTATCACATGACAAGTTCCTGTGTCTGGCTCCTAGAGAGTCTGGGTCCTCAGGCCTGAGTAGTTCTGGGGAAACTTATTTATCCAAAGGGACCCCTGATAATTGGTTCTGTTTGGAAATCACAGAGGTAGAGGATTTTTAGGCCCCTTCTAGTTCTAATACCACACGATTTTACCTTATGTGCTTTTACTGCAAATACCCCTGGGATTAGGGTCAGTTAAATCAGTGACATTTTTATGTGCATTAATTTAGCAGCTTGTTTTTCTTTGGAGGGAAAGGACCCTGGAGCTTAGGACCTGGACCTGGGGCAGGGAGCCGATGGGAAGACGCGAGTGCTCAAAAAGACGCTGTCCCTTTGAAAAGGTTTCACTGAATCTAGGGGACCAGGAAAGCCCCCTTGGTTCAACTATGAACAACAGGAAATTGCTTTTAATCAATCTCAAAGTAACTGGAAGTGAATGCCAGAGCATCCTCTCTTTGAAGAGATGTCAGGAACACTTTCAATCTTTCATCTTCCCGAAAACAGCGGGGGGAACGCCACTGGAATGAGCCCTGTAATTTCTACTCAGTAATTATACCTGTCACCACTTCCGACAGAGCAGATATAAATAGCCAGTTATCTTACTTTTTTCTGCTTTTCTTTGTATTTGTCTTTCTCCAGCACAGGCTCGGGTGGCTGATGCTAACTAATATCCATACACGACACAAAGCATTCACAGAAAGTGCGCTGCTAGACATTAGACCGGTGTTCCAAAAGCCACATGCCATGGGTTGGGAGAATCTCATTTGCCCACAGAACGCTGGTCTCGAAGATTTATGACAGGTGACAGAGAGAGACAGGCAGCAAAAGAAGGGGTTTTGCTTTCCAGTTCTATTTTCATTTCACTCCCACTAGGGATGCGCACATGCACGCAAGCCTGCTGTGCTGTGTGTGTTAATACACCCACGTACCTGGTCTCCTCTGTGCCCAGTGACTCACTGGGAGGAAGTCAGGGCTTCTGGGAGGTTCATTAACCCTTCTGTGTCTCGGAAAAGCCGTAACAGGATGTCGCTGTCCTCAGGACTGCACACAACAGAAATATGCCAAGAAGTGTTCCTTATGATGATGGTTATTACTTTTGCTGGTAATAACACCGTTTCACAGTTGTATAGGGCTTTTATTTGTTCTCCAAAGGGATTTGACATCAATTATTTTGGAACCTTCCCACAAGAATAATTGTGTTACAAGGGAAAGGAGGTGGATGTTGAAGTCAGACATTCCAGCATTGAAATTTCTGCTTTTCCACTTGCTTCCTGTATGGACCTTGGGTGAAATAATGTTTCTGACTCTTACTCTTCAAATCTATAAAATGGGCAGAGTAATAATGCTCCACCTTAGGGAATTTCTCTTGGCGAATTCTATCAGGTAACATTGTACATATTTCTACTATTATCTGTCAAGTTATTTCTGACTCACCCAGAGGGCTTGTGAAAACTCACTAATGGGCACATCCCCATTAGTTTTTGATATGGTAAATCCGGGGTGAGGCCTGAGAATTTGCACTTTTCTAATTAGTTCCCAGATGCTGCTGAGGCTGTGAAGACCACGCTGTGAAAACCTGGGATTGGCAATCCCTCAATGCATGTTAGGTTTTCTTGTTTTATGCCTTCAATACAAATTAACTGTTAAACACTCTCCCTGTTTCATGCAATGCACTTGATACAAAGAAGAATAAGACAGATATGTCTCTTCTTTTATAAAACATACTCTAATGGAGAAGACAAACTTCTCCGGCCCCCCCCCCAACCTCAACTTAAAAAAAAAAAAGGCATATTCCAGGAATTTAGAGCAAGGCAGTAAGGGTTGAGTGACAGGAAAGGCAGGAGAAATGCAGACACTCACCACAGCAATGGTCTCGTTTGTAAACTGTGTGAATTATGCTCACATGACTATCCAGAGATGAATGTTTTGTGGGGTCTTCAGCTTATATATTTGGGGGATTCATTTTATGAAAATAGGTACAGAATTATGAGCAGGAGATTAGGGATGGAACTATGGAATGGGACCATACAAGAGAGGGAACTTGAAACCTTAATTAGCTCCATTAGATTCTTGCACATTCTCCTCTATGCACATTCTAAAATAGATGTACAACTGGGATCCTTAGTATCAGGGAGTCTCTGCATAACTCCAAGTTTGATCTGAAGTACCTGACCTATAGCTAAGAGCACCTGAAAAGAATCAGAGAAATGATGCGGGAAACCAAGGGAAAGGGGACCTTGGTTGTTACAAGGGGGCAGGTGCTACTGGCATCTAATGGGTGGAGATCAGAGATGCTGTCAAACACCTTACAACACATAGGACAACCCCCCCCCCCCATCCTCCCACTACAAAGACTTATCCCACCCTAAATGTCAGTAGTGCTGAAGTTGAGAAACCTGTCATAGGGCAGGGATGCTCTCCAGGTAGGAGACCCAAGTAGGAGATGACTGAGGCTCTACTAATTTTGAGTAGCACATCATCCCTCCTTTCCCCTTCTACATGGCCCTTGGCTCCTCTCAGCCCTCTCTGGAACTTTACTGCAGGCGCTTCTGTGGCTGGACCCTCACTGTGCTCAGGTCTCTGCCTAGGGGGTCCCCTTCTTGGATGCTTTCCCTCACCACCCACCAATCTAAACTTGCCTCTCCTGTTTCTGTACCTCCTAATCACTTTCCCTGCTTTCTTTTCCTTCTAAGCCTTTACAACCTGGCATAGCATATTATTTGATTATTTAGTGTTCATGTCCCTCTTTTAATGTTAGCCTCATCAAGGTAAGGACTTTGTTTCATTCATTTCTCCAATCTGGGAACCTTGTAGGATTGTTGGCACACACTGGGTGTTTAGTAAATTATCTACTGAATGGATGGAGAAAAAAAGTTTTATTGATGTGCCAGGGCTGTTGAGTAAGTGCTCAGGGATACAGTGTATTGTTATTAACATTGTAATCAGGATTACTGTGTCCTACTTAGACTGCAATGTGATACTGACCAGTGGATTCTCATTATCTCAGCCTTGTGAAAGGCGCTGATTCTCCCTCCCTGAGCCCTGTGGCTTGGCACCAGCCTTGCATTTTTCAGTGCCTGCTTTGAGAATGAAGCTGACAGGCTCTGAAGGGACTGCCATCTATCACTCAGTCCTTCCATCATCCGCTCTGCAAATGACAACCTCTGACAGGAAAGTAGGGGGAGCTGATTCAGAATTAATGCCCTGCATCTGGAGAGAGGCATGTTAAGACAGCAAATATTCTGAGAGCAAATCCAGACTGTCAGATCAAGGACAGAGAAGCAAGCTCAGAAGGCCTGGCTGAGCTTGACTTTGCACCTGGATAAGGCACTCAAGTAAACGCAACTTGGATTTTTTTGTCTATTTGTTTTTTTTTAATTGGTAGAAGGGACAGATAACCCTGGGAATGGAAAATTGCCCAGATGGCCTATTTAGACATGATGCTGAGCAATGTGTGAAATGAACAAAGAAAGGAATCAATGTCATTTATTCAGCATTTACCGAGGGCTTGTCATTTACCAGGTCCTGTAAAGGAAGTCTTGTTGTCATTTCCAGCAATGAGGAAAATGCAGCCCAGAGAAACGTGATAACTTGCCCAAGGGAAATCAACCAGTAAGGGGCTATTCCTCAGACACTGAAGTTCATTCCTCCTTCAAAACCTTTGCACATGCTGTTCCTTCTGTTTGATCCTCTCTTCCTTCAAGTCTTTGTGTGACTGGCTGCTTCCATTGTGAAAGAGTCAGCTCAGCGGTCACCTCCTCTTGGAGACCCTGCTTGATCACATTATTCAAGGTCACCTTGCCCTTTATTCTGTCACATGACTTTGCTTTAGTCTTTCTGTCACTATTTGAAATGACCTAATATAATCTTATCTAAGTATCATCCATCCATCCATCCATCCATCCTTTGTCTTCCCCAAATAGAGTGTAGCCTCCCCTAAAGCAGGGCCTTCTCAGTTTTGTTCACAGTTTCCAGCACTCAGACCAGGACCAGCACATAGGAGTTGTGTAAATATTTACTGAATGAAGAAATTGGTGGTGAAGGGCCCCCAACCAGCTATGTCTGACACTGAACCCTACATTCCTTAGCACTAATTGTCCAGTCTCCTGAAGAGCTTGGTTAATGCCCTGATCCAGTATGAACTGAACTGACCTTACAGTAGGCACTTTATCCTGGCTTCGGTTTGCCCTTCTTCACTCTTCCAGACTCAGAGGGTAGTTCCAAGATGCCAGCAACTTAATGCTTCAGAATTTTATTTTCGCTAAATATCAAACACTGTACGTTGTAAGACATTAAAGTATTACCTGCAAAATAGTGTGTAGGGCTTAGATAGTTATGAGTTGGAATTCTGATTTCACTGCTTACCAATGTGACTTTTGGAAACGTTCTGAACTGCTTTGATATTAGGTGTCTCATCTGTGAGAGATAAGGATGCTTTAAAAGGTGGTTGTGGAGATTATTTGATGTGCCATATAAGAGATACAGAGAAATTCCTTGGACCTGGGAAACATTTAACAAATGCAAATTTCTTTCTTGCTTTAATAGAATCAAGCAATAATGGCTTGGTCAGTGTCAGAGCCCTGAGGACTCACTGAAGTGTATGTATATCCAAAGGCTAATCCTTCTGCCTGGAGCAAACCGTGGTAGAAAAGATTGGGGGGAGGGAGATGGTT
Organism: Panthera leo; assembly: GCF_018350215.1. Lineage (NCBI taxonomy): Eukaryota > Metazoa > Chordata > Mammalia > Carnivora > Felidae > Panthera > Panthera leo. The sequence continues at coordinate 193,526,274 of NC_056679.1, forward strand.
AAAAGAGTGTATTAGCAATACTATTAAGCATCTACTGTGTGCCCAGCCTTATAATGAATGAGACACAATCTCCAAATCTAATAAGGAGATAGGTGTGTACACAGTGTCTTCTGTTATTCTTTCATCTTTGTTACTATTTTTATTTATTTTTTCCTCCCTTCCTCCTTCCTTCCTTCCCTCCCTCCCTCCCTCTCCACACTTCACCCGGTCCTTTCTCCCCTCCCTCCCTTTCCCCCTCCCTTCCTTCCTTCCTTCCTTCCTTCCTTCCTTCCGCTGACCTGGAATATTTTCCCAGGAGATTTTTCCTATCACCCAACACGACCATTTAAAAATACCTCCACATGATCTCTCTCACACACAGTTCGTGAGTTCGAGCCTCATGTCGGGCTCTGTGCTGACAACTCAGAGCCTGGAGCCTGTTTCAGATTTTGTGTTTCCCTCACTCTCTGCCCCTCCCCACTCACACTCTGTCTCTCTCTCAAAGATAAATAAACATTCAAAAAAATAAAAATAAAAAAATAAAAATACCTCCACAGCACATTTTAATAACACCGAACTTTGAAACTTAGGACACCATGGTGAACTCTCAGAGAGAAACCAGTGAGATGTAATAAAGTAATCAAATGAATCGATCTGCTTTTGAAGTTGTTAGCAAGGAGCCAGCTCAGTGCTGTGAGGTGTTGGAGGGTGTCTGCCAAAAATGATTTTGGTTTCAAAGCAATTGTGATTTGGAGCCATTTATTTTTTGACAACAGTTCAATAGCAGGGCTACTGGTGTATGAGAACATTCCAGGCACATGAAAATAAACCTTCATCAGGAATATTATAGGAAGATGCCCTTCTGTCTGTTCACTGTATCAGGACAACCTGCAGCTAGCTTATCCTTCAACTAGCTTAGAATGGTGTAAAGGCAGGAAAATACTGAATTAAAACAACAACAACAACAACAACCAGATCTCTATTTTATCCCCGCTTGAACCATTATTTGATTCAACAAGAGATTTTTCTCTCCATGTGTCCTGCTTCTCTCAAGGGGATTAAGATGACCATCCTATATACATATAACTCGCTGAGTGAAGAGGGAGGCTTTATGATGAGGTCTGATAGCTCAGTTTGGGAAATTTGATTTTAAAGGAGCCACTAAAAGGAGAAAGGGAATAGTTATGTGGACAAAACAAAGTTATCTCACCCAGCTAAAGACAGCCAGAAGGATAAAAAGGAGATTGAGGAGGAAATAATTATAAAAACTGCAGAGAGCACCTGTACCGTTGGTGCAGGGAGACTGGGTCAGAGGACCCAGAGGGGGTCCTGCAGGACCAGCAAAGAGGGTCCTTGGCTTCATGCAGGATGGAAATCAGATGTGAGCCAGCAGGAGTCAAAAGCAGAGTCTCTTGAAGAAATATAGAAAGAGATACAGACGGAGCATCTGGGAGACTTGGAAAGGAGAAGGAGCACGAGTCTCATCTCTGGGGTCTGGGGGTTTTATTATTTACTTATTGTTTGCTTGTTTGTTTGTTTATTATGGACTGGAGCATGTGTCCTCCCAGGCATCCAGGAAGAACTGGTCAGAACAAGCACAGGATCCAGGTGTCTGTCATAAGTCACTCGTTCCCTGAAGCCAGGGGTCTTGGAGCCAAGATGGCTAGCACCAGTGGTCTGGAATATGCACATGGTGGCTTCCTCTGGTGATTCTCACCTCATCCTTCCTTAGATGTTATCTATTTCAGAGAAGCCATCAACCCCTGTCCTTTACAAGGAGGACATATGCTATTTGCATTACAAGGCATGTATAAAGTAGGGTGGGGGTGCAGATCCTAGCAAGAATAGAAGGAGGAAAAGGAGCAGAAAGCAGATTTTTATGGAGTCCTTCAGTTTCCCTGCCTCATCTTAATCATAAAGATTACCTAATTATGCTCAGCTATCATGGGAGCAAAAGGGATACACATGTCTACGTCACAGATGCCTCTTGATATCAGGAAAGGTATGGCCAAAGGGAAATTTATTTTCATGAGATGGGTTTGAGATCATTTTGCCCACCCCTGTGATTCCAAGTTACTGAATTAGTAGGATCCCATAGTTCTGAAAGCACAGTTCTTTAGCATCATGATATCTCATGGCCCCTTGGCTCTTATACACTGAATGAAAGAAATAAATGCTATTGATGTTGTGTCTTGAGGATTTTTATGGAGTAACGGAAGTATAACCATACAAAATAGATAAATTGTGCTGAATCTAAGGCCCAGGTACTGCTTATGAAGATGATTGACTAGAGAAATACAAAATACAATGTATCAGTGAGGGACTCACTCATTCATTCTAGGTGAGATTTACTGTCAGCCAATTTACTTTCCAGGATTTACGGTAGAATGAAAAATGTCCCATCAATGGGTCCAAGTTGAGTCAAGGAGGCCAGAGTTGGGAATCGAGGGTAAAGTCATAGGGATCTTCCGTAAGATGACCCTTGAAGGATGTGTAGGATTTCTACAAGCGGAAAAAAGGAGTAGTGATGTGTTGAAGCTGGCTCATGGCAGCAGAATGTGAACATCCCTTCCCAACTCTGCATTCAGTGACACACCGTTGGTAACTGGAAATTGGCCATAGTGAGAGTATTTACACAATGGAAATTAGCAAACACACAAATCAGTACCAACACACCATTAAAAAGTAAATTATGGTGCTTTATGGTTATAGATGCCCCAAAGTATGAATGTACATTAAGCAAAGTCTGGTGACATAGGATATCCGGGGGAGAGTAGTGCTGGATGAGGCTAGCAAGGAAGGATTGAGCCAGATTATGGGAGTCCTTGAATGTCAATTCAAGGAGGTTTGATTCTATTTTACAAGTATTCCATCCATCAAACAACGCTTTGTGATATAATCCCATTTGTACCATGGGAAGATAATTCTAGAGATGGAGTCACAATTAGCCTGAAAAAGTCGCAGTCCAGTAGCAAGTAGCACAATAATAGTAGTAAGTAAGCAAGCATTTAGTAGCACAACAGCAATCTGATATAGGCCTGGGCAGGGTAGTAACAGTGATGTGGAAAGAATTGATAGAAATGGCATAGAGGAGAAAAAATTTAGAAAATCTGACAACAGACTAAATGGGAGTTGCTGGGGTAAGGTAGCAGGGTGTGCAATATCACTTTGGGGACTGAGAGTTGATGGAGTTATTTACAGAGAGGAAAGACAGGAAACAGTGTAAGCGAGTAGAAAGTAGTTCCCTCAGTTGTAGACATAATTCCAGTCTAGGTATCCAGATAGAGGTCAGAGATATAGATAAACAGACATTAATAAAGTCAAGAGAGTAGCATATAGAAACATAAGTGGATTGCACAGAGCAAGGTGACATGAGGGAGCTAATGCAATATTCTAGGAATACTTTTCATTCACCCTTTCATTCACTTACTAATCCATGTGTTTAACAAGCATCCATTATGTGTCTGGCAACCATACATCCTACCTTGTCTGGGACAGGCCCAGCTAATCTTTTTTGACCCAGTATAATTATAAATAGCATTCATTTCTACTCTCAGAAGTGTCCCAGTTTGGATGATAAATCGTTTCCTTAACTATGTGCCACAAACAGTGCTGGCGGTAAAGAATTTAACGATTAGCTCACATAGACCCTTCTGTTAAGGGGCCCAACTAAATATTGTTCTTTGTGTTGTGGTTTGTGGAAGTAAAGTAAAAGTTATGTCTTCTTCTCTTATGTAATTTACCACCTAGAGGCGGGGATGTCACTATCCACCTACACAGTAATTCAAGTACTAGAAGGAAGGGTACAAGTGAATGCCAACACCACAGCATCAGTCAATAAGCACTAAAGAACTAGAGAAAGAGATCCATCAGTGGACTGGATGTCTTCATTTTGCCCTCCAGATCTGTTTTCTGACTTTTCCACCTTCCTGTGTGCCCAGGGAGCCTGAGATTCATGGACTGCATCCATGAACATTTTTGTTTTATGATTTTCAGTGGATTTGGCAAATGAAAGGAACCAATAGTAGATTGTAGCAGAGTGAGATTAGGATACTTATTCGAATCTCAGGGCCTCCTTCATGCCAAGTCACTGTAGATTGGCTGCATTCCTCCACTAAATCACTGCTTCATATAGGCATATTCTCTGGGTTCCAGTGACCACTCCTTCTCCTTATCCCTGAATGGGTAGAAAGCTCAGAGTTATACTCAGCATTGAGCCTTAGTGGCCCTCACTTGCTTTTCCACACCTGGAGAGGAACCCAAACAAGGTATCAATGTGGTCATGTATTTTTGGATACCTTGTTAAAATAAGATCTTGTAGTCAGAATTTTGAAAGTTATCCTAATATTGCATGTCCTAATCTTTGGGGCCTGTGAATACGAGATATGGCTCCCATTATTGCCATATTATATGGCACTGTTGATGTTAAGCTAAGGAACTTTTCTGGGTGGTTGTGATCTAAACACATGAGCCCTTCGAATTGTTGAGTTTTCTCCAATGGATGGCAGAAAAGGAAGCCTGGAAAATTTAATGCAGGAGCAGGATTCAGTGCACCACTCTGGCTTGAAGATTGAGGAGATCCCATGAGAAGGACTGTAGGCAACTTTAAGGAAGTGATGAAGGCCTCCAGCTGACAGTCATCAAGGAAACAAGGACCTGGGTCCTGTTGTTGCAAGGTACTAAATCCTGTTCACAACCTTCATGAACTTGGAAACAGATTTCTCCCCAGAGCCCCCAGGTTAGGACTCCCCCCAACACCTTGACTTCAGCCTTGTGATACTCTGAACAGAGAATCCAGAGAACTTTTGAGTTACAGACCTGTGGGCTAATAAGTGAGTATTTTTTTAAGTTTATTTATTTATTTTGAAAGAGAGAGACAGAGAGAGGGAGAGATGGAGGGGCACAGAGAATTTCAAGCTGTCAGCCACAGAGCCCGATGCAGGGCTCAATCCCACAAACCATGACATCATGATCTGAGCCAAAATCAAGAGTCAGATGCTTAACCAATTGAGACACCCAGACGGCCCTAAATGGGCATTGTTTTAAGCTGCTAAATTTGTGGTCATTTATTTTGCAGCAATAGAAAACAGATACAGTTAATTCAACAGATACAGTTAGTTCAAAGCAGAATAATCCTGCCTCCTCTTCCTACTCTACCTTCCATGTGTTGCAATTCTCTTTGCATCAGGTGATGTGGAGTGACCCTGGGAACAGGCAGGGTCTGACTATGGGGACCTGAGGTATACATTTAGTTTGAATTTAGTGGGGTATCATTTTTATGTCACTTCTGTGAATAGTTATGGGCAGTTAACATGGTAAAGAAATGGCTTCCAGAAATTCTCCTATAATCCACTGTTCATCTGGTATCACCATAAGGAAACACATGGCCAGAAGTTGAATTGTGATGTATCCTGCAAAGCCTGATGCAGAAGTGACTAGGTCCTGGAGGGGAAGTTGAAATATAGAGACTCAATGCTGGTGGGTGAAAAACTCTTCCACTTCATAGAGGGCACCTGTAAAAGAAACTTGATAGACATTTTCCCCTAATAATTTCAGAATAATTCCAAACATTCGCATGACATTACCTAAAACAATTTTTGAAACGGAAATAAATAATAAAAAGGGACTTACAGGCTTTCTCAGTTTGGATTTAAATCATGACAATTTATGTGTCATTACCAATAACAACTTATGAACCAAACCGTTGTCATTGGACAAAGAAATCAAAGAATATGCAGCCAAAAATGTAGGGGAAGATTATAGCATTTCATCAGGCAATTAATTGATATAACTCTGCTACTTTCCAGGTGTTTGTAGAGGTTGTCAGCTTTGTTTAAGCTTGTAAGTTATTGTATTTTTTTTTCATTTGAAAACATTCGTTTACATCATTGATTTGTACTTGCAACTTTGTATTCATCTCATCAAAGTTCATAAAGTGAATGAGTAAATAAATTTCAGGTCCCACAAACCCTGGATCTCTCTGTAAGCATCCCTGTTGTTATTAGTCTTGGCTACTACATGCGCTATGTCCTGTTGGTTTTCTTTCTTTCTTTTTAATGTTTTTATGTTCATTTATTTTTGAGATAGAGACAGAGCATGAGTGGGGGAGGGGCAGAGAGACAGAGGTAGACACAGAATCCGAAGCAGGCTCCAGGCTCTGAGCTGTCAGCACAGAGCCCCACGCCGGGCTCGAACTCACAGACCGCGAGATCATGACCTGAGCCAAAGTCAGAAGCTCAACCGACTGAGCCACCCAGGCACCCCAAGTCCTGTTGGCTTTCTTAAACCTTACTGTCAATGTGGTAGAAAGTACTTTATTAAATTCCCTTCAGCCTGCCCATTGGAGTGTACCATCTTTCTTCTACATGGTACCCCCACCTGATACCCTCAGTGACGTCTTGAGTCACCTTACAAAATGGTTAGGCTCTCACAATGAAGAGGAGAAAGTGGGCTTCTCTGGGTAATAGAGTTGTAACAGCTAAGGAAAAGCCACCTTTCACCTGAGGGTGAAATTTAATACCCCTTAATTTTTAATAACTTAAAAAAATTAATTTATGCTCACTGGAGAAAGCTTGAACGTTTTAACAACAGTAGAATAATAATATAATAATTAGAATTACCTATCGATATTTAACTACATGATCTTTAAATATTTTTTCTGTATATAACTACATTTTAGATTTTGTTGTTCTCCATCTACTCTTTTCTAGCTTCCTTTTGTATTTAGCAATATAGAATGGCTTAACCATGATTATTCTTTTCTACCCCAGTTTTAACAAATTTTATTGTTTTGCTTACTGCAGAAATTAAACATCATGACCATTCTACACAGTGCAGAAACAGGTAAGAAAAAAGAAAAGGGAATCCAAACCATCCAGAACTGTCATCAGCATTATTATTAATGGTAGTCACTATTAACATTTTAATGCAACATATTTTTTGATGACTGTATTATATTTCATGAAATGGATGCACTGTAACTTAGTGAAAAAATCTAATACGTTGGATTATTAGGTTCTAGGTTCATTTCAGTTTTTTACAGTTACCTGAGATAAACATCTTTGTTCATTTACTTTTGTATATAGATCTCTGATTACCTTCATGGGATAAATTCCATTTTTAATGCTTAGCCTGTTTTAATGGTGCAGAAGTCAAAAATAATAAATGGCTCGTCATTAGCCAGGTGCCTAGGGCTTTGCAACCTTCCTCAAAGAATAGACTCCCTAGGGCAGCTCCATTATCTGTTGACTTGCTGGGAGAGCATTAGAACCAAAAGCCAATGATATCCAAGGAGCATAATATAGTATGTCTTAAAGTCTAATTACATCTAATCCATTACGAAACACGTAGCTAGCCTTTCCAAAATGTTTTCCTCAGTATATTTTAAATGTGTATTTAGAGAAAATCTTATTTTACTATAAAATCTCTTCTTGTGTTGCTTGAAATTCTTGTGCCCCTTCAACACCTAATTTAATGGTTCATAATATTCTGAGGCCACTGAAGAAAACTTAAGGACCCTGGCTCAAAAAAAAAAAAACAAAAAAACAAAAAAACAAAAAACAAAAAAACCCACAAACACATTTATTGTCTTCAAGCCAGAAGTCTCCAAGGAGTTGTATTTCCCTTTTTCCCTTTAGCAGTTGAATAAAATAGAGTAAACCCTAATTTTGAGTGCAGGAAGTCCAGATCTCTCTCAATGCATTTCTGGGTCTCTTTTGGCTGTTTGCACACTTGCACTGGTTGCTGCTTATGGATTGCTGCCCTGGACTTCTCCATCGGTCCCCTCTTGCAGCTTGAAAACATTTCTTTGTACCATGCTACACTGTGATCTACTTTGACCCAGGCAAGGATACAGGTCCCCCTCTTAGTTAGGAAAAGCTAATATCAGATTGTAGCACTGACAAAACTGTATGAGAAACTGGGGATTAGAGAGAATTATAATACAGATATGGAGGAGTAGTAAAACTGAATATTGGGAATAACTGCTGTAAAAATGTAATTACTGTGACCCCCACAGAAGGTCTCTCAGTGTTCATCTCTTTCTTATGAGCCTGGTCTGCAGTCATGTTGCAGGGGCCAGTTAACCCTATAGATTATAGACCCCAACCCAGTATTCTCCACTCTGATTCTAGACTTGGATGTCCTACCCTGTAATGGGAATTGAAGAATGTGGCACTCGGCAAAAATATAATAAACATTGCAAGGAGGCAACTGTAACCCCCGTGAATGATAAATTTTTTATATTCAGAAACAAAATGCTTGGCCTGAAGCATTTGGAATATGTCACTGTTTCAGGATTTTCTGAGAAAAATGGGTAGTTACTTGCCTGAAATATCTATAACTAAAAGACTTATCAAATTATTCTCTCAAAACAAAGGGCATACCTGCATGAAGAACAATTTCTAGGTTCATTCCAGAATAGAGAACAGATTTTTTACATCCTTCCCCATTCAATCATATTTATAACTTCAATGATAATTTTAATAACTTATCTCCAACAGCTAAAATAAATTGCTGGCAGATTTAAATACTATTTTGTTTCCCACATGCAACCACACCACTGGGCCGAATATTTTAGAATGTTTAAGTCCACCCCTTTCACCCAAACCCTTTCATAGATTCAATTCATAATCCTTGGTCCATCTCAAGACTTTTTAATTATTTTCTCTGCCTTGTACTGACATCCACTTCTGAAAAATGCCCCTCTCACAAATGATTGATTACTAGCTATTTAGTCTATCAGTCTATTATTTAGGTATTAGTCTATTTCACAAACATTGGTCTAGATTTTTGATTGCCAACTCTTTGAAGGCAGAGACGTTGTTTTTAATTTTATTTTTAGCGATGCCAAACACATCATCCAATAAATAATGTACTGTGTCTTACTTCAAAGTTGCTATTGATTAGGAGATTGTACCATTGATTTAGTAAAAGCTCTTCAGAAAACAAACAAAAGTCCTACTGAATTAAATGTACATATTGATTACTAAGCTCATCTCAATTTTAGAAGCATTAATATGGGGGTGAAGAAAATAACAAAGCTCATTTTAGATAGAAGATGTATTTTAGATAGAAGATATATGGCATCATGAAATATGAACTCTCACAGCTCTGGGATCTTAAAGGTCAACTATTCCATCTTCTTCTCAAATGTTGGAATCTTTCCAGAGTGGGTGAGCTTAATTTAGGATTAATGGATAGAATTCAGGGAAGCATGGACTCTGAAATTTTAGGCAGAATTGTTTTTGTATGCGTGTACAGATTTTTCTTAAGAAAACGTCAACTTATTCTATTAGCCTCGGAAAGTCATTACCGGCTTTAACACTCCTAAGACGATTCATCTAGATCCCCTTGTGGTTGTTCATCCAGTCTAAGCTTGAATATCTCTAAAAGGAATTCACTCAACATTCAACACTTCTATTAAAAAGCTCAACTTGACCAAAAATTTTCTTCCCTATCCTTGGTTCTGGTCCAGAACGCCTATATTTGTTGAATGTTTTATATATATATATATTCTATATATATATATATATATATATATATATATATATATATATATATATATATATGTCCCATATATATATTCTCTCTATATATAGAATATATATAATGTTTTATTATAAATAATGATGAGAGACATTGATTAGTAGCTTAATTGATATATGTTGGTTTATTGATATATGAAGGACTGATGTGAAGACCATGAAATCAGATTTATTTATTTTTTCTTTTCTGATAAATTTATGTTTTCATTGTTCCTTTTTTTTGTTCTAATTTAGAATGTGAATAATTTAAGAAGTAAGTTAATTTGGTGAAGGGATAGTGCTCAATAAACGTTAACTGAATGCATTGATTAGATAAATAATGAATGAGTGGATGAAAGGGAGTGTAACTAAATATGTGGAATATAAATTAATGAATAAATGAATGTGCAGATTAATATAATGAGTAACTTAACACTTGTGGGTCTAAAATTCTAGGTTTCACATATGTAAATTATTGAGATTCTTGTTGGACTGTGTCAGTGTTATTTATAATCACAAATAATTTCAGTATAAGAAGTTCACTTCTCAAGGTAGATTCTTTCAGTCCTCCATTCTCCCATCTACCCTTTCATCTCCCCCAGCAAAGGTTTTCTAACTCTTGTGCGTATCTTAGGTGAAGAAGAAATGGTATGGTGAAATATGATAGACACCGGGGAACAGCAGTGGATAAGAAAAGCCTATGATGCTACATAGCTGCCATCAAAGCTACTGGGATCACAGAATTTTCCATTTAAAAGATACACTAGTGACTACAGTTGTTCAATTTCCTCACCTTATTGTTAGGAAAACACAGACCCAGAAAAAGAACCAGTAGAAGCTCTAGATTCAGTATATTCATGATCCCTAAACTGTAAAACCAGGAAAACAGATGAGGCACACATGATTAAGAGAGATTTTAGTTTAGGGAAAATGTGTAGCTGTTCTCTTACGAGCATAATATCCTTGGAAACCTGGCATAAATTGACAGAAACCCTGAAAAAATAAACCATGAACATTCACTTACATACATGCCCACACACATATTTCTCATGTAACTATTTTTGCCCTGTTGTCAGGAGCTAAGGAGGTAGCATGTGATGGAGAAGCATCAGGAAGAATCAGAAGATTGAGGAGCTGGGCTTTGTTCTGCCACTGATGTGCTCTTTGGTCTTGAGTGGGTGGCAATCCTCTCTGTGTCTTTGTCTCTCTGTAAACTGAGAGGGCTAGATGCAGGGTCCCCTTCCTCTAGATTTTCAGATGGAAGACATCTTCTGACACAATGATCTATAAGCACTCCAGCTTTCTGGGAAGGGTTTTATTTGTTTCACTGGTTTATTATTATTATTATTATTATTATTATTATTATCATTATTATTATTATTATTATTATTGGAAGCACTGCCTAAGACTGGGGGATGGCAGGTATGAATTCTGCAAGGTAGTCTTGTCCTTTAACAAACCATAGAACACTTATCCCAGCTATATTGTGACCACCTTTAGACTTTACTGGAAAGCCAAGTCTAATAAAATAGTGCATTAAACTTCACATTTCTTCCAAATACTTGATATAGATTCTTTCTTTCTTTCTTTCTTTCTTTCTTTCTTTCTTTCTTTCTTTCTTTCTTTCTTTCTTTCTTTCTTTCTTTCTCCCTGGCATGTAACAAGTCACCTACTTTCCTGTACATTTTGGGGGAAACTGGTGGAAAAGACTCAGGAGTCTATGATGGAATTTTTTTTTTTTTTAATCATGGAGAGTCTGTAAGGCATTGATTTGCACCAAATGTAACTGCTTTTTGCTGTAGCTGTTAATTGATGATATTATATTATAAGGTGAGTACAGACAGCACAGCAATTCAAAGCAGAAAAGTAATAGACAGTGACGCATAATTTTAAAACTTTTTAGAGGTTGGGATTGTAGTGAAAGAGAGGTGGGTATACAGCAAGAAATGCCCCCAAGAACCCTAGGTCCTGTTCAACCTTTCCAAAACCTCAAGGAACAGACCCAGAAGAGAAAACAGTGGACAGAAGAGAAGGAATGAACCCGTGACATCTATTGAGCGTCTTAAATTTGTCAAAGAGTGTAAATTCTTCATGAGCGTCAGTAGGTGAGTTCAGATTAATCAATTAAATAATGCATTCATTTAGTAAATACGCATTCAAAATCTACTACTTGCCAGATACTGTGCTCAGTACTAGGTATTCAGTAGTGAACAAAACAGTCCTGATTCTCCTGGAATTTAGCAATGGAGCCCTTTGGCTTTCCTTTTTATTATTTTAACTGTCCCCTGAGATAGGCAAGCTAGAGTGCTTGCCCAATAGGACCTGAGGCAAAGGTTTTGATGCAAATGACTGTATTTGGAAATCCATCCCAGGTAACACAGTGAGGATGTGGGAAAGGGACATAAGGAAGGGAGGAGGCTAGAAGGGGGTTTGTAAATAAGTGGGTGACCTGTGTGGGTAAGTGGGGCTCAGTCTTGCTGGGGATTTTCTAAGAGACTGTGTAGAACACATCTCAGAATTGGCCTATGCAGGGCACAAGGAAGCTGAGGCATTCACCCACAAACTCCTGTCCCTCATTGGTTGAGGTCCTCCAGTCATGAACTCTCTGGCACATTCAGTATGTCCTGCACTAGCTTGCTGCTTCCCAGAGAACCCCACCAGGCAGAGATTCAGAGAGCCATGGGAGTCTTCAGGACCTGTCTGGGAGAGCTGGGGGCACATGGGCTGGGCATGGCACTGGCAGTGTCTATCACGTGATTATCCTCATTTTATAGAAAAAGAAACTTAGGCTTGAGTAGTCACCCACCTAGTAAGTATTAGAATTCATACAAAACTCAGTAGTCTTTTACTGCACCCTAGTCCTCAAACAGGGTGTGGAGCTATCCCCTAGTAAGCTCTGGATGACAATGAAGCCATGTCTCTGGAAGGATGGGGTAGGTTCCTGGGTCAGAGGCAGGCTGACATCAGATGGAACCACACAGGGTTGGAGGCCAAGTCCTTTCTTCTCAGTGGATTCTGAATGAGCAGCCCCAATACAATATTGTGATTCATAGGAAATACATATTTGGTCATTTCGATGACCAAAATGTATTTCCAATATGTATTTTATCTTTTTCCACAGTTACTGGCTCACAGCCTGGGATTTCCTGTGATGACAGCAATAAAGTTGTCTTTATTATGTTAATGAGGTGACTTTTGAAAAGCCCTTAGGTAACTTATGGATGGGGCTGGTTGCCATGGGAGCCAATCAGGTGTTTAGAGAATTGGAACTCTCAGTCCATCACCCCCTACACACAACTCTGGAGGGGGAGGCGGTGGTGCTGAAGATCCAGTTCAATTGCAAATGGCCAATGATTTAATCAATGAAGTATTCATAAAAACCCAAAAGGACAGGGTTCAAAGGGTTAGCAAACACTTCCACACCCAGAGGATGGTGCACTCCAACTGCATGGGAAGGAGGTTCCTGTGCTAGGAAGCCTCCTGAACCAAACCCTATGTATTTCTTGGTCTGGCTCTTCATTCACATCCTTTATAATATCCTTTAATGAACTGGTAAATGTAAGTGTTTCTCTGAATATCGTGAGCCACTGTAGCAAATTAATCAGACTCAAACAGGGGTTTGTGGGATCCTTTGATCAGAAGCACAGGTGATAACCTGGCCTTGTGACTGGTGTCAGAAGGGGTACTGGGCTGTGGTGGGAGGCAGTCTTCTGGGACTGAGCCCTTAACCTGTGATCTGTTGCTAATTCCAGGTAAACAGTGTCAGAATTGAATTAAACTGCAGGATACCCAGTGATGTAGGACCCTTGCTTGTTGTCTTGGGGAAATCTCCCCACACATTTGGTGAGCAGAAGTGTCAGAAGTGAAGTGTTTAGTGGGAGTAATAAAGGAAACACACAGGAGATAGACTGACCTGAAATTTTTCTCTAAAACAGGTGGAACACTGAGTTTTTCTAATAAACCCAGGCCCTGGGCCCTTGTTGGCATTGAAGGAGGTTGGGAGAAGAAAAGGAGTGACTTCCTTTTTAACTCTGAAGGCTTATAAAGCCTAACTGGAAGCACATGATGTTGAAAGTAGCTCAGTGTCACGGAAATTCATTGAGTCAAGTTGGCCAGGTCTAGCTGTGACTGACCTGTAGGAACCCTTCCACCTCCAGAGGAAGGACTCCATTTCCTCATTCATAAAAGAGAAATATCATCTACGTCATAGGATTGCTGTTTAGATTATAATGGTGATTCAATGAGATGCTGTGGGTGTCAGCCTGGCTCCCCAGGCAATAGAGCCTGAGGCACAGTTTGTGTGCTGACATTTATTGGGTGTGGGTTTGAAAACCCGAACCCTCTAAGATGGACGAAGAAGGCAATGTGTCTGCTTCCCCCTGGGTCCCCTGTTTCTCACTGGTAAAAGCTGTTAAGATGTTAATTCTGTACTTAATTCTTTAACCCTCTGCTGTTGAGTTGTGTCACCTGCTCCTTGTGGCTGCTTCTGAAGCAGAGTCCTCATTTGCCAAGGTTGAGAGCAGGTAACCTGGTGCAGGAGCCCCATGACTCCCACCCCCAAGGGAGGCCATACAAGATGAGGCGGTGGTGGATGTGGCCAGGGCTTTATGACAATGGACATGGGACCTGGTGTCACTGCTGCTCCTAGGACAGAGCCTGGCAGCCAGGAGGGACTGAGGTCTGTGGAGGTACATGAACTGGGTCAGGCACAGTATGTACGAAATACCTTTAACTGTGTAAAGGATAAAGCAGTCCATTTTTATAAATGACTTCAGATCTACAGATTTCATTTCTGGTGCCTAATTTTTATATTTTTCTTTCTTTCCTTTGTTGTCACTTGTCCTAGACAGAGATGCTCTTTCTATATATTGTAATAAAAAATGTTTAATGAACAAATCAGTGAAGAATATTACCTAATTTTATGAACAACTGTCTATGTAAGGGCATATCAGTAAAACTAGATGTCATTTATTACACACTTATTCCATGTAGTGGGCCAGACATCTCACACATGTGACCTCAGTCTTCACAATCCCATTATTATCCCTATTTTATAGGTGAGGAAACTGAGGATTAGAGAAGTTAAGGATATTGTTTAAAGTCACAAAATTGGTATATTGCAAGAAATGTGCTAGCATTTTGTAGCTTCTATTTTCTTCTCATTTATTCTGTTTTCTTTTAGGAAAAGAAAACATTGTTGCATTTTAGGGTTCACAGGTATGGTTTGCATGACTGAGGTAGTGGGAAGTGTTAGTGGGCATGACCATCATGTTTCTGTGGTCCTAGCAATTGGGACAGACCTACATGTTTATCCCAAACAACCGACTGCACACATGCCTATTTGAATTTTGCTTTGAAATCAATGTTACAGAATATTAAGTTCCACAAGGACAGAGTCTGTGTCTACTTCACCTTTATATCCCCCAAGCCTAGAAGAACATTGGTATATATTCAGCTTATAAAATGACAGGATAGATCAAATAAGGCATGGCCATAAAACTCTGAACATCAAGGCAGAGGTCAGCAGAACACCGTCCATAGACCAAATCCAGCCTGCTGCCAGCTTGTGTAAATAAAGATTTATTGAAACACCTTTAAGCCCATTCATTAACGTATTATCTATGACTGCTTTTGTGGTTTTTTTAATTAAAATTTTTTTTAATGTTTATTTTTGAGAGAGAGACAGAGCGCAAGCAGAGGAAGGGCAGAGAGAGAGGGAGACAGAGAATCTGGAGCAGGTTCCAGGCTCTGAGCTGTCAGCACAGAGCCCGACGTGAGGCTTGAACCCACAAACCCTAAGATCATGACCTGAGCTGAAGCCAGATGCTTGACCTACTGAGCCACCCAGGCGCCCCTGCTTCTGTGTTTGTATTACAACAGCAGAAGTGAGAAGTTGCAATAGAGACTAAATGGTTCACAAAGGCAAAAATGTTTGTTGTGTGATCCTTTATAAAAAAAGTTTGCCCATTCATGCCCTAAAGTATGCTTGAAATAGAATCAGAAGCTGCAATAAAAAGTTTAGATAAGTAGAAAAGGTTTAGGTTATAAAAATGCCCTTCCGCCACCCCTCCCTTGTTTTCAGCTGAAAATGAAATCTAGTTATTGTAATGTCATATTAAATGTGTAAAAATGGAACGAAGTCAAATGCCTAACAAGTGAGGTGTGATTTAAATGCATTGTGCAATGCTGTGCCACCACTAAAAAGATTGCTGTAGGACAATTTACAAACAACAGAAAAAGGGATACAACACAATACATGTAAAAAATCAAAATCCTAAATTCCATTTCATTCTACTCTTGTGCCAGAAATGTATATACATTTATAAGTTAAAGAAATGTAGAATGAAACACCAGAACAGTACCAATGTTCTGATGATAGAATTATGGATCATTTTAATTTTCTGCTTTATGCTTACCTGCATTTTCTATTCTCCTCTACAATGCACAGGCAGTTTTCCAGAATAAAAAAGTTGAATTTTGAAAACATTTAAAAAATATATGCAATAGGGGCACCTGGATGCCTCAGTCGCTTAAGCGTCTGACTCTTCATCTCAGCTTAGGTCATGATCTCACGGTTCCTGAGTTTGAGCCCTGCATCAGGCTCTAGGCTGTCAGTATGGAGCCTGCTTGGGATTCTCTCTCTCTCTCCCTCTTTCCCTGGCCCTCCCCTGCTGTACTTTCTCTCTTTCTCTCTCAAAATAAATAAACTTAAATAAAAATAAAATATACATATATATTTGTTTTATTTATATATATAAGCATATTATATATAAGCATATTATATATAAGCATATTATATATAAGCATATTATATATAAGCATATTATATATAAGCATATTATATATAAGTATATTATATATAAGCATATTATATATAAGCATATTATACACACACACACACACACACACACATAAATCTCTTATGATATAGGAATATGAAAATAAAAGTCCAGAACAATATTTTTATAAAGGAGAATGGCTAGTTAAGAGGCCACCCACCTTTTTTTTTCTTGTAAATTTCTCTTTCCTCTGGGGCTTCTTCTCCATTAGATTATTGTGGCCTCCACTACATCAGGCCCCAGGGAGCCCATACCTCCTTTAAAGCTGCAAAACATGAATTGAAATAACTTTTCATGTTTTTCTTTGCTCAGTTGAGACAGGCTGACATTTTCAAAAAGAACTTTAATACTCAGTGAACAAAAAGGCAATAATTACAGAAAATACAAGAGGCATAACAGTTGTCATGTTTAAAATACAAGCCTCTAGTCCTCTAAAGGGCTGATTCCTGGTGGAATCTGAAGCAAACTTGGCTCCCTGCTGGAACCTTGCCTAATTCCCCTGAAGTGGGTACCATTACATTTCTGCCACCTGGAATTATTCTTGGGCCAGCTAGTCTCTGTATTCATTGAGGATAAAATATCCCTTGCTCTATCCATCTGTGGCTTTCCCACCTGGTTCCCCTCCAGGAGACATTACAGTTCATCCAGAGATGACTGACAAGGTGAGAAAAATTTAGCAGTTCCTCACACCACACACACACGTACACACACACGCACACACACACGCACACACACACACACTGCACCATACCTGTAGAAAACGTAGAAACTATCATTTGGTTATTTAGATGAGAATCTCTTGCCGATCACATGCAGGGAAGTGGCCAAGTTAAACTCCATCCATTTCAGGTTTATAAAATGATAATTTATCACATGTCCAAATGTCACAAACTGCACATATGCAGTGACAGAACATGTTCAAGTCTCTCCATCTTCATGTATAAGATAGAAATCCAGGAGGCATTAAAATCCCAAACTTCTCACCTTCACCCTTGCTCATGCTCTTGAGTCCCTCTGTGATATCACTTCCCTGTCCCCTTGTCTTTCAGGAGCCTTCTCTGTAGCCCCTACAAAGAAGTGATGCCTTTCTCCACTGAGATAATGAAATCTTGCTTGCATCTCCTTGTACCTTGGACCCAGAAACTGATCTGTGCTAAAACTAATTACATCACTTTTATATTTCTATAAGCAGCTTTAGGGCAAGAACTATATTTTCATGTTGTATCTTCTATTCAGCTTTTAGAAAAGTGTCTCACCTGTGACAGAGAGGCTCAAGAAATAGTTGCTGAATTGTTGAATAAATGTATTTTAGTAATTATGGGGAATTTTAAAGAGATCAATCTAGGATCAATGCATGGAAGTTCCCAGGAGATCAACTTATATTCAGTTTAAAAAAGAACTTTCTCAGAGTCCACACTGCATTATGTTTAATGGATTTTGTCTTTCTGGAAAATAACACTGGGTGTATTGTGTTCAAGATAAAAGTCTACTTTTGAGGAATATCATAATGGAGATTCACTCAAGAAATGAAGGATTGGACAAGATGTCCTCTAAAATTCTTTCCAGCTTTATCTTGCTGTTAATTCTAAATCCAGATGCAGGCAAGAAATCTCATCAGAATAAGTTTTTATCATTTGTTCAGGCTATCACCAGGTGAGGCTGTCTCTACATTGGGTGTATCCATCCTTGGTTCGTTTTTTCCTACATAGTCCTCCTTTTCTCGAGCATAGTGATTAAAATCTATTATGTGACATCATAACATCTAAAAAGCCATCAGCAACCACTGAAGAGAAACTGGCATTTCTTGGGAATCCATGAAGTACATTATTTTATTTGAGGATAACCTGGCTTTGAGTTAAATATTTGCCAGGTTTTTTACCCCATCTTCCCTTAAAGGGCTAGTTTCCTGAAGCTGGGTTTTGGTTTCCTAGAATTGCCTTGTCCTACTGCCTAGCCTACCTGTGCTACTGAAATCCTATTTGCAGCAACCAAATTACTTTCTCTGAATCCAATTTATACAGTGACATATGGGGGATTCCAAAAGGGAAAGTTTCCATTCATATCCAGCAAATCATCTTTACGGGAAGAAAGTTAGGAGCAAACTTGGTGACATACAGAGAAATTTAACTTCTGGAAACCATCATCTTCCATTTTTAAATTAATTCTCTGTAAAGTAGTTGGGACCAGAATAAGTTTGTGCCTATTTTCAGACCGATTAACCATTAATGAGTGATGATGAATTTACCTTACTAAGCAATTTTGCAAAATTGGTTTTCATTTTTTGCCTATCTCCCTCTTTGTATGTTTGTATCATTCATGTCATAGGCACTGTTTAATAAGGATATAATTCAAGAAATTAAATGCCAAATTTCTGGTTTTACCCCTTTCCTCTTTAAAAAGATAATATTTATAGAATTACTTTGGTTCAAAACTATTGTATATGTGAGATTTTTAACATAAATGATTCATTATTAGGTCAATTTCTTTGTCTATTAGCTTCACTTGTTTGGGTTTTCTTGGTTCTGAATACCAGGAATGTTGTTTCAGCTGCTGTTTGACACATTTGTGAGTAAAATCACAAGATTAAAAATGCCCCCATACAGAGAATAAAATATCATGCTAGAATTCTATAGAAATTCTATATTATTACTCCTGGGAACCCTCACATAGCTGTTGGAGAGTGGAAACTGAGGCCTTAACATTACACATACCACATACAAGGTTGGTGACAGTAATAATTAAGGATAACACACTTCACTGGGCACTTGTGATGCTACAGTCAGCCTTCTAAGTGCTTTTCCCTTGTCTGCTCATTTAATGCATTCATTCTTTGGGATTGTTGCTATTATTAGTAAAAGACGAGAAAAAATAAGACATGGAAAGATTAAGTATTTTGCCTAAGGTTCCCAAACTAGTAAGTGAAGGAATCAGGATCTGAAATCAGGCAGAATGGTTCCCAAACCTTGCTCGTACACATTATGCTATTCTGCCTTTTTGTCAGAAATACGTGGACTCATTTTGTGTACAGTCTATAAATGTCTGCATATATATAGAAGAGGAGAAATACACACACACACATACACATACGTATATCCTACATGTATATTGTTCTCTTTCATTTGCAAAGCTTTGCCTCTAAACAGGGAAAGGATGACTAACAGTTCCTTCTGGTTGGTTGATTATCATAATACAAATTCCTACAAAAGGAAAGCCATTGCCCTAGCTAATCTTAACATCCCTACATCAGTAGCTATTTCAAGAAAAAGCAATTCCCATCTGTTATAGAAACATATTTGGTGACAGCACACATCTTCTTACCCTAGTACCATCCCATTGCAATGCAACGGTGAAAACAGCATGATTTTCTTCGTTAATTCTGGAAAGCTCTATCTAAGCCAAAACATGTGAAGGGACTCAACGCCTTCTTGTTTGTAATCTGCAAAAGTAGGGCTGTTAACCTTTGTCTCTCCTTTTGAGTTCACCGGAATGGTCAGATGTATGTAACAATCAAATCTTTTAGTTTTATGTGCTTTTCTCAGAATATAATAGACATCTGTTATTTTTCTGCTGAGAAAATTTTTCCTTTAGGGAAATAGTCCACCCCCACCTGGTGGAATTGTCATTCACGTGGTCCTGCTTGCCTGGGACTGGGATGGGCTTGTAGGGGCCAACGGCAGGCTGCCCCAAGATGGGCCATTTTGGCATGAAGAGTATTTTGAATTACAAAGCAATCACAACCCTGTACATTCAAGAAAAACTCTTTACCTTTCCCCTCAACTACCTAAAAAGAATTTAGATAGAAGATCTGATCTGCTCCCGGAAGAGAACTATCACCATAGATCACTATGTTAAGAAATGAACTAGGTATAGTAGACAGGGAGAACACAAGTAGACCTATGTGATCAAGTTCTCTTTGTCCCATTGTTTCTGAGGGGCCCAGTGAACATTTGTTTACCAAACATTTACTCTTTTTTATCTTCCTGTGAATTGCATTTCTTCTCTTTGAAGTCTTAGATTCCTACCCGCCCTTCCCCTTAGTTCTGGACGTCATTTTTGCCTGACTGTCCTTGGAATTGCATGTCTGTGTGGATTTCCCATATGTACAAAATTAAATTTGATTTTCTCCCATTAATATGTCTCGTGTCAATTTGATTCTGAGTCTGGCTAGAAGGACCTTGAAGGGGAGTGGAAATTCTTCCTCTTCAGCAGGCTTGTGACCCAGGCTGGCCAATCAGTGTGCCTTACCTGCCTGGATGCTGAGATTGTTTCAGGGGCAGGCATGTAACCATAGATGTGACAGAGTTTTTCCCTAGACTTCTCCATTGAGAAGAGTGCCTTTCTTTCCTTTCTTGAAGATTTCGAGGTATAAGGATAGTTTAAGCCTGGGATTGCTGAGAGCCTTTGTTGTCATGTGAAATGATTCTGCATGAAAATTAAGCCAAAAAAGAAGACAAAAATAGATTCAAGAAGGAGGGAGAAGAGATGCAAAACCTTAAACCCTTGAATTGAGCCACATTTTAAGCTAGGATCCAATCTGGCATTTCAATTGTGCAAGCTTAAGCAAAAGGAGAGTTTCTGTCACTTATAACCAAGAGTCCTAACACAAGGACCCCTAGAACCTGAGAATTGGTAGGAATTGTAATGATCTAATCTCCCACTTGGTAAGTAATGCCATCTATCACACTTTGTTGGTTAGCCAGGTTCTGTCTCTGTTCCCATTCCTCTAGTAGACAGGAGGTTTGCTATCGCACTTGGCAGTTCATTCCACCGTGGGCCAACTATAATTTCCAGACAGTTTATTTTTTCCTAGTATCAAACAAGTTGTCTTCTTAAACCTCCTTTTCACTAAACTTATTGATGTTCTCTGGAGCTTCACAGAAAAGTCAACTTGCTTCTTAAAATAATTGAGAACAGTTATCTTGTCTCATTTCTTTCAAACATTCCTTCAACTTTATTTGAAAGTTAACAGACTGCTCTACTCTTCACCCTGCCCACATCATGGTTCATAAATATCTAAGTGCAAGGACCCCTAAGACTTCCATTTAGCTATCTCAGAAGCTACCTGGGAAAGTCAAAGAGGCTGTTTTTTATCCCCACATCTCCTTTAGCTGTATTTTGTTTATGTTTCTGCACACTGCTTCACTTGAAAAAAAAAATGAATAGTCACTTCACATGCTGTTTTTCAGCCTTCTTAAACTATTCTTTAATGCCAGAAATAATCAGAATATGAAAAAAAAATATTTCTGAATGAGGATTGATTTGCTAAAGGTTCAGTTAGGTTATTCTTGGTCATGATGCAGGGGGTTATGCTTTTAGGGAGGAAGCCTGGAATGGCTTCTATTTCTGGGAAGCTCAGAAACTACTGAAACTCTTGGATCTTTTATTGTATAAACAGCTACCATGCCTGAATATTTATGTGTTTCCAATTAAAATACTGACACTAATGATGAAAGGGAGAAATGGATTAATCTTTGGATTTGAGGGTTTTAAGTACATTTTTGGGCTAACATCAATATACTTATTTAAAATTAAATTATAATGTTTTTCTCAAAAAAATCACAAATATAACCCCTATAATAAGAAGCCAATTCAGAGACGCCTAAGGAAAGAACTTAATAATCTGCCTCATTGCCTCTGCTTCTACTTTCTTGAGGGAATCAATATGAACTTTCTGGTTTGTATACTCCCACACCATTTTATAAACTCATAAATATGTACACATATGTCAATTTACTTTTGCATCTTTTTTTAAATCATTTTTAAGTTTCTTTATTTATTTTGAGAGAGAGAGTGTGAGCAGGAGAGGGGCAGAGAGAGAGGGAGAGATAGAGAATCCCAAGCAGGCTCCTCACTGTCAGTGCAGAGCCTGACGCCGGACGTGTTCCCACGAACTGTGAGATCATAACCTGAGCTGAAATCAAGAATCAGACACCTAACCCACTGAGCCACCCGGGGAACCCCATGTGAGTAGTTTTTTTTTTAATAAAAAATTTTTTTTAATGTTTATTTTTGAGGGGGTGCGGGGGAGACAGTGCGCAAGTGGGGGAGGGGCAGAGAGAAAGATGGAGACACAGAATCCCAAGCAGGCTACAGGCTCTGAACTGTCAGCACAGAGCCTGACACGGGGCTCAAACTCACAAACTGTGAGATCATGACCTGAGCCAGAGTCGGACATTCAACTGACTGAGCCCCCCAGGTACCCCCTGAGTATCTTTTAAAAATATATTTATTTGTGGATTGAACAAATGCTTATGGAGTATTTATCATGCATCAAGCACAGTTCTAAGCATTGGGGTTACAGAGTGAGTAAAACAAAACCCCAGTCGTCATGGGGCTTATATTCTAATGATGGAGAGAGATACTACACAATATAACTGGGTAAAATCCATGGTATTATTAGATAGTGAAACACATTAAAGAAAAAGTAAGTAGGAAAGAGGGATTAGAAGCATTAAAGGGTTGTATTTTACTCACTGTAATCAGAGCTTTAATACGAACAATTAGTTGTATTGGGGGAAAAGGAAGATTAAATACCAAATCCCTGGGGTAGGAGTGTCCTTGTGTGTTCAAGGAGTAGCTGGGGGCCTAGGTCTTTGGGGGTAGAGTGACTGAGGGACAGAGTAAAAGGGGATGAGGTGAGAGCAATGGTAGGGATCAGTTCCTGTAGGGCCTTAAAGGTTTTACTAAGGACTTTGAATTTTACTCTGAAAGAAACTGGTTTTGATCCAGGGAATAACATTCTGATTTACCTTTAACAGGATCACCTCGGCTGCTGGGCTGAGAATAGACTGAAGTACAAGGAGGGAGCCCAGTTGGAAGACCATTGGAGTAATCTAGGAGAAAAATGATAGAGCAAGATGGAGGAAGTGAGTGTAGCATGAATGGAGTATATGGATGGAATTTTGGATATATTTTCAAGGTCGAGTCCCCAGATTTGCTGAGGGACAAAATAGGGGTGTAATCCAAAAGGCAGAGCCAGGGATGATAGCGAGGCTATTATCGTAAAAACTGGAAGAAGAGTTACCATAAACTCAGATGAGACAGACTGTGAAATGAATAGGCATTTTCAAGAGAGAGAGATCAGAAGTTAAATTTTGAGGCATGGTTAAGTGCCAGAGACCAGCTCCAGCAACCAGGGGTTCCCGAAGGAAGAACGGTGTCGGTGAAAATAAAACAAAACTAAAATAAAAACCTAGAAAATAAAAAAACTAAAATAAAAAACTAAAACTAAAAAAACTAAAATAAAAACAAAAAATAAAAATGGACACAGACAACAGCAGTGTGTTGACCTGGCCGATTTATTGTAGTAAACGTGGCATTATATATGCTAGTGATTTCCTTGTAGCATACGTCATCTATGTTTTTCTAACATTACCTAATTTTGAAAATGTTCCTATGTATAAAAAACCTTTAAGAAATAGCATGGTGATTTTCCCCTAACTTTCCCGCATACCCTTTGATTATAGATTAATTTCTTACATTATTCCATTATGCATCTGCATTTATCTGTAATCTACAGAGCATTTGCTTTGCTGTTCTCATGAAAGGCCCTCCATTTCTCAACACCTCAAGTGGAACAGTTACAGGGACATGACCTCCTAACCACATGAGGCCGGAAGAACAATGTGTTTGCCTTGGTCCGAGGTGCCAGGAAGGGGCCGAAAAAGCCTTAGAAACCCATGCCTCATACATTCTCAGAGAGACAATGCACCTAGGAACTAATGAACCATTCTGTACCTTAACCGACTAGGTTCAGTCATCATCTGGAATGCCTCCGGGGGGACCAGGCGGGTCTACGAGTTGAAGTCATCTGTGCCCAGAGATACAATCCTTAGTTGCCGGCGTGGGGCTTTCAAATCCATATGTCTCTCCTTTACAGGCCCTCTTTGCTGGCAAACGTATGAGGCTATCCTTCCTGTAAGTAGAGGAGTCTCCATAGGGGATAGCAAGGGCTAAATGTGGGGCTGCACAATTTCTTGTGGAACTTTATTTTCTTTCCTTATGGTTCTTTTCTCAGGGGGCCTGTTGCGGGCAATTCCCCAACAGACAATACCCCAGGTACTTTAATAAGGCCAAATGACCTAAAAGCGGGAGGACAAGAAGTTTCACTGTCGGTAGGCTGCCCTGCAGTCACCAATCCGTCCAAAACCCCGGGCCCTGCCACTCAGTCTGGGATAGCTCAGCTTCCAGCAGTTAAGTTTGAGACGCTAATTGGACATTACTTTAAGAGCTGTGCAACATGTCATAATGTAATTAACCATTCCTTTGTTGCTGAAAATCAGATGGTTATCAAACTTTTGCACATATAAAAATCACTGCAGTTTTTCCAAGGTTAGATTCTTGTTGGCCCTTTCTCAGTAAATGTCACCTGATCAGAGGGCCCTTTCTTCATCACCCACTTTAAAGTGATAAGTAGATACATTGCTCCATTTAGAGACTCTACATAACATTGATACGTATACCTGATATTTTTCCATACATATTTATCATCTATCTCGGTCCCTTAGAATGTACACTTTGTAAGACCATGGCACTACTCTGTCTTTCATTATTGGCACAGAGTAGGTACTCACTTATTGAAAGAATAAACACTATGTATGTATGAAGATCCTCACATAGTGATGCTTTTGTTTTTAGAGGATAGATTTCCTAAAAGTGGCATTTCTGTGTCAAGCTGTATTTTTAGTCATACTGATATGGCCAGATTAATTGTCTAGAAGATTATAACAATCCCTTCTTCTACCAACAGTGTATGAAAGCAGTCATTTCCTTGCACCAGTTGAAGCACTGGGCGATTTAAAAAAAAAAAAAATTTAACGTTTATTCATTTTTTGATAGAGACAGAGTGTGAGTGGGGGAGGGGCAGAGAGAGAGGGAGACACAGAATCCGAAGCAGGCTCCAGGCTCTGAGCTGTCAGCACAGAACCTGACACGGGGCTTGGATTCATGGACTCATGAGATTATGACCTGAGCTGAAGTCGGACACTTAACCTACTGAGCCACCCAGGCGCCCTGAAGCCCTGGGTGATTTTATTCTTTGATGTTTTGCTTCAGCATTGCTTTCCCATTTTTCAATCCTCTGCTTCTAATGACTCCTAGTAGCTTAAGCATTCACATATAGTGAATGAACTCCTATATAAGGCAGCAAACAATTTCTCTAAATCCCCTTGAAATTGTCTTAAAAACTGTATTCACTTTTAACTTCTAGGATCGTTTGGTGATGTGAGTATAGACGGTTTATCAAGGATAGATTTAACTCTTCAGCCCCTTTCT
The DNA here is from genome assembly GCF_018350215.1 of Panthera leo. Lineage (NCBI taxonomy): Eukaryota > Metazoa > Chordata > Mammalia > Carnivora > Felidae > Panthera > Panthera leo. The sequence continues at coordinate 193,551,889 of NC_056679.1, forward strand.
CTTTAACTTGAGAGGGAACTTGCTTGTTTCTCTTTAACTTGCTTGGGAACTTGAAATCACTAAGAAAAAAATATATACTAATGGTTTTTTAAAAAGAGAGATTTATTAGAAGAAGTTCTGTAAATCCATATTTTAAAACGCATGCATGTTGGATCATTCTAGGAGAAGAATGTGAATAATGGTATAATTAGTGTAATAAATGTTGGGTCCATGTTGAAAATAATTTATTTCTGCATAAAATCTATGAGGCTGTGAAACCTTCCAGCTGAAACAGATTATTTACATCTCCATTCAGGAGAGGTAGACATTGATTCCCACTCCCCTCAAATGGTCTTTTCAAGATCTCTATCCACATCACTCATTTGTGAGGAAGCTTTTCTTTGTTCCTTGACTGCCATTTGCCCTTCATTGTTTGGTTTGAATGTGATGTTTTCATCCAGCTGTGATGTTTTCTTCCCTTCCTAGGAGTCAAAATATGTTGAAAATAAGAATATAGGAAGTCTGAGACTTTGAGTTCAGAGGTCTTTCCTGCTCTGAACCTGCTATATGTGATGTTAAGCAACTCCACAATCTCATTGTTACAATTTTTCCAGCATGAATATACTGGGTGCAGGAATATCTGTCAGCTAGACAGGTAGACTTGCAGTGTTAAAGTCACAGTACCCCCAAATCCCACCATCTGGCCAAAAATGTTATGTAAAAATCTCACTGCTGACAATTTAGGTCAGCAACAGCATTTGTTGAGCTCCTAAAAGCAGACACTGCATAAGGTGTGCCCCCAATCTCTCATCTACAATTCCAAATCCCAAAACCTCTGAAGTCAGCAAGACCTGATCTGAACTTAACTGGTGGTTCACCTGACCTGATAACTTGAGGCTCCTTATAGTCTTTATCCCACTTAAATAGTTAATAGCTATCTGTAAAGATATTAATGTGCACAGTTATGAAGTACTGATCAGATCCCAATGGAGGTGATAAGTAATACAAGGTTTTGTAGTGTATTACTTGTCAAAATCCAAAATAACTGGAATTCTGAAGCCCATGAGTTTGGGTGAAAGCTTGTGGACCTGTAGGTAAATCTATTTGAATATTGACTGCATAAACAATGACAATATCTCAAAGATATAAAAATATAGAGACAATTAAATTATCTAAAGGCAGTATTATATCAGTAATGAAGGAGGTAGGGGCACCTGAGGCTCTGTCAATTAAGTGTCTGACTCTAGATCTCGGCTCAGGTCACGATTTTGCAGTTCGTGAGTTCAAGCCTGGTATCAGGCTCTGTATGGATGATGTGGAGCCTGCTTGGGATTCCTCTTCCTCTCTCTCTCTCTCTCTCTCAAAATAAAAAGATGAACTTAAAAAAATGATTTTAAAAAAAGTAATGAAGGAGGTAAATGAAACCAAGATTTGCTGAAGTCTTTTTCTTGACCAGAAGAACAAAAAGCAAGGTAATTTCTATGGAACCACCCAAGAGTAGAAATTATGTGTGTAAATCTCAACTAACAGAGGAAAAATTAGATATAAAAAATTCCTTAACAAATCCAAAACAAAGCAAAAGAAACATAGAACAATATATATATATATATATATATATATATATATATATATATAAACAATTTATATATATATATAACAATTTATATATATATAAACATATATATACACATACATATATATTTATACACACAAATGCATATATATTTGTATAATAAATATATAATATGCATCATATATATATATTTGAGTAAACAAAAAACATGTAGGAGTATAGTATATACACATACATCTTTGAATAAACAAACTAACAAAAAAAAAACCTCCCCAAAATCCCAAGATTTTAAAATGGAATGGATTTTAAATGGATTTTAAAATGGAATAGACACATTCTACACATAAAGGTATAGAAAGCTTAAAATTAAAAGGAAAAGAAAATATATTGCATGTAAACACTCACCAAAGGAATGCTAGTGAGGCTATATTAATAACAGAAATAATTGACCTTAAGGCAAAAAGATTTACTAGAGATAAAGTAATTTCACAAAGCTAAAAGATTTAATTCATCAGGAACATATAATAATTCTAAATTTCTACACACATAATAACACATTCTGAAAAAATATCAAGTAAAAATATAAATATAAGAATAAATTTATAAAACTAAAAGAACAGTTTAAAATACATGCCTCTCTGTAACTGATAGAATAATCAAAAGGTCAGTAAAGGTCTAGAAAATTTGAACAATATCATTAAATAAGTGAACCTAGGGGACATAAGTAGAACATTAAGTCAAAAAACTGCAGAACATGTATTATTTTTCAAGCACATGTAGATTATTTATAAAAATTCATCATATATTGAGTCATAAAGTAAGTTTGGATAAATTCCAAATGTTTGAAATCATATAAAGCATTATCTATGACCCCAAAGTAATTATTCTAATAATAACTCATATATTTGAATATTAAGAAATAAACTTTTAAGCAGGTTGTTGGTTAAATAAAATATCACAATGAATATTGGAATATATATATATATATATATATATATATATATATATATATATACACACATTTTTTAAACGTTTATTTTGAGACAGAGAGAGACAGAGCATGAACAGGGGAGGGGCAGAGAGAGAGGGAGAAACAGAATCCGAAACAGGCTCCAGGCTCTGAGCTGTCAGCACAGAGCCTGACGCGGGGCTCGAACTCACGGACAGTGAGATCATGACCTGAGCCGAAGTCGGACGCTTAACCGACCAAGCCACCCAGGCGCCCCATGGAATATATTTTAACCAAACAAGAAGAAAAATACTGCACATCAAAAATCACAATAAACAATGATCAGAGGGAAATTCACAGTTCTATGTTTATATAGTAGAAGTTAAGAAAGCATGAAAGGAATAAGCTAAGTATCTACATAATGAAGTTAGAAAAAAGAATAGCAAAGCAAGTACAAGGAAAGGAAAGAGGATAACAGAAATTAATTTAAAAGACTGCACATATTCAATAGAATCTACGAAGACAAATACTGATTCTTTGAAACACTTAAGTTGATTAACCACCGCTTAGACTGATCAAAAAGACATAAGAATCAAATAACTAGTAATTATGAAGATATAACATCATTTTCAATCCTGTCAATGTATAAAAAAGTAAGGAGTTAGCAATAAACCATTTTATACCAATAAATTAAAAAAAATAAATCTTTCGAAATTGACCCAGAAGAAAAAAAGAAAACTGAATAATCTTATACTAATTAAGGTAATAAAATATTTAATTAAAAATCTTTCTACAAGTAAACTCCAAGCTCAAATGGCTTTATTGGAGAATTTTTTCAAACATTTTAAGGGAAAAGTAACTTTAATCTTTAATAAATGCTTTGAATGAACAGAGAAAAGGATACACTCCTCAACATTTTATTAAGTAAACAAGGAATTAATGAAGAATAAAAGTTGTAGATCAATTTCACTGAAGTATATATATATACATATATATATACTCTAAATTAAATACTATCATGATAAACACACACACACACACACGCACACATATCATAATCATGACCAAGTTTGGTTTATTTCGGTAATGCCATATTACTTATCCTTACACTTGAATAAAAAAGTTTAATATGCTTGTATCATACCATCTCTTATTGACTTTTGTCTCTCTTCCACCACTTGAGAGAGGCACTGAAGGCATTATTAATCCCAGTCAATGTGAAAGGAAGGGAGACTTAGAAGCATCATGTAACTTACATACTGCTCATATATAAGCACACTACTAACATATGACAGGTAAAATTCAAGTCCAACTTTCTTGTTGGCAGGTCTACACATGTTCTTGCTATTTCAGAAGCTCCTACTGGTAATTAGATGCTCAGGGCACATTTCTATTAGCTTTTTTTTTTTTTAACTGTGGAATCATTGAAGAGAAACCAAATTCGCACATGCATTTCTTCCCTATTCATTTGAGAAAGTTTAATTAGCTTGAATTGTTTAGCCACAGCTTGTTTGAAGCTGAACTTTCTGGACTTCAAATTTCTACTCTGCTTCTTCGAGAAAACTTCCGTCCTAGCCTCCTTAGCCTTTGCAGAAAAACCATAGGTTTACTAAATCCTCTAGAGATATTTTTTCCCTGAAATCTCTTCTGCCCTCTCACATAAATGCTGGGACCTCATTAACACCTCTGGCAGGAGCTCATTCATTTCTTCCTCTTTAACCACAGGGAACTCAACAGTTCCTGGAGCTCCTCCCCAGCTAAATAATAGTACACACTGACCATTGTTACTTTGGCATCTTGATATAATTAGAGATATTGGCATCTCCTGATTGTTCACATTCCTCAAGAACAATGTGAGTTAGTGACAGCACAGGGTCCTAGTTTTCCTGCTTTTCTTCACAGAATTAAAGCAATTGAAGGGGACTATTTTTTTTTTAATTATAATTTATTGTCAAATTGGTTTCCATACAACACCCAGTGCTCATCCCTACAGGTGCCCTCCTCAATGTCCATCACCCACTTGCCCCTCTCCCTCACTCCCCATAAACCCTCAGTTTGTTCTCAGTATTTAAGAGTCTCTTATGGTTTGCCTCCTTCCCTCTCTGTAACTTTCCCCCCTCTCCTCCCCCTCCCCCATGGTCTTTTGTTAAGTTTCTCAGGATCCACATATGAGTGAAAACATATAGTATCTGTCTTTCTCCGCCTCATTTATTTCACTTAGCATTACACTCTCCAGTTCCATCCATGTTGCTACAAATGGTCAGATTTCATTCTTTCTCATTGCCAAGGAGTATTCCATTGTACATATGAACCACATCTTTATCCGTTCATCAGTTGATGGATATTTAGGCTCTTTCCATAATTGGCTATTGTTGAAAGTGCTGCTATAAACATTGGGGTACAAGTGCCTCTATGCATCAGCACTCTTGTATCCCTTAGGTAAATTCTTGAAGGGCCTATTTTAAAGAACTGTCCCTTCTTTTCACAAATGAATAAATAGGTCCAGAGGGAAATAACCAGTCTACAGTTAATTTGTGACTGAAAAAGTATTTGAAACCAAATATTCTGACTCTTAGATCTATACTCTTTCTGCAGTTCTATGTTGCATGGGTTTATAAGATCAGTTACATCTTGGTGTTTGTGTTGTTTGGACAGCATGGATTGAATTACAAAAGGAGCATCATTGTAGGCATGTTTAGAGAATGACCTCTAAATTCAGGAATATCTCAGATTGCTAAAATCCAATGCATCATCAAATGTTAATGATAGAAATATAATTGCAAGAATATGCAAAAGAATTAAGAATGGGTTGGGAGGAATGGCATTCAGGATTATGTTATTATGTTATAAGATGGCTCATACCTTTTAAACTGAATATAGGAATATTATTAGTCATTATGACGAATTGTTTGAAGAATCCTTTGGGGAAAGTGTGCATAGTATATATTATACTAACTTTAGGAAAAACTGGTCACATGGGTTTATCTAGGTAATCTGGTTGGTTGGTGGAAAAGGATCTGAATGTGAAATGATAGGACATAGATTGTAATTCTATCTCTAAAGTGATAGGCAGAGATGCTTCTCTTCTCTGAATCTTAGTTTCTCATTGATAAAATGAGGAAAATGGACCAGATTTATAGCTTCTCAAATTTTAGTGTGCCTAAGAATCAGCTAGAGGACCTAAAAAATGCAGATTCCAGGAACCCATTCCTAGAGATTCTGATTCATTACTTGGGGTAAGGTCATAGAGACTACATTGTATCAAACCCCACAAAGGATTCTAATAATGGCATTTCTAGGGTCACACCTGAAGAAATGAAGATATACTGAGGAAAAAGGACCCATTGAAGATCTAGTATTTGGAACATTTGCTTCCCATCTGCTAAAGCCTAATAAATGCTAAAATTCTCTGCCACTCAATGGCACTCTTAGAATATTACCTGTTTGCGGATTTGGGTCATAATGCCATACTTCAATTTGTGTATCAGATTTATAGGCTTTTGTGGAGGCCAATGCAGCCCATCAGGAGGCAACAAGAATCTGAATTCCAAGGCAAAGTATTAGCCTATTTGGCCTTGACTTCCTTTGACTCTTCAGGTGGATGTGAAAGGTCTCTAGTGCTTTCAAAATAGTTGAACAAGGAGAGGCCCTTCCAATTTTTTAATTAAGCAAGCTTTGACCTTCAAGGCTGTAATTGCTCTTGACATCTAACTTATTGCTTAATTAAAAAAAGGTGAAATATGAGACTTCACCTCTGGAAAAATAAAGAGTCATGCTGTTTCTATTTTTTCAAAGTCCCTCTTTTATCTGGAAGGTATGGGCTGAGGTTATCATTAGAGTAATGTCCAATTTCAGGGAGACAGGATCCAGCAGGCACCAAACCTGAGTTGAATCATTATCCTTCAGAAACAACTAGAGCTTATGAAATTATCAGGCAGAGAGAGAGAGAGAGAGAAACACACTAAATCATTTTGCTGAGTTATGTCAGAAGAAGAAACAATAAAAAATTAAGGATGATGGCACTACAATGAGCAACTGAATAGGAATAATTATTTCCCCCATTTTAAAAACAAATATAAAATGATACCAATTTTCTCTCTTTATGTGCTTTTTTTTCATGGCTTTTTAAGTGCCTTTGTATCTGCAGGAACAAATATTTGATGAGACCTCTTTTTTGACAGTCATTGAGGCTTTCAAATGATAATTTTTTTTAAGACCAACATATTTTCCTTTCTCCATTTTCAGAAGGAGGAGTTAAAAAACAAACAAGCAAAAAAGATGAGATCAACAGAAAAAGGAAATTGTAAGTATGGAAGTCTAGATGATTTCTGTAGATTGTCTGAGTAACTTGGAAAATGTTTAGAAGTATTACTGTACCACTGCACCATTAAATGTGTTTGAGTGTTATAGTGACCTAACTAGGTAAATTAACTCCTCCTATTCATTGAAGAATTATCAGCCTTCTAGCTTAATTGGCTAGAATGACTCAGCTACTCAACATAAAATTTTTAGTGATGAAATCATGGAATCCTAATATGTTGGAGTAAGAAGGGGTCTTGGAGATCATTGATTCCAGATGCTTGTTTTTACAGATGCAGAAGCTGAGGCCAAGGAAAGGACACAGTAAGCATAATAGGTAGACAGTAGAACCAGGAGATTAATTCAACCCTTCCTGACACCCTCCCCTCAATATAATGCCATTTTCCAATCACTTTAAGCATGAGATACTGTCTACATGGCCACGATAGTCATCTCTTACAGATTTTCCCTTTTGGGAAAGAGAAATAAAGTTAGTTTTTTTTCCTAGAAGATTAACATTTAGATTTAGGATCTTTTTTAACATGTGTGTGTGTGTGTCTGTGTGTGTGTGTGTGTGTGTGTGTGTGAGTGATGTCTTCTTTCACTAAACACTGTTCCATAAGAATTTTCCAGTGTCATCAATTTTATTTGAAAAAAAAATGATTTGGAGTTGTACCCCGTTTTATTACATTTGAGATAGCATAATCTCCACTTATTGGATATTTAACTTTAAAATAATACTTACATTTTTAAACAGTGATGGACACTTTTTATCAAAATTTGTGACCACATTATTGATTGTTTTCTTAGTATAGGTAGAAGAGAATACCTGGGGCAAAGGGCAAACCCATTTTTTTTTTCCTTTTTTGACTTTTGACACATCGTGTTTTAGAGTCTTCAAAAGAGTCTAATAAATAGGACCCCTCTTTCCTTCCTGGATTCTGACAGTCAGAAGACAAAAAGTAAGGCAAATGGAAGTAAACAGTCACACATTTGTTAAGATTAGAATGGAAGATATATCTTAGCTTAAGAGCCCATGAACTTCCTAACTATATCCCATGATTCGAATCGTGGAATGTAAGATTGGAAGAGAATGAATACCTACTTCCTGTGGGCACTGCACTTATGAGAGAAAAAAAGGGAACAGTTGAAAGGACCATGCATAACTTCTTTTCTCAAATTACCTGTTATATAAGTCACTCCATTTACTCTTGGCGCACCCATTAAATGAGAAGAAACGTCTAGGAGTATCATACATATTAAAATTCTCTCTGCATGGAAGGATATATCAAGAGTGGAAGAAGTAGTGGGAGAAGGTTCAAGATGGCAACATAGGAAGATCCTGAGTTTACCCTCTCTCCTGGACACAACAAATCTACAAGTACGTATGGAATAATTCCCTCTGAAGGGGATCTAGAAACCGGATGTACAGAGACACCACAACAAGGGACAGCAATGAGATAGGTAGAAGAGGCAAAGATAAAATCCTTGTTAAGAAAAAAAAAGCCACACCTCAGGCATGGAGTTCTCTAGTAGCAAAGGATCTCAGAGGTATGGACTTTTCTCTGAGGAGTGAGAGATTTGAGCTTCACATCAGACACCCCAATCCTTAGATTCTGCACAGGAGAGATGAATCCCTAAAGCAACTGACTTTGAAAACCAATAAAGAATATGTCCAGGAAAACTGTAGAACTGTAGGGAAAGTAAAACCTGCTCTTAAAAGGCTAACATAGAGACTCACTCAACTCAGAAACCAGTACAAAAACAAAATCAAAGAACACAGAGACCATAGGTGAAGGAGACCCACTTACTAAACTTGGAGTGCCTGCTGGAGAGGTGGGACATAGCTGGGACTATCCCTGGGGACTGACACACTGGCAGCAGCCATTTTTGCTATCTCATCCTACTGAGCCAGGCACTGGTGGGATCCATTTTGGGAATCTTCCCTCTAGACTGCTAACAACCAGGGAGCTTGTCCTGATGAGAACTCTGCACCCCATGTGCCTTGGCTGGTACTCACAGCTGAGAAGATTATAACCCTACACACCAGTGTGCCTGCAGTAGTCACAGCCCCACCACAATTGGATGGTGCATACAGCCCACATAAGGGACTCCCTTGGAACACCTAGACCTGGTGGGTGGGAGAACTGTGCTTCTGGGCCCTGAGCACAACTCCAATATAAGGTCATTCCTTCAAGGCTTGGATATGTAGCTGAACTACCTATTACATGGAAACAAACACAGAGAGTTAGGCAAAATGAGGAGATAGGAGAATATGTTCTAAATGAAAGAACAAGACAAGTCCTCAGAAAAAGAGTTAAACAAAATGAAGATAAGCAATCTACTCAATAGAGAATTCAAAGTAATGGTCATAGAGAGGCTTACTGAAGTCAAGAGAAGAATGGAAGAACACAACAGAAATAGAAAACATAAAAAACAGAAAAGAGATAACAAAGACATAGAAAATATAAGAAAGTACCAATCAGAGGCACCTGGGTGGCTTAGTGGGTTAAGCATCCAGCTCTGGATTTTGACTCTGGTCATGATCTCATGGGTTTGTGAGTTCGCACCCCATGTCAGGCTCTGTGCTGGCATTGCACCTGCCACCTGCTTGGGATTCTCTCTCTCTCACTCTCTCTCTCTGTCCCTCCTCTGCTCATGCTCTCTCTTTCTCTCTCAAAATAAATAAACTTAAAAAAAGAGAAAGTCCCAATCAGAGCTGAAGAATACAATAATAGAAATGGAAAATGCACTAGAAGGAATAAATAGCAGACTAGATGATACAGAAAGATGGATTAGTGATCTGGAAGACAGGGTAGTGGAAATCACTCAAACTCACAGAAGAACAAGAAAAAAAGAAAAAAAAAAGAAAAAGAATTGTTTAAAAATGAGAATAGCTTAAGGGTCCTGTGGGACAACATCAAGTATACCAACATTCACATTATAGGGGATCTCTGATGGCAAAGAGAGAGAGAAAGGGCAGAAAAGTTATTTGAAGATATAATAGCTAAAACTCTCTTAACCTGGAAGTTTACAGACATACAGTTATGAAGCACAGGAAGTCCTAATCAATGAACCCAAAGAAATCTACACCAAGACACATTAAAATTAAAATATAAAAAAGATAAAGAATCTTAAAAGCACCAAGAAAAAAGTAATTGGTTACGTCTGAAGAAATGCCCATATGGCTATCAGTTGATTTTTCAGCAGAAAATTTGTAAGCCAGAAGGGAGTGACATAACATATTCAAAGTGCTGAAAGGAAAAAAAAAATGTTTTTTATAAAACAGTACTCTACTTGCTAACATTATCCTTCAAATTGAAGAAGAGATAAAGTTTCCCAGATAAGCAAAAGCTAAAGGAGTTCATCACCACTAAAATGGCTTTACAGGAAATATTAAAGGCATTTCTTTAAGTAGCAAAGAGAAGGCACACACACACACACACACACACACGAAAAAAATCTCACTGGTGAAGGCAAACGTATAGTAAACATAATGGATCAACCACCTAGAAAGCTAGTATGAAGGTTGCAAAAAATTGTAAAATTGACTATATCTACAATAATTAGTTAAGGATACACAAGCATATATAAAATGGAAACAAAAAGAAAGCTGGGGTAACAATAATTATATCAGATAAAATAAAAGTTGTAACAAGAGACAAAGGTCATTACATAAAGATAAAGGGATCAGAATCAGTCCAACAATAAGATATAACACTTGTAAATATGTGCATGGAATATCTTTTTCCATCTCTTCACTTTTAGTCTGTGTTTATCTTAAGATCTGAAGTGTGTCTTTAGATATGAAGTAAGTCTCTTGTAGGCAGCATATAGATGGGTCTTATATTTTTATCCATTCATCTACCCTATGTCTTTTGATTGGAACATTTAGTCCATTTATTTTTAAAGTAATTATTGATGGGTATGTATTTATTGCCATTTAGTTAATTGGGTGTTTTGGGGTATTTTTTTAATCTATTCCTTTCTTCTCTTGTTGTCGTCCTTTGTGATTTGATGACTTTTCTCTTGCAAGAGATGCTCAATGTAAAGTTCTGCTTGAGAAGTTTTCTCAAACTTGAGTGTGCATCAGAATCCCCAAGAGGGCTTGTTAAAACAGTGATTTCTTGGAACTACCCCCATAGGTTTTGATTCTAAAGATCAGGAATAGGTCCTTAATATTTGCATTTCTAAAAGATTCCTAGGTGATGCTGATACTGCTGGTGGGGGTGGGAGGACTTGAAGAACCACTTCATATGTTATACTTTTTCAATTCTCTAAATATACGTGCATGTGCATGTGTGCACGCATGTTTGTTTAAGTAGAGAGTAGTAAGGGGAAGTGAGAACAGGGGCAAATGTCTTATTTATCTCATAAACTCCTGTTCCTTGCACAGTGCAAACACTGTGCCTGAATTATGATTGGTATGCTATAAATATTTGTTAAATTAAATTTCTTATACTTTGTGAAAATTTAATGCAATACTCAATATGGTGAAAACAGACCTGTCTTTCCAGAGGAAAGACATTTGAGCTGACTCACATTTCTGCCAGAAAGGATTACTACTCAAGAGAAACAGAAGTTGTCTTTGTCTGTTTTCCCTAGCCCTGTGGCATTTAACATCTCTTTTGCTTCAACCAGGTTGAAGCCTGGGAGCACAGGGGAATAGAAACAAGGTAGCAAACTGAGTGTGATTTCTAGTTTGTGGGTGGACACACACACACACACACACACACACACACAGTTTTTGATGTATGTAACAACAAGTATAAGGGAAAATGCACTGGCCGCTATTTTTCATATCTGATGATAACTCTGAGAGTTCACTTCCTTCCATCAGGCTAGTAGGTTTGTTATATTGTGTAGGCACATGATAAGCAAAAGGGCCTGGAGATACTTAATCTTTGCTGTAGCTTCTGCCAGGTGAGGATATGATCCAAAAAGTCCAGTGTGCAGTGGCCACAGTAATAATAGTATTGTGTGTCTGATATTAAACTAAGAGCTTTACAGGGATATTTTTTTAATCCTCACAAAACCATATGATGTTTATATTGTTCTTTTTCCCATTTTGCCAGTTAAGATAATTAGGCAGAAAGTAAATAGCATGACTTAGCTATGTGGCTGGTGAGTCGTAGATCCATGATTTGAACCCTGGTCTGTTTGACTACAGTTATCTTTACTTTCAACCATCAACTGTATTGCTTCCTGAGTGCATACAGATATATCCCACAGAACAGGATAACTTAACTTACCCAGTGCATACAGCAGAGATAAACTGAATCAGAAAGAAAGCAGGTGATTTTTCCAGTGTCATACCGTGAATTATCAATAGAATCATAAGTAGAACAAAGGTCTTCATGTTCCTTGAGTCAATGCAATGGTTTTCCTAGTTATGATATTCTTGTACTTAAGCATCATTATTACTTTCTCATTCTCTTTGTGCTTCTCCATGACAACTGGGTGTCTTTTAGTCATCCCTCTCATGACTCAGTGCTGACATGATTTGTGCCCCATCTATACCGACTTATGCTACAAGTCCACTTCCATTTCCTCCCCCCCATCCTTGTCAACTCAGTAGGCTTGAGTGTCTTCTCCAGTTATACTCATTTTAATTTATCTTCAAGCAGTTTATCCTGTATGTTAGTCTGATTCAGCCAAAACTTTAGGAGAAGTGACAAGAACTCCATCTTGTCTATCTCATTGGTAAGGGAATGATTCTGTAAAAGTCATGGAAGATCATTGGCTCCCTCTTCTTCATTGTAAATAACTATCAAGAATGCCTGAAATGAACTTCTCAGGGCTTTCATCACATGGACAAATGACAACATTGTTCAGCCACTGATTGCAATCTGTATATTCACTTATCTTGTTTAAATCTGGAGAAAACCTGGACAAGCTAGTTCCAGTGTCATTATTTTCTCTTCCTTCCTTTCTTCCTTTCTTTCTTTCTTTCTTTCTTTCTTTCTTTCTTTCTTTCTTTCTTCTATCATCTATCTACCTACCTACCTATCTTTCTATCACCTATCCATCCATCTATCTATTTTTATTTTAAGAGAGAGAGAGAGTGTGAGCAGGGTAGAGGGGCAACAGGAAAGAGAGAGAGAATCTTTAGCAGGCTCCGTGCTAAGTGCGGAGCCCAATGAGGAATTCAATCCCACAACCCTGGGACCATGACCTGAGCTGAAATTAAGAGTCAGAACCTCAACCAACTGAATCACCCAGGTGTCCCTCCAGTGGCTTTATAATCACAACTTCTAAGACAAAGAAAGTACCCAAATTAAGAACATTAAATTTTCTCTTATCTCCTGGAAATGCTATGTCATCCCTTTCTATCAGTATCCTATGGAAGTTTGGATGTGATCCCCCATTCTGCATTACCAGAGAGGGCAATATAATGAGCATAATGGTGATAATAATGATATCTTAATTGTATTACTGTTTTGGACAGTGAGTGGAAAATAATGAATCCCAAGGAAAATTGAAGATTTCTTAATTACCTCATTTCCCACCAACCTAAAATTAAAATACAATAAGATGCTTTCCATGTTCTCTTAGATTCTTTTACTGGGTTAAAATTTTTCTAACCAACATTAGTAACTCCCTGTTCTGACTAATTATTTATGATAGAGACTCTGGACCTTATTAACCATAGGATCTTGGAACTTTTGATTTTCTGGAGCAGTGCTTTCCAAATTCTGGTCCAAGAATGAGTGTTTGCATGATGTTTCCATTAGTTCCTGGTTAAATGACTAAATAAATCAGTACAATGGGTAGATTGCAAAAGTTGCCACTCCCTAGTCTCCTGCATGGGATCTCCATTAAGGCTTGTCTGCTTCCTCACCATGGTATTACCTTACCACCAAGAACAGCATAACACACAACAAGCATTCAATACATGTCTTTTGAATAAATAAATGCAGTTTCCTACTTTGGTAAGTGCTGTTCTTTATTCTGTGATTGTGGGGGTTTTTTTGGTGTTAAAATGTCTTTTTTTTTAAGGAAACAATGCTGATAGGTAAAAATTATTTTCAATTCCCTTACTTGTCAAAACTGAAGGCTAAGAATCCTATCTTGGTCATCAAAATTTGATTTTTAAAATTTCACTAGATTGAGAATATAACAACCTGGAAATCTTTGGTGTAATCTAATTTCTTTATGTAAAAATGGGAGAACTGCTGCTCAGGGAGAGGAAGTAGCTTGAATAAAACCCAAGTAATTGGATTATTATCAATTCCCCTGTGTCCCCTTTTATTTTATAAAATTATAATTATAGGTTGATTTTCTTTCTTTCTTTCTTTCTTTCTTTCTTTCTTTCTTTCTTTCTTCTTTCTTTTTCTTATTTTTTCATGATTCATTGTGTTCTCTGAAAGCATACTGTAAGGTCCTTGAGAATGTGGATCATTCTACTTTATAGGACTTTATTGTAAGGTCCTTGAGAATGTGGATCATTCTTTACTTTATAGGGTTAACAACATCCCTTGTCTGGGGTGCTATCCATGGAACTGAACTTCTACCTTGAATCCTGAGCTAAGTGGTATAGATAAAAACAAGGAAATTCTTTTTTTGGATATTACCCTTATATGAAATATGGTTTACAAAATTCTTCCATTATCTTTTCATTTTGCTAATTATTTCTTTTGCTGTGCAGAAGCTTTTGAGTTTGATGTAGTCCCATTTGCTGATGTTTGCTTTTCTTGTTTATATTTTTTGGTGTCATTAAAAAAAAAATGTTGCCAAGACCAATATTGAGGATCTTCTTTTGTATGCTTTCTTCTAGGAGTTTTATGGTGTCAGGTCTTATGTTTAAGTCTTTGATGCATTTTGAGTTAATTTTTGTGAATAGTGTTAAGCTAGAAGTATAATTTAATTGTTATGCATATATTTCTCCAGTGTTCCCAGCACAATTTGTTGAAGAGACTGTCCTTTCCCTATTGTGTATTCTTTTTTTTTTAATGTTTATTTACTTTTGAGAGACAGAGCATGAGCAGGGGAAGTGCAGAGAGAGAGGACAGAATCCAAAGCAGGCTCCAGGCTCTGAGCTGTTAGCACAAAGCCCCATGCAGGGCTCAAACCTATGAACTGTGAGATCATGAACTGAACCCAAGTGCGACACTTGATCCATTGAGCCACCCAGGCACCCCATCCCCATTGTGTATTCTTGGCTTTCTTTCACTTATTAGTTTACTGTATCTGCTAGGTTTTATTTCTGGGCTCTCTATTCTGCTTCATTGGTCTGTGTATATATATTTTTTGTGCCCATATGGTACTATTTTCATTACTATGTCTTTGCAGTATAGTTTGAAACCAGACAGCAACAAACACATGAAAAGAAGTTCAACATTACTAAACATCAAAGGAATGCAAATTCAAACCACATAGAGATATCACCTCATACCTGTTTGAATGGCTATCATCAACTAGACAAAAGACAGCAGGTGCTGGGAGGATGTGGTGAAAAGACAGTGTTGGTGGCAATGTAAATTGATCCAACCCTTATGGAAGACAATATCGAGTTTCCAAAAAAAGATACAAATTGATTTGTTGTATGATCCATCAATTCCATTTCTGGAAATGGGAGTGAAAGGAAAGGAAATGAAAACAGGAATTTGAAGCGATATATACTCTCCCATGTTTATTGCAGCATGTTCACAATAGGCAAGCCATGGAAACAACCGAAATGTTCATCAATGGATGAATGGGCAAAAAATATGTGATCTGTATGCATAATAGAATATTATTCCACCATGAGAAAGGAAGATATCCTGCCATGGGTATACCTCAAACACATTATGCTAAGTGATATAACTCAGACAGAGAAAGACAAATACTGTGTGATATCATTTGTATATAGAATCTTAAAAAGTCAAACTTGTAAAAAATAGAGAGTAAAATGGTGGTTATGAAGGGATGCAAGTGAAGGGAAAAAATTGACGTTGTTTAAGAGAACAACCTGCAACAATTAGTAATCTAATCACAGCGTATCTAATCACAGTGTATTGAATAAGACAATATTGTACTATAAATATGCAATCTGATAATAAGTGGCCATCATATTATAGTATATAAATTTATCAAAGTCACACAATGTACATCTTAAACTTACACAATGATATATGTCAGATTCATTCAATAATTTAAAAAGAGCAAAGAGATCTTATTAATTGTCATCCTTGTTTCAGAATATAAATGAAGACAAGGAAAGTACGTCTAAACCTGACATGTAAATGGAGTAAAAATCTGATCAGTCTCAGGTAGGAAAAAAAATTTGATTTATAACAGATCAATCAGTTCATAAAGGTGGATGAACACATAGAGCATTCACCTTGAACATGGATTTTGAGGCTAGGTTTGCAAAGGTGATTGATATCCCCTGCCAACCTACCCCTCAAAAATAAAAAAGAATAAAAAGAGGCATTCTTTCTGCGATTTATTGAACACTGATACTGCAAGAAAAAAACGTTTCTAATATTTAAACTAAAGATAAAATATGTATATATAAACACCTAAATGAAATGAACTTTACTAATGATGCAATGAACATTGGATAGATCTAGTAGGAAATATCATAGTTTACTTTTTTTAGTTTTTTTTTTTTAATGTTTATTATTGAGGGAGAGAGAGAGAGAGAGAGAGAGAGAATGAGCAGGGGAGGGACAGAGAGAGAGGGAGACACAGATTCTGAAGCAGGCTCCAGGCTCTGAGCTGTCAGCACAGAGCCTGACGTGGGGATCAAACCCACAAACTGTGAGATCATAACCTGAAACGAAGTCAGATGCTTAACTGACTGAGCAACCCAGGCGTCCCAATCATAGTTTACATCTACACATTTGCTGTAGATGCCTGGCAAAAATAATAGACCTCTCTTTAACTCTATTCGGTTATACCTTTTGTACTTTTCTACTTTACCTATTACTAATTGTTCATAAAAATCTAATTAGTAATTTTGTTGAAAGCTCTCTTTACACTAATTAGTGAGAGTACTGAAATTGAGCTGATTTACTAAGGAATGTTCTTTCCCTGTCTGGTTGTAAATCTGATTATATTTCATTTTTTGCTTCTAACTTCAATTGTAATTTCTTATGTAAGTTTATTCATGTTTCTTGTAAAAAAATGTTTTCTTATATCTCAAATAGCAGTATAGTAAGTAAAGCTTCCTCCTTTCCTTTGTTTTTTATATTATCTGAGTTTTATACTCTTGCATGCATTAATTGTGCAAATTAAAAAACACACAATGAAAATAAAAATAAAATTAAGCCCTAATCCAGTAAAGGACCAAGTGCCTGTATTTTCTGCCTGACTCTAAATTTATCCATATTAATAAAAACAATTAAATAAAACCTGATTTAACTTGGTGTTTAATTTTACTGCATTTTTTTTATTATTAATATATCTGGGACATTTAAATACAGCCCTAAATGTTGCTATAAGATAGATCATTAAGGATGAGCCCAGATGCCAACTTGGTTTTCACTGCAAAATGCCCATATGCCAAAAGGGTGGGGGCGTGGGTAATTTGGGCTCCAGCAGCTCTGAGAAGACACATTCAGTATCAATGTTCCAATCAAACACTTGGCTATGAGCCCTTGGATGTCACTTGTCTTCCTCCTACTGCAGAATGTCAGCTGAGGAGAGCCTGTTCTTAAGAAGAAAAAAGATAATAGAGAAAGAAGCAATCCTTCTGAAACTGGCTTGATGCAACTTGCTCTCAGTGCAATTATAGCCTTAGGAGGTGAAGTCATCCAGTCAGGCTGCTGCTGACTGGGGGACAAAGTACCCCATCCCAGTTCTGCTCAAAGGAACCTATTAATTTCCAGGAGGATAACAAAGCTCCTTGTATATATTTCATAGAAATGGTTCTAATGGGTGAGGTCCAGCCCACTTGTGTGTTTCATCCACTTGTTCTCTGAGGACACATCTGACTTTATAAAGACAGCTTGAAATCTCTGTGTGTGTGTGCATGTTTGCGTGTTTAACTGTTTAGGGGTGGCCGTGGGACAGATTTATCAGAAAGATGTATAATGCCATGGCAAGAATTTCTGGTGAGTTTAATGCTGGTGAAATTCAGAAAAGGTTTAGTTTTACCTATTATTACAATTTTTGTATCACATTTCCATTTACGAAGTGCTTTCATGTTGCAATCTCTATATCCTAACAAAAATCCATTAATGCACTAAGACAGGCATAATTATCCCTATTTTTTCCTCAGATGATGCAACTAAGGTTACACTTCTTGCCTGAGGTCACATAGTTGCTAAGTGCACGGCCAGAACTCCAATATCTGACTCTTACCTGTAACTACAGTGTTCTTTCCCTATGCCCATATTGCTGACCGGTAACCATATAATAACTTATTTGTTTGTCTTTATGTTAACTTTAAATTCTGAACTAGCTGTGAAATCTAATTTATCCTTTAATGGTCAGGACATATTTTTTCTCTGGTATAAAAAGTCAATTTTTTCATAAAGTTGTAATAATAATACTTCTGACATTCAAATTGTCATCATGCAGATTATTTTATTTGGATTGCAGAACAACTCTGTGAGATGATCAGGCAAGATGGAGTTCTTGTGACAGTTACTTTAGTGTCCATAACAGTTTATTTTCCATATATAGGAAGTGCCTCCTGAGCCCATCAAATGCACTTCAGCCTTTGAGAATTTCTCTAGACCTTCTGTGGTAGCACTGTTTACTTTTCCTGATCCCAACTTCACCCCTGGATATCTTTCTGTTCTTCTTTTACTCCATCTCCTACATCCTGTAATCCCCGTCTTCCCACCCAGAACTCGACAGAGAATTGCACATCCCCCTTTATTCGGGGAAAGAGCCAGTTAAACCCATGTGACAGACAGAGAGACAGAAGCTCACAAAGTTAAACAACTTACCCAGAGTCTGCTGAAAACTCCTGACCAACATGGATATGGTCAGAACTCTGTCATTATGAAGGCCTATTATGAGGTATCCCACATGACAGCTGATGTCTATAACAAACATTTTTACCATGTGTCTTTGATGTACCTCTTACACATCAAATAAAGAGGTATTCTCTTTGGTATAGTAATTTCAAGGGCCATCACACATCCCAAAATACCTTCTCCAGTGATTGACTTATTGCCAGAATTCTACCATTGGATAAAAGCTTCATTATATCTTTCAATGCCCTTAGATGTTTTTAAATGTCATTGGGAGGAGTAAATATTAGCTCCCTTTCAATCACTATGTCATTGACTCAAACTAAGTTTTCAGTATCCTTGGCAATAAGATTGTGGGGAGAGAACATGAGGATAAATTGTGGAGGGAAGGAGGGAGTTGAATAGTATTCATAATAATAGCTATTTGCTATGTTCTAGGCACTGTTACACAACTCTACATACCTCTTACCATCTCCTGTTCAAAACAGTTATATAATGCGTAATATAATCAGAAGAGTAAATTAACTTATATAGAAGAAATTGTTTTTCCAAGGTCACGATTGTTGGAACAGATTTTTGTTTGTTGTTTCATATACCCATGATTATGCCTTTTCTGCTATACTCTCTGCCTCAGGTGAGATATTTTCAAGGAATTGGACAAAACAGACTTTTTTTAAATGCAAAAGTCACCACAGAGCTTCCTGTTATTACAACAGAAAAGGCACATCTGCCCTACTTCCCTTTGTAGGTCCATCACTTTTCTCTAACAGTGCCCTATGACCTAAATTTTTACTTCTATACTCTTCTTTTCAAATTATGCTATGTTGGTCTCAGAATGACAGAATTTGAGAGCTGACTCAGCAATTTTTAGCAAGAAAGACCAATAAGGACTGTTTTTTTCTACCAGGTTGAAGTCACTGTAGCACTGAAAACTGTCACTAAAGCCCAGAGCAATTACTCCTGGAAATAATTCAGCTCACACCTGCCTCAGGTGCCGATCTCACTCAATGTGGGAAGTCACAAATGAGGTTTGGGCCTCCCCAGGATTTCTAGTTGTTCCTTTATCCCTCTTGGACACAAGCCTTCCACTTTTCTATGGAGGCCCAGGATGTAATTTATTGTACTCTGTTGTGCATTTCTGCCTCTTTTCTACATGTGCAAAAGTGAGGTTTCCTGGGAAAGAAATATTAGGCATTGTTCAGGATGTTCAAGAGGAATTTGATGTTGGATCTGGGGTAGAAACTATTTCCAGCACCTTTTGGAGTTTATCCCAAAGAAGTCAGTATGATAGTGGAAAAAGCCTCAGGACTGGAATCAGAAACACATGGGTTCTAGGCTGAGCTTTGACACTGAGCTGCTCTCTGGACTTGGAGAGCCACACTGAATGACCACATGCCGCCTAGCAGGTAATTTGATGTACCTGTAGTTTCAACTATGAGTGTTCAATACAGCCCTGTGGTAGGCCAAGATTGCCATTGTCAGAGCACTTGCAAGAGTTCTTTCTCAGGCTTTTGGACCTTTAAAGTAAGTCGACAAATATGACACATACAGGGATCGCCTCTAGAACTGCCATCAGAAGCTAATTTTTCATGGATTGTGAATTGGGGAGTGACTACTAATGGGTACAATATATATGGGTTGATGAAAAAGTTCCAATAAGATTAGGATGATGATTGCATAACCTGGTGAATATGCTAAAAGCCATTGGAGTATACATTTTAAATGGGTAAACTGTATAGTATGTGAATTAAATCTCAAAAAAGCTGTTATTTTTAAGAGGTCTTACAGATAATAACCTAGCTTTTATTTCCAGTTCCTGAGTTCATCCTTTGTTAGTTTTTACCTTGAGAAATTTGTGCCCTTTGGGACCAAGTGTATTTCTCCCCAGATAAAGGAAATGTATTCTTTCCACAGAATATTTAGGGCTAGGGTACATAGTGGGCTTACTGTTTCTGCAACTGATAAAATAGAAACTTTCCTCTTTGATATGACATTAGTCACACTTTTGTGGAGGCAAATTAAATGTGATTTGAGGAAAACTAAGAAGGACCATCTATGTGAAATACCTACCTCTACCCAAAAAAAGTCAGTTACTCAGTCTTGGGGTATAAGCTTTTCAGTCTCTGGTTCTCTTGGCAAATCCAAATCTTACTTCAAAGAAACACTTCACATCTTCAATTTAGGGTGAGCTGGTTGATCCGGTCTCTTCCCTACGTGATGTTGGATGTGATGATTACAACAGTGTTGAAATTCTTGGAGAAAGTATTAAAAAGTAAGGTAGGGACTGGAAGTGGAAGAGAACAGAGAGAAGATACGAGGCACCAAAAATAGTCTTTCCTAAATTTATAGTCTATGGATTAAAGCCGTGAAGAATGTTGAAGGTAGGAGAGGTGACAAATCAAAGGTCAGGGTGGCCTTGGTTCATTCACACACTAAGTTGCAGGTTGAACTTGGGGAAAGAATGCTCTTGGGAAGAAAAGGGACTATTTAGTTGGAATTCGTTAACATGATTCACTCCACAGGTGTGTACACTTAGAAAGATGTGCTTGATTAGGAGAGGAAAAAGAGGAAGTAAAGGAAATTGTTTAAAAAAGTGTAAGACGGCAGCAGAATTAAGACAGAAATCATTGAAGACTAAATATTTTTATACATTCTAAAAAATGCATTCATATATTTTATATAAGAATACAGGCTGTACATGTTATTTTTACATTATTTTTCTATATTATAATTATACATTAAAATTTATAATATTTTTATACATTATGAAATGATCGCAATAGGTCTAGTTACCATCTGTCATCATACAAAGTTATTACAATATTATTGACTATATTCCCTAAGTTGTGCATTACATCTATGTGACTTATTTATTTTATAACTGGAAATATGTACCTGTTAATCCCCTTAACCTATTTCACCCATTCCCTCCTCCTTCCCCTCTGGCAACCACTAGTTTGTTCTATCTATGGATCTGTTTCTGTTTCATTTTCTTGTTTTTTTTTTTTTTTTTTTTTTTTTTTTTAGATTCCATCTATAAATGAAATCATCTTGTATTTGGCTTTCTCTGTCTGACTTATTTCACTTAGCATAATACCCTTTAGGTCCGTACATATTGTTGTAAATCAGTAGGTATTTCTAAAAAGGGTTGATGTTGTTATTTCCTCCATGGATAGTTACTGCATACTCCATGGACTTGGGGAAAAAAACCCCACACCTCTAAGACTAATGAGAAACTGGTATTACTTGAATTGATTTACAAAACCAAACCACACACAACAAGCCAGTAATTAAATTGAACACATCATAAACATCCATCTTGATTTTACCTTCTGGCTGAGCAGATGATGCTACCTTAAATTTTTAAATTTTATGACACAATGCTAATGCTGGTATAATACAATAATGGGGCATTAGCAGTAGGAATAAGATCATCTGTCTGTTACTTGGCTACTTTGTGGAGAGGGAGAATGTATTGCTATTATTAATGATGTTTCAGGGTCAAAATCATAGCTATTGCTAGGCAAATATTTTTGACACAGAAAGAGTGAATTGAAGTAGAGAAAAACCTGGGATTTTGTTCTTTCTACAGCTCTGCCCATTTCTAGCTGTATGAACTAGACCAAAACCTTTCCCCTCTGAGACTTGGTTTCCCCATGTATAAAATTATGGTATAAGATTAGATAAACTTTAAGTCTTGAATTTAAATATGATATGTGTCCCTTAAACTAGGACATTTAGCCAGACAGAACCTAAACATTATAACTGTCCTATAAATGATTTTGTTTCATTATTTAAAAAAATATGTTTATTTTTTGGGAGAGAGAGCACACGCAGAAAAGGGGCAGAAAGAATCCCAAGTAGGCTCTGCACTGACAAAGTAAAACCTGACACAGGGCTTGATTCATGAACCAGGAGATCATGACCTGAGCTGAAATCAAGAGTTGGACACTCAACCAATTGAGCCACCAGGAGACCCTATAAATGATTTTATAAAAACAACTCAAAATTTGGGTTCAGAGGAACCAGTGTGTGACTGTCAGATTGGCTACTTCTTAGTTGTGTGATCTCTTCACTAATCACTTCGATGGTCTGAAGCTCACTCTCTCTGAGATTGAAAATGGGTATAAGTCAGTATCATATTATATATCTTACAGAGTTCCTGTAGCATACAAATGAAGCATGTAAATATACTTGAATTTTTATGTTTTTCATGGTAGTAAAAGTGGTAGAAATGTTGGCAGTAATTAGTAGTATTTAAGTGGTTGTGATAACAACTTATATTTATTGAGCACTAACTGTATGCTATTCACTAGTTTGAACATTATATGGGTACTGTCCCATTTCATCCCCATAATAATCATTTGAGAAAGGTGCCTCAATTTTCCCATTTTATAGTTAGATAAAATGGCTCAAAAAGTCCAACTTACTTGCTCAGTGACAGTTAATAAATGGTGCCACTCAGATGCAAACCTGGGGCAATCAGACTCTGGAGTGTGAGCTTTCACCGACTGTGTTATACTGATTTATTCCTCCAGTATAAAATAGATTCAGATTTCTATGTGGAGATTTCTACTTCCAGCAGTGTTCTTGTTTGAAATGAACATTTCCACTAAGAATACTGGAAAAGTTATACCCAAAAATTCTGCTTAAAGATATTGGAGATACTGCTACTAAAGCAGTAGCAATCAAATAAAAAAAATCACTGGGTGTCGAAAAGATAAATATTGACCAAGGACTATGAGAACATAACAGGACCACAAGAAATTCAGATATTAAGAATGATGAATTTCAAATAACTCTAATATGCTCAAGATATTAAATGACAAGATGGGAAATTTCCATAGAAAACTGATATTTACAAAAGGAATAAACATCTCCAAAAAAGAATAAATGGAAACAACAATATTTCAAATTAGTATCTCAGGGGATAAGTTTAACTGTATATTTAGCAGTGTAGAGAAGCGCAAGAAAGAAGAAAATACCTAGCCTGAAACACAGACAAAAGAATGCCAGTGCAAAAAACAAAACAAAACACAACAACATAAGGGATATGGAGACACAGTGAAAAGACTTAACATAAGTAGAATTGGGGCCCCAGAAGAAGAGGGGAGAAAGAATGAACAGAAGCAATACTTTAAGAAAAAATGGCTTAGACTTTTCCAAGGAGAAGATATATATTTGTTTATATATGTGTATGTGTATATATACATATACATATACATATATATATATACATATACATATATATATACATATACATATATATATATATATATATATATATATATATATATTCTGACACGAAATTACTAATAAAAGTGTATAGTCTTGGGGTTATTATTCCTTACTTTATAGCTGGAAGAGACCTTTGAGATAATGGAAATGTCAAGCAACTCATTGAAGTAATAGTTGAAGAAAAATGGAGATTTATGGACACTGTGCTTTGAGAACAGAAGGGACCTTTGATGATGTGGAATTTGTTTGAGAGACTGAGAAATGTGGGAGAAAAGATGAAGAAATTTGGGTTCAGTGTCTTTGCTTCCTCAGATATGTAGAGCATCAAGAAGATCCTGGTTTGGGGATCAGAAGAATTTGGGGCCCAGCCATTAGACGTGCGTTTTGAGAGAGGATTAGGGAAGTGCCTACTTCCTATTCACTCAGTCATTAATGTAGCATTCAACTTCTTTGAAGCCCAGCACCTTCGTTTGGAACTAGGAATGACAGTGCATTCTTCACAGAGATTTTATAACTGGCAATGTATGCCAAGAACTGCCCTAGTGCCTGGCACATTCAAGGTCCTCCATTAATGTTAGCTCCCTTTCCATTTTTTTCCTCTGTATTAATTATGAAAATTATTTCCGAGTTTTGTGCAGAGTTCCTTATTTTCCTATTAAAGTAGCAATGGTTTTCTGCCAAGCAGAACCCCAAAACAAGGAATAAGAAAACGTTCCAGAATAGAGCAGTTTTATTGCCAATAATACCTCTTTGGTATTGGGTTAAATTGGGTAAATTTGGTATTGGGTAAATTCAGTTACCCAGATGCTTAGAGAAAAGAAACAAGGCAGATATTTAGAATTCACAGGTACTTTTGAAAAGTCAGTGCCCCAAATAGCGGTAAAGGAATCAGCTAATAGATAAATGTCTCACTCTTTAAGAACACTAACCAGTATTCCACCAAATACCACTATTTGAGGGAGCTTTCCTATGAATGGTTTTATTTCACCAGTAGGTTATGGTTTCACTTTCTACTTTATCACCTTTATCACTCAAGATCTTTTCCTTTCTCTAAAAGCGTGTGATTTGCTGTTTCTTGTTTTCCAGTTTCTCTCCGGTGGCATATTAAAAATTCTTTTTAAACATACTTATTAGAGTTGATGTTTTCTGTATTACCAACCAACCAATAACATGATGTTAAGTAACATGCGCTAAGCAGTTTTTACCCAAGCACAGCAAAAACTCTATGGTCAGGTTGGGGTGGGGGGGTGTGACTAATGTCTATCCTGGGGTGAGTCAAGATCTTCTCGTTGCCCCTACCATACTTCCAAAGGTTCTAGACCATTCTAATATATGTTGTCTTTCTACCATATTTATTTAGTGGTAATATTGTTGTGAAAGCTGGATGAGGTAAACATGTGAAGTCTTAGAAAATAGAAAACTTTAATAACTGTTATAATGACGAGGCTGATAATCATGATGGCAGCCAGTGTTTTCTGGCAGAAGTTACAGACACGTTTAAGACAAAACAAAGTTATTCCTCTCCACAGGGAAATGTATAAAGCATGCTGGATACAGAGGTACTACAGGTTGAAACTATAATAAGGTTTTGGGGCGATGACATTAATTGAGACTAACTACTAAATGTACCACAGTTAATTTAAGGGAGATTACTCTATCATATGATCATGGATATAAGTTCTCCAAAATGCCTTCACATTTGAATGTCCATTACACTTACTCACTGTCTAACAAAATATAAAAAAGCCAGGAAGCCTGTCCCATGTATGATTGAGAAAGGGTCACTTTCTGTGTATTAAAATGAGAGTTTTTCTATCTCTGGCTACTTTTGGCTTAAAAGGAAGAGTAGAAATGATAACCATAGGTCCGTATTTCCATGTTAATTTGTGGTCCAGAGACATGTTCCCACAAACAAGTTCCATAGTATTTAGGAAGCAACAGGATATCCTTGTTGGAAAGTTAAGACGACCAGAAAAATATTGATTGACTTAAGTGATCATTGGTAAGATTGGTGACAAAAGAAAAATGTGCTATTCAGTTTTCCCTTCAAGGAAGCTGTTCGCCCAGGCTACCAAAAATGCTTGTCAGTAAACAGCCTTCAGCTGGCAGCAACTTCAAGGATTGCATCAGCTGTAGAGAGTCACCCCATCCAATCTCATGGTCTTCCCAGGTGGCCCACCTTCCTAGGTGGCTCACATCCAATGACTGATTGAGCCTGGGGATATAAAAGCCTGGCCATTTTGGAAGAATGCGGGCTATTTTATTTCCTGACTCCCCTGTGGGCTGGCCAAGCTCATTTTCTCTCTCTGTGGAAATCTGTTTTCTTCCCTTCGCTTTCACAAGTGTTAATTGCAAGGGTACTCCCTCAATAAATATACTGCACATTTCATTGTTTCAGAATTTGCTTTCCAGAAAATCCAACCTGAGACAGATTTTGTACTATATGGGGTAAGTAGAAAAAACTCTGGATTTAGAGACTGAAAATTGTGGATTCTAGTGGTGTTTGTGACACTTAGGCAACCTGGGGCTAGGTACCACACATGTCTCAATGGTGGGCCTTTGTGTGCTGTGTTTGTGTGCGTGTAAAATACAGATAAAAAACCATTCTCATGGCATCATGTAAGAAATGAAAGAGGCGCACCTGAGTGGCTCATTTGGTTAAGCATCTGACTCTTGATTTTGGATCAGGTCATGATCTCACAGCCTGTGAGATGGAGCCTGCTTGGGATCCTCTCTCTCCCCCTCTATTTCTGCCCCTCTCCCACTCGTGCTCTTTCGTTTGCATACACACACTCTCCCTCTCAAAATAAATAAATAAACATTAAGAAAAAAAAGGAGAGAATCATGGTGGATGTGCTCTAAAGGTGGTAGGATAATTTGTAAAGCACAAAGCATAATGAAGATGCTAATTACTGAACCATCATTGTGTATTGCTTTATCCTCTGAGCAAGACTTGTGTAGATTACTGTTCCTGTATGAACACACAAACACAAATGCTAACGCATTTCTATCTTGAATACTCTGGAAAAACATTTTGAGGGAGTTCTTAAGTCATCACAAGCTTGGGAAATGTTTTTCTTGTCAAATGAATAGGTAAAAATATAACTGGTAAAAAAAATGGGTGTCTCAGACTTTATTGTAATTATCCATATTTGTATTCATGTAGCACAACTTCATTCACTTTCATCTTGATATTGAGCTTTCTATGGAGAGAGGAATACAGAGAGCTACTATATAATATTTAGTTTGAATTCTGTTTTTTCTACTTTATTTCAGAGAGAAATTTAATATTTTATATTTTGAAGATGCCATAAAGAACAAAACCAGATAGAATTTGAAAAATTGGGTAAACATGCATTTGATAACCCTATAAGGGAATCAGGAATCACAAAATCCAATTCCAGTGCAGAAACATAGACATTTATATCTGGCTTCAGCGAGCCTGTGGTTATGTCCATAGCTTGTAAATCAAAAGGAGGAGTTTACCAATTAACAGGACTTCCAACTTCAAATGTTGCTTTGTATTCATTCACTAATTTGTTCACTCAAAATAATTTAATGTACAATGTACAAAGCACATGCCTCCTTAAAAGAAGCATTTACTTCCTTTTGGTAACTGTTCTATGCCTAGAGTTTGGCACAGTAATTGGCACAGGGTCAGTGCTCCAAAGCGTTTGTTGAATTGGTACATGAATAATTGAATGAAGACACTGCTATGGGTTCTGTAGCTGAAAGCCAAAATGAATTAGACCTGGATCGTAGATCTTTGTCTCTTCCTGATGCCTTTCACTGAATGTCTCCTCCTCTGCTTAGGCTATAAATATTGTGGGTTGTCAAGGTCTTCACTCTCCTTTCCTAGGCAAGTTCATCAAATCCAACATTTTTTTTTTCTGTTAACTAATTGGAAATATACATACAGAAAAGTGCATAGATCAAAAGTAGACATCATCATGATTTGTACACCATGAATACACTCATGAAACCAGCAACCAGATCAGAATGCAGAATATTCACAGAAACCCACTTCAAGCCCAATTTGAGTCATTATCCCTATATTTCAATTTTAATTTTCATGAGGTTTTAGTTTTACCTGTTTTTGAACTTTATAAAAAATGGAAATACACAGAAGGTGTTCTTTCATATCTAGCTTCTTTTGCTTGATATTGTATTTGAGATTGATCCCTGGGTATAGTAGTAGTTCATTTTTATTTCTGGATATTACCCATTGTATGAATACAGCATACTTTGTTTATCCATTCTACTGTTGATGGACATTTGGCATTTGAGTTGTTTTCATTTTTGGCTATTAAGATTCATGCTGCTGTGAATAATCTCGCGTGTCCTTTGGTGCACATTGTTAGGTGTTTTGTAGAGCATGTATTTAGGAGGATAGTAGGATATGTACTTTATACTTTAAATATATGTATGTATTACCAAAGTGGTTATGTTGGATGAACACTGTATGAGTGTTGCTACTGTTGCACACCCCTGCCAATACTTGCTATTTTTGTTTTTTGTGGTTTTTTTTTGCTTTGTTTTGTTTTTCATTTTAGCCTTTCTGGTATCTCATTGTAGTATTAATTTACATTTCTTTAATAATGGATTTGAGCTCCTTTTCATCCATTTGAATATCCTCTTTGGGGAAGTGTCTGGCCATTTTTCTGTTTTTCTATTGATGTTTAGGAGTTTATGTATTCTGGTTGTGAGCTCTTGTTAGATAAATGTATTGCAGACATAGTCTCCCACATCACTGTTGGACTTTTCACTCTTCTATTGTGTTTTGTTTCGTTTTATGATGAAAGGAGTTCTTAAAGTCTGAAATAGTCTTGTATAAGAACTCTTCCCCCCACCTGCCTCAAGATCATAAAGATAATTTCCTATGATCTCATAAAAACTTAGTGTTTTACTTTTTCTGTTTAGGTGAACATTCTACCTAGGTTAATTTTTGCATACAGTATGAAATAGGACTTGAGATATACTTTTTCCATATGGATATCCAATTTATTTAGCATAATTTACTGAAAAGACCCTGGTTTCCCTACTTCACTGTAGTATCTGTCCCCTTTGTCATCTATCATCTATACATATATCATCTATACATATATCATCTATCATCTATACATATATGTATAAAAGGTCTGTTTCTGAACTCTTTTTCTTCCATTTTATTAATTACATTGGTCTCTTTATCTCTATCCTTATGCTGATATAGCATGATCATTATTACTATTACTTAGTAATAAATCATGATACTTAGTAAGTCTTCCAACTTTGTTCTTCTTTTTAAATAGTTTTGGTTTTCTTGTATCTTTGAATTTCTATAACATTTTAGAATCGGTCTATAAATGCTCTCTCTCTCTCTCTCATGCACAAACATCCCAAAAACTTCAGTGAAATTGGTTAAAAATTTAAAATCAGTTAATGCAACTTACCACATTATCAGAAAAGGGGGAAATATAAATATTTTAACTCTATCATGCTTTGAACTCCGTAATATGATTTCTGACATTTTTATTATTTTTATTTATTATTATATTCTTTTTACTGTTATTGTTACTTCCTATTTCCATCACTTACTGCATTCCCACACAACATCCAGTAGTAAACTCTTACCAGTCTTGCCATTTCACAGTAGTTCATCGACTACTTTTTTCTTCTTGAGTTGCTCTCTGCCTTTGTTTCCATGACCACTCTCTTCTGGCTTACTTCATCCTCCACTGGCCCTGCCTTGTCTGTCCTTTAGGGGTTCACTTCTCTCTACCTGACCCTTAAAAGTTAATGTTTCACTGCCATCCTTCACTGATTTTACCCTGTAGTCCCAACATCCACGTAAAGCAGAGGAACAGCCAAGCCCTTGTGAGGAGGCAGAGAAGAAACTCCTGGTGGAAGGAGTTAGGTCATGGAGTTTATATCCTCAACAAAAAGAGAAATGTGTTAAACAAAAATCAATAATACTGCTTTTACCTTCTGCTGGTGATTGGATGAAGCCACCCACTTCTGTCCCTCAAATTTTAACTCTTAAACCTCTAGAACTTCCTTAGACTTCTTACCTGACCATGTCCAAATATCAAATGGATGGTCACATTTAAATGTCCCATAAATACCAAACACCTAACACATCCCCAAATAAACTTATAACCCAGCCCTATCTTATCCTACTGGATGCCATGTATGTGTGAATGATACCGTCTTTGACCCAACTGCTCCAGCCAGAAACCTAGGAATTGTCTATATTTCCTTTTGGTCAATATTCAGCTCAGATGACCTATTCTTCCAACTGTTCTTCCCAGGGATTTTAGCTGCATTGTGTGTATGTATGAATTATTAAATACTATATCATATTCTTATATCTTTTGAATATCTATTCTATTTGACTATAAGTTACTCAGTGGCAGACACTATGTCTTATTCACCTTTGAATACCCAGTGCCTAGAATAGTTCACTACTTGTGAATATTCTCGAACTAATCTGCATTTAAAGATTAAGTGGGGTAAGTGTCAAGGAAGTAGAACAGATAGATTGCTGTAGCGGTCACCAGAAGGAAAGGATTCTTGGGACTGGGAACATCAAGAAAGGCTTTATTGAGCAAGTGGTAGTTAAATAGGATTGGACGACTGGACATGGCAGGAAGGGAATTCTGGACTGACACTTACTAGTGGTATTTCCTGCAGCAAGTTGTATAATATGTGTAAGCCTCAGCTCTTTGTAAAATGGGGAGTCATTATGGTATTTTACTGCATTTATAAGAATTAAATGAGTTAGTACATGTAAAGCAATTATGAAAAAACCTGGCAAACGATAACCACTCAGTAAATGTTAATTGTTAATATTAATGAAAGAAGAACTCAAACACAGGCAGTTAGGAGAGTACAGAGCACAGGCAGAGTAGAGGAGATTGGTGTGGTTTGTAAGACAAGACATGAAGTAGAATTACTGCAAATTTAGGTGGAAAGTGAAGGGAGATAGAATTCATAGACGACAGCAAATTCCCTAAGTGGTATTAATTTGAAATATATAATTGTCTGAATAGTATGACTTACTTAATGGAGATAAAGCAGCTATATATAGCTGGCATGTAGGCCTTTACTACCTCAATTTTGTGCCCGTATTAGACAGCAGGTGAAGGCTACACTTACATGTGGCTTCCACGTTCTCCATAAATTGACAATGCCTGCCGAACCTATCAACCCGGAATCTACTTAGAATCT
Source organism: Panthera leo (assembly GCF_018350215.1). Lineage (NCBI taxonomy): Eukaryota > Metazoa > Chordata > Mammalia > Carnivora > Felidae > Panthera > Panthera leo. The sequence goes on from NC_056679.1 coordinate 193,583,045, forward strand.
CTGAGGGGCGCCTGGGTGGCTCAGTCGGTTAAGCGTCTGACTTCAGCTCAGGTCATGATCTCGCGGTCCGTGAGTTCAAGCCCCGCGTCGGGCTCTGTGCTGACAGCTCAGAGCCTGGAGCCTGTTTCAGATTCTGTGTCTCCCTGTCTCTGACCCTCCCCTGTTCATGCTCTGTCTCTCCCTGTCTCAAAAATAAATAAAACGTTAAAAAAAAAATTAAAAAAAAAAAAAAAAAAAAGAATCTCTGAGTAGCTGGTGATTAAAAAGAATGAAATCTTGTCATTTGCAACAATGTGGGTGGAATTGGAGGGTATTAAGCAAAATAAGCCAATGAGAGATTGACAGATACCCACTATTTCACTCATATATGGAACTTGAGCAACTTAACAGATGATCATAGGGGAAGGGGAGGAGAAATAAGACAAAAACAGAGAGGAAGGCAAACAATGAGACACTTAATACAGAGAACAAACAGGGTTGATGGGGGTGGTGAAGATGATGGGCATTAAGGAGGGCACCTGTTGTGATGAGCACTGGGTGTTATATATAAGTGATGAATGAAAAAAAAAAAATGAGTAGTGAGTGTCTCTGTGGCTCCACTTAATTTTGCTTGAACAGACATAGACAAAATAAGGGATAAACTAGACAATCACTAACCAAATGATAAGAGGGTAATTGAAGGAATAAATTTTAGTTAAAAAGCACATTTCCAGTGTATACCCTGAAATATCCAGGCTGTTCTTTTATCTCTTGCATTAGTATGACCAGCCTACCAAAGCTTTCAAAGTCCATAGCCATGATCTCATTTTATCCTCAGAACAATCCATGAGGGTTTGGAAACAAACTCACAGAATTCACTTTGCAATTAAGCAAACTGATGCAGTGCAATACCTTCAAAAATGTCAGTTGAGTTAGTGTTAGCACCAAGTTGAAATCCTGGCCTTGGACACCTAATGCAGAGCTGAGGGAACAGGGGGCTGATTTTTCTGAGTAGGTTTTGCCCTCCTCTTCAGTTTTCTACTGTCGATCCAGTTTCCAGTTAACTACAATCATAAGCTTTATCAGAAGCACCTTTCCTTTCTTTTATTACAATTCCCTTTTATTTTTTTTAGCTCAGCTATTGAGCTTTAGAAGTGATCTTTGAAAAGAATAGATAATTAATTGCAGCTTACCTCCTGTCTCTAGTCTAGGAGGTCTGTGAAATATTGAATTAATTGATCCCAGAAGCCCAGTAATAGGAGAATAATGACTTTTTGTCACCCTCAGCCACATGCTGACAGCATCAGTTTAGGAGATGGCAGTCTATGTCTTTTACTCTCTTGAATCTCCTCGGCTTATTTTCTGGACTCTCATCAGGAGGCAGTGATGGAATTATTCTATATGCTTGTTAATTAAGACATGTGCAATGTGGAATCATTAGCAAGGCACAACCAGTTGGAACAAACCATGTTCCAAAGGAATAAATAGAAATGGAAATCTGTGCTTTTTTATAACCGGAATGCTCTCCACCACCCCTTTCTGCCTTACTGGTCCCAAACACACTCTTCATAGTCAAGTTCAAATCTCTTCTCCCATGTCAACTCACTCTCTTCCTGATCTTTATCAGAATTTCTGAACTTTATCAGAAACACACTTTCTTTTCTTTTCCCTTTTCTTTACTTTTCTTTTCCTTTTTCCTTTCTCCTTTCCATCCCCCTCTGCCCCTGTCCCCCCTCCACTTCTCTTTCTTTCTTTCTTTCTTTCTTTCTTTCTTTCTTTCTTTCTTTCTTTCTAGCTTCAGAAATAATTTTCAAAAAGAATAGAAGCTTAATTATTGCAGGTTGTTTTCCTATCTCTTATCTAGGGGTCCATTACCCTACATGGAATTCAGAAAAGCTCCTCCATCCATCAATTATTTGGGGGAAATTCTAAACGGAGCAAAGCTCAGATTCCTTTACTATAGGACTCAAGAGCCCTTATATCTCAAGGAGGGGAAATTAGTAGTCAGTGCCTCTTGTCTTTTCCATGCTTTTTGATTTCTAATCACATTTTACTTCACTTTCTATTTTATAGTGAAATTTATCTTTATCTATTTTTTTAGCATGTGAAAAGCTTCTGTCTAAAATTAGGCTTTAAGCTTCTTGAAACTGCAGATATAATAGATTTATTTTGTCGATCTCATAATACCCAGGATCCTACTGAGATTATGTTATTAATTTCATGTTTCAGATATGGGAATTAAGAGTAAGAGAATGAAGTGAGTATTTCTTACTATTTCTATCTTTGCCCAAGAACTTTTTGGCTATATGGTCTGTCACAGTTTCCTTGTCTGTAAAATGGGAATACTAGTAGTATCTACCTCATGTTTTTTTTTTTTTTGTTTTTTTTGTTTTTTTTTTTTTTAATAAGGATTAATTGAGTTATCTTGCAGAAATTCTGTGGCATGCTGAATAGCATAGAGTAAGGATTATGTATACTGGAGCACCTGGCTGGCTCAGTTGAAAAAGCATGCAGCTCTTGATCTCAGGGTTTTAAGTTCAAGCCCCAAGTTGTGTGTAGAGCTTACTTAAAATCTTAAGGAGCTCTTGGGTGGTTCTGTTGGTTAAGTGTTTGATTCTGGATACGGGCGTAGGTCATGATCTCACGGTTGTGGGATCCAGGCCTGTGTCAGGCTCCCTGCTGAGTGTGGAGCCTGCTTGGGATTCTCTCTCACTGCCCCTCCTGTGCTCATGTTCTCTCGCCCCCTCCCCCCAAAATAAATAAATAAACATTTAAAAAATAGAGAATAAAATTTTTTAAAAATAATAAAATCTTTAAAAAAATTATGTGTGTTATTACATGCAGATTAATACATAAAAGAAAATAGAAAACATTGTGAGCTAAAGTCTTCAGCCAAGCTGTCTGCAGTTCAGCAACTATCATTTTGTCCCCATTTTATCTGAAATAGGAATAACTTTTTCCCCTGATGACTTTCAAGTAGTTTAGCCAGCCCCTTAAAGACAGAATAGCTTGACTGTGGAAGACATTCTATTCCAAGGTGTTGGGCTATAACAGGATTCAACCCTAGGCTCACTGTGTTCTAATCAGGAAAGTTCTGTTCCTGTTTTATATGACCTCCCTCCAGAAAAAAAAAAAAATCTAATTTAGTTCTGGGGGGTTAAGGTAGAAGAACCTGGTCAATTTAAGCATATCTAAGCTTCACTATTTTTGTAGGCCTGCCCAGAAAACTATAATGAAAGCTTGAAAGAAGGGAATGAGAAAAATAATCCAGTGGAAATAAGACTCATTACATAGTTGCAAGTGTGTGAGTATTTCAAATATGGAGTTATGAGTGATGGAGTATAGTACAAGAATGGGATCTGGAATAAGAGAACTAAGTTTCCAGTCCTGGCAAGATCAGTTTGTTGTGTGTGACAAAGCTGGAATTATTTTTTTTCCTCATCTGACATGGGTACAATTATAGCAGCTACCCCATAGGATTGTGGTAAAATAGATAATATAGGGGAAATATATCCAGTAAACAGTCACTATTGTCATTAGAAGTGAAGGACAATGTTATAAGCATTCATCCACCCAGAAAATGTGATACCTCAGCATTGTTGTAGCCTATTCTTTGGATGGAACATAAAGCAATATACATAATCCACAAGAACATAACCTAAGGGAACAAAAAATTAGGACCAATTATTTGCACTACAATATTCTTCCAAGTCTTTGAAGAAAAAATGGCTCTCCTATGTATTTACATTGAAAATACATAAACTTCCTTGGTCTATAATTTTTTTTTTTTAATCCTAGGAAAGAGAAGGGCATTGAAGAAATATAAGACTGAATTTGATGATTGTTTTTTGAGGGTCAATCACAGATAAGGATTAATATAACAGTATAGTCTATTCAAGCTGTGGAAAGTAGCATTTGATTTGACACCCTTGATGGAATTTCCATAGCTTTGGAGGTGCAGAATGGAGTCATGCATAGAAAGGTTGAGAACACAGACTTTGCTTTCAGATCGCGGTACCATTTGCAAGCCTGACATTGGTAAGCTGCAAAAATTTGGGCAAATATGTAGCCTTCAGCATCCTCACCAGTAATGGGGGAATATTAGCTTGTATGGCCTACAATGAAGACTGAATAAGATACCACATAGAAAGGCAAAGCCCAGCCCTTATTAAACATCTAATCTAGCTGTCTTTCTTACCCTTGTACCTAGGGTACTGTTGTACCTTACGTGTAGTTACCTAGAGAGGCAGATTGTACAGGATCCTTTCTGTGTCTATTACATCTTCTTCAGCTATGGAGATAAACATATTATGAGCTGGTCAGGGCGTTAGAGATCATTTAGTTTCAAACCATATTTTCTCGGAAGGGTTTCTGATAATCCGATTAGCTTTGTCTGTTTAAAGCTGGGTTGTCTACATCCTGTTCCCCACAGTCCTCCATTGTCTTAATCCCCTGATGGACATTTGAGAATACAATGGAAGGGAATGGACCTGGAGACAGAGTCCAAAGGAGAGGAGAGGAAATCTAACCTGTTAGGAAACTTGGAATATATGTTGAGTTAAATCAGAGGAGAAACATGCCCCTAAGCCTGTTTCAAATAAGCCCATAGCCAAAGCCAATCACTTGAAGCAAAAGAAAACATTGAGTTAAGGGTGCCTAGGTGGCTCAGTCAGTTAAGCGTCTGACTTTAGCTCAGGTCATGGTCTCACGGTTTGAGAGTTCAAGCCCCACGTCAGGCTCTGTGCTGACCGCCAGGCTCTGTGCTGACCGCTCAGAGCCTGGAGCCTGCTTCGGATTTTGTGTCTCCTTCTCTCTCTGCCCATCTCTCGCTTGCTCTCTCTCTCAAAAATAAATAAGCACTAACAAACAAACAAACAAACAAACAAACAAACAAACAAACAAAAAACCCACTGAGTTAAATGAATTGAAATTTGTGTGTGCCAAGGTGGAACATACTTGCTAACAGTGAGAGACCCATTTAATGAATATCTGCTAAGGTATAGATTTATGCACAACAAAATTCTGTGTTTGACAGTTTTTTACTAGTCTGCATTTCAAGTTTGTACAAAAAGCTAATAATTTTTCTTGATCGGCCATTCTTCCCAAATGCATTTAATCAGTGATAAGAACAACAAAAAGAATTCATTCTATGCCTCACCCTTTATGGTTTTCTGTATGCTTTTTTCTGTGTTTGAAATAAAGTTGCTCTTTGGGGAAAGGGTTTAACAGGCTTGGGTAATGTTTTGAATATGGGTCAGCATGAAGGAATGTCACAGCTGGATGTGTCCTTAGGGATCCTATTAGAGGTCATTTTCAATATGGGAAACCAAGATACCAAAGTGATTGATAGCAGGAAACCAGATTCTCCTGTAGAAATGTTTTATAAGCTTCCAGATTGTAAGGTCTAAGCTTGGGAAAAGTAAAGTGAATGTTCATCTGCTTGTTAGTGACTGAGATGCTTCATCTCTACCACCTCCATGCATATGACTTTGATGTTTGAAACTCTAATGTTCTTTGGGTCAGGCGTTACTTTTGCCATGTAAAGAGGTCATGGTCACATGCCACTAGCACCAAGCAGCGCAAATATAATATAGGATTTATTGGGGGAAGACTTAAATAGTAGAGTGTATACAGTCTCTTGAAGTCTAATTTCCAAGGCTTAGGCCAGCCATAACAGTTCTGAAAGCATCATGGATAGCATTCCAGTGGAGAGGGGCCATAGTATAATACTGTATATATTTAAGGAGTCAGAGGGACAGGGAACATCCAGTAGTAGACTGGAGGAGGCTTACACTGCCTCATAAAAGCTGATTGCACTCACCTCTTCCCAGTGGTGCCTTCATGACTTCACATTGTTAGCTTGGTATTGGCCATGGTGAGAGTGTTTACACATCAGAAATTGACAAATACTACAAAGTGGGGACTGTTTTTTTTTTTTGGAAAACTACTTTACTGGCACATCACTGCAACTGTATTATCATGGAAGCTTTCTGGTTAGAGAAGTGCCCTTGTTAGAAAGATGAAATCTCGGGAGCTAACTCAGATGTGCTGAGCCCACTCTGCAAAACTCCCCAAAAAGGACGGACGGGGAATGAGCCCTAAAGGGCCACCTAGATCTGTCCCTCAGTCACTCTCTCCTAAAAGCCTCATTCTCCAAGGAGGAAAAAGAATTAAAATAACAGCTATTTTAAAGAGCCCTTATCTTATGCCAGCTACTGTGCTAAGCACTTTACATACATTGTCATTGTGTTCTTAAAGCCATAGTTGGTATAACTGTTATTATTTTATAGATGGGGAAACTGAGGCCTATAGCATATCAAGCAACTTACTTGAGGAATTGAAGTTTCCAAAAAGGCAATGGTAAAGGTATGTCAGGTTCTAGACCTGGAAATGGTAAGCATGACTGTTCTATTTTTTTTTTTTTAATTTTTTTTAATGTTTATTTATTTTTGAGACCGAGAGAGACAGAGCATGAATGGGGGATGGTCAGAGAGAGGGAGACACAGAATCCGAAACAGGCTCCAGGCTCCGAGCTGTCAGCACAGAGCCCGACGCGGGGCTCGAACTCACGGACCGTGAGATCATGACCTGAGCTGAAGTCGGCCGCCCAACCGACTGAGCCACCCAGGTGCCCCAAGCATGAATGTTCTATTGATCACTCCTTTAAGATCATGGCTCCTAATTTATGAACTGTAGATACCATTAAAAGGCAGGTACAAAATGAGCTGTAGAAGACTTTCAAGGATTAATTAAATCCATATGCACAGGAATCATTGTCTGTAAGTAAAATAATTGTCCCAGATGTGTTCATACTACTGTTTTCCAATCTCAGTGCATATTGCTGAGAAGAATACACATTTATGTATTGAATTTATATTAGTATTTGTATTCACATTAATTAAGTGCCTACTATATATATTTAAGACATTCCACCATGCACTGGGCATATAGCCCAGTAGTAGGTGGATATATTTTCTTTACTAACAAATGCTATATAGACAATACTGTCGTGTCAGGTGAACAAAAATGTTGCCATTACAAAGAACACATTCTTTTGGAAGTGTCTGGGAACTCCTGCCTCTGGAGTGAATGCCTCTTGCTACTATAGTCTTCCTTGCAAAGTTAGCTGCCGTTTGTCCCATACCTGCCTCTATTATCAGCTCGTGGGACTACTATGATAGCTCTCTAAGTATCAGATATCACCCTCTGTTTTTCCTGGACCCTGATCTGCCAGGCTCTTCTTCCTAATGCTTAGCTTTCATAACATTGTTTCCTTGGCCAAGTCTAACCAACACAATATGGATTTAAGAATCAATGTATGTTTATTTGTCCAAACTTGTTATAAGTCAATATAAGTGAATCTTACTCTTGCTACTTTCATGTTGAGTATTCATTTATGGTGTTGTGTCTCTTTTATCCCCTCCACATCTACCACACATATGCACAGACACACACACCCCAAAAGAAAAGAACGAAACAAAACAAAAAGCGCACAAACAACAAACATACTTCTGAAGTATCTTTAACGCTTTGAGTAAAGATCCCATTTTACCAAAAGTTTAGGTGCTCATAAACTTTCAAAATATTCTTTCAGTAAGTCACAAGAATCTCCTCTGTCAGATCTAAAATCTGTGTCATTTCCTAATCCACATGCAATTTTTAAAACTTATATTACTTCCAAACATAATTGATAACAGAAAAATACTGTAGGTTAAGCATTCTATAACAGATCTAGATAAATTAATTGGTTGTTACTCCTCAGCTAATATGCTTTTTAAAATCAATTGTTATTTAACTTGAGAAAACCACCTTTTAGAATCTTAAAACCTATTGGGGCGCCTGGGTGGCTCCGTTGGTTAGGCGTCCGACTTCAGCTCAGGTCATGATCTCACGGTCTGTGAGTTCGAGCCCCGCATCGGGCTCTGTGCTGAGGGCTCAGAGCCTGGAGCCTGCTTCAGGTTCTGTATCTCCCTCACTCTCTGCCCCTCCCCCGTTCATGCTCTGTCTCGCTCTGTCTCAAAAATAAATAAACATTAAAAAAAAAAAAAAGAATCTTAAAACCTATTCTGAGAACATTAATTTGAAATGTATCACTCTTTTCTCCCCCAGCAATACGAGGTGTTGTTTTGTATGTGTGTAATCAGAATCTGCAAGGGAAATTTTTCCATATTCATCTTCAGAGACTAGCTCTTGAAAGGAAAACACATACTCTGGTTTTAAAAAACATGACCAATACATTTTTTTCCCTCATGGTGTAGAAAATACCAAAGTAAGTCAAATATGATTTGGGGGGATAATTTGTAATTTATCTGGGGCAGTGTAGAAACTCTTGAACTGGTGTGGTGATGAAATCCGAAGAAATCATAGATGAGTCTAGGGCGTCTGTTCCCCAGTCAACCTCCCCATCACAGCTTCAATATTGTGCTCATTGTGGAAATGTTCCTAGCACTCTGGTACTTTCGGCATGACCTCCTGCTTGTAAAACCACATGCTAGCACTCTATAGTTTCATTAGTGAAAGAAGGATAATTGGGAGATCTCCATTAGATTTCAAAGTGAACATCTGGTTGGGAACATTTGTAATTTTTTTCTTTTTTTATTTTTTTTTCTTTTTTGGCTTCTAAGGAGAACCTCATATTCAATACCAAGATGGGGGTATAATTGAGAACTTCCCTGCTGACAGTATAACTGTCTTTCATTGCTAAGGCACAAATAATTACTTATAAAAAGAGCAGGTGGTCTGCTTAAAAAATCCAAATAAATGTTCTAGGTACTTTTGCACATCTTTTGCTACAAGCCTTCCTCATTCTCTCCTAGATCAAGTGGCCACTCTTAAAAGAATCAACATGATGAATACACTGCCATCTGTCTTCTGTACATGTTTGCACTTTAATTTTTCTTTTCTTTTTCCACTTGTTGAAGATTGATTTTGTCCCTTCCCTAAAGCCTTCTACATCTGAAGCATATGGCGTTCTATGTTTGTCTTCATACAGTTCTTTCATCCAGGGACTCAATTGTGAATTTAGTAATAAATTGTATTTGCCTCTTTCCACCAGTGAAAAACAGGCAAAGAAGCTAAGAACTTTGTTTGTTGAGAGGCAAGAATGGAGCTTCAGCATATCAAGGTGGATTTAAGTGTAGTGTCAAATTCCAACCATTTCTCAAAGTTTATTGTTCTACCCATTGTATCTTGGTCTTTCTTTTTCTGTCTTGCCCTTTATAAAAAGCCCCAAATTGTTGGTTATATAGAAAGCTACTGGTATTAGGGTGATATCATGGATTAGAAGCAAGAGAAACCTAATCTGGTTACTTCAAACACAAACACACTTATTTAAAAAACCTAGACAACACAAAGGACCAATGGGAAGTCTAGAGGGTGAGGAGTGGCCATATGCAGACACCAATTCATATTTTGCCTGTTTTTCAAGATTCAAAGTCCTGGGAGAGAGGAACCAATTTCTTGAATTTTGGGCATATGCCTACCACCAAACTTAACCTGGATGATAAGAGTATGGATTTGGCAATAGCAATCCCAAAGAAGTCCTTAACCATGGCAGCCTATCTCAAGCAAGGTACTACATTTGAAATCGTAGAACAGAGAAAATGATTTATGTGACCATTTTCTCAATTTTTTCAAGAATGGTGCATAACTAGTACCATTCTACATGCATGGGGGAGAAATAATTGTGCACAATGGATGCCTTAGGCCTCAAGGCTTATTTCTTTCCTGGAATCTAGTTAGCTCCATTTTGTAAAATAGGCATCTTAGTTTACAAGTCTACTGAGACTTCCCTTAAGAGGGAGATACAACTACTCAAAAGGAGATCAGAGTGTTATTAGAAGTAGAAGCTGAGCAGCCCAAAAATAAATAAATAAAATAAAATAAAATAAAATAAAATAAAAGTCTACTCTGCTACTTATACAATAAATTCTTGACAGTCACAAGGCAGCATTTCCAAAGTGTTTCACATGAAATTGTAATATCCCTGAAGCCGCTGATAGGTGTACCTAGATGAAGGAATTCTTAGGGGAAAAGTTTGGGAAATACTGTATGCTAGAATCTTTCTGTAGGAGATTAACAGTATGAAAGGCTTTAGGAAGTCCTACCATGAAATAGTCATGAGATCTGTTTAACTGTGTTTCCCGAGCTTACATGATTATTGAATCTCAATAATACATTCCACAGAATTACTATCTCAAAGACTATACTTTAGAAAATGTTCTTAAAAATATGTTCTGATACTTTCAAGAATGCTCCAATTTGCTAATATCATTCTAGTGTTTAACTTTCCTATTTGACATGATAATAGTCAAAATGGAGGACCTTGAAATCATGCTTAAATTTTTGTCATTCCTTGCCTGAATATTCACCATTCCCATACATCTTTCCATGTTTGCTCTGCCCAGATAATTTAACGTGACCTTCTTCTCTTACCTTGCACTCATATTGAGAATTGCCTGGGGAGCTTTATTTTATTTTATTTTATTTTATTTTATTGTTTGTTTGTTTGTTTTTTGAGACACAGAGATAGAGCATGAGTGGGGGAGAGGCAGAGAGAAAGGGAGACACGGAATCAAAAGCAGGCTCCAGGCTCTGAGCTGTCAACACAGAGCCCGACATGGGCCCAAACTTCGAAACCAACAGATCATGACCTGACCCAAAGTCAGATACTTAACCAACTGAGCCACTGGTGCCTCTACCTGGGAAGCTTTAAATGCAATTGTCTTCCATCTCTAGCTATGAGCTTTGACCTATGTATAAATGGTACCTTGAAAGAATAGCCATTGATAGTGGGGAGCCATCACAAATAGCAGGAATTTTAAAAATAAGCATGAAGAATATGAAGACATTCTGACCCAATATTTCTGAAACTTTAATATGCATAAGCATCACCTGGAGGGCTTGTTGAAAGACAGATGGCTTGGTCACACCTCAGATACTCAGTAGGTCTGGAGTGAGGCCTGAGAATTTGCACTTCTACAAGGTTTCCAGGTGATGCTGATGCTGCTGGTCCCAGGAGCACACTTTGAGAATCACTACCCAGAACATGAAAATTGATAATTTAGGGGTTTTCAGCCAGGTAGTCCCGTCTGCTTTCCAGGTTGGCATATGTACTTGTTTATATGAGAATATGCTGTCTTTTGCCAAGTGCTATGCACCTCTAGAAGTTTATTCCCTTTTTTTCTCCACTATAGAATGCAAAGAATCTTAGGCTGGTATTATGTTGTCCAGACTTGTCTACCATACAGTAAAGGAAAGTGATGTGGTCAAAACTGAGTTTTAAGAAAAACCTAGATTTGTGTTCACTGGGGATTGAAAACAACAGGGACCATGTGAATTGTTACTCATAGGTATTTGACATGAGGGATAGATATCAAGAGGGATTTTTGATATTCATTATTAGAGACTGTTTCTGGAAATAAAGAAACTGATATTCTAAAAACACTGATTACATGGGGCACCTGGGTGACTCAGTCGGTTGAGTGTCCGACTCTTGATTTCCACTCAGGTCATGATCTCACGGTTGTGGCATCCAGCCCTGTATCAGGCTCCATGCTCATGTTTGGGATTCTTTCTTTCTCTCTCTCTCTCTGTCCCTCCTACACTCACACCTGCACATGTGCTCTCTTTCTCAAAATAAATAAACATTAAAAAAGTAAAACACTGATTATAGATAGCCTCTGCCTCTGTGTAGATAAACCAAAATAAATTCAGGTGGTATGATTTGAACTGTTCTCTCAGTCAGTAAAGTTATGGAGAATCATGTCTTTGTGAGGATCTTTTTTAGCTCTTAAACTTAAAGTATAGACATAAATAGAAATTTGACCTGAACCTTGTAGCCAAAGCTTGAAATTGGTTTACTACAAAAGGTTAAACCAATTGTTTTAAAGAAATAATGAAGAAGTATCCTATCACATTTTATACCAATAATAAATAATATATGATTCAATCTTACTTTAAATTATTTTATAATCTCTTTTAATAATGTTTATTTTACCACCTAAAACTTTGAAAAATTATTACAGAACATGATATATTAAAATAGAAATGCTCATATATAATTTATGAATATACATATGCCAGAGTATAAGCATGTACATTTATGAATAAAATTTTCATTGATATGAATGTCAATAAAAAAGTTTTGGAAATTACTTCTTTAAGAAGTCCAAAATGTCATGGGGATGCTATTTGAGAATGAGACCTCTTTTGTGTGTATGGACCAATCCATCTAATGTCTATCAGGCAACATGTCAGCCCTACCACTCGTGAGTTAATGCTAACCCATTTCTATATGTTGTCAATAGGTTACCTTGCATTTGAATAGCTACTCAAATCTAAAATACTGAATTGGTTTTTGGTCAAGAGAAGATTTCTTTGAACCAGAACTATTAGCTGGTTTTTATTTTTTTTTTAAACCTTTTTAACGTTTATTTATTTTTGAGACAGAGAGAGACAGAGCATGAATGGAGGAGGGCCAGAAAGAGAGGGAGACACAGAATCCGAAACAGGCTCCAGGCTCTGAGCGGTCAGCACAGAGCCCAACGCGGGGCTCAAACTCACAGACCGCGAGATCATGACCTGAGCCAAAGTCGGACGCTTAACCGACTGAGCCACCCAGGAGCCCCTATTAGCTGGTTTTTAATTCGTGAAATCAGTGATCTTATAAGAGTGTATTACCACATGTTAAATTATAGTGAGGCATCAATTGCAAAAGATGAGCAGTCCTTACAGGTGCTAGTCATGATCAATGGTTGCTAAGCAAGTGCTTAACCATAAGGATTCTGGCCATCACCTCTTGTTATCCGGCTCTCCAATTCTGAGCATAATTGGCAGAAAAAAGCAAAATGGAAAACATTAATTGTATGAGGGGAAAGAATCTCTGGAGTCCATTTCTGCTGTACTTATGATTTCCAGAATGCTAGAATACTAGGGTAGGAAATCTTTTGGTGATAATAATAATAATAGTAATAATAATAATAGATATTTATACAGTTCTTACTCTAGACCAGGCACTGCTCTAAGTATGTATTACTCCTTAATAAAAAGAAAAATCTTAAAAGACATATACTATTATTATCCTCATTTTACAGATGAGGAAACTGAGACAGAGAGGCTTGCCTAAAGTTAAACAGCTAGTAAGTAGCAGAAATAAGATTCAAAATGAGGTCATCTAATTCCAGAAGTTGGACTTCTAACTACCTCACTATGTCCAGTGGTCCTAGACCAAAGAGTAAATGTCAGAATCAAGAGAAGGAATTCTTAAAAATTACAATGGCCACAATTTCACCGTAGACCTAGTACATTGAGAATCCTGATCTACAAACTCCCTACCTACCTGCACCTATGCCCACAAACCTTAGGAACCAATGTCTTTATCCAACATCTTTGTTTTATGACAAGGGAAATGAAATCTTACCTGTGTAGTACAGGGTTAATTTGGCAGACCTGGGCCTTTCCTGGGCAATCCTTGATTAGTTCCTAAAAGACAGACTCTGAACCCTTGGATTATCTTGCCTGATAAGAGTCCTTAGATACATGGCGACTTCAGTCATGCCATAGAGTTTACACCAACAATGTAATTTATGATGAATGTCTATTTTTATTCACCTGTGGCTCTGGGTCATGATATTTGGCCTCTAAGGAGGTGGTGATGAGTTAGCTAAGGTCATTCACACAGGTGCCCCATGCCAGTGTGAATGACTTCCACTCTGGATACCAACGCTCAGGTGAGCTTCTCTGGCTGGCAATGCTTTGTGCATGTTTTCACATATTGTGCTGGGAGAATTAATTGTGGTCTGTGTGCCTCCACTGGGATAAAATAGCTAGAAGCTTGTACCTGGTTACTCCTGTACTCTGTCCTATGTGCCTTTTACCTTTACTAATTTTAATCTGTATTGTTTTGCTATAATACACTGATATTGTGAATGTGACAATTTATCTGAATTCTTGTTAGCCTTCTCTGATGATTCACTAGAAGGCTAAAACTGAAGATGGTTTTGTGGATCCCTAGCACCCCACCCGACCCTCCACCTATTCCTAGTTTAGTCTTCATATTTGTTTCTCTGCTACCTTTCTGTCTAAAATATGCTATTTATTTCATGGTATTGTTGACTTAAATAAATAGCTTCCATACTTAGGAAAGAGATCTTTACCTAGTGAGCCTTTGAGCTGTTCAGGATCATCATGGACCTACCATCCTTTCTTGCTGGGACTTGGATTCCTCACATCCCCTGCTCATGATTTTTGGCCAGTACCAATCCATTTCTTCCCTCTTTCTCAAGGCTTGGGGTACATGTAAAGTGGCCTTGATTTTACAGAAAGTCTGTGACCTATAAATAATGGAGTTTATCCCTAAATCATATATCACAGAAGCAATATGGTGTGAATAACAAAGGGCCATCTGAGGAGAGATGATGAGATGATCATCTTCCAGCTGAGATGATCATACAAGCATAGGGAGCAGGTAAAACTTTCACTGACTCTCAAAAGGTGCATTGAAATTAGATATTTAAAGAGGCAGAGAAAACGGCCTTCTTGGCATATGGAAAAAAATATGAGTAGTCATCAAGTTAGGTGAATATTGGTCATACATTGAGAATGGTAAATACTTAGTTTGGGTGAAATTTGGAAAGAATTTGAGTAATGATATAAAGAGAAAAGACTAGAAGTAAGTCATGAATTGCCTTAAATACCAAACGAAGACATTTGAATTTTACCCTTAAATCATTGGGAACTATTGGAAGCTTCAGAAGAAGGAAATTACATGGTAAAACTGCCCCTTAAGACGTTGCAAGATTGATGGGCTGCCACAGGGAATACGCTACCAAAGGAGAAACCAGATAGGAGACTGTTGCAATGAAAGTTGGGAGGAAAACAACAAAATCTGCTTCTTCATCTTTAACTTAACACCAGTTTGCAACAGAACGATGCGTCCCTGAAGTATCAAAAGCAGCAGTATGTTCATTCTTTTGGAGCCTTGAAATTGGCTTCCTCTTTAAAGGAAACATTTTGAACCCACTGTAAAATCATACATCAACTGGGAACCACAGAATTCCCCTGGGACTTTTTAAAGGTCATTTAGAGGCAATAAGAAGGACATAGGTAAACATCAGTGTGAAATTCCCTCAATCTTGATGCACAACAAAATAAATAAGTTTTCTGTCCTGTATCTTCCAATCTAATATTGCTTTATAAAGGTGTGTTAGTAGCTTTGTTAATTTATATTGAGTCTAAATGTGCAGAGTAGGCATAGATCAGAACTGAGACAATTATTAGGAAAATCCAAACCAAATTAAAATTTAATGAATTGATTTCTGGAGGAATTCCTAAGTTCAATTTAATGAACAATCACTTCACACCCTCCATCATTTTCTTTCATACACCTTTCTCCCTGACAATCCCTTTTCTCTTTCTATCTCACTGCCTCTAATGCTGACCCCATAACCCTTTAACCCTCCTAGGTCCTTCAATCCATGAGTCTACAAAATTCTCCCTAACTCTCTTTGCCTTGATGCCCTCATTCTCCTCTTTGTCCCATATCAGTTGTTATAATCATTTTCTTGTTTCTTATCTCCCTTTCCATGGCTTGGCAAAACACAGCCTAGTTACATCCAACTTCCCACCTACTCCAGGACACAACTCTCTCTGTTTTTCTTCCACTTCCCTGACCACTCCTGAATATCCTTTGCTGGTTCCTCCTCACTTAATGATGGGATGGTCATTGTACATACAGTCCACTCTTTCTATCTCTCCAAGCTTCTTTGTTGCTATCATGCCATCTTGGCTTCAAACACCATCTATGTTCTGATGTGTATCTCCACTGAGACTCCCTCTTGATCTTTATATCCAATGGTCTACTCAGCGTCTCCACTTAAATATTGTGCTTGCTATTTACCTAATGGCTCTCAGCCCAAAATCTACTCTGAAATTCTGCTTGTTGATGTTGGTCAGGGGACACTGTAAACTACATTCTTCAGACTTCCTTGCCATTGACTTCGCTTAGATTTTCCCAAATAATGTCTTGAGAGTGAATGGAAGGTAGGGATAGCAGATCCTTCGGGTACCTTGCCTCATCTGCCCTTGACCCATCACCTTTTATTTTAGCTGCAGTGTGGAGTACAGTGCCATGCATAATGGCAGTGTTCTGCCTTGAGGGCTTGCCATTGCCTTTCAGCTTTTACCCCTCAGGGCTCTCTCCCAAGCCAGAGGACTTGGCCTGTATACAGGTGCAGCACAGAAATTCAGGTGAAATAACGACCCCTGCAGAAAACTCTCAACCAATAGAATTGGGTAAATACTCAAGCCTCCTGGCCTTCATATAATAAATTCTAGGAGGAATTCTGAATATTTCTTAAAGAAAGAATCCAATCCCTATTGCCTAAAATCAGCAACCTTTATAATGCATCCATTTTTGGCTTTTTTTTTAAATTCCTTTCCCATCTCATTTTTCCTACTTCCTCATGCCTGCTTCCTGAGGTCATCTTCTAAATAAACTATTTGTATCCAAGGCCTTGTGCTTTACTTTCAAGGGAGCTTAGACTCAGGGAGCAGGAGAGTTTGAAGAGGCTACCTTTCACTGTTTTTGTTGTCTGTTTGTTTATTTGTTTGTTTGTTTTATTTTCCCCTAGTTCCCTCAGGGTTATTCTACAGTGACAGCAATTGATTTACCCTTTGGCTTCTTTCAGCACTGCTAGACCATCTTTAATCTATTTTTTTTTTTTTTTTTTAACAGCACTTCTCACCTTCTAATATGCCATTTGATTTGCTTATTTGGTATGTTTGCTGACTGTGGTTTATCTATTCCCCTATTCAAGGATAGGGATCATTGTGAATTTTATTCACCAATGTATTCCAAGTGCTAGAAAGGGTGTCTAAGCACATAGAAAGTACTCAATAAATATTTATTGAATAAGAGAATAAATGGCTTTACCACTTCATTATTCATCTGGAGAAAGTTATTTAGCTTCGCAAACTTTTGATACCATTACCTATAAAATGTGACAACTAATAGTACCTTCTTGATAAGATTATTATACAGGTTAAATGAGTTCACTGAAGTAAGGGGCTTTGCACAGTGCCTGGCACATAGTTTGAGCGTTCATACTTCATCCATGGCATCATAGAAATTGGATAATGAGACACACCATTCATGTATCCTCAGGCAAAAAGTAGCAGCTGGAAAGATAAGTTGCTTAATTGGAGACAATCAACATGGGTTACGCAGACCCTACCCAGCTCTGTCACCTCCTGTTTCTTCAACTCGGCTCCCTATTACTTAGGTAGACATACTGCCTTCCTGAAACTCCGTTGAGAATTTATAACTAGGAATACTCAAGTTTTTCATGATTAAAATTGAGCCTTCGATTCACTCTACCTCCAGGAGAAATTGGTTTATAAATAAAGGCTCCACGCCAAGCAGCTAGATAAGAAGTTAATTGAATGTTCAGTGTGTACTATGGCCAGAAATTCAATGTTTTATAGAAATTTTTTCCCTTGTGATCTAAATTTTTTTTTTCCTGCAAACAGCCTTAGACTATTTCTTCTTTGCTAATGTTGTGGAATCACTGAATATTTGAGGTTGTTGACCTTAGAGATACTCTGGTTCAGCGATGTTACACACTGGGGTGGAGGGCAACAACAAAGAATCAGATATAAATTCAGCTCCCCCCTCCAAAGGCACAGCTAAATAGAATACAAAATAAGAAATCTGGGGCTGTTAGAGGTGAACTGACTTTCTAAACATTATCAAGCAGGTCAGAGGCACAGGTAGGACTAGATACCTGGTTATCTGACCCCTGGTTGACAACCGCCTGTCTGTTTTCTTATCTTTATGGAAAGATCACATGTAGCTCTTAAAAAAATGAAAACTATACATAATGGGGAAAGTCTGCTTTATCCTTTTAAACAAGTCTTCTTGAGTCTTGCCTTTATTATGCAAGGAGAAATAGGCTTTCTTCTTCCCCCTCCCTCTCCACTGGGCTTGTTCTCTCTTACATTTTTAAAATGCTGCATAAAGAAGAAAAAAAAAAAATCCCCAAATGGACCACATGCTGTCAAGCTCCTGGTGTTGTCAATTGGAGCTGGAGCATTATGTTTCAAAATTTCCTGGATGAAACCCTGCCTTCTACAATGGTGCTTTCAAATTCGGGAGACTAAATGTTCTCTGGAGAAGGAGGTGGGGTGATAGGAAGCACTAGACAAATGGAATTAACCAAAATTCAAGAGCCTCTTTGTTAGGAATGATGCCTTTGCTAACCTGAACTCTTAAGAACCAGACTCTAATTTACAAGTATTTTGGTACTCCACAATCCTGCCCATCAGGGACAGAAAGATAATTTTCCTAGGCACATCAGCAGATGGAATTAAGCTGGAGCTGGTGTCCGCTCAGCTGTTTCTATCCAACAATGAAGCTCTCCAAGCTCTTACTAGAAAAAAAAAAAGCATATCAAGCCTTATGAACTATCATTTTGTACCCAAGGTGAATATCAAATTGTTTCATAACTTTCTTTTGTGAGGTCCGGGCATGCTAAATTTTAAAAAGTCTCTCCTATGGGTCATATTCTTTCTTACCTCCATATCTGCATATATGAGGCTCCTACCTGAACACTCACCACCCTTGACCTGCACACCCTCTGCCTGCCCCATGGTTAAGAGCAGTCCTCCCTTGCTCCAATGCTGAGAAAAGTGCTGACCCTTTCTAAGTCTTATCTGGAGTGGTATCTTCCAGAAAATAGAAATGATAACAGTATCTGATAAGATTGTCATGATAAATAAATGAGGAATCAACCCATGTAGAACACTTAAAACAGTGTCTGGCAACTGATAAGTGCTCAGTAAAGATAAACCTTATTATCATTATGAAAGTGCTTGGATTTTGGAGTTAGATGCCCTTGCATCTAATCTGAATCCTGGCTTGGCCACTTACTAGCTATGTAATCCTGAGCAAGGAACCGAAGTTTTGTTATTTGTAAAAGGTGTGTCCCCATCCTGTCCACCCTCACCATCATCAAATTACACACAGAATGTGATGAAAACAAAAGGAGCCGCATGCCCTGCATGTACTTAATATGAGTAATTTTACTTAGTCTTTTAAGTCTCAGCTGGGATGCTACTCTTTCCAGGTCTGAGTTCTCTGCCCCTTGAGTTTCCACAACACCCAGAACTTGCTCTTCCGAAGACTGGCCTCACTGTATCGTAATTTCTGTTTATTTGCTTGCTCATCATCCTAGGCTCTGCACCTCGCCAAGGTAAGGAATGTTACCTGGTTTATTCCCTGTTACATCCTAACCAGCCAGAACAAGGCCTGGTACATAGAAGTACATTAAAAGAATGAGAACTTCTGTTTATACCGCTGTCTTCTCATCCTGCTTTCTTTCTTCTGCTGACTCTAAAGGCATCCATAGATATTTCCTTAAGGGATATGCCAAGAACCAGCAACACATGAGATTGCAGAGCTCTTTGTTAGCCAACACAGAATTGGAATGGTTTTTTTTTTTTTTAAATTATGTTGTCAATCATCTAAAAGTCTGATGATTTAATAATCAAAGCCAGATTTCTAGTTTCTCATGAGAAATTGCAAGCTTTGATAAGACCAAGGCTCATGTCTAAGTTCCATTTACATGTGTTCAAAGTTTCATTCTGCAACAATAGGCTAGAGCCAAATGGTAGCTTCCCCTTTTCCAGAGTGTTGGTTGAAGTATTCACTCAGCCTGTTGGCACTCATTTTCTGTTCTCCTGGCGGCCTTTATAAACATTTGATTTTGAAACCTTCTGCTTTTAAAGTCTCTGCCCTTTGGCTAAGTTGGATAAATGCACTGACATTGGATATGAAGGGAGAAGAGTCAAAAAGTGATAAAATCTTATGATCGAGAAGACTATTTTTTCTCGTTTTATTTTTCAATAAAAATACATTTGGCATATAATATTTTAGAAATTTAAGGTGTACAGCATGTCAATTTGATACATTTATATATTATAACAGCTATTATAGTAATAATTAGCACCTCAGTCCTGTTAAATATTTATTTATTTTTCTTTTTAGTGGCTGGAACACTTAAAGTTCTAGTCTCTTAGCAAGTTTGATGATTTTAATACAATTTTGTTGTCTATATTGGCTATACATGCATTATATCTCTAGAACAAATTTATTACTTGTTGCAAGTTTATACCTTAAATAAGAACTGTATTATCCCCCTGCCACACACACTCCCTATTTCCTGATAACCACCATTTTATTGCTTTTATGAGTTTGTTTTTTTTTTTTTTAGATTCCACATATAAGTGATATCATACAGTCCATGCCTTTCTCTGACTTCTCTCACTTAGCATAATGTACTCAGGATCCATCCATTTTCTTGTAAATGTCAGAATGCCCTTCTTTCTCATGGCCAAATAATATTCCAGTGTGTGTGTGTGCGTGTGTGTACACAAAATCTTTATCCATTTGTCCATTGGTGTATACTTAAGTTGTTTCTATATCTTGGCTACTGTGAATAATGCTACAAGAAATATTAGAGTGTGTACATCTCTTTGATATCCTGTTTGAAGGGTATTTTTTCTTAACCTAAAAAAATGTTTTCATGTTTTTTAAATAAATAGTTACTGAGCTGTTGTACTCTATGGAAGGCAAAGTTGCAGTAAATCTCTAAACATCAAAATGCATCTACTTCCTCTTGGTGCTCTGCGACTTTGAGTGAAGGCATCAGTTGTATGGGCCAGTATTTTCATCTGAAAATAAGGCCAATACTGTGCCATCACAAACACACCACCACTTAATACAACATAGGTCAGTTTAAGGTAAGTGTTAAGAGATGTGAATCTGGAACCCAAAAGGCTGAGGTTCAAACTGATTTATTAGGAACATGATATGGGACAATTTTTACGTTTTTGTTATTTGTTTATTTTGAGAGAGAGAAGAGAGAGCAGGGGAGGGGTGGAGAGAGAGGGAGAGAGAATCATAAGCAGGCTCCACACTGTCAGTGCAGAGCTCCATGCAGGGCTTGAACTCACGAACCATGAAATCATGACCTGAGCTGAAATCAGGAGTCAGTTGGATACTTAACTGACTGAGCCACCAGGCACTCTGATATGGGGCACTTTTAAAAACTTGTATGAATTCAGTTTCCTCTTGGTAAAATTAGGGTAATAATACTACTTGCCTCAATGTGTTATTATAAAGATTAAATGGCATAATTGATCTAAAGAGCTTAATGCTTTCAGAAAAATAGTAAGCTTTTAAACAATAACTGTTAGTAGCTTTTATAGCAGCAAAAAAGGATTAGTTGCTAAAGACATTATAGAGTAATGAACAACAACTTCTGAAGGATAAGCAGCCTCTCCACTTTGTAGAAACAATGCTTTTTGAAGTAAATACAATGACTGTTAGAGGACAATAATATTCTATATCCATAAACTGTTCTCTCTGATCCTTGACTTATGGGAACTAATAGAATAATATTTATAATTATAACCAAACATGGATGACTGAGAAGCAGGGTTTGTTTATAACTAACGTATTGGTATAAGCAGAAGACTTTGATCCATTCTATAAAAATACACTCCCAGCAAAAATATTTACACAATAATAGAGATAGTGAGGGGCACCTGGGTGGCTCAGTCGGTTGAGCGCGTCCGACTTCGGCTCAGGTCATGATCTCACGGTCTGTGAGTTCGAGCCCTGTGTCGGGCTCTGTGCTGACAGCTCAGAGCCTGGAGCCCATTTCAGATTATGTGTCTCCCTCTCTCTCTGCCCCTCCCCTGTTCATGTTCTGTCTCTCTGTCTCAAAAATGAATAAACATTAAAAAAAATTTAAAAAAAAAATAGAGATAGTAAGTTGTGGAATAAGATTACTTGAGTTCAGATTACTTGAATTGTCTCTACTATGTGTGATCTTGGGCAAGTTATTTACATTCTCTGCACTTCAGTTTCCATACGAGTAATATGGGAATAATAATGGACTGTCTTAAAAAATATTTTGAGCCAAATTAGTTAAAACATAAGATGCTTAGGACAGTGAATAACAAATTGCAAATGCTCGGTAGTTTTTGGCTATATTATTCTGTATTTAAGATGAATCTCACCCGAGTTAGGATACAGATATTGCCAGAAAATTATAACAGTAATTAATGCACATGAGAATTAGATTCTTTCATTTATCTTACACTCTTAATTGTTGTTTTGTTATTCTTAATATGCTTTCCTCAAGTGAACCAGACAGAAAAACATTCCTACAGTTATCCTAGAGTGTGAAATAATGACCCAAATTTAATTTCAACCTAAAAAGTTTCTTTTAATCAATATAGACTATTGTCAATAGAATGAGTTTCCCAGAGGCTGACAAGTCATTAAGTATGAAAGCACTTATAGGAAGATAAAATGTAGAGGAACAACATGATTCTTAAGATTCCTACAACCTTTTAATTCCATATCAGGATCTACTGCCAACGTAGAAAAAATGATCAGACATTGTATTGCTAGACAATTTTAAATTTTCATGATGAAAATTATAATGACCATGTGCTTTTAAGAATATCACCAGACGAGCCTATAGAAACACAGAATTAAGGCAACAAAACTGAACATTCATCAATAATATGCACAATAAACACAAAATGTGGAAGGCTGGAGACAAACCACCAAGAGCTACCAATCCTGTGTGTGCCATATTAGTTTCTGTTCAGAAGGAAGTAATGGAGTGTTGGATGTAACTGGGAACAGGAGAATTCTAAAACCACAAGTAGGAAATCACTGGAAAGCATGGTAGATTAATTTAAGAAGAACAGAAGACATGAAAGGATTCTTTGCACATTCCAGTTCAAGAATGAGCACAAGGGCCTGAGGGTAAGGTCAAAGGGCACCAAAACCTAATGAGCCCCCATAATTCTCAAAACTGCCCAACTGAAGCTCCCTTCTGGGACTGAGGAAAATTACTAGGGGTGGAATGCAAATGGATTAGAATAAGTTTAATGGGAACACAAGAAAAAGAAGGTTCAGATAAAATTGGGGAAGAACTATAGAGGAGGGATATTTGGAAAATAGAAGGTTATATGGATGTGTATGCTCATTTGTGGGTGCAGGTGCACCTGTGTGCTGAAAAAACATCAGCTCTAGATCAATAAAGCTGCAAAAACTAATCTTACGTGGAAGTCAACAATAGGAAAATAATTGTGTTCAAATCCCATACAAAATTATGAGGGTAAAGGAGAAAAAGGAGAAGAAAAACATCTCTACACTCAGCTAAAAGAAATAAAGTGACACAATAATTATAAAAACTACACAAATCATGGAGGGGGACAAAACAGAAGAGACTCATAAATATGGAGAACAAACAGAGGGTTACTAGAGCAGGCATGGGAGGACAGATGGGCTAAATGGGTAAGGGGCACTAAGGAATCTACTCCTGAAATCATTGTTGCACTATATGCTAACTAATTTGGATGCAAATTTAAAACAATAAATAATAAAACAAGTTAATAAAAAAACTACATAAATCAATAAAAATTTAAAAAATCAGAAATGTGGTGATACAATATAGGGAAGACTTATAAGTAAAAAAAATATTTCAGAAATGAAGACTAAACTAGAAGGCATATAAGAACAAATAAATAGAGCAGAGATAGCTTAATGGAAATTGAAAGTTGAAGAAAATTATGAAAATTTTGAAAAGGATTAAAGAAAAAAAAACTTGAAAGAAAATGGGATATATAGGAGATAAGCAAAGAATATCTAACATGGGAACAATATAAGATCTATGAGGAGCACCTGGTTGGCTAGTCAGTTAAGCGTCCACGTCTTGATTTCAGCTCAGGTCATAACCTCATGGTTCGTGAGTTCAAGTCCCTTGTCGGGCTCTGTGCTGACAGCCTGGAGCCTGGAGCCTGCTTCTGACTCTCTTTCTCCCTCTCTCTGCCCCTCTCCGACTTGTGCTTTGTCTCTCTCTCTTTTTCTCTCTCTCAAAAATAAACATTAAAAGAAATTTTAAAAAGATCTCTGAAGCAATGAAACAGAACAAAAACTAAAAAACTATATAGGACATTTTCTTGAAATAAAAGCAAAATTTGAGACTACATATTAAAAAGACACACTGTGAACTTGGGAAATCAACACTGTGACTAACAAGATATCTTAGTCTTCTTCTAGATCATCTCATTTTCTAGTCTTCTACATCTACTGAACTTGACCCCCCCCCAAAAAAAAAGAAAAGGAAAAAAAAAAAAAGAAATGAAAAGGCAATCCTTTGGATACATGTCCACTCATGAAAGAAAATCAAATTTGTTTCAGATTTTCCAATAGAAAAACTTTATGTTAAAAGACAATGGAATAACATTTTCAAGATTCTCAGAGACAGAAAAGTTAAGGCATAGACTTCATATACAGCCAAACTCACTTTCAAGTATAGAGGTCACAAACATTCTGTTATGGCCTTAATAAACTCAGGACATATTGTTTCCATGGAACTTTGCTTTGAAATGTAATAGCAAATAAATTTTACATAACCAAAATGCCTAGAAAGGCATTTGTATAAAGTCTTATGGTGAGCATTAAATATGTATTTTTATGGAACTAATAATAAATGATGGTTATAAGGGAGAGAGTATAGTATACTTTGACATTATAAATACATTATAACTCCACAAATGGGGAGAGAATGTTGTGAGCGTATGAAAAATATGTTATTAATTAGAAGTAAAAGAATGGTACTTCTCATTAGATGCTAGACAAAAGTGAAGGGAGAGGAAGAAGTTACTAGCTAGCTCAATATTGCTCATTGTTGAGAACTAATAGAAAATAACTAAAAGGAATAAAAAAGGCCTAGGGGTATTACATAAAGGTATAGCAGCAAAAGCACATAAGTAGTCAACAAAATAAGAATGCACATTTTCATAAAACAAAAATATATATACAAAGAAAGCAAAATAGATCAGATATAAAAAAATCTGTGCAGGTAAAATACTTATATCAGCCAAACCTATCAATCACATAAATAAATGTAACTGGACTTACCAACTTATCAAGGCAACAAACAAACAAACAAACCAAAACAAAACAAAAAAACAATTTTCTGAAAGATTAGCAAAGGGAAATGCGGCTACATGCAACATACATATCTAAAATAAAGGGACTCAGACAGGGAAAAATTTGAACTCAGCAAATGCAAATCAAAAAAGAAAGAGAAGATCATGATATTGTTATCCCGGCAAAGCAAAATATAAAGAAAAGGCATCATAGAAAAAGTAGGAAACCTTATAATGCTAGAGGCTATGATTCATAATGAAGGTGTGCCAGTTAATAGTATTTATATACTTAGTAACACAACAATATTTTCATTAAGCAGAAACAAAAAAAGATGCAAAGAGAAATTGACATAGACACACTAATTATAAAAGATTTTTAACATATTTCTCAGTCTAAGACAAATGACACAATCTGAAAGTGAGTAGGAACTTAAGAGATTTAAAGAACATAGTCAATACAATAGATCTTAAGATATTGAACTATGAACTCACATACTAGAGAATATATCTTCTTTTCAAGAGCACATGTAATGTTCACAAAAATTGATCATTTTACAGGCCACAAAGAGAAGCTTAATAAATTCCAAAGAATAGAAATAACATGAAGAACATCCTTTAGCTCCCATGCACTAAACAAATTATAAAAAAGCAAAACTATAAAGTCCCTTTACCTAGAAATTAAAAAAAAAAAAAAAAAGCCCTCTTACTAAAAAAATTCTTGGATCACAGAATTTCTTGAAAATTCACAGTACTGACCACACATGTGCAAAATCGCAATCTGTGGTACACAGCTAAAATCAGAGAAAATTTGACAACATTTAACATTAACATTAAAAATTAAGTTCTGAAATTATATAAGTTAAAGACTAAATTCAAAAGATAGAAAAGAAAAAGCAAAGCAAAAGAAAACAGAAGAAATTCAGTTAGAAAACTGAGCATGAGTGGAATTAGTAAGTCCAAAGCTGATTTTTTTAAAAAGAAAAAAAATAAATATAGACAAACTATCAGCTTACTTAAGTAGGGAACAAAGAAAACATACATGTATATAAAATTAGAAATGACAAAGAAAACATAATCTTCAAAACACAGGAACTTTAAAGTCATCAGAGATGATTTTGCACAACTCTATGCAATTAAGTTTGAAAACCTAAGTGAAATGGGTAATTTTAAAGAAGAATATAGCTTATCAAAATTGACCATGGTAAAAACTGAACATCTGAAAAGATCAGACATCCATAGAAGAAATAGAAAAATATTGTTAAGTCATCCAAAGAAAACATCATGCCCAGGTTTTTGTTTTGTTTTGTTTTGTTTGTTTTGTTTTGTTTTGTTTTGTTTTGTTTTGTCTCTCCCCACATGGTAACACTAATAAAGGACTCTAGCCAACTTGAAGAAGTTCTTACTGGCCAAATATAGGACATTTAAACACAAACAAAGATAATAGCTGCAAATGACCAAACAATATCTTATCTGTGATGATAGCAAAACAAATATATCCTGTCTGGTCACCACTGGCAGGTGCTAGTGAATCAACCCATTATTTTGACAACTGGTAAAGAGCCCGTAAGAATGAGGCATTTCTCCTGCCTTTCCTATATGAACCACATCATTTGGTATACAAATGGATGGTGATGACAAACTTCTCTATGTAGAAATATTACAGCTAATAAATGAAGACCATTATTTTGCAATCTGTAATGAATTAAAGGATCACGTTATATATCATAAAAGTCTGCTAATATCACAAAAAGGCAACCAGACCTTACATGCCTTCTGATACAATGATATAATATCACTTATGAATTAGTCTTGCCAAAAAAAAAAAAAAAAAAAAAAAATCGATCCTCAGTCTGAACAAGCCTTTAGATCCAAACAATTTGCCAGAAGCTCAAAGATACAAGCAGCAAGGTACAGACTTCAGGAGTCTCTACAGGGCAAACGATCTGGTTTCTTTATTAAATTAAAGGAAAAGAAAAAAAGATGGAGAGGAGCTTATAGATTAAAATGAATTTAAGGCACATATTAACCAGTCAACATATGGACCTTACTGGTGTCCTCACTGAAATGGTAAAAAGAAAAAAACCGTGAAATCATTGAAAATAGGAACATTGGATATTTGTTAACATTAAATAATGATTATTTTAACATCTGATTGAGATGTGACAATGATATTGTGAGTTTGCTTAAAAGAGGGAGAGAGACACAGAGAGAGACCTTGCCTTTCCAAGACAAATACAGAAATATTTACAGATGAAATGGTCTGATGTGTCGGATTTGCTTCAAATAAGCGGGAAGTAAGAGGAGAAATAAATAAAACAAGATTGGCCATAAGTTGAAAATTGTTGAAGCTGGTTCATGGATATATGGAAGTTCATTATACTATTCTATTTTTGCATGTATTTCAGATTTTCTCAATATAAAAATTAAAAGAAATATATTATTAAAATTAAGGTATAATTCTCATGAATATCACATGATTATTGTTAACTAAACTGGGAGAAAGTGTCCATTATATCTGCTTTACCACTGAAACTCTGGTAACAAAGGAATTAACACGTACAGTAACAGAGGCGATAAATTCTCTTCCTTTGCTCCTCTGATTCTTTCTCCATTTCCAGACATTCATTCAGCTTGTAGTTATAGAGCTGCTGATATTGTAAAAATGTTGCTTAGCAACATGTTAATGGGGAAAACCACTCCTTAAAACATTAGGGTTTTTGTCTTTTGAAATGTACTAGTTCAGCATATGATACCTCCCACAGCTCAATTTAACAAGAGGAAAAATATCAACGTTCTGAATATAGGTTTTTTAAAATCTTCTTAGCTGGGCCTGAATTTAATAAGAACCTAAGAAATGGAATATGACAATGACCCTGAACTACATACAGTTCCATTGGTCTCTTTTGGAAGAACAGTTTCCGAGATGATGAACTATAGCACTCTGTCCCTTACCTAGTAGCTGAGGTAGGGGTGGAGGTGGCAAGGTGGAGAGGGTATGCAGGGAAAACACTCCAATCTTCATCCCTCACTCAGTATTATTATCCATAGAAAATGCATTGAATCGACTATTCAAGGATCTAGAAGGTGGGCCCAGTTAGTCCTCTTTATAAAAGCCCCAGTGTATTTTCCAGGAAATCAGAGTATTGAACCAAATGCTCTTGAAAAGCATTTCTAACTACAAAAGCCCCTAGGCCAAAGCTTCTGAAATGTCATTGTGTTGACTGTGCCTTTGCTGGCCATCTTATGAAAATGTCGAGTCTGATTCAGTAGCCTGATGTGGGGTCTTGAGGTTTTGTATTTCTAACAATCTCCCAAGAGATTCTGGTTCGGCTGGTCGGGGGAACCACACTTTTATAGCAAGCCTCTCTGTCACTCTGAACAAGCAGAAAGACAAAAAATGTCAGCCTTGACATGATGTATGGATAAGAGGACAGCCTGAGCATCTAAGAGACCTAGGTTCAAATCTTGGCTCTGTCTTTAGATGTGTTACTGAGCCACCCTGGACTTCAGATTCTTCATCTGCAAAGTGGAAACATGAGCATTTTTTGAGAAGATTGAATGAGATAATGGCATCACTGTAACATTCTTATCCAAGCACATAGTAAATACTCTGTGGTTACTCTAATGATTAATTATTGTTGGCTTAAAGAAAAACAGAGCATTTGTGAAGGATCGTGTTGCAGTAAGAGTCTTTGCCTCTTTATTTATGGGTGAGGCAGTTGGAAAAATTAGGAAGACTGGGTGTAGGTTCTTTTTGTCACTGTTGCAAATGTGGCCATCATATATTTAACTGGGCCTCAGTTTACACATTTGTCCAATGAAAAGGTTGAACTCATTCCTTCTTGGTCCAAACATCCTAGGAATGTAGGAATGTGTTTTAGCTCCCCTACATGACTCAGTGCTGTGAGTTGTACCAAGGAGCTCCGAAGAATGGAGCTCCCCATTTAATAAACTATAAGAGAGGGAGCAGTAGGTGGCAGAAAGCTTATCGGAAATGGATGAAAAGCTCAGACCCACAAGACTGCCCAGAACAGTTCTATTTTAAAACCCAGTCCTTTTTAGCAACAGAGAGCCAGGACAGTGATTTAATTACTGATGGGCTACATCAGATGCAAAATTGGAGCCAGCATCACAGAATCAGGACAAAGGGCAGATTGGCCAGCTCTGGAGAGGACAAGTCTTCTGAACTTTACCACTACATTTCCTGTTGACGTATTTTCTTGAGTCTCTGATGTGCAGAGCTTTAGCTTTTTTAAACAAATGTGCTTGGGAGTCTATGATTTTGTCCATTTGCTGAAGGATTTTCTAAGCATCTGTCAGCTTCTGTCTGAATCATACATACACGTGTATATGAATCACTTCCTTCCCATTTCATGCCACGATCCCCACCCCCTCTTTCATAGACACTCGCCCCCCCCAATCATCGTTTGAAAAGAATAAATGAAGAAACTAGGGATTTTGTGGTGATTGTCATACTTAAAATGTTTCATTTTTGAAATCACAGGTGCTCAAAATTACTTGGAAGACTTCGCCATGAGGAGGATTCTAGGGGATCCTTAAATGATGGGGCTGGCACTGAGAGCTGCTTATTAGATGGAGGGTCCAATGACTGACATGACCACTTTGAACCTGAAAAGAACTTGCGGATTGTGTAAGCTTCAGCATTATGATTAAGAAGAGCCTAGAGTCTTAGAAAGGGAAGGTATCATAAATGTTACGTAATGACACCTAACTAATTTGGTAACAAGCATAGGTTCTGGAGAGGAATAGTCATAGCTTAGATACCTGCTTCATCATAAATCAAATTTGTTAACTAAATGGGTGACCTTGGACAAGTTACCTCACATTTCGAATCCTCTTTGCCCTCTAGTGTTAAAAGGATATCTACCTCTGTCTTAGGGTTCTGGTAAAGATAAAATGAAATAGATTTCACATTTAGAATATTTGGGATGATTCCCAGAACAATGTCTTAGTTTATATAACAATAGTAATAACAGTAACCTTTGAAAAATTTCATAATTGGATACAGCAAAGGTGTCAAACAGATAGCCTATGGGCTGGATTCCACCTGCAGGCTTATTTTGTCTGCCCTTTACAGCTGTGGTCAGCTTGCTTTTTTTGTTGCTGTTATTTGGCAATATTTTTTAAAGGCATTTTTTTTGGTGTTATAATCTACATTTCTTGAAATGTTTTGAAATAGCAGAACATCTGGCACATACCAAGCCCACATTCCTCCATAACAGTCATCATTTGGAAGTGAATGGCTTATCCCTTTGCCACAGTCTCCACCATTCTCTGTTGTCTTGCTTTTGCACTACTTTACTTCATGTGTGTTGCCTTCAGTATTTGAGTAGGTATTTGCATCTGTCATCCCTTGATACGGTGCCTAGAATGTAACATCATGTTTCAGTGTGATTTGTCTGGCAACAGCAATCATGAGCAGGTTAGTAGACACAGATGCATCCACTAATAATTTGAAGGAATGTCGTGTAACACAGTACATTACAGTAGAGTAGCTACTCTACTCTATGAGCTACGTGTTAGAATAGCTCATATTGGGATACCTGCCTAGGTCATACTCAATTCTTCAAAATTATTTGCTCTTCCTATCCACAGCCCTGCAGAAGGGGGAGGAGTTAGCTAGATAGCACTAGGTACTTTATGAGACTAGCCTTATGTTGGTCACAGATGGATAGAGCAGAAGCCAACACCTGGTCTGAGACAAACAATTGGATTCTCTCTCCCAGAAGTTCTGAACTACGACAGTGAGAACCTGGGTCTGATAGCAGCACTGGAACTAAATCTCACATAGAAACGGAGCTGAATGGAGGTGGCAGGAGACACAGGTAAAGGCCTTGCAAACCTAAGTTCTAAGTTGGTAGCCAGGAGTCACCAGAGGAAGTCAATCTGCTAATGGAAATAGGAAAGTGGAAATAACCATGCAGTGTCCCAGAAAAACAAAAAGTATCCATTCCTGATGTTCCAGTCCCTGGAGTTAGGCAGACTGGTTGTACATGTACAAGGAATGATCACTCATTCCTTGGCTTTTTTTTTTTAATAGATCTATGGCATCATTCTAATTATTTTCTTAGCCCTCAGAACACTTCTTTGTCTCCTATGTTGGCTTTTTTTCCTACACTTGATCTCAAAATGTTGTTAGTTCCCTTCTCTTTTCTATTTACATTTCCTGTTTTGGACTGAATGTTTGTGCCCTACCCTGAAATTTATGTGTTGAAATCTAATCCCCAGTATGGTGGTATTTGGAACTGGGGACATTTGTGATGTAATTAATGCCCTTATAAAAAAAGAACTGGAAATCTTCCTCACCCCTTTCACCACGTGAGGACACAGGAAGAAGACGACTGTCTCAGAACAGGTAGCAAGCTCTTGCTAGACACTGAACCTGCCAGCATGTTGATCTTCTCAGCCTCCAGAACTGTGGGGAATAAATGTCTGTTGTGTATAACCCACTCAATCTATGGTATTCTGTTCTAGCAGCCTGAATGGACTGAGACATATTCATTAGATGATCTCAGTTTAACACTAGTTATATGCTAATATGTCTTAAGTTTTTATGTATATATACATATATATACATAATATATATAATTAGACAATTATGTATTCGATATAATATATAATTAGACAATTAAAAATATATATTTATTATATAATATATATTATATATATTATAATTATTATATATTATATACAATATATAGAAATATATTTAAATATCTAAATAAATATATATAAATATTATATATATATATATATATATATATATATATATATATATATTATTTGTCTAATTCCTTATTTGAATGAGTAGGGCAGTCACCTTGGGCAATCTTCACTGTCTGGTCGAGAGCAGAACCTGACATGAAGTAGATAGTAAATATGTGCTAAATGAATGTGTGAGTGAACAAATATACTGGATTTGTGTCTCCTGCCCAGACCTAAGCCATTCATCTTGAACCAAGCCCCTGCCACACTAAATATCACTCCTTTCTCCAGTTTGCCAAGCTTTTTCCTGTTTTATAGATTTGGAAGATGCTTCCCTTCCACCTGCAAAGCTTTCCTTGGGCTCTTCCTTCACATGTTGGCTTAAAAGCTTTCCCCTCTCCACAGAAATTTATACTTTTTAGGTGCTTTGGCAATTATGCTCTTGATAGTCTTGGAAAAAAACAATGACTTTCACAGATGGCTTTGCAATGGCATTAATCGTGTACATTTCTATAGTTTACGAAGTCCCTTTGCATCTATTATCACAGTTAATTCTTAAAACAATTTGGCACAATTGTGTACAGCGAAGGAGAGTTGACATAAGGAGGTAGAAAGAGCTAATAGGAGTCAATCAGGATCAGAGACCAAATTTTCTGTTTACCAGCCCCTTGCTCTATTGATAGACCACAAGGCCTCTATTGTAAAAACTATACTGCTGTTACTACTCTCACTACTGCTACTTCTACTATGATCTAGGGTTTATTGAGCACTTACTACATAACCAGCCCTGAGCTAGGTGTCTTCTCTTAATTAGATCAGTTAATCATCACAACAACCTCACTGAGTTGATACTTCTATTGCTCTTTTATGACAGATGAAGAAACAGACATGGAGATATCAGAGATCTGATAAATGGGTCAGCCAAGATGTGAGCCCAGGTTTTTCTGATCTCTGAAACTAAACTATACACTACTATACTGTAGTCCTTCTTGCTGCAAAGAGAAGTCAAAGAAAAACATCTGGGATTTTGACAGTCACTCATGCAGAATAATCCAGGGCCATGTTGTTGGTAATTATCCCAAACCCTTTGACATGCGATGAAGAGTTATCCAAAACCTTGTGCGAACAGGAAGCACGGAAAGATGTGACTGAATATGAGCCACTTCACCAACATCCCCTCTGATACAGGGGCTTAATTAATGCACTTAATTGTTGAGAGATATGTAATGAGATTATTCAGAGCCTTGGCTGTGCACTTCTTTCCTATTGTCAACTGTGTTAATTTGCAACAATGCTCAAGATGCTGGCTGAGTGAAAACAGGCTAAATGAAAACTCTATTTTTTTCAGAGTGGGGGAAAAAGTAATCACACCGGATAATTTGATTTTGATGCACTGCTTCCCTCCACCTCCGCCCCCCCCCCTTTTAAATGCACATACTCTTGGGGTGCCTGGGTGGCTCAGTCGATTGAGCGTCCGACTTCGGCTCAGGTCACGATCTCGCGGTCCGCGAGTTCGAGCCCTGCGTCGGGCTCTGGGCTGATGGCTCAGAGCCTGGAGCCTGCTTCTGATTCTGTGTCTCCCTCTCTCTCTGCCCCTCCCCCGTTCATGCTCTGTCTCTCTCTGTCTCAAAAATAAATAAATGTTAAAAAAATTTTTTTAATGCACATACTCTTTGTAAATAGGTGAAGGTGTGTGATCTTTTGGTGAGCATAGAAAGGCAGATTGCCACCAATGTGGCAAAGGGAACTCTGTCAAGCCTTCCTCTATGTGGTGGATTCTGGATTATCTTTCATTCAGGTAAAGAAAAAAGGAGGGAGGGATAAAAAAACATTCAGTGAGTGTGACTCTGTAAAGCATTATATTAGGATCACTCACACCCATTCTTTAACTGAATCTTCAGAAATCTCTGGGGAGCAACTACTTGTACTCCCATTTTACAGATGAAGGGAGCTCTTGACTTGATTGCCCCTGTGACAGGAACTGAAAGAATAGTTAATACACCTGTCACATCTAGAAATATACCAAGGGGACACATTAAGAGATAAGGGGAAAAATTGAATAAAGGAATGGGGTTAGTGGTGGGAACATGGAGCTAAGATTATATTGTATTAGCCTCAAAGAAACCATGTACCTAAACTCCCAAACTGGATTTCACAATGATTGAATCAGATAACCAAACAAGTGCTTGTGCAACTTAAAATATATTTAGTTACCTAATTTAAATTTCCCATAATAATAGTAATGACAACAAAAACATTCATGTTCAAATTCAAAGGTGTTTTTTTTTCACCCCCCCCTCCTCAAATGGTTTAATTACATTTGAGTACTTACTTTGCCCTTCTTTCAACCTTCCAAATCTTAGGTTTGATTGAAAAGCAAATTCTCTTTATACAGAGCCCAAGCCTCTTGTCTCTGGAATTCATAGGGAATGGCTTTTCAAATCATTTTCACTCAGTTCACACTATGAAAGATCAAAGAACTATGCTTTATGCCCATTCCAGAAGTCCCTCTGGGATTAGCCCATCATGAATATAAATCATTGTAGTTGTTATGTTTCCCAAATACCCATTCATCATCCATCTTAGCATTGTTCAAAGAGACATGGGGTCAGTTCAGCTCTCACCTTCACAAGGCTTTGTGATTCTGTTTGAGCAGCCAGGGGAGCACTGGAGACAATTAGCTACTCGCTGCTGTGGCTGCAGCCAAGGGTCTCCCCCATGGGGATGAGAAGTGGTATCCCTAGGAGGAAGCTCCATTCAGGCATCAAGTGTGGCTCTTGGCCAAGGAGGCAGCGCCTCTTTCTACCCTCCCACTCAGGTCCTTTTTTGTGTAGCAAGACAAAAGCAAACAATGGCCACCTCCTCTCTCCTGGAGGTGACAAGCAGAAGGAAAGTATAAAGCTAGCTTTTGAAAACTCAACCATTGAACTCCCTGCCACCCCAAGAACCTGACCTGAATCTACTTTCTGACAACGACAGGAGGCAATTGTCCTTTTCTTTAATAAACTGCAAGCTTAGAAAGGGACCACCAAGAGGGAAAGGGATTATCTTCCCAAAGGGTCTTAAAGAATATCAAAGCTGGTTGGTCTCTGAGTGATTATAGAGTCCAACCTCCTTAATTTATAGAAACCCTAAGGACAGGAAAGATTCAGTGTAAACCATATAACCATATAGCAGACTCTCCCAAAATTCATCAGAACAACCTGCTGATTAGTCAAAACTGAGATTGTCAACTACCATGGTAAGAGAAAACACTACCTACCTAGAAAGTCTTGATTGCATCTCGGAAGCCAAGAGTAGTCAGGGTATTTGTTGAGACCTTGAAGTCTGGTTTAAGGAGCATCCTTCAAGGGAATAGGGAGGTGTTGTTTGGATTGGATGAGGATCATGATTCAACAGTTTAGAATTAGTAAACACAAGAGGGCAGGATTTTGAGGCAAGGGGCTGAAAGTCTTGAGGAATAGTCACCCATTTTCCTATGAAGAGTTGATAGATCTTTCAGAAACTTCTTAAAATTCACAATTAAGTTATTTGCAACTTTTATCTTTCTGGATAAAATTTCCTGGAATAGTGCATCTATGCTGATGAAGACAGGGAACTGGTAAGCCATATCAGAGTAAACAGTAAACTGTGTGGGGATAGACAAGTTTGGATCTCATAATCCAAGGCACCAATTTACAAGTGAAATCTTGCTACAAGCCACACAGCACTTTCACTGCAGACATTTAACTGGGCCAGGTCTCAGACTCCCCTCCCACAGTCCATGTTATAGGAATGAGATAGGAATTGAGATAAGAGAATATGTGTTGGAGAGGAGCCTAGATACCTCAGAGAGGAGTCCTGAGAAGTGTCTCTGAGGAGTTGACATTTAAAATTTACCCAGAACATGCCAAGAACTCAGAGCTCTTCAAGCTGGAGGAAAGCAATAGCAAAAGCAGTAGACAGCTTGGGATTTGAGGGAAAGAAAGAGTGTGTGTGTCTAAAGCCCAGTGAGCAAGAAAAGAGAAGTAGGAGATGAGGTCAGGCTGGAAGGCAGGGACAGATCATCAGGGACCTTTGGGTGCTCTCAGAATGCCTGACTGGGATGGGTTGGTCCTGAGGTTGCATGTGCTGAATGCACCCTGCTTATTTACCTCATGAAAACTCATAGTTGGAGCCATTCTTCTATACGTTGTGAAGAAGACCATGTCCAGATTCTCCACAGAGAGGGGCTAGAAAATACTCAGATATTCAATTGTTCATTTTTTTCTCAGAAAAGTAAAAAAAAAAAAATACATCAAGCTAGCTGTGGGCCTTCACACAGCAGTAAATTATCTTTTTTTAAATTTTTGGCTTGTTTGCAAGAAACAACTATGATTCCAGGATAGTCTTCTCTTATTCTTAGCCATTATCACGCTCCAGCATCATTTTCAATTTCTAATGTTGAGCTGGATGGTTTTTATGACCTCTCAGCTAGAGAAAAATGAAAATGAATGTACAAAAAGAATGACGAGATTTATTTGGGGGATACTGGTAGTTCTTTCTAAAGCAAAAAAATAACCCTTTAGTAGGATATAATAGGGACAAAATTTTCTTTTTTAAAATGTACACACACACAGGTAACTAATTGGAAAAATTCACATGATGTATGTTTAGTATTATCAATAGATAATGATTTAAAATTTTTCAGAGTATTATTTGATGCTTACATGAAACCACTCAATAGTCTATATGCAAGCTAACCAAGGCTGTGAAACAGATTTGAAAAGCCAGGAATTCAGCAACTAATGGAAAATAGCAAGGTACTCAATTCATCCACTAAAAGAGTTCATTCCTATTGTATGAATTCAAACACAGCAAAGTATTTGCATACTGACATTTGGGTGTGCATGAGCTGTTTTAAAACTCATTCTTTTTTCACTATTACATCTCGAGAAATGAACACCACCACTGCAGATAAAATCATTGGGCAGAGTCCAAGTTATGTTAGCTTTCAGGGTAGGCCTTTCCCCAGACAAGCTTGGACATTGTAAATGATCTGGGAGGCAGTGTTGCCCACAAGTTAATGGTGTGGGTTTTCAGTTTTGAGTCTCATTTCTAACCTGAAAAGCTAATTTCATGAACTTGGGAAAGTTATTTAACTTCTATGAGACTTGGTCTTCCAGCCTTTGATATGGGGATTACAGTAACAACATGAGGTGTCTCTGGGTATTCAAACAGACTGTATAGAGCTTTTAGCTCAAGACCTGAATCTTTTAAAATTTTAGCCAATATTATTATATATATTGATTAAGAGATATATTGCAGTCAATTCCAGAAGTAAATGGCTGCTCCTTGTGTGTGCGTGTGTGTGGTGTGTTTGGACACACAGGTGCAGGTATAAAGCAGAATACCAACTAGTAAATGGAAGTTAAGGATGAAAGGCTATAGTCCCTGCTTGCCTTTTTCTGTTCCTTATCACATTTCTTTGAGGAAACCTCTCTTTACTGTTTTTCTTTTTTTCTGAGGGTACTCTTGTCTAAATTGTACTCATTTCTTGATTCATTAATAGTAGGCAATATCTTTTTACTCCATTATGTAAGAATCAAAGATTAATTTGTTCCAGTAGTCTTTCTTCTTAGCCTCTTGTTTCCTCCCAGTGTTTAATACTTGTATTATTATTTTTATTTCTTCAATTACTCATTTTTTTCTAACTTTTAAAGGATACAGTTGCACATTTGTCTTTTGTTCTCTATCAATTTTAGGAACCCTCTAAACTTCCCTCTGTAACCTGAAGACATTTGTTCTCCACCTCTTTCCTCCCTAATTTCTAAGAACCATCTCTGGATGTATTTGAGAGGTATCATAGGGCAAATTTACTAAAACTAGAGCCTGAAATGGGGATTCTTGTGCATGCGATTTGCAGAGGCTGTGCTTCCAGCAGAAGCATATAAAGGAGTGAGGTAAGCAGGGCAGGAAAAGGGAAGAAGCCAGGCAAAGATGTGGTTTTCACCTGGGGTCTATCTTCACCTTGGTCCCATGGAGAGCTCTGGAGTTGTGAATTGTACCACAGAGTAAGGTGACCACTTGGACCTCCTCTCTCAGGCAGTCACTGGCTGTAGGCTACTTGCAGAAAAAGCATGACTTTTCTGGGAAGGCAGGTCCTGTCAGCTAGGACCTAGAGCAGGGGGCAGCTGTGAGCCATTACCAGCCTAGATTCTTGGCAGCTACAGGATGGATACACATGCAAGGTAAGGGGTTCTGGATAGAGTACCAGCAATCTGTAACACATGGTGATGATGAGGACAGTATGACGAAGACAATGTCCCTTGCCTTCTCATCAATCTCACATGTATTTGAGATTCATCTTTAAAAGTATTTTCACTTGTATTTTTCATCTGGTCCCCACACAAATACCCATATACACACCACAACCATGACCGCCACTGAAAATACCAAAAAAAAAAAAAAAAAAAAAAGTTAATGTTGGTGTTATTTCCTCTGTTTTAAAAGTTAAATAAGGATCCTGAAGTGGTTATGTCTCTTGCCCAATACTCCACTGTAACTGGAAAGAATAGGACCTAATTTCAGATAGTCTCATTCCAAATCTGGTATTCTATAAGAACACCCCTAGTTCCTTTCTTTATAGCACTTTGCATTAAATCCATTTGCCATATATTTATGCTCCTGCATAGTTGGCCTGACTTTGAGGATAAACTTTTTTTCTCTGCACACATTTTTTTCGTTTGCATTTCAGATTGGTCTCTCAATATCTCTGATTGGCCTTTTTCATTTCCATCAGCAAAGGAGCTTTCAAGCCGCAGAGAATAGACTTACACGTGGCTCAAACAATAGAGATGTTTCCTATTTCACCTAAGAAGTCCAGAGCCAGAGTAGTTCCATATCAATCCTGTTGAGTCATTAATGTCATTAGGACCAAATTCTCTCCTCTTGTCTCTGCCTCTGTTGTGTGATGGCTTTCCTTTTTAACTCAGTCACGACAGGACTGCCAGTTGGCTGCTGCAGCTCTAAGCTTCATAATCTCACAATGGGTTCCATTTACAGAAATGGTGTAGTTTCTCTTCAGTTCTCTTCTTTCTTTAAGAGAAGAGAGGGAACATTTCTCAGAGCTCCCAGTTCTTCTCAGGCTCCGTTGACTAGATTAGCCAGATAAACTTTGCTTCCTGTAGAGGAAGCTAAGAATTTAAGGATCTGGCATTTTCAACTATGTGTGTAGAGGGTTTCTGTCAGCAAGGAAGGGGTAGGAGGGCTTTTTGGGCAGACAGCTAACAGTTTTTCTCTTCAGCATCTCTTGTCACTATTTATACGCATGCATACACACATACATGCAGACAGATAGATAGATAAATAGATGATAGGCAGATAATTCATTTAGCTTCCCAACTCTTTATGTATAACTGTTTAGTTCCCTATTGGTGAAGTACCAATTAATAAGGGTTTTTGTTGCTTTTTTTTAAAAATCAGTTTCTGCCAATAGAGCACAAGGTAATCTGGTAGTACTCTTGTGATTTTAATCAGTGAAGCAGAGTACAAAATGGCAGTCTTTAGTCTGTCTTACCCTAGCACACTTGAGTGTCTGTGATCTGTGAATTGACTAGTCCGGGGCAGACCTTGGGAGATAACACCATCAACTACTATGATGGCTTATTGCCTGGATTGTTCTCTTCGGAGAATTATGGGATGTTATATGTGCACATTTGGAAGAAAGGGTTCTGGGATAGCAGGAGCAACTGGGATTAGACATGTGTCTGAGAGGAAAAAAGCTGATATAGATAATGCTGAAACAACTGTGGATAAAAACAAAGTTCATCAACAGAAGGGACAAATGCCCAGTGCGCATTCCTCAGAAAAAGCAGAAATCATTTGGGATGTGAGAAGAAAGATTCTGGTAGAAAAATGAACCTCTGGAAACCTGTGGGTTGATGGCTTAGTTGTAAGTATACGAAAACCCAACTAGCAGTTGATTATACCAAAAGGGAAATTATTGGCTCAGATAAAAACAACTGAACATAAGGGTACAACTGACTTCAGGCTCTGCTGGAGTTCAAGGCTCAAACACTGTCATGAGGACCTGATAAGCTGCCATCCTCCCTCTATTAACCAGTTTTGCAGACTCGTATAGCAGTAAGATGGCCACAGCAGCTCTGGGTTCACATTCTTTTATGTTCAAATAAGCTGAGGAGAAGGAGCTCTTTTTCTAGTACTTTCCTCAAAGATATTCCCCCTGTTTGGCCCAGTTTAAGTTGGTCTCAGGAGGAAGATACTTTTCAGCTTAGATCCAAGTGATCCTCAAGTTAGTGATAATGACCCACCCAAGCCATATAGACTAGAAGTGGGGTTGTGGGTGTCTTTCCAGAAGAAACATGAAGTAGGAAGAATGATCAATGGGCTCAAGAACAGTAGATGTCCACTCTAATGTTTCAAAGGGAAGAGTGACCGCTAAAGTCCTGGAAACTCAAGATCAGCCAGATTATACTTCTTTGAAGAGGAATTTCTTTCTTTTTCACAAAATAAAAAGTCTCATGGTTGGATACATATCTGGAAGTACTTGTATTGGGATGCCCATAAGCCAAATAGTTTTATCCCCATGAGCATTATAGCATGGAAAATAAAAGCCTGTAGTACAGTTTCTTACTGCAGCCCACACCTTGAGAAAGTGAATCTAAGCTCTCTTAAACCCATCTCCCTGACAGAACAAGCGGTAAATAAAACATAAACCACTTTTGTACATGCTTCAAATTCTGGTGTAGATGAAAGGCAATTTACTCTGGGCTGAAAATGAGATTCTGGCAAAAAGCAATGCCTATTAACAAATGGAACAGTCCCCTGGTGACAAGATGGAGGCGTGCGACTGGGTATATTTGTCATTGTAACTCCAGGGGCTGACTTGAGGTATTTTAATCATGCTAAAGTAGAATTACAGGTAGAAACAGCATCATATTTGATACAGGAAAGAATGCCAACATTATTCCTTTGAACAGGTTACTTTCTACATATGAATAATTTGATAAGAGAACTTGATATACCTGATTCCTAGATATCTTAAAAATTATAAATGGCCATCTTTGTTCAAATTTGTGTTTCTTTCCATATGCCTGCAAATCACGTCTCTGAATGCACTGTTCTAACCAAGCTGTCCCTCTGTTCAAACACCTTCAAAGTCTCTCTGTGTCCACAGAAAAGATCAGACTCAGTAGCCTCTAAGGACTTCTGAAGAAGAGATCTCAAATATTTTTCTAGACTTAATTCCCATCACTTTTGTATCAGAAGAGGTTAGTTTATGTTTTGTGCTTTATTTTTCTGTTGCTGTATAACAAATTACCAGGAATGTAACAGAAATGAAAGTGATGTATATTTATTATCTCACAGTTTCTGTGGGTCAGGAATCTGGGCATAGCTTAATTGGATCTTCTTCACAGAGTCTCAAAGGGTATAGTCTAAGTGTAGACTCGACTGCCATTCTTTCTGGAGCTTGGGGGAATCTTCCAAACTTGCATGGATACTGGAAGAATTCAGTTCCTTGCAATTGTAGGTGAAGGGGTTCCTGTCTTTCCTGTTGCTGTCAGCCAGAGGTCACTGTTAGTTTCTAAAGAGCCCCTTATCATGTGGCCTTCTCATACCATGGAAGCTTTCTTCTTCAAAGCCAAAGGGAGAATCTGTTCAAGATGGAGTCTTACATCACATAATGTAATGACAGGAGTGATTTTATCCCCCATCACTTTTGCCACATTCTATTGGTTAAAAGTCGGTCATTACACAAGGGGAGGGGATTACACAAAGATGTGGATACCAGGGGCAGGAATCTTGGAGGCCATCTTAGAATTCTGCCTGTTGCACTGTGATAACAAACAATCCCTAAATTTTAGTTCCTTAAAGCAACAATGGCTTATGTCTATTAAAGATTGGCTGAGGGCCTTGGTTCTGCATATTTGGCAGGGAACCAGTGTGAGGAAGCCGCCAACTTCACACTCCACTATTGCCAAAGTAGGAGAAATAAAATGTAGCAAATCTTGCTTTTACTTAAATCTCTGTGGTTGAAGAAAGTGACATGGCTACCTCTAAGGAACCTGGGAAGGATATTGATACCTGATGACCAAACAAAAAACTGGAAATATTTGGTGCAGAGCAGAAATGAGGACTAAGTTCTTCTCTCAACAAACTGTCTTCCTGCTATTTTCTCCACCTGCCTGACCTTTCCTCCACATCTGTATTTCCAAGTTTCTCTTGTGCTGGAAAAAACACTTCTCAGTGAAGTATTTTTGTGATGTTTCTCATCAAAATTAATTATTCCATCTTGGATATATCTTAAAACTCTTCTGTACTTCCCTCATGTATCTTAGATGACATTCATAATTTCCTATTTTTATCTCAGTTAATTGTTTTAGATGCCTTAGCTCCTATTTTGGATTGTGAACACCCTGAGGACAGGAACCATGTCTGAGTCACAATTATTTCTTCTAAAGTGCCCAATACAGGATTATATTCAATGTGGTATTAATGTTTGTTTGTTAAGTGAAATTGATCTTGCTCCCCAGAATGTCTATTTACAACGATAGCTCTTGGCCAAATTTTAAATTATTTAGTCAAGAGGAATTGCCTAATTTCCTTATTCCATCAAGAGCCCTTATACTTCCCAGTTAAACTCTTTCCTGAATATAATCCAAATCCCTCTCAAAGTGTTTTTCCCCTCAATTTTCTTGTTTATCCATAATGAAGATCATAGATCACATAACACAGTTGGAAGGACCTTAAAGATTGTCTAGGTCAGTGATTTGAAAGCTTTTGTTTATTTTAAGAAGCTGACTCCTTTATTCAAATGAAACCTTACGCAGAGAACAAAACTATAAAACAGCAACAGCAACAATAACAAAAAGCTGATGTTCTGGCTGAATTGAGAATGTCAAGTTCAGAGTTTGGGTTACTTAATGTCTCCTGATCAGTCTCCAACTCCCTGAGTAGACCTTGGGATACCTCTATGAAATGCTAGACACTTAGTTTGAAACCCTTTGATGCTGAGTCAACTCAACATCTATAGATAGGAAAATTAAAGTTAGAATATCTTATCCAAAGCCACATAGATACAGAGTTAAAGAATCTATTTCTATAAACACTTATTGAGCACCTACTGTAAGTGAGGTCAGCTAATAATAGATACAGCAAGACTCTTGATATGGATATCAACAGAAGCCACATTTTCTAAGTCAGCCTCATGGTTTAGATGGTTACATGGTCAATACTTCCATTTCGCTTAAGTCTGTTCTGTGACTTGGTAAAGTCAAGGTCAAAGAATAAGAATAAGAATAATTTTAAAGTCTTGATTTCTACAGTGGATCTGAGAGTTGGGTTCATGCTGAGTTCAAAGCCAGGTGAGATCCTAGCTCGCAGCCAGAACCTCCTGTGAAGGTATGTGGCAATGCCATTTATTCACCCTGAGTTTCTGGAACTCTCAATCTCGTCAAACACAGGAGAAAATGTCAGCCTCCTAGACAAGCTCACTCTTGCAGAGAATTCATTTATATTTCATGCAGATTGGCATCCATGTGCATGAAAAAGATCAGAAGGAATAAGTTGATCTTATCCATCCAGCTGCTCTTGCATAGGGTACTCCTGTGGCTACTTAGCTATAATGAGAAGTTGACTTTCCTCCCACATGTGGGAGACTTCAGTCTATTGGCATCAATTCAACATCTATTGTTGCCCACAACAATATATCATCTCTGTAACATCATGGAATTTGTATGGAATTTGTATGTATTGGGAGGTTTGAAAACTTGCATAGACAAAACAAATGGAAAATATGTTAATATGTACTAAAGTTTTAAATTACATAATATGAGTTCCAATATAGTTTGGGAATGGTACTAATCAGCGTATATTAAAATAATTGATAGAAGTCTTCCATGGGGAGGAAATGCCAATGAAGGTCTTGAAAGATAAGTCAAATTTGAATTGGATGGGTGTATGGAAGTCAAGGAAGATAGATATCACTTCAGACCATTCAAATGCCATGGATGAAGACATGAAGTATGGAATAAACATATTTTCATAGTGTTAAAATGCATTGAGAACTGAAAATGTATTATGCTTTGCATGTATCACTGGACTGTGACAATCTTCAGAATGACTTCTTGAGGAGGAACTGATATTATCCTTGTTTTACATGCGAAGAACCAAAAATGGTTAAGTAACTTATTTCAGTTCCTACAGTTAGTGAATTGGAGGGCTAGAATAACCCAGGTCTGTATGATGCCCAAAACATTATTAAACAAAATTTCTTACTGTCTTTTGACATATGTAGGAAATAGAGAGGAGAAGAATGTGATGATATGGGGGAAGGGGATGTGTTGGGGAAAGGGTGATAGAAGTTGGATAGGTAAGGGGAATCAGCACAGGTTAATGGTCCTCAACAGGGTAATGTTACCCCCAAGGAAATTTGGCAATGTCTGGAGACATTTTGGGTGGTCACAACTTGGGGTGAGGAGGCTGCTTCTAGCTTCCAGTGGGTAGAGGCCAGGGATTCTGCTAATCATTCTACAGTGCACAGGACATATCCCCATAACAAAGAATTATCTGGTGCCAAATAGCAATAGTGCTGAGAAAACTTGGCATAGATATATTGAGGAGTATGGACTTGTTTTTTAGGCAATCCGTCCTTAATGTAGGATTGAAAAGGTCACTGTGACTTATAGTTTTGACATCTTACATTGATGATCATTCATCACCTACTTCTCCAAAGCAGACTCATCATCCCCCACAAAATCATCCATTTTCGTTGTTTACTTAAATCTCTCTCTCATTTTCCATTCATCTGCAAATCTATTTCCAGCGCTGCACAATTCTGCCATCTTCTACCTGGAGTATGGCAATTATCTCTTATTAAGCTTGCCTTCTTCCACCGTGAGGATCTTCAAAGGCTTTCCACTGTTGGAACGAGGGGGCCTAGCTTGATCTCTTTCCTTCACATCTTTCCTTCCTGTCTTCTTCTTTTACTTCC
This sequence comes from Panthera leo, assembly GCF_018350215.1. Lineage (NCBI taxonomy): Eukaryota > Metazoa > Chordata > Mammalia > Carnivora > Felidae > Panthera > Panthera leo. Next base: position 193,627,740 of record NC_056679.1, read on the forward strand.
TTGGAAGTGCCCCTCTTCTTTTCCCCTAGAAAACTTAGCCCTCATTTCTTTGCTGGAAACTTACCCCTCATCCCAACCCCTATTTTTCTTTCTTTCTTTCTTCTGGATAATGCCTCGTCATCCTTCACATGTCAGCTTAAACATCATTTCCTCATAGAAGACTGCGTTATGGCACACCACCTCCTGTTTCATAATGCTTCTTGCACATCTGATTATTTTATTAATATCTTCTTCCCTGTTGAACTATAAACTTCATGTAAGTGGTGACTGTTTCTGTCTGGGTCATGTCATATTCCCAGCACTTAGGAGGCACTCAATAAATATAAGTTGAATTAACAGATAAATGAGCACAGTCCTGGGTACTGAGTAGGACAAGAAAGATAAGCTTAAGTTTTCACCCCTTGCATGGGTAGAAATGAAAGTAACCATAGATGTTTCTCATTCAGGGAAAAGAAATTCAAGTGGACACAGGATTTGGATAATTGATGGTAAAAACCTTTGTAGAGACACAATAAAATCTATAATATCCTGAATAATCAAAGCTTTCTGTTTTCCTCCTTAGCATGGTCACCATGGCTTGTTAAAATAAGGACCGTTTGTTGAATAGGAACATTCTAGTCATATAGATGACAGACGATGTCGTACAATTACTTACACCTGAGGCTAAAATCACTGTTTTTCTCCTCAACTTGAGAAGACAAAGACAAGGTACAGAACATTCTTCTTCAGAGCATCAAGCCACTAAAATACCATTTTTTAATGGGAGAACACGTACTTTCCATATTTTCTCTATGAAATTGTCAAATCTGTCTCCTGTTTTTCCTTCTTTTACTGGGACTAATCCCTAGTATTTCTTCCAAAGGAGGTTTCACTTCAAGACTAAATCTGGCACCAATTAATAAAGAGAAACTGGTAATACCCTTACCTGAAATTTACTTACATCTGACATACCCAATTCCCTAAGTGGTATGTAGGGAATGTATTTATTATGTATTTGTTTATTTATCTATTGGGAGACAAAGAGGTAACCCACTATAGTTTGATTTTCTTCTTTCCATAACTGTTTATAATGATTTTTAATTTTACTCTTACAGTGAAAATTCATTACTAGGAACTTGATTAATTGGACTTTAGCTCTGAATGACAACTTAATGTGGAAAATGCCTTGTTTAAAGACAACTAATGTTCTCTTCTATAAAAGATAAATCGCTCAATTCTCTATTTGCTTCTGTTTTTGAAGGGTGGGTGCACCATTATGATTACAAATCTGGTATCATAGAGTTATTGTTCTCATATAATCAGACATGTAGCTAGTTCTAAAGAAATTTTTAACAGGTAATTTCTACTTTCCCTTCCCTCCTCCCTTCCTCCCTTCCTCCCTTCCTCCCTCCCTCCCTCCCTCCTTCTTCCCTCCCTTCTTTCTTCCTTCTCTTACTTCCTATAAATATACATTGAATTCCCACTCTGGACTAGACATCATTCTATCTAGACATTGGGGATTCAGGAAAGCATTATGAATCCCTAGATCTCCCAGAGTTTAAATTCTAAAAAGAAAAAGAAAATAAAGACATAGTAAAATGAATAAATTAAATATAAAAGCAGTATAATTGTTATAAATGATACAGAAAAAAATTAAAAATATGATGAGTTTGAGCTTGTCATGTAAAGATTTAAGAGAATGATGTTCTAGATAGGAAGACCAGCAAAGTCAAAGACCATGAATTAGAACCCAGCTTGGCATATGTTTTGCAAAAGAAAGAAGCCCATTGTGGCTGGAACAGAGTGAATATTGCATAAAAAGGGGCATGATTGAGGTGGGCACAGAGGTGATAATCTTGCAGGGCTTCAAGGCCATTATCAGGATTTAAAAAGAAAAACACATTCCGATATTGGGAAACCACTGGAGAGCATTTAAGAAGAAGCATGATATAAACATTTGTACATTGCAAACATTTATCCTGGTTTATGTGTGGAGGATAAACTTGAGGGGGTGGCAACGTGGCAACATTGGAGACAGGAGATCTTTCATGGGCTATTGCAATGTTCCAGGAGAGAGATGATGGTGACCTGGACCAGATGATGACAGTGGCGACAGAGAGATTTGCATGAACTTGGCACACTGTACTTGGCCTGCTGTACTACACAGGTAGGGGGAGGGAGAACAGCATTCACACTGCAGTGTCTGTGAATGGCATCTTCTGGAATATAGTTCTATTGTGTACAAGAAGGCCCATCTGCTTTTGGACTCAAAAAGTAGTATTTCAAGGTTTGAGAGATACCCAAGTAATCATTTAGCCAATTCCCTAGAAGTCTGTATTCATCCCTAATAAATTTCAAGTTTAAAATTCTTTCCATTACTGCAGAACACTGAGAACTTTTAGAATTCTAAAATGATCATACAAATAAGTAATGCTCCTTCCAGCTTGTAGAACAGACAAATTCAAATTCAATTCAAATTCAGTTAATGTCCTTACCCAACTCCGAATAAAAATATTTACTGGGGATTGGTGGAGGACAAGACTGTTAGGCAGGATACCGGAGACTACTCTCTAATTTGACATCAGTGCACTAATACATACTCTAATTAAGGGTGCTTTGTGTGGTTAAAAATCCACTCAAATTGAGGCACCGGAGTGGTTCAGTTGGTAAAGGGTCGAACTTTTGATTTTGGCTCAGGTCATGATCTCCTAGTCGTGAGATCGAGCCCCATGTCTGGCTTCACATATCAGTGCTGAGCCTATTTGGGATTCTTTCTCTTTCTTTCCCTCTCTCTCTCTCTGCCTATCCCCTGCTCATGCTGTCCTCTATCTCAAAATAAGTAAACTTAAAGAAAAATCCGCCCAAATATACCATTCTTAGTCCTTCCTACTGATGAAAATTTGAAACATTATAGTTCATTTAAAAGATATATCTGGTCATACAGGCCTTTTATGCTCCTCATTACATCATGCAGGCATCCCTTTCAGTCTTATGCAGCTGTATCAAAATTCCTTGTTTTGCCCATAAATTCTAGCCTAGGCTCAAGGCTGTGTATATGTCTGTCTATATACCTAAGGAATGAGAAATATGGAGGTAACAGACATCCCACCCATATCTGGCCTCTTGGACCAGGTATAAACTCCTCTGGAAAAAAAAAAAAAAAAAAAGGGAAATCAGTTTATCAAGGTATCACCTCATTTGTACCATTTGGATGGCAATGTCTTGAGTGAATGTGGGAATTCTATCATTGGAAATAGGAATTCCTAGAGCTAGCTAAAAGAAGACTGGATGGCCATTGGAAGATTGGGCACATTTCCTTTGAACTTTATGTTACGATAACTAAAAAGAAGCATATACATATCCTTATCAGATATTTTCAAAATTTATTCTTCCTACCTGCCAATTTCATAAAAAATACACTGGACATAAAAAACAAATGTAATGGGGCACCTGGGTGGCTCCGTCGGTTAAGCATCCGACTTCGGCTCAGGTCATGATCTCACGGTCCGTGAGTTCGAGCCCCGTGTCGGGCTCTGTGCTGACCTCTCAGAGCCTGGAGCCTGTTTCAGATTCTGTGTCTCCCTCTCTCTCTGCCCCTCCCCCGTTCATGCTCTGTCTCTCTTTGTCTCAAAAATAAATAAACGTTAAAAAAATAAAAAAAAAAACAAATGTAAGATTTTACATTTAGCTGCTTTATAAAATATCAAGTGGGAGTGACTCAATCCGGTGCTTTTTGAACTCTTTCATGTTGTAACACTTAAAATATTAACATATTTATACACACACTGGGGTAATTAAATGAAGTTAATTGGCCCAAGGCAACAGTTCCACCCCAAGGCTGAGGGATCAAGACCCAGGCACACCAACTGGAAGCTCTAACTTAAGAAACAAATGATGAATGTTAGGACTGCCTGCAGTTATGTTTTAGGAAGATGTGACTATTATCGGAGCCCACTAATTTGAACTAGTGATCATTTCATCTTAACCTATCTGACATTTGCTTTTATGCTAACAAAAACACTAAAATCACTAGTGGTAATGTGTAGATGAATTGGAATGGAGAGGAGAGAGGCCAGAGGTGGTGACAACAGTTAGGAGACGGTTACAAGAATTTAGGTGAAAGAGAATAAAACGAAGGATTAGAATGAAGCCTCAGGAACTCATCTGATTCACCAACTCTTATAGTAACTTTCTTTTTCTTTTCTTTTTCTCTTTTCTTTTTGTGGTGAGAGAACAGTGAAGATCTACTCTCTTAGCAAATTTCAACTATAATGTCTTATTATATAGTCTTAATAAACTGTAGTCACCATGCTGTACATTAGATCTCCTGAACTTACTCATCTTGAGTAACTGAAACTTTCTAGACTTCGGTCACATCTTCACATTTACTTTCCCACCCAGCCCTGGCAACTACTATTCTACTATTTCTATGATTTTGACTATTTTAGAGTCTATTTATAAGTGAGTTCGCGCAAGATGTTTCTTCCTGTGTCTGACTTATTTCATTTACCATGAGTTCTCCAAGTTCATGTACATTGTTGCATACAACAGGATTTCCTTCTTTTCTAAGGCTGAATAATACTCCATTGTGTGTGTGTGTGTGTGTGTGTGTGTGTGTGTGTGTGTGCTTTCTCTATACATTCGTCCATTGGTATATATTTAGGTTGTTTCCATACCTTGGCTATTGTGAATAATACTACAATGGATGTGCAAGAATTGCACTGAGATTCGTGACAATTGTTTGTTTGGAAAATGAAGAGGTGGAAGTGTAATTAATGACAGATTCTCCACTAAATTAATAATAATAATAAATACAACAATATATATAAATACTTATCTATATATAAATACATAAATAAATACTTACAATAATATATATTATTGTATTTATTTATATATTTATATATAGGTAAGTAAGTGTGTGTGTGTGTGTGTGTGTGTATATATATATATATATATATATATATATATATATATATATATTTTGTCATTGACCCTTTAGCACTTCTTTTTGGCAAACTGCATCCTGCATCCTGAGTGCTAGAAGTGACTCTGAGAGTGTTTGAAAGTATTATAAATTATATTTTAGAATACGTTGAAATTTTGGTAAGTGTGCATATAGGGGAATGAGCAGTCTTTTACACTGATGGAGTGAGAATTGGTGAAATAATCAGAAAAACAATTTGACAGAATTTTGCCCCCAGAATTTCATTTCTAGAAATTGATATTAACTTTTCTATGGCTGCCATACCAATGTACTATAGTCTGAGGGGCTTGAACAACAGGAATTTATTTTCTGACAGTTCTGGGGGCTAGAAATCTCAGGCCAATGAATCAGCAGGATTGGTTTCTTCTGAGGCCTCTCTCCCTCTATCTTGCACAGTAGATGGCTGTCTTCTCTCTGTCTTCATGTGGTCTTTCCTCTGTGTGTGTTTGCATCTAGTTTTCTCTTCTTATAAGGATACCATCCATATTAGATTAGGGCCCACCCTAATGACATCATTTTAACTGAATTACCTCTATAAAAACCCTGTCTCCAAATACAGTCACATTCTGAGGTACTGGAGCTTAAGACTTCACCATGTGATCTTGGACGGAGGGGACACAATTCAGCCCAAACCAAACTCTATGGTTGAGTGCTGAATGTCCAAGTAAGTTTCTTACAGCACTGTTTGTAATAGAAGGAGAAGAAGAAACAATCTAAAATTTCATCACTAGGTAATTGGTTGAATAAATCATGTTTCATTTATACTATGGACTAACAGGCAACCATTTAAGAGAATAAAATCAAAACACTACATGCTAATATGGATTTATATCTAAACATTGTTAAGTAGGAAAAAAGGCACATTACTAAATCTATGTATGATACGATACTGTCTTTGAAAATAAAAGTTAGGTGTATATATGGCTTATATATATGTGAAAACCTATTGAAAGGATATACATAGCAGTCTTGACTGAGATTACCAATGGGTAGTGTTGTATAGGGGAGATGTAGGGGAGGAGGGTTTTCTTGTTTTGTTCTGTATACTTCTGTAGTTGTTGAATAGTGGGATAATAATAAACATTTATTTAGCATTTACTATGGGTTAAACACCCATCTAAACACTTCAGATATGTGAACTCATGATTCTCAAATAATCCCAGTGTATGTATTATCTTATTTTTTATATATTTAAAAATTTTTTAATGTTTATTTATTTTTGAGAGAGAGAGAGCACAACCGGGAGAGGGGCAGAGAGAAAGGGGGTCACAGAATCCAAAGCAGGCTCCAGGCTCTGAGCTGTCAGCACAGGACCCAACGTGAGACTTGAACCCATGGATCACGAGATCAAGACCTGAGCTGAAGTCAGACACCCGACTTGACTGAGCCAATGTGTTATTATCTTCAAATTACAGTTGTGGAAACTTAGGCAGAGAGAGGCCAATCCACTTGCTAAGGTCCTGCAGCTGGTCAATGGGAAAACCACAAATGGACCCCAGGCAGTCTGGCTTCCAAGACTGAATTTTTAACTACTGTATACACTGTCCACTGATGTACTACTTCTCAAAAAAAAAAAAAAAAAAAAGCAAACCTTAAAAAGTTATCTTCATAAATTCTCTAATTTGGATTTTGTCTCAACCTGCCCTTCTACCCATTTAAACTGAAGGCATAAGGGGATACACACTTTTATTTTCCCCCTAGATGTCAGTGTGATTTAGTAGACAGAGCTAGGCAATGTGTCTAGGTACCAGGAAATCAATTTCAAGGCTCAATTCCACCATCTTATAGGAGTCACTATAAATCTCTCTAGGACTTCCTTTCCTTATCTGGCCAAGGAACAACGGTAGCTGCCTGATCTGTCCTCCTGCATTGCTGTGAGGATCAAATGATGTCTTGTATCTGAATTTTCTTTCATGGAGGGCTGCCTATATATGCTCAGCCATTATTCTGTGCTGAATGCCTCTCAAATTTAGAGGCAGATTTCCAGGAATCCACTAGAGGAAATGCATGTTTGAATATATTATTCACATATGGAGGCTTATAGGTGAACAAAATGAGACCAGCACAAAATGGTGGGCTTCCAGCACTGTTCCAGATGTTGTCACCTCATATTCCTAGCTTATTCACCCCTCATATGATACTAGGGACAAATATGGGGATCAAAAATTTATTGAACAAATGTGGGAGATAAATAAATAAGATATTATCCCTGCTCTGAAAATGTTTCCCAAATAAATGGGGAGATAAACACACCTGAGAGATGTATAATTAGGTTGGGGACGATGCATCTTGTCAAAATTAAGAGTGAGAATGCCGGAACAATAGATTAGAATCATACAAAGAAAACTGGAGCTGGAAGGGATCTGATATATCATAAATTAGTGGTTTTCAAACAGTGCTCGACAGAATCTTAGAGGTTGCTGGAGGTGCCTAGGAACTCTTCATATAGTTAGGGAGGGATGTCTAGGTGGCATACCATGTTCAATCAGGCTGGCTATGCATTGTTTCTTTTGAATATTGGACTTCCTGCAAGTATTTTTAAAGTTTATTTATTTATTTGGAGAGAGAGAGTGAGCATATGAGCGAAGAAGGGGCAGAGAGAGAGGGAGAGAGAGAATACCAAGCAGGTTCCACACTGTCAGCACAGAGACCGACACAGATCTCAATCCCATGAACCTGAGATCACGACCTGAGCCGAAATCAGGAGTTGGACGCTGAACCGACTGAGCCACTCAAGTACCTACAGAAATATATATTTTTTTGAATAAAGCTTTTTTAACTAAAAAAAAATTATTTGAAATACACTTAATGACATTCAGATTCCTTTGTTAAAAGAGGAGAAAATTGAGGTTTAAGTAGAAAATTATTGCACCTAAAGTGCAGTTCCTACAGAGAATTCAGTTTTTTCCTTTGTATTGGAAGGGAATTGAGACAAATATTGGAAATATAACTTAACAATGCCAAAAATACAAAAAGAAAAACACAGGCTGAAAACCCCAAATCATACCACAGAGAATGTTTTATAGTTAAGTGAAGTAGTGAAATAATAAGACCAACACAAAGATTTTTGTTATTGTTAGTCTTTTATTTTAAATAATTAGTTATATTTTGAATCTTTTTATCCAAGATCTCTACTGGAGAATAGTTTATGGAGAAGTGTTGGCTCGGGCTAAAGAGGAAGAGGATTTAAACCATCAGAAAAGAGTTGAAATGGTTTCCCCAGGAAGAAACAGCACATTTGGATGTTTTCTTGCTTCCTGATGAGGGGTAGGTTATAATTACAGAAAAAAAAACTTCTTTTATAGATACGCCTTGTTTTGTTCACTTTCAGTTTAGAGAAATCTTTTTTTGTTGTCCTTTAAACCTGTTGAAGAAATTGTATAAAATTTTCTCTATGCAATTCCTTACCTATGTTGTCTTGAGACTTTTATATCTTTGTGTCTTTCTGGACTTAAATCCTTGCATATTTTGGGAAACTTAATGAAGATTAAAATGTTTATCTCCTCTGCCTCCTAGCATTTCCCAAGTATCATTTAGGTAAAATCATGGGAGAAAAAAGTCAACAGATTTCTTTTGGAAAGGGTTTTGCAGTTTTACAGCATCACTTGCCAAAGAAAATGGCTGAGTAAATGCCATGTCCCAGTGTAAATATAAACAGAAAATTGGTTTATCTTCTTTCAGGTTGTGGTACATATGGCTGTAAGAGTTCCCATGGGTCTCTCTAAACATTTAGGAGGAAAATAGTAAAAACTTGGTAGTAATGTGTTTCCAATGCAGTAAGCCAGAGTGTTCTAGTTTATGAGTGATCTATTAGTGTCTAGCACATAGGGGATGCTGCTTGGGTGACTGTGGTCCCAGTTTCTTAGCATGCCTGAGCAACATTAGATTCATTTGCAAAGTATAAGACAGAAGTACATTCAGCTGGAAGAAAACAGGAAACCTGACTTCAATGGCTTTCACAATAGGAATTTAATTATCTCATGTTACAAGGAGTCAGGAGGTAGGCCATCTAGGGCTTCTATAGTAGTTCTATGATCCTTTGTCTTCATATATGTTGCCTCCTGGTTACAAGACAGCTGCTGCATCTCTAGGCCTCATTTCCATCTTCTGGCAGGAAGAAGGAATAAAAAACATCTAGCATTTCTAGCAACTCTTGATTTGTTTATATACAGAAAGAAAAGCCGTTCTCAGGAACATTTTCTCAATCTCATTGTTCACCTTTGTGTATCAGGGCCATCTATATGTGCAAGTGATGGCAGGAAATCAAGAATTTTAGCTTTCATCTTTTGTAGTACAGAAAGACAAAGAGAGAATTGGAGTGTGTATAAACTTGGGGAGGCCAGTTCATAATGCATTCCAGAGAAAGTTCAACTTGAAAATCAAAATAGCACACATTTTTATGCAGAGAGCCATTGAGACATGTGAATTTAAGCATCATTTTTTCCATGCCTAAGTGCTAGATTGGTTTGGCCAACTCTGTCCTCAAAATTAACCTGTCTCAAGGTCTGCAAAGTAATTGAATGACTAATTTCTATGGGATTATTTTACACTATTTAGATACTGATTAATATAGACTTTATGTTTTGTCCCTTCCTAGTGAGCACCTGTACTTTTTGCTACCAAAATCCATTTATTACCTTTTTCTCTGGTAATGGAGAATCCAATTTTCATTTCAGAAGCTACACTACCCACACCTTTAGTCCATATGGTTGGGACGGGCTGACCCCATCTTTGCAGGGGTCAGTGAGTTGTGGTGCATTAGCCAATCAGCCCATGGCTTTCACCTGGATTGATTGGATTGCTTGACTTCCCAGGCATGGGCGTGTGATCCAACTGGGGCCAATAAGAGATAACCCTAAGCCTCTGGATGACACTGCTGAGGAAGATAGGCTTCCTTTTCCATTAGCTTAGAGCTACAAGGGTCTAAACTTGAAATATTGGAGGACACCACATGGTGAGTACTTTCCTGAACGTGACACCAACATGGAGAACAGTGGAACAAACGGGTGGGAAGAGACTATACCCTGGATCCAGCCATGTCTGAAGCCAATATATCTCTAAACTTCCCAGGTATGTTAGCCAATAAATCCCCATCCTTTTCATTTTTGCTTAAGCCAGTTTCAGTTGTGTTTCTATCTCCGGCTCTGACAATGCCTTCAATAATACAACTTCTAAAAGAAATTTTCTCTTTCAAAGTAGACTGTGTCCTTACTCAGAGAAATAAATTTCTATTGGTGAAAATCTGAGCACAAGGTCATACCAGTGTGGAACTATATTTCAGTCCTTTTAAATCACATTATCTATTGATGGAATACTTATCCATGTGTAGATATGAAGAAAACAAGATATTGTGGTTTACCAGCTGTAGAATAGATGTTCAGAGCCCAGAGTTCTAGATCTGACCATAGGAACAACTTTCTATATGACTCTGTTCAAATAGTTTCAGCTATGAATGTTAGCATTTTGATTTCTAAAACTGGGTTAAAAACACTTGCTGTCTCAAACTGCCAATTGGAGCTCAAATGAAACCATATATGGCATGGGCCCAGGTGAAAATAAAGCACCATATAAGCAAAATACATGGTCTAGAAAAGGGGTCATCAAACTATGGCCCACAGGCCAAATGCTGTCTGCCACCTATTGTGGTAAATACATTGTTATTGAAATATAATCATGTCCAATCATTTAAGTATTGTTTATGGCTGCTTTTATGCTAAAGGGAGAAATTTCAACAGAAACTATATGGTCTACAAAGCCTAAATATTTACTGTATAGACCATTATGATAAAACTTTGCTGACCTTCTGTTCAGAATTAGGACAATCTTTTTAACGCTACGAGGAAAAGCTCTCCTATCTAAACAGTATATCCTGGAAGATTAGTCAGTATTCACTTTTCTTCTTTCTTCTTTTCCACTCTCCTCCACTATGTTTTTAATGTCATCAACACTGAAAAACTGAGAAGTATAGAAAAATGAAAATGGGAGTAAATCAAAAAATGTTCTTTTTAAAATATGCATTGCACACAGCTGTTGAACTAAAATTTGATTATTATTCTATTGGAACAAAAGCATTTTGGACAGCTAGATTGGTACTTTAAAATACATGCAAAAAATGTCTCAAGTTGGAATCCAAAGAATAACTTCTGCTTCGTCAGCTTGTGTGTGTCACATCAGCTGTTTGCATATGGTTGGGCAAGTTGAATCATTTGCTCAAATAGTCTTGTCTTCAGGATTTTACAAAGGGAAGGGTAGAATAATGGTATTTGCCCTTTAGAATGGGTCACTTAACACAACTCCTCTGCAAAGGTATTTTTTGAGACCATTATATGGGCCTAGCACTGTACCAGGCAGTGAGCCGAAGACTTTTGACAAGACAGAATGATTGCTCATGATCCTTGACCTCATAGCGCTTAAATTCCATCAGAGAATGCAGTTTTCATTTAGTTTCTGCTTGATTCTGATGTGCCATTGGTTATCTTTTTCTTAAATTCACTAGCAATGGGGAACACATTTCTTGGTTGAATAGATGTAATCATCAGAGATTTTATTATTGCTATTGGTATTATAATTATTAACCCAAAATAAAGTTCCTTATAGTGTCCTTTTCCTTGTCCTGAAAGTGTACTCACAGCATCACAGATACTTTCTTCTTTCTTTTTCACATAATAGTTTTTGAGATAGTGAAAAAGTTCTCAAGGTCTCTTGCTCTTCTCCAAGTTAAAAAATCCATAATTTTTCTGACTGTAGATTTCACAACTGAGAGTCTACTAAATGCTAACCCATGTTATTTTCATTCTAAATTATCCTTAGTGTATGTGAAAGTTGAGATTTGTAATGAAAAACCTGCGATTAATCTCTGTGAGGCAGAGATTAAATTATTTTGCCCCTAAATATGATAGGGGTAATACATAATATCTACTTATTAGGGTTCTTTCTAAATCTAATTCACTTGATTATTCACATTAAGTGTGAAAATTGGTGCCAATTACTAGCTTGAAAAATAGAATTGTGGGATATAAGAAATTTTAATTTTCAGTAATTTTTAATTAATGAAATGTCAGATAATATATCTTTTTACTACTTTTAGGTTTAGCCTGAAAGTGTTTTGAGTTGCTTTGTAAACGACTTCTTTTGACAGCAAATGAATTCATTCTAGGTAATATTACCCCACAAGAGGAAAAGGCATGGGCTCTCAATCTTCTAAATATATACACAGAAATCCTAATCTCCTCAGTTTTTTACTTATTTGAAATGACTTATTGAATTTTAAGACAGCACCCATCTTTAGAAACTGTACCACTGCATCTTGGAGAAGATCAAATGATTCCTTTATCTGCATGCCACCTTCCAGGAATACTTCCTCCTTTGTTTAATTTTTGCCTGATAGTCCGGAGTGGAATCATTGTTTGAACCAGATTTCAAAAGCAGTTATATTGAAATGCTCTGACCTTATAACATGGCTAATCTGGTAAAGAGGAGATGCCAGAATGGCCACCTCATCATCCTGATCCCTATTACTCTCACCCCCAAAAGATCATTAAACTTGTCCACACTTGCCTTTCCAAACTAGAAGCAGGTGAGATAACGTTTCAGCTACCTAACAAACAAACACGAGACTTCATAGCTTAAAATAGCATTTATTTTCTTGTGAATCAGCAATGTGGACATGGCTCAGTGGAGACTGTCCCTCTCTGTCCCATCTGGAATCACCTGGGCAGCTCAAAATCTTGGAGGTGGAAGCAACAGAAATCTTACTCACTTTCCTGTCTGGTGCCCGGTCTGGGTAGGGACAAGCAGCTGGGGGCTGGAATGTGTGGGGTTCCTCTATCACTATGTGGTCTCACCATGTGATATCTCCAGCATAACGGCTTCAGGGTGACTGGACTTCTTATATGTGTTCTCAGTGTTCCCAGGTACATGTCCTAAGAAAGTGAGCAAGGCAGAAGCTCTAATACCCTTCATAGTTTAGCATCAGAAATTATGCAACATCACTTCCATTGTACTTATAAGCCCATCCAGATTCAAAGGCAGAGAATAGACTGTCTCTTGAAGAAGAAATGTCGAGGTCACATTGTAAGAAGAACGTGTGGGATGGAGGATATTTGTGTGGTTTCCTTTGGACAATGCAATCTGCTACAGACAAGGACAGAAGCTCTACCCCAGATCTTGATGTTGAGAACATTTCCCACTTGGGAAACTTATTTAAACAACAATGTAAACTTGAGAGGAGTTCTAGGTGTTACTTCCCATGACCATTTGCTCTCTCTGGGTCTGTAGATTGTAAGGTGATTGGAAAGTGTTCTCCTCTCTCAGTACAATAACCTGGATGGTCATAGGGTTGAATTTGTTCATTATTGTCTCACTGCCTGGCATCCAGAGTCTTGAAAATATTGTTTTATGTATTTCATTTGCTTGTTTGTATTTGGTAGTTTTATGCAGGAGGGCAGATTTGGTCCCTATTACTCCGTTTTGGTCTGACATAGAAGTCTGGAATTTATTTTTTAAAAGTCACATTTATGGGATGTTTTTGAGTGGTCCTGTCTTAATGCAGGTTAATGAATGAAATAACCTGCTTTCCCTCCACCACCCTTAGTCCTGTTTCCTGCTGCTTGGAAGATGTTTATTCTGAGAGATAATTTTTTCAGAAACTTGGATTTCCTCTTGGGATCCATAATTTGCTCTGCCTGAGTGTTATCAGGCTGTCACCACAGTTAGCTCTGAGAAAGAATTTTTAAATGTTGTCATTCTCCTTTCAGACTGAAGGTCTTCACACACAGGAATTGTCATTATTACCTTTATCTGATTTAGTGTCATAGAAACACAAGTCTCAGGCAAATCATGAATAGAGTATTTAAAAAGGCTAACATCTGATAAATAATTTCCCACCTCCCTCACCACAGACATTTTATGGAGACAAAATTTTCCTGCAGTTTCCTGACAAATGAAGGTATTGCCAAGATCGTTGTAGTTAAGAAGGTGGCGAGCATAAAGGTGCAGTTTTACCTCCCTTGTGTTTCATTTTTCATTCTTCTATTTTCTATTCTATAGTGATTGGGACCAACCTATGCGACAGCCTCCGCTTGGGCAATTACCGCTTGATAGAAATATTGAATGTGCTTCCATGGCGGGGACAGAATTTGGTTCTCAAAGCCAAAGTATTATCCATGGAAGTCCGTGGTGCTTCTTAACAGTGGTGACTACCTGATGTTCTGTCTCTCTCTGTCTCTCTCTGTCTCTCTCTCTCTCTTTCTCTCTCTCTCTCTCTCTCTCTCTCTCTCTCTCTCTCTCTCTCTCCCTGCCTCTATCTCTCTCTCTTTCTCTCTGTCTCTCTGATCTCCTGGGCTACCCAGCCCAAGCCTCGCCTCCACGGGAACCCAATGTGGCATATTGACTCCCTGACTCTGCAATAAGACTGCTTATTGTTCAGTTGACTTTCATTTGTGAAACACAGGCATTAATCTGTGAAAATCTAATCCAATCCTCTTTTTAAGAATGGGGAAGTGGATTTTTGGGTGTTGAGTTTGGTAAGTTCTTTACAGACTTTGGATACTGACCCTTTATCCAATGTCATTTGCAAATATCTTTTCCCATTCCATTGGTTGCCTTTTAGTTTTGTTGATTGTTTCCTTTGCTGTGCAGAAGATTTTTATCTTGATGAGTCCCAGTAGTTCATTTTTGCTTTTAATTCCTGAGGAATGGATAAAGAAGATGTGGTTTATATGTACAATGGAATACTACTTGGCAATGAGAATGAATGAAATCATGCAGCAACGTGCAGCTAGGTATTACGCTGAGTGAAATAAGTCAGTCAGAGAAGGACACATATCATATGTTTTCACTCATATGTGGATTTTGAGAAACTTAACAGAATACCATAGAGAAGGGAAGGGGAAAAATAGTTACAAACAGAGAAGGAGGGAGGCAAACCATAAGAGACTCTTAAATACAGACAACAAACTGGGGGTGGATGGGGGTGGGGATCGGGGAGAGGAGAAAATGGGTGATGAGCATTGAGGAGGGCACTTGTTGGGATGAGCACTGGGTATTGTATGTAAGCGATGAACCACGGGAATCTACCCCCAAAATCAAGAGCATACTTTACACACTGTATGTTAACCAATTTGACAATAAATTATACTTTAAAAAATGGAATTAAAAAAAAAAGAATGGGGAAGTGGAGGTTTAGGAAGAGGAAAGGATATGCCCAGGTCACACAACAAGATTCTGACTAAACCAGAGACAGAACATAGCACAGCCTGCTTCTAGCAAACTCCAATACTATAGTCACCAAGTCAAATTCTCTAGAAAATATTAAAGAGGATGGGTATTATCTGTACCTCCCCCATAGCATTTTCATAGGATTATGGCATGTAAAAGCAATTCTTTGGTAGACCTCATTACAAAGGAGTTTAATCAAGCCCCTAATTCAATATCTTTTTCAGTTTTGCTGCTGAATTTCTTTGCCAAAATTCTCAGATGCTATATAAATAATTATATACAATAGCAAGAGGACAATAATAATCTTCCATATTAGTATAAGGTTATATATTTTTAAAAGCGCCGGTACATATTTTTTTAATTTGGTTTTGTAATAGAGACTGGTTATATTGAACCATCCAGCATCCAATCACCCATTCTCTCTTCCTGATAGCAGGGTATGTGTATGTTGCGGGTGTGAGAAGTTACTTCTTTCCTATCATGTGATGTCTCAGTGAGACTGCAAACCAAGTCACCTTGCTTTCCTACTATAGTGATCAAAGTGTCACCAAAAGACTTATTCCTTTGGATCCTTTGTTTTTGTTTTTGTTTTTTTTTTTTGGGGGGGGGGGGCTGGTCTTGTACAGCCAAAGGGAAATCATGTCACTTAAGTTTTCCAATCAGACTCTCTCTCCCAGAACTGTATCTTGAACATGGTGGTTCCAGATGAGGACAAGTGTAGAGATATTTCATTAGATTGTATTGGATGTAAAATTGATGGTTTGATAGATTATGCCATGATGATCAGATGTTACATTTGTATCCTTAAAAACTAACATCTTACTTGCCTTCAAGACTATGGGTCCATAGAAATGCAGTGGATTTATGTACATTTATTTTGTATCTTGCATTTTACTGAATTTGTTTATCAGTTCTAGCAGTTTTTGGTGGAATATTTTGGGTTTTTTTTATATATAGTATCATGTCATCTGTAAATAGTGAAAGTTTTACTTCTTCCATGCTGACTTAGATACATTTTATTTCTTTTTGTTGTCTGATGGCTGTGGCTAGGACTTCCAGTACTATGTTAAATAGCAGTGGTGAGAATGTCGCTGTCTTGTTTCTGGCTGCACTGGAAAACCTCTGTTTTTCCCCATTTGGGATGATATTTTCTATGGTTTTTTCATTTATGTCCTTTATTACATGGATATGTTCCCTCTAAACATACTTTTTTGAGGGTTTTTATCATGAATGGATTTTTATACATCAATAGTGAAGCAGTAGAAAGAGAAATTAAGGAATCAATCCCATTTATATTGAAGCAAAATCAATAAGCTACCTAGGAACAAATCTAAACAAAGTGGTGAAAGACTTGTACTCTGAAAACTATAAAACACTGATGAAAGAAATTGAAGATGACACAAAGAAATGGAAAGACATCCCATGCTCATGGATTGGAAGAACAAATATTGTTAGAATGTCTAAAGTACCCAAAGCAATCTACGACATTTAATGAAATCCCCATCGAAATACTAACAGCATTACACCTGGGTGGCTCAATTGGTTAAGCATCTGACTCTTGGTTTCAGCACAGGTTCTCACGGTTCATGGGACCCGCATCAGGCTCTGTGCTGACAGTGCAGAGCCTGCTTGGGATCTCTGTCTCCCTCTCTTGATCTTCCTGCTCCCTCTCTCTTTCTTTCTCTCTCTCTTTTAAAAATAAAATAATCAATTCCTAGCAGTGCTATTGCTGGGTCATAGGGTAGATCTCTTTTTAATTTTTTGATGCACCTCCACACTGTTTTCCAGAGTGGCTGCACCAATTTGCATTCCCACCAACAGTGCAAGAGGGTTCCTGTTTCTCCACATTGTCTCCAGCATCTATAGTCTCCTGATTTGTTCATTTTAGCCACTCTGACTGGTGTGAGGTGATATCTGAGTGTGGTTTTGATTTGTATTTCCCTGATGAGGAGCGATGTTGAGCATCATTTCATGTGCCTGTTGGCCATCCGGATGTCTTCTTTAGAGAAGTGTCTGTTCATGTTTTCTGCCCATTTCTTCACTGGGTTATTTGTTTTTCGGGTGTGGAGTTTGATGAGCTCTTTATAGATTTTGGTTACTAGCCCTTTGTCTGATATGCCATTTGCAAATATCTTTTCCCATTCAGTTGGTTGCCTTTTAGTTTTGTTGGTTGTTTCCTTTGCTGTGCAGAAGCTTTTTATCTTCATAAGGTCCCAGTAGTTCATTTTTGCTTTTAATTCCCTTGCCTCTGGGGATGTGTCAAGTAAGAAATTGCTACTACTGAGGTCAGAGAGGTCTTTTCCTGCTTTCTCCTCTAGGGTTTTGATGGTTTCTTGTCTCACATTCAGGTCCTTTATCCATTTTGAGTTTATTTTTGTGAACGGTGTGAGAAAGTGGTCTAGTTTCAATCTTCTGCATGTTGCTGTCCAGTTTTCCCAGCACCATTTGTTAAAGAGACTGTCTTTTTTCCATTGGATGTTCTTTCCTGCTTTCTCAAAGATTAGTTGGCCATATGTTTGTGGGTCTAGTTCTGGGGTTTCTATTCTATTCCATTGGTCTATGTGTCTGTTTTGAAAGACAGATACCATATGGTTTCACTCTTATGTGGATCCTGAGAAACTTAACAGAAACCCATGGGGGAGGGGAAGAAAAAAAAAAAAAAAAGGTTAGAGTGGAAGAGAGCCAAAGCATAAGAGACTCTTAAAAACTGAGAACAAACTGAGGGTTGATGGGGGGTGGGAGGGAGGGGAGGGTGGGTGATGGGTATTGAGGAGGGCACCTTTTGGGATGAGCACTGGGTGTTGTATGGAAACCAATTTGACAATAAACTTCATATATTGAAAAAACATTAAAAAAAACAGCCAAAAAAATAAAAAATAAATAAATAAAATAAAATAATCAATAAAACAAATATTAAAGCATTTTTCACAGAGAACAAATAATCCTAAAATTTGTGTGGAGCCACAAAAGATCCCAAATAGTCAAAGCAACCTTGGTCGGGGATTGGGGGGAGGGGAAGCAAAGCTAGAGGCATCACAATTCCTGACTTCAAGTTATATTACAAAACTGTAGTAATCAAAACAGTATGGTACTAGCACAAAAATAGATACACACATCAATAAAACAGAGTAGAAAACCCGGCAATGAACCCACATCCATATGGTCAATGAATCTTTGACAAAATAGGAAAGGGTATCCAATGGCAAAAAGACAGAATCTTTAACAAATGGTGTTGGGAGAAACTGGACAGCAACACACAAAAAAATGAAACTGGAGCATTTTTTAATAGCACCCACAAAAATAAGCTCAAAATGGATTCCAGATATAAATATGAGGTCTGAAACCATAAAAATCCTACAGAACCCAGGCAATAATTTCTTTGACATTGGCCATATCAACTTCTTTCTAAATATGTCTCCTGAGGCAAGAGAAACAAAGATAAAAATAAACTATTGGGTTTGTCAAAATAAGAAGCTTCTGCACAGTGAAGGAAACAATCAACAAAACTAAAAGGCAGGGGTACCTGGGTAGCTCAGTGGGTTGAGTGTCTGACTTCAGCTTAGATCATGATCTCAAGGTTTGCGAATTCCCAGCCCCACATCAGGCTTGCTACCATCAGCCTGTCAGTGCAGAGCATGCTTGGGATCCTCTGTCCTCCTCTCTTTGCCCCTCCCCTGTATGCACTCTCCCCACCAATAAACTAAAAGGCAGCCTACAGAACGGGAGAGGATACTTGCAAATGACCTATCTGATAAAGGGTTAGTATCCAAAATATATGAAGAACATAAAACTCAACACCGAAAAAATGAATAATCTGATTAAAAAATGGACAGAAGACATGAATAGACATTTTTTCAAAGAAGACATACAGATGACCAACATACATGAAAAGGTGCTCAATATCACTTATCAGGGAAAGCAAATCAAAACTACAAGGAGATATCACCTCACACCTGTCAACATGTCTGAAATCGACAACACAAGAAACAAAGGAGTTGGTGAGGATGCAGAGAAAGGGGAATTTTCTTGCACTGTTGATGGGAATGTAAACTAGTTTCAGCCACTCTCTAAAACAGTGTGGAGGTTCCTCAAAAAGTTAAAAATAGAACTACCCTATGATCCAGAAATTGGATTACTAGCTATTTACCCCCAAAATACAAAAATACTAATTCAAAGGGATACATGCACTTCGATGTTTATAGCAGCATTATCTACAGCAGCTAAATTATGGAAACAGCCCAAGTGTCAATAGACTGATAAATGGATAAAGAAGATGTCTCTCTCTCTCTCTCTCTCTCTCTCACACACACACACACACACACACACACGATGGAATTTTATTCAGCCATAAAAATAATGAAATCTTGCCATTTGCTATGACATGGATGGAGCTAGAGAGTATTATGGTAAGCAACATAAGTCAGAGAAAGACAAATACCATATGATTTCACACATATGTGGAATTTAAGAAACAAAAAAAAAGTGAGCAAAGGGAAAAAAGAAAAGAGAGAGAGAGGCAAACCCAGAAACTTAACTACAAACAACAAATTGATGGTTGCCAGAGGGGAGGTAAGTGGGAGGTTGAGTAAAACAGGGGACCAGGAGTGCATTTGTTGTGATGATCACTGGCTATTATATGGAATTTTTGAATCACTATATTATATAACTATTACTCTCCATGCTAACTGGAATTTAAATAAAAACTTAAAAATGCAAATGGTGCAATGCCCTAAAATATATCAATAGCTTATTCTTTAAGAAACAAGTGGTTTGCATAATCAGGCTTGAAAAAATATGATTAAACTCTCTTTACTAATTATATGATTAAAAAAAAGAAGAATGAGATCAGAGATTCACCAAGATGGTCTTGAATAATATTCAACAATTTATCACCTACTTGGTGCATTTCCATTTCCCCTGGTTTCTCTATTGAGAATGTCAGCAGCTTGCTTGACATGGACCTCCATGAAATTGGAGGCACATACTTCAAAAGTGAGACTCCTCCAAGCTTGATTGATGAGACTACTTATTAAATTAGATGGTACCCAACTCAACAGTACATGCGTTCAACAGACCACATCTAGAACACATTCAGTTTATTTATACTTTTGCATAATTTCCCCTGTGGGGTTCATCATCCTGGCTTTGCTTTCATATGACCCCCTGCTATGTGAGTGTCCTCCTATAGGCAGGGCAGTCAAGTAGTGTCTGCTTATATGGAAAAGTCTTGTTTCTATGACTTTTAAATTATGCAAGTTACCTGTTAACCTTCTTCTTAGTGAGTGGCCCTTTTATTGCTTAACCTGGCTTGGATAGATTTCTGTTACTTACATCCAAAGAGTTAGGAGTGATCCATATCTTCACATTACCCACTGAAGTTGGTCAAGGCTGAGATTGGTAGATATATTTAATATATGATGAAATTGAAACCTAGAGAGATTCAATCACTCAGCTTTCTAAGATTAGTAAATTAGCAACAAACCTGGAATTACAATTTTCTCTTGACTTCTAATTCTGTACATTGCTTGAATTTGGGCTGCCACAGAATCAGGCCCTGAGATAAGGACTGGAGTACAAGTAGTTTATTTGGAACATAATTCTGGGAAACACCAGTGGGGGAGTGAGTAGCTGAGACAAAAGAAGGCAGACAAATGGTGTACTTTCAATAGCTGGAGCTTAATTGCCTGGAGAGTTCTGAAAGCCAGTGTCATGGACTGACTTGGTTTCCCCCCAAATTCATATATAAAATCTCTCACCTCCAACGCAGTGGTATGTGGAGATAGGGCCTTTAAAGGGGTAATTAAAGTTAAATGAGATCCTAAGGGTGGGGCTATAATCCAATTAGACTGGGGTCTTTACAAGGAGAGGAAAAGATACTGGGAAGCATGTGCACAGAGCAAAGGTTGTGTGAGGACAGAGTGAGAAGGCAGCCATGTGAAGGGCAAGGACAGAGAACGCAGGAGGTTCCAACCTTGCTGACACCTGATCTTAGACTTCTAGGTCTGGAACTATGAGAAAATAAATTTCTGTTGTTTAGAAGACTTTTAGGACCCCTGGGGTTTGCTCTGTATTTTTTTTTTTTGGATGTTTATTTATTTACTTTTGAGAGAGAGAGAGGGAGAGAGGGAGAGAGAATCCCAAGCAGGCTCCACACTCAGCATGTAGCCTAACGTGGGGCTTGATAGCACAACCCTGGGATCATGACCTAGGCCAAGATCAAGAGTCTGATGCTCACCCAACTGAGACACCAAGGCGCCTCTTCTCTGTATTTTGTTAAAGCAGTCCAGGCAGACGAATGTAGCCCATGTAGACCACACACTTCAGAATTATCCCCCTTTAGGAGTGAGGACCCAGGAGTATGTGCAACCCAGTGGTTCTAAGTGTAGTCCCAGGACCAGCAGCATCCGCATCACTTGGGAGTTTAATAGACATGCAAATTTTCAAGTTCATCCCTGACCTACTGAATTAGAAACTCTGGGTTTAGACTCAGCAGTATGTGACTTAACAAAGACCTCTTCAGGTGGTTTTGATGCCCACCAAAATTTGAGAACCACTTTTATCTACCAATTCTCTTCAAGGATTTGATGAGGTGCTCCTGGAGGCATTAATGCCAGCACTTCTGGCCTGCCAGGGAGGTGGAACAGAGTGGGCTCCAGGGGCTGGCAAAAGATGTGGCCAAAGAGAGGCAGAGTCATGTTTGGAAGGTAAGCTGGTACTCACTGAAATGATAAAGCTCAAGGAGGATACGAGGGAGGTGGCACCCACTAAACCATCATGATGTTGATACTGTGTAAGAATTCTATCACACGGTACTTGACGTCAGGGGCACGCCTTTCCAACCCCTTGATGGTCTTCCCTTTTTGCCGAAATTTCCAAGTGACTTAGATTTGTCTCTCCAGTTAGGTGGTAATATCTGAGAGCAGCAGAGCAAGTGAGAGAAAATCTGTGACAATCTATCATGCTTCAGGAACTATAACCAACCCTAAATGTGATTAATCTTCACGATTATCCTGATGAGTAAATGCCATTATCCTAATTTTGTTGTTTGAGGAGGTTGATATGTAAAGAAATTTGCCCAAGAGCATCTAGAAAAGTAAGTGGTGAAGCTAGGGTCTGAACCTGCATGTGCCTGACCAAAAACCCCAAGCCCAATCCACTATCTGAAGCTCTGGGAGTTCTTAGTGATTTATCAAGTATAATATATTTTGACATTTTGTTGTGATCACGTCTAGAAGAATAAAAATTTTAGCCTTCATTTGGAATCTTCCACTTAATCAACATGAATACTGGGGGAAGAAGCCAAGGCTTAGACAGTAACTATCATGACCATTGGGATTTGCTCAAAAGCCACACACACACACACACACACACACACACACACAAAGTCTCTATTACAAATGGCTGTCCCTAGGAGACTCCTAGCCTTCCCTAATAATCTCTTCTCAGTGCAGCTTTCTTAAGAAGCCTGGGCACCAGGCCAACACTTTTAGCTGTGGTCTTGTATTCTTCATCTGTCGAGTTTAATTATGTGCACAATGTTCCTTTAATAAGAAAGCTGGGGCAACTCTGTTTTCACTGCCCCAGCAATGTGGGCAGCCCACATAAAGATTCTTGTGCAGAGAGACTAGGTAGAAAAAAAAATACTCATTGATACAAAGTTTCTTGGAGGCTGATTTTTTGCTTGAAGAGAGCTCTCCCAGTGTCACCCAGTCTGAACTCTCACTGAAGGATGAAATCCTGTCTGAAGCAGATGATAGGCAAAGGCCTATTTGACCTACCAAGCACAAGAGCTCTGAGGCAACCCATTCTAATAGACCACAATTAAGAAAGCAGAAGAAAGAAACAAAGTTTCTCAGAGAAGTATAATCTGAATGTGGCCTTCATAAGTGGGACCAGGCCATGACTTTTCTTTGCATCTTATGTATTTCTTCAGGTTAGGAGTAGGGACATCCTGAAGCAGATAAAACTTGCATCTAGGTCCCCATAACTTTATCTTTTCACTTTGCCTCCATTGCAAGGGATCAAGAGATCAGGCGGTCGGGACTCATGTGGTCTCTCCTTATTTATTGTACTGATGCCAGCCGCTCTCCACATCATTGCCTGGGAGATTTTTAACCATCATTAAAGAAGGGGATTCCTGCTACACTTCTTACTGGGGACTTTTCCTTATGAAAAGCAACTCAATAGCAGACAAAGCCTGCAATCTGGGCATCTATTCTGATGATCAGACTTGGGATTCTCACTTAAAACCATGGTTTGCCTGCTCTAGCCATAGTATCTTAATGTACATGGAGTACCTCTTGGGAGTAGGTGTTGATCTCTCAATCTCCCTTTTAGTTTCTTTTGAAGAGTACTGCGTTTTTCCCCAGGGTGTTTTCCCAAAACCCCACAGAGTCAACATTTTTAGGCCATACCCTCCTAAACTCATCCTTCAGAATTAAACACCTCCCCAGCTTTTCTCACTTGATGCAGTATCATACAAAAAAAATACACTGAGAAGTATTTATATAGCTATGAATATGCATTATACTTATCGACATCATTGTACTCTTTTGGCATATGATTTTAAAATCAATAATTGTGTCACCTGGCACTTCTTTGCATCTTCCCTTGATAGATTTATGTAAAGTTGGCTTCAAGGGCCTAATTTCTTGTCCTTCTGTAAAACTTCAACATCTCCATTATTTTTGTGAATTACGGGGGACTTGTATGTACCTAGCCACATGTCTGCATATCCACCAATATCAGGAACACCGAGTTCTGTAGCCACTTTAATAATTTCTCAGTTCTGTTGAACGTTTCTCCATGTTAGTTATTCTCCCACATCATGATGACAATGGCTGCACAATATTCTAACATGTGAATGTGCCGTAATTTATGTAACTCATCCCCTACTTTTGAAGACTTAGTTTGTTTCCCATTTAATTAATATTCTTGCATAAACTTCCTTATTCACATTTGTCATGATTTCCTCAGAATAAATGCCTAGTGGCAGAATGGCTGAGTCAAAGATTGTGCTTCTTTGAGCCTTCTAATATATACCACTGGTTGTAAGAGATACTAATACCTATTTCCTGAGTAGCAGCATTTGGTAGTTTCTGATTTGCTATGTCCTAGGTATTAGCATCCTTTCTCTTCTTAGGCTAAATTATAGCTTTGTTCTTACTGTGTGTTCTTTGGCACAACATGGGGATTCTAGAGAGGACAAATAACTCTAATAGGAAGAAGGAAAAAAAAATACACAAGGATACACATACCACATGGTTGTACTTTTCTTGACTAACCTTGTGAATTAAATTCTTCAGCATTGATGAAAATATATTTTCTTCTGTCTGACTCAATTTAGACTGTGACACATTATCTAATCCTTCAGACTAATGCTGCCATTAGCCTCTTCTTGAATATAAGTTGTAGCTTGTATGACAAATACAATATACATGTTCAGTAAGATTTAACAATCGTTCATGAAGCCTGTGCTTTGTGCAATGCTACGCCTGGCACTGGGTACTGCTGAAGAAAGAAGTGAGTATGCCATGGCATCTGGCTCTCTCACAAGTCAGTGAAAGATTGTGGATATAACCCAAGGCCCACTGGGTATGCAAAGGCTATATTAGAAGTATAAAATTCAGGGGGAGAACAGAAAAGTAGCAGTACTAATAAAATGGCAATAAAAATAATGACAATAATATGTTGCTGCTCTTTACACTATCCCTATTAAATGTTCATTATGTATGTAGTGCACTGAGTACTTTACATATTTTATTTCATTCGATCATCACAGCCAGCAGTATGGAGTAGGTACCATATTACCTGTTTTTACATATGAGGAAACTGAGAAACAATATATACAAATTGCCTGAGGTCATGTTGCTAGAATATGCTGTAATCATTGGAAAGCCTTTTGGGGATGGCAGGGTATGAGGTCCGGAAGAAAGGTTAAGGTTCAGCATATGGAGACTAGAGTAGGGGTATTTCAGGCAGGGAGCACAGGCTGAGCAGAAGCCCTGAAGTAGAAAACTGGCAGGTCTCCCATGAGGAAGCAAGATTAAGGAGCCAAAATAAAGGAGGCTGAGATTTGGTACGGAAAGCCTAGAATGTCATAAGATTTAGGTGTGTGGATTTTATGGTGTTAGCAGCCAAAGGGGTGCATTTTATGTATGAATGTATGTATGTATGTATGTATGTATTCATTTTCCCCTTTATTTTATTTTACTTTAGTTTTTGGGTTTTTTTATTTTAATTTTGATTCCAGCATAGTTAACGTACAGTGTTCCATTAGTTTCAGGTGTACAATATAGCAATTCAACAATTCTATACATTACTCAGTGTTCCTATCATGATGGTGTACTCTTAAATCCCTTCACCTACTTCCCCATTCCCACCACCCACCTCCATTCTGGTAACCATTAGTTTATTCTCTATAGTTAAGAGTCTGCTTTTTTGGTTTGACTTTTTTGATTTGTTTGGTTTCTTAAATTCTACATACGAATGAAATGAGATGGTAATTGTCTTTCTCTGACTTATGTTATTTAGCATTATACCCTCTAGATCTATCCATGTTGTTGCAGATGGCAAGACTTCATTCTTTTTTTATGGCTGAATAATATTCCATTGTGCATGTATACCACATCTTGTTTATCCATTCATCTATCCATGGTCACTGCTTCTATACCTTGGCTATTATTAATAAT
The DNA here is from genome assembly GCF_018350215.1 of Panthera leo. NCBI lineage: Eukaryota > Metazoa > Chordata > Mammalia > Carnivora > Felidae > Panthera > Panthera leo. The sequence continues at coordinate 193,653,615 of NC_056679.1, forward strand.
GCTGCAATAAGCACAAGTGTGCATTTATCTTTCTGAATTGCTATTTAAATATTCTTTGGATAAATAACCAATAGTGGGATTTTTGATCATATTATAATTCTACTTTTAATTTTTTGAGGAACTTCCATACTGTTTTCCACAGTGGCTACACCTGTTTATATTGCAAAGGGATACATTTTAAAGCCTTTGCAGAGGTTGACTGATCTGATCAGAGAATTAGAAGGTTAAGTCTGGTAACATTTTATTTGATGTAGCTATTACCCTAGTCTAGAAGGAATTTTGTACAGAATGATAGATGAGCTCAAGATATACTTTTGAATCTAGGTTTTACAGGTTTTATATTTGAGATCCCATGGCTAGAGATGGGGCCATAGAAACAATAACTCAGATTTCATTGGCATTTTCTCATGAAATGAAATTGTCACTAGGAACCCCAAAGTACTCTCCTTCTACTTCTCAAAGCAATTCCATTTCACCTTTTCTTTGCCCAAATGTACATACTCATGCCCAACCCAGAAGAACAAATATAATTAAATTTATAAAGAGCTTTTCCCACCACCTCTTTGTTATCTGTGTATATATTTGTCTGATTTCTAAATAGACTTGGTGCTTTTTGAGGCTAGGGTTGACCTTTGATTTATTTTTATTCTAACTGAACACTACTTAGTGTTTTGCACATAATCAGTGTTAAATATGGAATGATTAAGCCACAGATGGAACTCAGATCAGCATCACATATTTTGTTGCCTTTGCCTGAATGCATATCTAAGGCTACATCTGGGTCTCTACCACACTCAAGCCAGCGTCCATCAACAGAGATAACATTTAGCACATTGAGACATGAGGAACCTATTTACATTTATATTGGTGTCTAAAATCATCTGTTGGGACTGAGCTCATCTTAATTTATTGTGGCCTTTACTGCCTGCCAGGAAGCAATGATGTGCTTAAATTTCACTTGCATTTCTTAGCAGGAACCCAGCTTGAATCAATATTGGGGGAGGAGGGGATGACAGTTCTTCAGACGGCTCAGAATCTGATTCTAGCTAATACATTATGATCATTAATAATAGAACTATCATAAAGACTCTGATGAAAGAGTTTGCTAACAGCTGTTTTCTGTAGGTAGATTTGTTTTTGTGTCCCATGTATAACTGGCAGGCAGATTTCTCTGAGAATAGATCTTGGTAGTCAGAAGTCACTCAGGAAAAGAGCACTGGGTTGGCAGTCTGGAGATCTGCTTTGTGTCTAGAACTCAGCTGCTAGTAAGCTGTTGGAGATTGATGGTGGGTCTACTGGAAGATGGGGATGGCAACCTAGCATCAGGACTTTGAGATCACGTGAGGGCTAATTTTCTATGAACAAGATCAGTGGAACCATCTCAGCCAACTGAGAAGCAGGTTAGGGGAAAGAGTACTGAGTCAGTCTGATAAAAGTTCAGTCAAACTGCAGGCCTAAAGATGAGATGAACCTCTGAAACACATTGAAATGTCCCTAATTGCTTTATAAACCATCAGCCTCTATCACATTTTTATGAAGCCTTCTCCTTATCTGAAGTCATACTTTGCTTTAAATCTTTCCCTAGGGGCACCTGGGTGGCTCATTCATTTAAGCATCTGATTCATGATTTCGGCTCGGGTCATGGTCTCACAGTTCATGGGAATCAAGCCCCACGTTGGGCTCTGCATTGACAGTGTGGAACCTGCTTTGGATTCTCTCTCTCCGTCTCTCTTTCTCTGTCCCTCTCCTGCTCATGTGCTGTCTCTCAAAATAAATAAACTTAAATAAATAAAAATTTAAATAAATATAAATAAATAAGTAAGTAAATAAATAAATAAATCTATCTTTCCCCTAAAACATTGCTCCCATTCCTTTTTGATTCTTACAAGACTTCATGCTTTGTAGAAGAATACTCAGGAGGTTAAGGAAGCAGGCCTCCATTTTCACAACATGGAGAATGAGGAAATCATCTTGAGTGCATCTCAGCACTACTTTCTCTCCTCTCTTGTACCTTGTACGTTTTCTGGAACTTCAGACATGCCTGTGCCATGCTCACCAGGGCAGGCAGGAGAATCAAGTTGGGCCTGATCTATGCATTAAAAAGAGTTGATAATTATTCTTTTATTCATTCAACAAACACTTATTACGGGTATTATTTTCTTAAAAATGTGTTTGTGTATCAGCTCTGTTGTAATACTGTTTGTGTAACCTCAAGCCACTTTATTACCTTCTCCCAGCCTTTGGGTCCTCATGTGTAAAGCAGAAGTAATATTAGTATCTGCTTCATATGGTTACTGGGAAAGTAAACAAATAAGGCATTTAAAGTACCCTGAGCAGACCTATTGGAATAAACAGAAGCAATTATCACTGGAGGATGTGCTCTACTAATGTTCTGGAAAACATAAAATTGAAAGAGAGAAGGCCATTGTCTATACAAGTTCATAGATGGTTGAATGGCAGACACACATCGTTCAGACTGAGCATCATGGAACTTCAGAGAAAAACATACATTTCAGATTGGAAATTGAGAATCTGGAAATCACAGAGCAGGTGATGTTGGATTTGAGTAATGAAGGATGGAAAGAATTTGGTTAAAGTGAAGGATTAGGGTGGTGGTATATAAAACGTTGTGTACATGTAATGAATATACCACTAACCTCCAGCTACTTTCTACCCATCTTTCCCTGATATTTCTCCCAGTGAATGCTATGGAGCCTCTTTGTGACTGTTTCTCCCTGAGGACAGTGGTATTCAGTGGTACTCCGTTTTAATATTATTTCCCCTATCTAATATACTGCAAGTTTCTTCAAATGACATTCTGAGCTCTTTACTAACCCCATTCCAACAGTTTTCCCTGCTATTCTTTCTCCTTCCCTCTTCACCAATTTCTATACTTTATTGCTTTCTAGTAGGACTTAATTTCATCCAACGAAAGGAGTTACTGAGCTTCTTTTATGAACCAGGAACTATACTGAATATTTTATATGCCTTATCATGTAATCCTCACAAAGAACCTTTAAGGGGTATCTGAGTGGCTCAGTTAGTTAGGTGTCCCACTCTTATTTTCAGTTCAGGTCTCACATTTTTTGAGATCAAGCCACACTTTGTGCTGACAGCAAGGAGCCTGCTTGGGATTCTCTCTCTGCCCTTCCCCCACTTGCATGCTTGCTCTCTTTCTGTCTCAGAATAAATAAATAAACTTATAAAAAAGAAGAAGAAACTTCCAGGTAGGTAGTAGTATGTCATTTATAGATTGGGAAACTGAAGCAGAGAAAAATTAAGTACCTTGTCTGAAAGGGCCAGAATGGGAAACAAAAAGCATCATAACAAAAGAATCACAAATTTCAGTGACTAGTGACTTAAATAACAAAGCCATATTTTGTAATTATGCTTCTGTCCATCCAGGGTTGTCTGAAGGTTCCATTTTACATGTCTTCAGCCTGGCACCCAGGCCAATACACTGGGCATTCTGAATCATGGTCAATCTATGAGGCAGAGAGAAAGAGAAAGTATGGAGAATACTGCAGTGGTTCTTTTTCTTTCCTTTTTTTAAAAATTTGAATCCAATTTAGTTAACATATAGTATAAAATGATTTCAGAAATAGAATTTAGTGATTAATCACTTACATATAATACCCAGTGCTCATCCCAACAAGTCTCCTCCTTACTGCCCCTCGCCCACTTAGCCCATTCCCCTACCCAACAACCCTCCAGCAAGCCTAAGTTTGTTCTCTGTATTTAAGAGTCTCTTATGGTTTGTCTCCTTCTCTGTTTTTATATTATTTTTGCTTTTCTTCCCTTATGTTCCTCTGTTTTGTATTTTAAATTCCACATAAGAGTGAAATCATATGATATTTGTCTTTCTTTGACTGACTTACTTGCTTAGCATAATACACTATAGTTCCATTCACGTTGCTGCAAATGGCAAGATTTCATTCTTTTTGTTCACCAAGTAATATTCAATTGTTTATGTATACCACATTTTCTTTATCCTTTCACCTGTGGATGGAAATTTGGGCTCTTTCCATACTTTGGCTATTGTTGATAGTGCTGACATAAACATTGGGATGCATGTGCTCCTTCAAAACAGCACTCCTGGAAAAGTTGGGGAAGATAGCGGCGTAGGAGGATGCTGGGCTCAACGCGTCCTGCTGACCACTTAGATTCCACCCACACCTGCCCAAATAACCCAGAAAACCACCAGAAGACTAGCAGAAAGGAGTCTCCAGAGCCAAGCACAGATGAGAGGCCCACGGAAGAGGGTAGGAAGGGCGGAAAGGCGGTGAGCGCTACACGGACTGGTGGGAGGGACCCGGGTGGAGGGGCAGCCCGCTGGCCAAGCAGAGGCCCTGAGTCTGGCTGGCAAAAGTGGAGGGGCCGGCTGGAGTGTGTTCAGAGAGACAGCGGGACTTAACATCTGGAAGGTTACAAGCTAACAGCTCGCTCGCAGAGCAGGAGGGCTGGAGGACAACACGGGGGAGAGTTGTTGAGCCCCGGAAAACAGAGCGCAGCTTGGCAGGGAAAAAAAGCGCTCTCCAGTGCCATCTTCCTCGCCCATCCCCCAGCCAAAATCCCAAAGGGAACCAGTTCCTGTCAGGGAACTTGCTTGCACCTCGCAAACACCCAACGCTGTGCTTCTGCAGATCCATCCCTCCGGTGGCAGGTCTGAGGCAGCTCCCTCCCGGTGCTACAGGGCCCCTCCCGAAGCGGGTCACCAAAGGAAAAGCGAGCTGAGCCTGCCCCTCCCACCCCCTGTGTACTTGCCAATCCACCCCAGCTAATATGCCAGATCTGCAGTACCACAAGCCTGGCAGTGTGCAAGTAGCCCAGACAGGCCACGCCACCCCACAGTGAATCCCGCCCCTAGGAGAGGGGAAGAGAAGGTACACACCAGTCTGACTGTGGCGCCAGCAGTGGGCTGGGGGCAGACATCAGGTCTGACTGTGGCCCCACCCACCAACGCAAGTTATTCAAGACAGCACAGGGGAAGTGCCCTGCAGTTCCACACCACTCCAGGGACTATCCCAAATGAAGAAATGGAAGATTTCCCCTCAAAAGAATCTCCAGGAAATAACGACAGCTAATGAACTGATCAAAAAGGATTTAAACAATATAACAGAAAGTGAATTTAGAATAATAGTCATAAAATTAATCACTGGGCTTGAAAACAGTATAGAGGATAGCAGAGAATCTATTGCTACAGAGATCAAGGGACTAAGGAACAGCCAGGACGAGCTAAAAAATGCTATAAATGAGCTGCAAAATAAAATGGAGAGGACCACAGCTCGGATTGAAGAGGCAGAGGAGAGAATAGGTGAACTGGAAGATAAAATTATGGAAAAAGAGGAAGCTGAGAAAAAGAGAGATAAAAAAAATCCAGGAGTGTGAGGGGAAAATTAGAGAACTAAGTGATGCACTAAAGAGAAATAATATATGCATAATTGGTATTCCAGAGGAGGAAGAGAGAGGGAAAGGTGCTGAAGGTGTACTTGAAGAAATAATAGCTGAGAACTTCCCTGATCTGGGGAAGGAAAAATGCATTGAAATCCAAGAGGCACAGAGAACTCCCTTCAGATGTAACTTGAATCGATCTTCTGCACGACATATCATAGTGAAACTGGCAAAATACAAGGATAAAGAGTAAATTCTGAAAGCAGCTAGGGATAAACGTTCTCTAACATATAAAGGGAGACTGAGAAGACTAGTGACAGATCTTTCTACTGAAACTTGGCAGGCCAGAAAGGAATGGCAGGAAATCTTCAATGTGATGAACAGAAAAAAAATATGCAGCCGAGAATCCTTTATCCAGCAAGTCTGTCATTTAGAATAGAAGGAGAGATAAAGGTCTTCCCAAACAAACAAAAACTGAAGGAATTCGTCACCACTAAACCAGCCCTACAAGAGATCCTAAGGGGGATCCTGTGAGACAAAGTACCAGAGACATCGCTACAAGCATGAAACCTACAGACATCACAATGACTCTAAACTCATATCTTTCTATAATAACACTGAATGTAAATGGACTAAAATCGCCAACCAAAAGACAAAGGGTATCAGAATGGATAAAAAAACAAGATCCATCTATTTGTTGTCTACAAGAGACTCATTTTAGACCTGAGGACACCTTCAGATTGAAAGTGAGGGGATGGAGAAGTATCTATCATGCTACTGGAAATCAAAAGAGAGATGGAGTAGCCATACTTATATCAGACAAACTAAACTTTAAATTAAAGGCTGTAACAAGAGATGAAGAAGGGCATTATATAATAATTACAGGGTCTGTCTATCAGGAAGAGCTAACAATTATAAATGTCTATGTGCCAAATATGGGAGCCCCCAAATATATAAAACAATTACAAACATAAGCAACCTTATTGATAAGAATGTGGTAATTGCATGGGACTTTAACATCCCACTTACAGAAATGCATAGATCATCTAGACACATGGTCAATAAAGAAACAAGGGCCCTGAATGACACATTGGATCAGATGGACTTGACAGATATATTTAGAACTCTGCATCCCAAAGCAACAGAATATACCTTGAAGAAGTGCACATGGAACATTCTCCAAGCTAGATCACATACTGGGTCACAAAACAGCCCTTCATAAATATACAAGAATTGAGATCATACCATGTATACTTTCAGACCACAATGCTATGAAGCTTGAAATCAACCACAGGAAAAAGTCTGGAAAACCTCCAAAAGCATGGAGGTTAAAGAACACCCTACTAAAGAATGAATGGGTCAACCAGGCAATTAGAGAAGAAATTAAAAAATATATGGAAACAAAGGAAAATGAAAATACAACAATCCAAACGCTTTGGGATGCAGCGAAGGCAGTCCTGAGAGGAAAATACATTGCAATCCAGGCCTATCTCAAGAAACAAGAAAAGTCCCAAATACAAAATCTAACAGCACACCTAAAGGAAATAGAAGCAGAACAGCAAAGGCAGCCTAAACCCAGCAGAAGAAGAGAAATAATAAAGATCAGAGCAGAAATAAACAATATAGAATCTAAAAAAACTGTAGAGCAGGTCAACGAAACCAAGAGTTGGTTTTTTGAAAAAATAAACAAAATTGATAAACCTCTAGCCAGGCTTCTCAAAAAGAAAAGGGAGATGACACAAATAGATAAAATCATGAATGAAAATGGAATTATTATAACCAATCCCTCAGAGATACAAACAATTATCAGGGAATACTATGAAAAATTATATGCCAACAAACTGTACACCCTGGAAGAAATGGACAAATTCTTAAACACCCACACTCTTCCAAAACTCAATCAGTAGGAAATAGAAACCTTGAACAGACCCATAACCAGCAAAGAAATTGAATCAGTTATCAAAAATCTCCCAACAAATAAGAGTCCAGGACCAGATGGCTTCCCAGGGGAGTTCTACCAGACATTTAAAGAAATAATACCTATCCTTCTCAAGCTATTCCAAAAAATAGAAAGGGAGGGAAAACTTCCAGACTCATTCTATGAAGCCAGTATTACTTTGATTCCTAAACCAGACAGAGTCCCAGTAAAAAAAGAGAACTACAGGCCAATATCCCTGATGAATATGGATGCAAAAATTCTCAATAAGATACTAGCAAATTGAATTCAACAGCATATAAAAAGAATTATTCACCATGATTAAGTGGGATTCATTCCTGGGATGCAGGGCTGGTTCAACATTCGCAAATCAATCAACGTGATACATCACATTAATAAAAGAAAAGATAAGAACCATATGATCCTGACAATCGATGCAGAAAAGGCATTTGACAAAATTCAGCAGCCTTTCTTAATAAAAACCTTGAGAAAGTCGGGATAGAAGGAAAATACTTAAACATCATAAAAGCCATTTATGAAAAGCCCACAGCTAACATCATCCTCAATGGGGAAAACTGAGAGCTTTTTCCCTGAGATCAGGAACACGACAGGGATGTCCACTCCCACCACTGTTGTTTAACATAGTGTTGGAAGTTCTAGCATCAGCAATCAGACAACAAAAGGAAACCAAAGGCATCAAAATTGGCAAAGATGAAGTCAAGCTTTCACTTTTTGCAGATGACATGATATTATACATGGAAAATCTGATAGACTCCACCAAAAGTCTGCTAGAACTGATACATGAATTCAGCAAAGTTGCAGGATACAAAATCAATGTACAGAAATCAGTTGCGTTCTTATACACTAATAATGAAGCAACAGGAAGACAAATAAACTGATCCCATTCACAATTGTACCAAGAAGCATAAAATACCTAGGAATAAATCTAACCAAAGATGTAAAAGATCTGTATGCTGAAAACTATAGAAAGCTTGTGAAGGAAATTGAAGAAGATATAAAGAAATGGAAAAACATTCCGTGCTCATGGGTTGGAAAAATAAATATTGTCAAAATGTCAATACTACCCAAAGCTATCTACACATTCAATGCAATCCCAATCAAAATTGCACCAGCATTCTTCTCAAAACTAGAACAAGCAATCCTAAAATCCATATGGAACCACAAAAGGCCCCGAATAGCCAAAGCAATTTTGAAGAAGACCAAAGCAGGAGGCATCATAATCCCAGACTTTAGCCTCTAGTACAAAGCTGTAATCATCAAGACAGCATGGTATCAGCACAAAAACAGACACATAGACCAATGGAATAGAATAGAAACCCCAGAACTAGACCCACAAACATGGCCAACTAATATTTGACAAAGCAGGAAAGAATATCCAATGGAAGAAAGTCTCTTTAACAAATGGTGCTGGGAGAATGGACAGCAACATGCAGAAGATTGAAACTAGACCACTTTCTCACACCATTCACAAAAATAAACTCAAAATGGATAAAGGACCTGAATGTGAGACAGGAAACCATCAAAACCCTAGAGGAGAAAGCAGGAAAAGACCTCTATGACCTCAGCCATAGCAATTTCTTACTTGACACATCCCCAAAGGCAAGGGAATTAAAAGCAAAAATGAAATATTGGGACCTCATGAAGATAAAAAGCTTCTGCACAGCAAAGGAAACAATCAACAAAACTAAAAGGCAACCAACAGAATGGGAAAAGATATTTGCAAATGACATATCGGACAAAGGGCTAGTATCCAAAATCTATAAAGAGCTCACCAAACTCTACACCCAAAAAACAAATAATCCAGAAAACATGAATAGACACTTCTCTAAAGAAGACGTCCTGATGGCCAACAGGCACATGAAAAGATGCTCAACGTCGCTCCTCATCAGGGAAATACAAATCAAAACCACACTCAGATATCACCTCACGCCAGTCATAGTGGCCAAAATGAACAAGTCAGGAGACTATAGATGCTGGAGAGGATGTGGAGAAATGGGAACCCTCTTGCACTGTTGGTAGGGATGCAAATTGGTGCAGCCACTCTGGAAAACAGTGTGGAGGTTCTTCAAAAAATTAAAAATAGACCTACCCTATGACCCAGCAATAGCACTGCTAGGAATTTACCCAAGGGATACAGGAGTGCTGATGCATAGGGGCACTTGTACCCCAATGTTTATAGCAGCACTCTCAACAATAGCCAAATTATGGAAAGAGCCTAAATGTCCATCAACTGATGAATGTATAAAGAAATTGTGGTTTATATACACAATGGAGTACTACGTGGCAATGAGAAAGAATGAAATATGGCCCTTTGTAGCAACGTGGATGGAACTGGAGACTGTGATGCTAAGTGAAATAAGCCATACAGAGAAAGACAGATACCATATGTTTTCACTCTTATGTGGATCCTGAGAAACTTAACAGGAACCCATGGGGGAGAGGAAGGAAAAAAAAAAAAGAGGTTAGAGTGGGAGTGAGCCAAAGCATAAGAGACTCTTAAAAACTGAGAACAAACTGAGGGCTGGTGGGGGGTGAGAGGGAGGAGAGGGTGGGTGATGGGTATTGAGGAGGGCATCTTTTGGGATGAGCACTGGGTGTTGTATGGAAACCAATTTGACAATAAATTTCATATATTAAAAAAAAAAAAAAAACAGCACTCCTGTATCCTTTGGATAAATACCTAGTAGCACAATTGCTGGGTTGTAGGGTAGTTCTATTTTTAAATTTTTGAGGAACCTCCATACTGTTTTCCAGAGTGGCTGCACCAGCTTGCATTCCCACCAGCAGTGCAAAAGTGTTCCTTTTTCTCCGCATCCTTGCCAACATCTGTTTTTGCCTGAGTTGTTAATTTTAGCCATTTTGACAGGTGTGAGGTGGTATTTCATTGTGGTTTTGATTTGTGTTTCCCTGATGATGAATGATGTTGAGCATTTTTCATGTTTCTATTAGCTGTCTGGATGTCTTCTTTAGAGAAGTGTCTATTCATGTCTTTTGCCCATTTCTTTACTGGATTATTTGTTTTTTTGGGTGATGAGTTTGAGAAGTTCTTTATAGATTTGGGATACTAACCATTTATCTGATATGTCATTTGCAAACATCTTTTCCCATTCTATTGGTTGCCTTTCAGTTTTGTTGTTTGTTTCCTTCATTGTGCAGAAGCTTTTTATCTTTATGAGGTCCCAATAGTTCATTTTGGTTTTGCTTCCCTTTCCTCCAGAGACATGTGGAGTAAGAAGTTACTGTGGCCGAGGTCAAAGAGGTTGTTGCCTGTTTTCTCCCCTAGGATTTTGATGGCTTCCTGTCTTACATTTAAATCTTTCATTCATTTTGAGTTTATTCTTGTGTATGATATAAGAAAGTGGTCCAGTTCATTCTTCTGCATGTCATTGTCCAGTTTTCCCAGCACCATTTGCTGAAGAGACTGTCTTTTTTTCTGTTGGATTTTCTTTCCTGCTCTGTCAAAGTTTGGTTGGCCATGTTTGTGGCTCCATTTCAGGGTTCTTTATTCTGTTCTAATGATTTATGTGTCTGCTTCTATGCCAGTAGCATACTGTCTTGATGATTACAGCTTTGTAATACATTCTGAAGTCTGAATTATGATGCCTCCAGCTTTGTTTTTCTTTTTCAGGATCGCTTTGGCTATTCAGGGTCTTTTGTGGTTCCATAAAAATTTTAGGATTGTTTGTTCTAGCTCTGTGAAGAATGCTGGTGTTATTTTGATAGGGATTGCATTGAATATGTAGATTTCTACATAGTATTGCCATTTTAACACTATTTGTTCTTCCAATCCATGAGCATGGAATGTTTTTCCATTTTTTTGTGTGTGTCCTCTTCAATTTCTTTTGTAGGCTTTCTCTAGTTTCAGTGTGTAGATTTTTCACCTCTTTGGTTAGGTTTATTCCTAGGTATTTTATGGTTTTTGGTGCAATTGTAAATGGGATCGATTCCTTGATTTCTCTTTCTGCTGCTTCATTATTGCTGTATAGAAATGCAACTGATTTCTGTACATTGATTTTATATCCTGCAACTTTTCTGAATTCATGGATCAGTGCTAGCAGGTTTTTGGTGGAATCTTTTGGGGTTTCCACGGAGAGTATCATGTCATCTGCAAAGAATGAAAGTTAGCTTCCTCCTTGATTATTGGAGGCCTTTTATTTCACTGTTCACTGTTCACTGTTGTCTGATTGCTGAGGCTAGGACTTCTAACAGTATGTTGAATAACAGTGGTGAGAGTGGACATCCTTGTCATGTTGCTAACCTGGAAGCGGGAAAGATCTCAGTTTTTCCCCACTGAGGATAACATTAGCTGTGGATCTTTAGTATATGACTTTTTTTATGATCTTGAGGTATGATCTTTCTATCCCTACTTTCTTGAAGGTTTTTATCTAGAAAGGGTGCTGTCAAATGCTTTCTCTGCATCTATTGAGAGGATTATGTGGCTCTTATCCTTTCTTTTGCTAGTGAGATGTATCACATTGATTTGCAGATTTTGAACCAGCCCTACATCCCAGGAATAAATCCCACTTGATCCTGGAGAATAATTCTTTTACTGTATTGTTGGATCTGGTTGGCTAGTGTCTTGCTGAGAATTTTTGCATCCATGGTCATTAGGGGAATTGGGCTGTAGTTCCCCTTTTTAGTGGGGCCTTTGTCTGGCTTTGGAATCAAGGTAATGTTGGCCTTGTAGAATGAGTTTGGAAATTTTCCTTCCATTTCTATTGTTTAGAACAGCTTCAAAAGAATAGCTGTTAGCTCTTCTTTAAATGTTTGGTAGAATTCCCCCTGGAAAGCCATCTGGCCCTGGACTCTTGTTTTGTTGGGAGAATTTTGATTACTGATTTAATTTCTTTACTGGATATGTGTCTGTTCAAATTTTGTATTTCTTCCTGTTTCAGCTTTGCTAGTTTATGTTTCTAGGAATGTGTCCATTTCTTCTAGATTCTCCAATTTGTTGGCACATAATTGCTCATAATATTCTCTTATCATTGTTTGTTTTTCTGTGGTGTTGGTTGTGATCTCTCTTCTTTCATTCATGATTTTATTTATTTGGATCCTTTCCATTTTCTTTTTGATCAATCTGGCTAGGGGTTTATCAATTTTTGTTAATTCTATCAAAGAACCAGCTCCTGGTTTCATTGATTTTTTCTGCTTTTTTTTTTCAATATTATTGATTTCTGCTCTAATCTTTATTATTTCCCTTCTCCTTCTGGTTTTGGGTTTTATTTGCTGTTATTTTCCATCTCTTTTAGGCATAAGGTTTGGTTGTGTATTTGAGACCTTTCTTCCTTCTTTAGGAAGGCCTGGATTGCTATATACTTCCCCTTATGATTGCCTTTGATGAATTCCAGAGGTTGTTGGCTGTCGTGTTTTCATTTTCATTGGCTTCATGTCCTTTTTAATTTCCTCTTTAATTTCTTGTTTAACTCATCCATTCTTTAGTAGGATTATCTTTCATTTCCAAGTATTTATGGTCTTTCCAAATTTTTTTCTTGTGGGTGATTTCTAGTTTCATAGCATTGTGGTCTGAAGATATGCATGGTATGATCTGTTGGCTGATTTGTGTCCCAGTATGTGATCTATTCTGAAGAATGTTTCATGTTCAGTCAAGAAGAATGTGTATTCTGCTGCTTTCAGATAAAATGTTCTGAATATATCTGTTAAGTCCATCCGGTCCAGTGTGTCATTCAAAGCCATTGTTTCCTTGTTGATTTTCTACTTACATGATCTGTCCATTGTTGTAAGTGGAGTTTTGAAGTCTCCTACTATTATGGTATAATTATCAACGAGTTTCATTATGTTTGTGATTAATTGATTTATATTTTGGGTGTTTTCCACGTTGGGGGCCTAAATATTTACAATTGTTAGATCTTCCTGGTGAATAGACCCCTTAATTATGATATAATGCCCTTCTTCATCTCTTATTGCAGTCTTTATTTTAAAGTCTAGATTGTCTAGTATAAGTATGGCTACTCCGGCTTTCTTTTGTTGACCATTAGCATGATAGATGGTTCTCCATCCCCTTACTTTGAATCTGAAGGTGTCTTTAGGTCTAAAATGTATCTCTTGTAAGCAGCATATAGATGGGTCTTATTTTCTTATCCATTCTGATACCCTATGTCTTTTGATTGTAGTGTTTAGTCCATTAACATTTAGAGTGAGTACTGAAAGATATGAATGTAGTGTCATTGTGTTGCCTATAGAGTTGGTGTTTCTGATGATATTCTCTGGCCCTTTTAGTGAACAGACTGGTGACTACCATGTTGCCCCAAATCACTCTGTGGTACCTGGGTTTATCTAATTCCTAAGTATGTGCTTTTACAGCACCTGTTGCCCCTTAGCTAGGGATCAGATCATCACCCTAAGGTAATAAATAACAAGGCTTTTAATCATTGCCTCACTCAAGAATATCTGCATTTCAAGACCAAATATTTAATTTCTAATGGTGAAATTTGAGACCCTGCATGAGGCAGGGACAAAATATTTAAGGTAAGGGTGTTCAGAGGTTTCTCAGATTATACAATGTAGGATTCTATTTATGGGAGACAATGGACACTAGGCTTTAAATTGACAAAGAATTATTCTGTGGCCTTTGAACTCTCATTTTTAAGTTTATACCAATTCCTAATCATGATGAATCAGACTCTGAGGACTGTACAACAGAGTCAGACTGGGAAGTGACAAGAGCATTAAACACTGATATTAAGAAGCAAGTCTTACTTGAAGTTTTGTCACTGATAAGCTGCATGAACTGAGATATAACAATTCCTCTTTCTGAGCCTCACTTGTTCTATCTGTAATATGGAGCTCTTTTATTTTATGTAAAAAAATTTTTTTAACGTTTTTATTTATTTCTGAAGAAGAGAGAGAGACAGAGCATGAGCAGGGGAGGAGCAGAGAGAGAAGGAGACACAGAATTAGAAGCAGGCTCCATGCTCTAAGCTGTCAGCACAGAGCCTGATGTGGGGCTCGAACCCACGAACTGTGAGATCATGACCTGAGCTGAAGCCAGACACTCAACTGACTGAGCCACCCAGGCACCCCAAGATGGGGCTTTTTTAGATGGAGTACTTCTCAAATTTTGAGGTGCGTATGATTGCCTTGGAGATTTTCTTAAGGTGCAGATTCAGAACCAGTAGCCCTGGGGTAGGGGCTGAGAGTCTGCATTTCAACAAACTGCTCGGTGATGCTGAAGCTGGATCCCTGGATTATATTTTGAGTGTCCAGACTTAGAGAATTCCTGAGGCCAACTCTTAGAAGTCAATACACATTTGGGGGCACATGGCTGGTTCAGCTGGATAAGCCTATGACTCTTGATTTTGCGGTCATGCGTTGAAGCCCCATTTTGAGTGTGGAGATTACTTAAGTAAATAAAACTAACAAGAAAAGCCAACACACATTTATTAGGTACTGTTATGTGTGGGGCATTCTGCGAGGGACTGTTAATATTGAGATGAAGAAGACAGTTTCTACCCATGCAAGAAATACTCCTATTCCAAAAAGGAAATGAGCCAAATATCATTTCAAAATAGTGTGATGAATAGCAAAATTGAAGTTTGAACAAGGAAAAGAGGAGCCACACAACAGGGAGAGAGTAATTTATTCACGATGGAGATAAAGCTATAGATGTCAGAAAGTCACACATCATGTGGAAAAGTGCCGCAAACTGCCAAACATTATATGCATAAAGAGAGTCTCTTCATCTCAAAGGACACTCAAGAATTCCTTTGTCCAAGGGAGGCACAGCTGTGGGTATTATAGATGAATTATTTTCATCAGTAATCTTAACTATTTCATCTCATTCCATGATTGCTTTCTCTATGCCTTCCTATTCCATGGCTGCCTGTTAGCATCATACTGATGAAAGATTTACTCCCCTGGCTGAAACTGGGTCTGTTTGGAAGTTACAGCAAGCAGGAAGCCAGCAGAGGCACAGTGAAGGCAGCACCTTCGCCCCCGCTCAGCTCCCAGCAGGTCAGAAGCTGTGAGTCAGGAAAGGAAAAGCAGGTGGGTGGAGAAAGGATGCAGTCTACATCTGCACTATGCAGGGATTGTGTTTTCTAAAACACCTGAACATAGAGGCAGCCACTCTGGAGGAGGCGGGGGGTGGGGGGGGCCCTCCCCTGAATATTAGGAGCCTAAGCAGAAAGCAGCTTGATCCAAGGATTGTGGGGAAGGTGGATAAGGTAACATCAAGGGTTTGGTCTCCCTCTGGCTCATCATAGGTTTTATATTGAAATGGGTTACTATGATACTGAAAGGTGATCTTTCTTAAAAAAAAAAAAAAAAAAAAGTCCTCAGGGGGGTAGCTGGGAGAGGTGGGTTCTGGCACCAGCTGACTGTGTGACCTTAGGCAAGTCAATTCCTCGCTGAGACTCAGTTTTCCTAGTTAAGCAGTGGGAAGGTTGGGCACAATTTCTTTGCTAACTTCTAACTTTAAGAGTCTATAATTACATGATCATGTCCCCGTTCATTTATCCTGCCCTGTCATATCTAACAGAGATCATCCTTTGCATCCTCACTACTTCTCATACACAACAAGATTTATTGCCAAATTTGGTGGTCTCAGAATCTGGGTGTCTGTTTCCCACAGATCTAGATAACCTCTTCTCTTTATTTGGGCATTGAGCCACCTCATTTCCTTTCAGAAAGAGAACTAGACATCCAAGCCACCATCACCCCCTGCCACGACTATTGCAGTAATCTCCTGGACATCCTGGAGCCACTCCTGCACCCAAACACTTCCTTATCTAGGTGCAGTTGAAGAGATCTCTTATAATGTAAATGAGATGCCTGTATCTCTGCTTATAATGCCATTCTTATGTGTAAAATAAAACACAAACTCCCATGTGGCCTACAAGACCTTTCACCATCTGGCCCTCTGCAAACCCAATTCCTAGCCTCATCCTGTATTTACTGTGTTCCAGTCATACAGACTTGTCTTCTTTTCCTTGAAAACTCCAAGCTTGTTTCCACCCTGACAACCTTTGATCTTTCTGTCAGTACCCCCTGAAAGGTTCATCACTCCAGACCTTCACATGCAAGGTTCCCTCTCATTCAGTCCTCAATTCAAATGATGCTGCATTATTAAAGGCCACTCTTGACCCACTGTCCAAAGCACACTCCCTACAACATGTCCACCTCTTGTCCTTAACTTGGGTTTTTTTTTGTGGCATTAGTCACTATCTGACATTATCCCACTTACCCTTGGTTTCTTGTACTGTACTGTCAGCCTCCTGTTCCCCATCCCCACTAAAATTCAAGAGCTATGAGACCAGTAATTTTGTCTTATTGCCCCTAGAACAGTACATTTCTCAGAGTAGGTACTCAGGGAATATGTGTTGGATAAGTGGATGGAAATAGGAAAGAAAGTGAAAGATAGAAGGAAAATAAGGGTGAAGGAGAGGGAGACAGTCGGGGAAATTAACACTATTGACAAGTCATATACCTTTGTACTCATGTGATATAACTTAATCTTCACAGCTGTCCTGCATGGAAATGGAGGGAAAATACACTGCCTATGATTTGAATCTAGCCTTTATGGCTTCAAAACTCAGAGTAGTTAAATACCTTGTTGAGAAGGTCTGAGTACAGGCAGGTATAATGTGATGCCATCTAAGTGAAGAGTCAATTTCAGTAACAGGAAGAAGGATGCGGTTTGAAAAGTGGTAGAAATGGCTTCCAACACAGTGCTTCCTGGACCCGATGATGATTTAACCACACTCTATCAGAGCCTGAGGCAGTAGCTTTAAGAATTTGATCCCTATTTTTAAAGCAAATTCATCTAAGAGGAGTAAGGCTTATAGCTCTTCTCTCTTTCTTTTATATGTCTTTGTGAATAACATTACCATCAGTGAGTTTAAATGTGTGTTGAGAGATAGAAGGAGGACAGAGGGGCAGACTCTGAAAGACAGTGTAAAGAGGGATTTTGAACTCTGGCTGCACACTACAGCTATTGGGAAGATTTTTAAAAATATTCATGTCCAGGCCCATTCCAAGTTTCTGATTCAATTGGTCTGGGGTGAGGTCTGAGCTAAGATATATTTTGAAAACTCTCACAAGGTTATATGGTATAGCCAGAGTTGAAAAAAAAAATCTAAAGAGTGGGTTCCAAGAACATGCAACTTGTTCCAAGGCATCCCTCTTATTATTTGGTATTTTTGCAGGGGGATCTGCCAGGCAGTTGACAATCACTGAAAGCCAGCTACGTATAAGATGTGGAGACAGAAGCTGTGAAGGATGATATAGAAGTTTCTCAGACCAGCCCCTCACTCACCCTGAGGATGTTACAAAACAATATATGGACTGTAGGCAATATAATAAATATATAAAAATAATTATATATATTATATATCAAATTATATCAAAATATATCAATTATATATCAAAATAAATATAATAAAATATCAAATACATGTTAATAGTTTAGAGCAGGGTTTCTCAACCTTGACACTGCTGACATTGCATGCCAGACAATTCTGTGTTGTAGGGGTGCCTGCACATCACAGATATCTAATGGCATTCTTGGCCTCTACTCACTAGATGCCAGTGGTTCCTGTTCCCAATTGTGACAACCAGGAGAATTTCCAGATATCGCCAGCTGTCGCCTGGGGAGTAAAACCATCCCAGGTCGAAAATATCTGTGGTTATAGTGATCACACAGGGATCAAAACTCCTGTGGAGAGGTGTCAGTTTAATAGAATCATTAGATGGGTAAGATGTCCATGAATATAAAAGAAAACTGAAAATAAGTATGCATTGAATTCTTAAAATATATGCCTGATGAAATTTTGGAGATACTATTTGGTGTTTTAATTCTACTCTTTTTTCCCTTTTATTCCAAGTGTAGAGTTAAACAACTTTTAATAAACCATTTAAAACTAGGGGTGGGAATGACAACAGAGGTGGAGGCAGAAAAAAAAAAAAAAAAGCCTAATCCCAGTAAGATGACCCCAAAGAAACACTGATTATGAATGTTGTGAAGGCCAAAGGAGACCATTGAAGTTTTATTATTTGGAAACAGAAGGGGATAGAAACTTTGTATTTCAAAAGCAGAAAATGGGTAGCCCTTTTCCTAGGGGTGAGGTCTTGGTTGGTGTTACCCTGTGGGACTCTGACAGGAGATAGATTTATGTGAGCTTCTGGAGCAGAGACCCAAATCTCTCAGTGTACTGCCCTTGAGGTTATAACACCTCTAATGGGTGATACCTGAATGGATGTTTGTGAGGACTGGACACTCATCACCTTGACCTTGGCAGCTGGGCTGTTCTCCAGAAGTGGGGAGATTGACAGCTCGATCTTCATTCAAGTTACCTTCCTTTAATTGACTGCTGAATTACCAGCAAACATGCAATACAAAGAAAACACACCAGAGAAAGAAACAAGTGAGCAACGCAGCTTCCAGAATCAATGCAAGTGACACAGAGTGAGGTACCCGCTCCCCATACCTCCTACCTTCCCACCAGGTTAGAGGAATAAAGGAACCATGAGTTCCATGCCTTTTGCCACAGGTGCACTTTAAAGGGCCTTTGACCACATTATGAGGCAATTCCTTTCTGAATATCAGTTATGTATTCCTTATCTACTGGCTAGAGTGGGACCCTAAAGTGACCATGCCAAAGCATAATGATGGCAATACTAAAGCCCTGAAAACCACAGAGACTTTGTTCCCCCCCCCCGCCCTTTTTTTCTGGAATACTTGAAGCCTAGGAAATTTTATAACTCAAGGTGGTGGTAGAGCAATAGGAAGACTGATGAATATTGAAGCCAATGGGGATTCAGGGCTGGATTGATTTGATCTAAGAAAATAAGGTTATATTGTCTCTTGTACTTAAGTATATGAAGTAATTAATTCCTATTATAATAATTATTCTGCTTTTAGATTTTTATCCTAATGAACCAAACACATTGTTTAAAAATTTAGCTAAAGAGATGTTTATTATACAGCGAATTACAGTGAAAAAATGAAAACATCTAGGTGTTCATCAATAGAGTATCAGTTAAGTACATATTAGGTCATTTACACAAAGTGATATACCTACTATAAACACGGTATTATAGAAATACCTTTAATTACTAGGAGGAAGTTAATACTTATTTTAAGTGGAAAACAGATTACAAATAGTACACATTTTTGAAAAATGAAATGAAGCCCACTGAGTACATATGCATCAAAAAAGAGTCTGGAACATATACAGTATATGCTTGAACAATGCAGGGGTTAAGGGTGCCAGCCCCAGTGCAGTTGAAAATTCACATATAAGGTTTAACTCCCCAAAAGCGTAACTACTGATAGCCTTGACCTTGACCAGAAGACCTACTGATAACATAAACACTGATTAACACACATTCTGTTTATTATATAGATTATATGCTATATTCTCACAAAAAAGTAAGCTAGAAAAAAGAAAATGCTATTAAGAAAATAAGAAAAAGAATATACAATTTATAAGACTCTACTATATAAAAAAATCCACATATAAGTGGACTGTGCAGTTCAAACCCATGGTATTCAGTGGTCAACTGTATATTACAGGGTAACAATAGGCATCTCTAGTTGGTGGAATAATATGTTATTTAATTTTCATCATTTTGCTTGTATGTTTTTATTCTGATTTCTCAACAGTGAATATATGTTGCTTGTAAAACAAGAAGATATTTTTTAAAAAGAAAATAGGTATCAAAGGAAAAAGAACAAATCTCACCCAATAGTACTTGACAATACTGAAGAAACATGGATTTGAAAAGGATGACATTCATCCTTGGTGAATGACCCTTCTCTTACCCTTGTTTTCTTGATAAAACAGCCATGTTGATGGATTGACAATGGGTCATTTCACCTCCTCTAAAACCATATCTTCTTTCAGCTGCTGAAACTTCCCACTGAGGCCACTCTGAGCTGACTAAAGGGAAGCATTTTCATTAGAAAGGTTGACTCTGTTTCTCCAAGAGGAACAAGAGCAGGAGGCTCACCCCCCCCAAATTCTTATCCACATTGTTCTCTCTCTTTGAAACTCCCAGAGCATTTATTTTTATAGTGTACAATTCAGCTGGATTGCAGAGCATCTTATACTGTTCTCTAATGGTGTGCAAGTCTCTTCCCAAAGCTGGATTGAACCTGAAGTTCAGTATCCTTCTTCTACATGATTTGTGTGTTGTTATTATTATTATTACTATCATTAACATCATTGGTGACAGCTTAGGGAGAATCTCCCAGGGAGTGGGGTTTGAGTTTTGATGGGATCTGGCTATGAGGATTTGATAATCAAACTACATTCAGTATAACCAAGAACAAATAGAAAGTATTACTCTTTCTTAATAATTACAATAATTATTGCTGTATAATTACTTTATTCTTCCAAACTATTTTTATGGTTCAAATACTACTTCATTAATCCTCATGGTGAAGTAAGTAGGATAGATGAGTAGGAAATTTCTCCATTTTTGCTGATGAGAAAAATAAAATACAGGGACCATCCAAATGATTTACAATGGATTAGTTGAAGAACTAAGGCTAGAATGCAGGTTTCTAGATCTGATAACCACGATTGTTTTCATAACAGCACAAAACCACATTCAGGGCTGAACTTTAATATGTGCTTGTTCATTTTAGGTTTTTCAAGTCGTATAAACAGTATTCCTCTCCTCTAACATTTGTAACCTGTGAATCCTTTGTAATGAAGACCAGAGAATTTAAAGATAGAACAAATATTGGAATGTATCCTTTCCCATAATTCTAAACAAATGTAGAATACACACACAGGTCATTAGTTCAGTTTAATAAAAGTAACAGCATTGTGAACATCCACAATGGCAACCCAATAATCTACCAAAGGCAGAGAATTCTAGAAAAATGGATTGGGTGAATGAACCCTAGACCTGATGCTGATTAGGACCTACTTATCCTTTACCAACTCATCTCCTCGCCCAAGAATTTGGCAGAACTTGGCCCTCGGAGAAGTCCCTGAGTCCAGCCACAAGAGCAGAATATACCATGAGGGAACTGCCAGCTTTAACACCACAGAAAACCAGGTGTGATTCAGTACACAGTGAAGGAGAGGAACAAGCAACTTGGGGATTGAGAAACCATTCCCATTTATAAAACATTATTCAGGAATGCCAAGGAAGGCCTGGGAAAATCAATCCTGCCTTCTTCCTTGGGCAGAGTAGGAGATGGTAAGTACTCATTCCAAGCTTCTTTGTTTCAGCAGAACTCAAAAGTAATATAAAAGTCAATAGATCTACCTCTTAGCTACTCACTGTTAAACCCAGTTCTTACTGTGGACTATGAGGCTGTGCTGTACTGGCTCTCCATTCTCTCTTTGATATCATTTCTTAGTATCCCCCCTCTCTGTTCCGGTTATGCTGGTCTCTAGGTGGTTTCCTAATCATGTATGACATCCTCCTGTTTCAGGGCCTTTGCTCTTGCTTAGACCTGTATTCATCCACGTATTCATATGATTTAACCCTTTGCCTGCTTCATGTCTTTATTCCAACATATCTCCTTGGTGAGACCTTGCCTATCAACTGTCTATTCTGTTTACAACTGCACCCCACCTACCACCTCCTTGCTCTATCTTATTCTATAGCACTAACCACCACTATCTAATAAGTTATGTATTGTACTTTGATCTACTTTGAGGATTGCCTGCCCCCTCACTGACAAACACACTTCATGAGAGCAGCAGAGACTTTTTCCTGTTTTGGTCATTGCTATATTCACATGGCCTCATTTGATATATATTGTCAAATAAGTAATGAATGAATAAATTATTGATATGATACATAGGTGGACAAAAGGCCAGAGAAATGAAGTGACTTTTCCAGGGTGAATAGAGAAGTTTCTTGGCAGAGAGGATCCATCACCCAATAGAACTCAGGTCTCCTGACTTCTCCTTTGGTTTCTGTCTCAGCCACCACATTATGACACATTTCCAAATAGGGAGTCCAGATGTTATTAAACAGCTATGCATTCAAAGATTATATAAGGACATCTTACTTTGGCAAATTAGCCTAGGAACAAAGGAAGAGGAAAAATTCAGTTCTCCAGCTAGAGTAGGGAGTCCCTGCTGGTTGGACTTTTAGAATTTGGGTTTTCCATTCTACTCCTATTCAAGAACTGCTTTTAAATCAGAAAAATGTAATTTTGCATGATAATGAAAGCGCAGTCACTTTCTTATCTGATAGAGAAATTCAGTAGCTGTTTCATGAACAAAGTATGAATTCAAAAACTAAGGCAGGGATTCTCTACCCTATGGTTTTTGGTTTTTTGTTTTTTTTTTACTTCATAGTACTAAAGCCCACTTTTAGATTCAGGAATCATCCAGTTATAGGAACCTAGCCATGGAGAGCCATGAGGCCCCAGGGAGGATGTAGGCTGTGCACAAGTGGTAGTGAGGCACCCTTTAAGAAGCTGGAAGTCAAAGATGTACACTGCTCTAGAACTAAGTACTTTATCTACACAAAATGGATTAGTACAGAAGTTAGAGGAGTCCCCATAAGGGGATGGAATATTTCCCAAGCCACAACACAAGTTGATGAATTTTGGTCTGTTATTTCCAGACGTTCTCCATTTGAGCTTCAGTTCTCTGTTAATATAAAGCAAAGTCGGCCATACCATTTCCCTGCATGAAACACTCCCAATTGCTTCCCACTGACTTACCTCTTCAACCTCATCTCCTTTCACTCTGATGCTCATTTTCTCTATTCTCGTGGTAGCCTTCCTTTAGTTCCTTACAGAGCCCACACTGTCTTGTGCCTAAAGGTCCTCAGCCACAGGCTGTTTCCTGTGTGGACATCTCATAATGGTCTTTCTGAGTAAGTGATCTCAATTTTCAGATTCCAGCTGAGATAGTGCCTTCTCTACTGAGCACCTCCTCCTCTGGCCCTCCAACTGTACATTTAAGAGCCACTGTAAGGACTAAAATAGAACCTTGCTTTAGTGTGCAGGATCTCGTCAATCTTCCACTTCAGACCCACTCTCATGCTTTATCATTCTCCTATGTGCCACAGAGAGCTGATCTTTGGGCTCTTTGCCCTGTAGTTTCCAGTTTAGTTTTGCCTGGCAGATGAGTGGGATGGGAGGAGAGTGATGGAGAGGGTGGGCTGCAGTGGGTTGTCTGTGTCTCTCCACCTGAGGCTGTAGCTCCTGTTACGCAGGTCTCCCTACAGTTACCGTCTTTTCTCTTGCCCCTTCAGACCTAGGGATCGATCCTAAGAGCTCCTGCCTCTTCCCAGCTCCAGGGTACTGCACTATTGCTTATTGGGTTTCCTCCACTCTTTGGGAAACAGCCTCTTTACTACCGCTGAACACCTATGCCATTGGTTCCTGTCACCCAACTGATACATTTGTTAATTACATCCTAATTCCCTGATTTCCTGTCTTGTCTCTCTTCCATCCCCTCCTGCTCCACCCTCCCCCTAGATAGTAAATTCCATGAGAGAAAAGACCCTTCTTGTGCCCTTTCATATTCAAGATACTACCCTAATGTCTGATACACTGTAAATGTTAGGCAAATATTTTTTTTTTCGAACAAACTGAATGTAAAACAACATCTAACAGATTCATTTATGTGTTTATATTTACTTATAAATAAAAAGCACACACGGAGTCTGAGTTTTGGTTTCATTTGAAGGGAGTAAAGATTGTAATAGACCTGTCTTGTAACAAAGATCAAGAATTAAAGAAGGAGAACTGTGGGTAAGGGAAGAGATTTTTTATTGTTTAAATGCCAGATTGGGAGGAGTAGGAGAAAAGATATGTGCGAAGGATC
This sequence comes from Panthera leo, assembly GCF_018350215.1. NCBI lineage: Eukaryota > Metazoa > Chordata > Mammalia > Carnivora > Felidae > Panthera > Panthera leo. Next base: position 193,677,732 of record NC_056679.1, read on the forward strand.
TTGAGAAGCAGGCACAGATTATTCACTAAGGAAAAGTGCTGTGAATCAGCCATGGGTGCAATATCTAACAGGGAGCCAAGAAACTGGAGTTTTTGTCTTGATTTAACCCTTCCACTCAGTGGCATTCGTGAAAGAATTCATTGTCAAACCCATTATCTTGGTTCACACTTTTTTGCCACAATAAAATGTCTCTTGGAGAGTTAAGTTAATGTTTTCTGAAAGTGATCTACTTAGTTTGCTAATAGAAAGTGGGTTTCATTCCGTCTTGGGACAAACAAGGACAGTTTTATCTTATCTCTCCATCAGATCTCTTTTAAGTTGACTTTCTCACAGCATCCACATTCGATAAAGTGTCGTAGATATAAAACAGAATAAGTACTTATTCTGTAATAGGGACTACAAGCAGTTAAAATAATCTAATGCAATTATTTAAACTATTTTAAGGTTAAATAATTGAACTGCATACTTCTTGAGCTAGAAAGTGTGATATTGTTGTAAAGCACAATAAAACATCATGTAGTTTTGTAAGAGTTCATTCATTCACTTATTCTTTTATACTTGTATATACTATAAATACTTGCTGTGTATTTTGTGCCAAAGTGCCAAGGTTTGTGACTTCAGCAATGACTTCTGCCCATGCACTATTCAATGTCATGCAAGGTCTCACCTTTGGTCCATGCATCACCCACTAACTCTGGACACAAGCTTGGAAAACACATTTTCCAAAAGTTCCTGGGAGATTTAATAACCATTAATTGACCTCTGCAGAATTCTGGCAATTTGTGGGCTAGAAAGTTGGACTGGTAGGGAGGAAGTGGTGGGACCTCTACTACAAAGCACCAAGGATCCTGGATAAAATACAAAGAACATTTCTTTAAATAACCACATCTTTTAGAACTAGCGGCAAATACACAGGATCTAAAAACAAAACGCAGGAATCCAGACTATTAAACCAAGGAATTAAGCCTGGCACAACAACTGCCCTCAGGGATACAGGGAGCCTTAGCCTCTGGTTTCAACAGTCAAACCAAGAGCAGGTGACAAGGCCTTGTAACTACACCTGATGGATATTTGGTAATGAGACCCCACCCCAATGCTTAACCAGCAAAATGAAGACTCTCAACGGAGGGTGAACTTGCTCGTCCAGGACAGTCCTGGTTTATGCCTATTGTCTCTGAATTATTGCTAATAGCAACTGCTTCCCTCTCAGAAATAGGAAAGTTTGGACAATGAATTACATGGTCATTCTATGCAATGGCTATGTAGTAAAATGATGCACAAGGAAAAAGAGAAAGCACATAGCAATTAAGAGACAAACTGTAACATGTTCATCTTGGCCTTGGTTATGGGTAAAAGAGATTTAAAAATTAATAAAATATGTCCCCTGAAAATTAATAACTAGAGTTGTGTACTTCCTCAGAATGGGGCCCAAAAAGTTCGATATACATGTTATATGTAAAGCCTGGAAAATCATTCATAATTTCTTTAACCAAATAAAAAATGTTAATAATGTCTTTCTTTCCCTATTCAGTCTTAACACTATCTTTTCTTTTGTTTTATATTGGGTCATATTTTACAAAATAATTTTGTGTACTAGATTTTCACTAAACATAATGATGAGTATTTAAATTGTTACCAATGTTTGCTATTAGTGAAAATATCTTAATGGGCATCTTTGAGCACAAATCTTTCCTGACATTTAGGATAGATTCCCTAAAGTGGAATTGCTGGGTCAAAGGATAAGATTGCTGTTAAATTTCTTGACACGCATTATTGCCAATTAGTTTCCAAAAGAGTGTATCAATTTTCATTCACTTTTTCTTTGAAATGATTGGGCAGTCATTTATTAAAACATATTCTTGCATAGGTTATGAATATCCAAAGCACTCAGAATCAAATGCTCTTCCTTTACCACTGAGGGCCCTGCCCAGGAATTATCCATAAATAACTGTTGCGTTCAGGGCCATGAATCTGAGACAGCAAAAGGAAGAGGGAAAAAAATGAAATGAGTCATAGCCTGTCACTGTGAATCTTGGCAATAGGAATCCTGTAACTCAGACAGTCAAGATATAAAAGGGATATTAAAGCTGTAAATAATTTCAAATTAGCACTATTATCTACGTCTTGGTCAGCTTAGCTCTAGCTTTCTGTTAGTAACAGGAGAATTGGGATCCTCCTTCACTATGCTGAAAGAAAGAAAGCCCTCAGGCCCTCTCTGGAAAAAGAGAATACCCATAGCCCAGTCTAAGGGTAATCTGTGGGTTTTAAAGAACATGGACTCTGTCTGATAAATAAAAATCATCCACTTTATTTGGGAGAATCCTGGGACTTACAGATAATTTTGAAGATGGATTTTCCATTACAGAAATGGAAAGAGCCTTATATAAGGGTAATAGACAGGGGTTTTAGTTTTGTTTTTTCCAAAAGTGACCATGTGACATTGGATGAAGGTGAGGAGGATCGTAATGATGAAGATAAAGATTCATTCAACAGATATTTATTCTGTGCCTACAAATGCATTAGACATTAGTCCTGACTCTGGGGATACATTAGTGAACAAAACAAACACTGCCCCAGTGGAACTAGCTTCCATTCCATCCGTGTGAGGCAGACCAGAAACATGATAAAGAAGTACAGTATATAGTAAGTGACGGGGTGAAATGATGGTTAATTCTGTGTGTCAACATGGCCAACTGTCAAGTGCCTTGATAGTTGGTCAAATTTCACTCTGGATGTTTCTGTGTGGGTGTTTTTTAGATGAAATTAACATTGAAAGGGGAGAGTTCTGAGTGAAACAGATTACCCTCCATAATGTGAGTTGTCCACCTCCAAGAAGTTGAAGGCCTGAATAGAACAAAGACTGACCTCCGCGGAATAAGAAGGAATTCTGCCAGAAGATGGCCTTTGGACTTTAACTGTAGCATCTGTGCCTCCCTGGGTCTCCCACCTACTGCCTGCAGATTTGGGTCTTGTCAGCTTCATAACTGCGTAAGCCAATCCCTTAAAATATCTCTCTGTACACACACACACACACACACACACACACACACACACTGGTTGATTCTGTTTCTCTGGAGACCACTGACTAATACAGGTGATAAGCATTGTAAGAAATAACAGGAAATGGGAAAGAGTGATTGAGAGCCTATTGCTTTTTCCCTCGAATCTTCTGACCTCTTTACCTTCCACTCTGATTCCAAAAATGTGGGTTTCAACTTAGAATCTGTGCCTGTGTTTTGTTCTATAAGCAATGCAGGTGATTTTAATATACGGCCAGGATTTGGTTTATTTAAAATAATGTGTCTGGATTAGAATCTGCAAGGTTTGTTTCCACATGGAGATGATGATGATTGTCTCCTCAGGAGCACAAAATGATTTTGTTTTTCTTTATTATCAGAGTTTGTGGTATTTCTGACCTACTAGGAGCACTAGAAGCTGTGTGGTTCAGCAATGCTCAAACTTTAGTGAGGATAAGAATCAGTTGGGATGATGGTTAAACTACAGATGCCTAGGGACCAGCTCCAGGACTCTGATAGCTAAGCTTGGGCCTAGGATTGTGCGTTTCCCTGGCACCCTGGGTGATTGAGTTGCAAATAGATGGACAACCACGCTGAGAAACACTGGTCCAGTTCACATGCCTCAGCTGAGGCCCAGCACTGAAGTTTACAAAGGGTGACAGTAGTCCCCGTCCTGTCCTGCTCTCTCCTTGTCAGGTCCGGCCTCTTACCCTCCAGCTAGTCTCCCCTAGACCAGCAATATCAGCATCACATGCGGTCTTACAAGAAAAGCAACTTCTTAGACCCAGACCTGGACTCACTGCATCAGTAACGCAAGGCCCGGAAATCTGGATTTCACCATCCCTCCAGGTGGTCCTTAGTTATACTGATTTGAGAACCACCCCTCTCCCCTACGTTCCTCTGAGAGCCGCTGGGTCAGCACGTGGCAGTCAGGCAATAGCACGTGCCCTTACTACAGGTGTTAGGAATTTCCTTGATTATATGGCGTGACCCACTCCATGTTAGCCAGGTGTTGTCCATCAGCAGTTCTGAGGTCCTATTTGACCGAACTGCTAAGTCCTGCTGTTCTTGCCAGTCTTTTTCCAGCCAGTCCTCCCCGTGGACCCTAATGCCTGCTCGTCCATCTTTCCCTTGATGCTCACAACGTGCACCTACCCTCAGACCAACACCAGGGTGAGTAACTTCTGGTTGTTAGATGTGAAATGTATCTCATTTATGAAGAGAAACAAGGACTTGGGTCAGAACCCGGCCTAAGAATTTCAAAGCATTCGTACGTGAAGAGTAAGGTACTTTGCCTCTGAATGACGCTGGACTTGCAAAATCAAGGGTCAAAATTTCCTCCTGAGCTGCGTTTTTTTTTTTTTTTTGCTATCAATGGACACAGACCAATTCAGACATTTTCTTTACTACGGGAAGGAGAGGGTGCAGAGACAGAGCTTTGCTCCTCCTGAACAGTTGCTTAATGATAATGATAATGAGCCGCATTTATATGGTATCTTTCATCCAAATAACTCTACCGGCTGAATTTATGCTCAGAATTGCTTAAAACATACTTCATAGAGTCCCAAGGGAGTATCTTTCAGCGCCCTATAACCCCTGCATTTGTTAAGTGTTCTGCGGGCTCCCTGCTTACACAGCCTGCAAAGAAAGATGGATAATGAGCAACGGCGGTGCTGTAATTAAGGCTACAGACTGACGGAAAGGAGATTTGATCTGTTCTCACTTTCTGGGGTGTCACTGGTCCAATTCATTGATGTTTTTTTTTTCGGATTTTCCATCTTTCTCAGGGGTTCTCTGGGGAAGAATTACGTTAGAGTGTGGGAGGTGTATAGTTGAACTACTAAAAAGCAAATGTGGATATTTCAGACCTTTGTAGGAGAGTGGAGCTCTGTGGACTCACTCCTCTCTGATGAGTCCATTGCTAGGAATCTGCTTCCCAGCAGTAAGGGAGAGAAAACCAAGTTGAAACGTGTGGAGTCTTACGGTGAATTATCAAGCAGGGAGAGAGTCTGTGACCACTAAGCACGTTGCTTTTTTCTCAGTTTCTAGTAACTGAAGATAGAGTGCTAATTTTGGCTATGGTGTGCATGGATTTGTGTTGAGGCATGAGGGGGGTGATTGGGAAACCTAGTGTGACTGGGTAAGATGGCCTGCCTTCAATAGGGGTTTCCCCTTTCCATGCTCATTAGAATGACCTGTTGGGCAAATAAAGGACAAAGGGGACTTCATCTGTGAGGTTGTAACGCCTTTTCAAATCCTGGAAACAAATAGGAAAATGGTTTCAGCTCTAGACGGTAGGTACAGAAGTATTTTTGTCATAGTTTTTGTGTTTATCCCTAACTCTTTAAAAGGCCAAGAACAAAAGGAGGTCTCAGTGACTCCTTTTAGAACTACTGACAAGGTCATTTTCTCCTACAGTATGACCTAAGGCTCATATTATCGAAATTTCCTCTGGAGACACTGGTAGATGTCCTTGGGTAGGTTTTATATACAGTCTCTGGAAAACTTATTTCCTGAGTCTGCTTCTATTTTATAACTCTAAGCAAGAATTTGTCCAGCAAGTATCTACTCCATATCTACTTCGTCCTGTTCCAGGTCACTCACAAGTTCTGATATTCAGGTCCAATTCCCAACCTGGGGTGATTAATAAAGGGGAAATAATCTTGGCTACATTTCTCTAGTACTTTTTGCATAACATATCTGAGCCATGGGTTTGTGCATTTTTTACTTTAATTCTCCCAATCATACATTTTGTACTTGAGGAAACTGAAGCTCAAGATTCTTTGAAACTTGAAATTATTTGCTCCAGACTACATAGTTAGAAAGTGATGAAGCCAACATTTGGACTCAGGTATATTTGACCCTAGTGCCTGTATTCTTGATAACCATGCTATATCAAGACTCATTTATTTGAGGTTTCTTAATTACATAAAGACACAAATCCAGAAGATAAGGTTTCAAGGACAGTAATTTTATAGTCAGTTATGGAAAAGGCTTGTAATGACTCCTCTGACTCTGGATTTTGTTTTCCAAGTGCTTGGTCTGTATATTTTAGGCCATTGATGGTTTGAGATGGTCTCCTCTATCTCCAATCTTGTCTTCTGTAAGAACCTAAGTGCTTCTCATCCACATGGTTTCTTGCTTGATTTCTCCAGGCCAGTGTACAAAGATGCTCTCCATTTTTCACCTACAGCTCCTTCGATAAAACATGTGTTCCAGTTGTCCTGGCACAACCTTTCTCTTCGCAAGTATGTGATCAGGCTAGGGATTTATGCTTTCTGAGGCTGCCCAGTTCATAGCACAGAGTGAAATGGAGTGATAAAACTGATTGCTAGGTAGGGCATCATTAAATGGGCTAAAAGCTGACAAACTGACAAGGAGTTCATGAGTCATTGCTAGTCAGTTTCCTGGAATCTTTTCTTTTTCTATAACAGTTTTCCTAAGAACAGAAATATACATACCTATGTAACTGCAGATATGCTTCAAATGACCCTTAAAGGCTACTCACCTCTTCTCCTTGATTGGCAGGTGCCCTTTAAGTAAGGGTTAAACTATTTCTTCCCTTAGGGATAGTAAAAAATTCATACCATTTGGACGTGAAACCTTTGGATTAGGGGACATAGCAGGCACGTGTCGAATAAATAAATGAATTAATGAAGGCAGTGTTTTTTAAAGGTGGAATGAATACCACAAATATGCAGGTGGGTTGGGGTGTCATGGACATTTTCCGAACTTTAATAGTTATATTTAATTGGTATTAGAATGAGAGAAATGAACACATGAAAGTGTACACTAGAGTAAAATTTAAGTAAAAGTGAGTTATTTTGCAGAAAATAGAGTTGAACAAATATGGAATATATTCATACTTAACAGATGAAACTCTATCTTCAGAAACAGTAGGTGAATTTTTAATAAGATGTACATTTTAATAATTCAAATAGAAATAGAAAAGATGTGTTGAGTGTAGAGGCAGGAGCCATTGAAATGAAGAGGGGAGGAAAAGATCCATGCCTGATGCTATGAATTTAAAGAACGCTGGTTATTCCACGTTTTGTCTATAGGTTTATTCTCTCTTCTTTATTAATTGGGTTCTTACCATCATCCTGTCTAGGAAGCCCTATTACCAGAGGTTAGAAAAGTTTTGCAGCTGCTGTTTGTTGAGATAAATCCCATCCTCATTTCTTGGGACCAAAAAAAAAAAAAAATTTATTTTTTCCTCTGGGTGGGAAATAGATAAGGAGGGAAGAATTCCAGGAAATCTGAAGGCATGACATTTTATCCAGTAAAAGTCATGAAGCAGTCATGGTGGGCCGAGGGACTGGCATCACTTTGTAATGACCTCCTAGTCTTAGGAATAATCCACAAAGACCTTAGAAAATCATTTTGTTTGGGACCATTTGACTACTTTGAAGATGAGAGTATCTGAGGCCCAGAGATAAGCAGTGACTTGAGGGAAGCCACACAGTGACTGGAAAATTCCTCTTTTCATCAGTTTGAGAGCTGATGATGGATGCATACAAAGTGTTTAAGTAGCCCGGGAGTTCCTGGGGACAGACAGCTTTGGGGAGAGGTATAAGGAAATGTTTGCATAAATCTCCTTTTGGCAGTTGAGAAAGTTGGACTATATATTGTCCAGGTATGTCCAGCTTTGTATTTTAGTAAAGCAATAACTAATTTTCTTGAATCAAAGACATTTGGGGAATATAATCAAAACTATGAATCTTCTCCCCAGAAAAACATGTAGAGAGCTAAATTTTGCATTTAATGGGATATAGCCTTCCCCTCATTTTAATGTTAAGACCCCTGTAGTGGGCTAAATGGTGGCCCCCAAAAAGATGTGTCCATATCCTAGTCTCAGAAACTTATGAATATTACTTTATATGATAATTGTGAATATTAACCTATATGCCAAAAGATGTGATTCAGTGAAGAATTTTGAATGGAGGATCTTATGTGGATTATCCAGGTAGGCCCTAAATCCAATGATAAATGTTCCTAAGAGAGTGAAGCAATCAAAAGTGGAGAAAGAAATATGACCATGGAGGCACAGATGGGCATGGTGTGGCCACTAGTCCAGAATGCCAAAAGCCACCAGAGGCAGTAAGAGGCAAAGAATGGATGGCCACACGAGCAACTTGATTTTGGATTTCTGTCTCTAACACTGTGAAATAATAAGTTTCTGTTGCTTTAAGTCATCCAGTTTGTGATAATTCATCATAGCAGCCAAAGGAAACAAATAGAACCCCCTACTTGAGAAAGTAAGCATGAAGCTCTCAAGAGCTCAAGATTAAGAAACATGTGCAAAGAAGGGGCAGCATAATTTTCACTATGCTGGCTGTGTCCACATGACCTTCAGTTTAAATTTTCCATACATCTAGTTCTTTTCTATCTACCTGGACTTATTTATTTTTCCCATGTCTTTTGATCTAGTGAATGGCAAACTTTCTGAAGAATATGTCTTTCCCTCATCTGATGGGGATAAACCTAAGAGTCATGATGGATGCATTCTGGTATAAACTGGCTGACTTGATATTTGCTGAAATATTTTATAACATTCCACAAAGCTTTGATAAGAGATAATATGTTCCTATATTAACATAAATTTTAGCATATGTAATTAAATTGAAGAGGGTAAAGCAATAATTAGATCCTCCTTCTACAAGGAGATTACAAGAATAAAGAAATCACAGTTTGGATTGAATGATCAATGGAGAGACCAGAGAGAAGCAGAACCTGTTTCTGCTGGACAGGATTTGAAGAAAAACTCTATATAAGACCAAGACCTGTCAGGAGATGAAATATTACTTTTGGATGAATGCTAACACTCAGCCTGAGCACTTAGGTGGCTGGTTCCCTAACTTTCATGTGTTCAAGACTAGCCCCAAAAGTTTATTAAGATGCAGATCCCAGGGCCTTTCACAGCCATCTGTTGAATCACCTGAAGGAAAAATGACCAGGGCATTGACTATTTATTTATATTCTTTATTTGAGAGAGAGAGAGAGAGAGAGAGAGAGAGAGAGAGAGAGAATGAATGAATGAATGAATCCCAAGCAAGCTCCACACTGTCAGGGCAGAGCCCAACATGGGGATTGAGCCCATGAACCATGAGATTATGACCTGAGCCTAAATCAAGAGTTGGATGCTTAACTAATTGAGCTGCCTAGGTGCACCAGAACACTGACATTTTATTAAAATTTTTTTTTTAATATTTATTTTTGAGAGAGAGAGAGAGAGAGAGTATTAGTGGGGGAGAAGCAAAGAGAGAGAGGGAGACACAGATTCCAAAGGCTCCAGGCTCCAAGCTGTCAGCACAGAGCCTGACATGGGGCTTGAACCCACATACTGTGAGATCATGACCTGAGCCAAAGTCAGATGTTTAACTGACTGAGCCACCCGGGCGCCCCAGGGCACTGACATTTTAAACAAGCTTCCCAGTGGTTGTTTTTCAAGTAATCCATGTGGAATATTTCCAAACTTAATACCTCACAGACTCTCCAGAGCACTGTCTTGATGGGACCCAAAGAAAGGTTATTAAAATCTAAGTGGAAGAAGTCATTGATAGTACCTCCTTTGCGACCCTGTCCAACTAGAGAGAATGATCATATCCTGAAACTATCGTGTATTGGTACTGGCTTGGGAGAGGAAGAATAATAGGTGATTGGTTTAATTTTTTTTTTTTTTTTTTTTTGTCTAAACTGACATCCTGTCTTTTGTTAAGTGTCTGGTGTTTGGTGATTAATTTGATCACGTGGACGTGTCGGATAGATCTGAGAAAAGATGACCGTCCCTTTTCCAACATCCACCAAGCCAGGTTATAGCCTCCTGAAACTCTTATGTGTGCCAAATTTTCTCTCTAGTCTTATTTCTAGTACCTCTGCATGTGCAATATTCCTACTTCATTCAGGGTTGCTAGTAGAAAACAGTAGAAGCTGCCTCTAGTTATCTTAAAAAGAAAATTAAATTTATTGAAAGAATATATGGTAGTTAACAATAATATTCAGGGGGCCAGTGAGCCAAGCTTTGAGGCTCTGAAGCCAAGAACAATACTCAAAATCATGTCTCAAACTGCTCCAGTGAAGATATTCTATACCTGGTTGCTTGGAAATGGCCCCTACCTCCTTAAACTTCCAGCTTCTGACTAATAGCTCGCAATAGGAACATTTGATTTGGCAAACCGAAGTCATGTGTTGATATCTGAACTGGAAGGACTGATTGGGGACTGATTGGAAGAAAGATTGTGTGGTATTTGCAGCCTCAATACTGGTGGGCCAATTCTGCCTTAGATGGTAGGAAACTCCTCAAACTTGGGAATAGGTTCAAATATTACATGACCAATTTTTTTTTAATTTAACTTTTTTCTTGCCTCCTCTATAGTGCTTAACCATTCTTCAAGTGCCAACCCAAATTTAGTTTCCTCTACAATTTTCTTAGTAACCCAAACCACACTGACTTCTCTCTAGTCTATCTCATGACTAGACTGAGGCCTGTCTGCAGTTGCCTCATGTGCATATGTCTGTTCTCCCAAAATCAATTGTCAAAAATTGGCTACTTATACACCTAAGTGTCAGAGATCATGTGTGGCTCTGTTGGAGGTCATCAGCTAATACTTGTTGCTTGGTTTCAGTAATTTATATTTTTCTGGGTAAAATCATTACCTGTGGTCTGGGAGATGAATATAAGCATAATAAATACAGCGTTTAATAGCAGGAAAATGAGAAGCTAACACAACATGGACTCAATCACAGAGGAAATAAACTTTGGAGAAAGACTTAGAAAAAAGTGTGACCTATTCTAACTATGAGATCACTTTCAAAGTGACTGGAAGATCATATTTAAATCCGATAAATAGCCTTTTTGTCTAACAGCAGACCCCACTTGAAATTTTCCCATATTTTTTCTGTGCTCTTGGGGTAGGCACAGTGGGATAGAATGTAAGTGAACACTTCATAGAAACTTTCTTGTGAGCTTGTTCTTCTAATGATGTCCCTTGCACAATAAAGTGTCTATCAGATTCTGTCTTTGAAATATTTAGGGAAATGTATCTCTACTTTCTTCTCCAGTATCATCAGAGTTTGAACAAACATCAGTAATTCCTTTGCATTTAAATCTGTCATTAGCAAAGGACTCGATATTTGAGTAACCTCGGGTTCCCTGATCTGATCAACAGCCTGTGAGAACAGATGAGATCACACTAGTTGTTATCTGACAAATTAATTTCCTTCAAATTTCCCTCAAATGATCTTCCCTCTGAAATCCAGATATAGAATTTTCCTCTTCTTCCCCTACCTATGAGGAGGGTTTTCTCAAATCACCAGAAAGGTGTGCATGGGTGCTTGTTGTGTCTATGCTGCAGAGCACCAAGCTGCATGGGGTATATTAGCTAATGTGGGAGCCTCCCTGGCATCATGGCTGTACAAGGTATGTGGTGTGTAGTCAAGTGAGGGAAAGCTACTCAGCCCTTAGCAGTTAATCATTAGATGGTCCTCAAAGCATGCTACTTGGGCCTGCCAAGTTTCTTCTAATAAAGAAACTGCACAGTTCTTTAGTCTTTCAGGAGTAACTAGAATCTTCTTCCTGACTCTTTTATCCCTCTTTCAACTCCTGTCTTGACATATTTAGGATCAGGTAAGTATGAATCCATAACCGCTATCCCAGTATATGTCAGATCTGGACTTCTCTGCTGTGATGACTATGTCATTACTACTACATCAAGATGGTTCTGCCTGGTATCTTCATTCTGTGGAATGCACAGTCTTGCAGGAGGCCCTCTACCTCCGCTCCAAGGGATTCACAGCTTCAGCAAGCTGAGGAGGAGGTTTGAATGTATGGGGGTGAAAAAAGGAAGTGGGAGGACAGACCCTTCCAAGTAGTCCTGTCCTGAGACCTCAAACTTTTAAATGATAATGTCCCTTGTTCCCAATCACTTCCTGAGCCATGATAGTTTGCTTCTAAACCTGATCAAAGATATTGCATAGAAAAGACTGTTAATAAACCCCTGCTTTTCTATTTCTTCAACTTATGTTGTCCTTGTTCATGGAAAAATCTAATGCTGAAATCTTGACTCTCAGGAGGCTGACCATGAAGACATTGAATACTATAGCCACTGAGACAGCAAATCTCACCAAGAAAATGTCTATATAACTGTCTGGTTCCTCATGCCTAAGCCAGGTGCTCCCGGAGTATTGATTCCTTAGGCTGAAAGTTTCTATTATCTCTGTTGTGTTCTTCCCATGGCATCTTTGCCCCAGGAATCCATGGATTTGACATGGAAGCAGAAAGAGTGAGTCTTGAGAGCCCAGTGTAGTAAAAGCAAAGGCAGATGTGGGCTAAGGAGATAGAAACCTAATTGGAACACCACACTCTGAGAAGACTCCGAAACAAGGACAGGTTAGGTACATCACAAATTGTTTTATTTAACAGGCACTTACTGAACATTTTTATGTGTAGGCGATGCACTATGCTCAAGCATAGTAGTTATTAATTAGAGCTGGGCATTGGATCAGCTGTAGTTTGTTTTATTTTAAAATAACCATGAGTCCTGCCCAAACCTACCTATACCTAATCAATTTCTTTGGGGATAGAGTCTGCAGATCTAGATGGAAACAAAATAATCACACACACACACACACACACACACACACACACACACACAAATTTCCATAATTGATTCTATGCTCATTCCTTTTTAATAGCTTTTTAACCATAGTGTCCAAATGGAAAATTCACAGTGCTTGTTCTTGAGATGTTAACAGCCTAGTAGCAAGGACTAGTAAATATCTCAACAGTTAGAACAAAGTGAGTCTTCTTTACTGATTTAGAATGTTCATGAACAATGTATTTAAATTTGTCCCCCATCTTCTTATATCCATGAAAAAAGGAAATGGTCTCATTTTCTTAACTAAAACCTTCTTTGGTTTTGCATCAAGCTATATACCAGCATCATAGTAATTGGAACTTTTCTCTTTTTTTTATATTTTTTGTACTGATCTGATAATAAAACAATGAAGTTCTCCTTGCTGGATAGTGTCATTTAGGGTGGATGTTTAAAAATCTTTTCATTGAGGTGAAATCTGGTTACCTCTTTTAATTAGTTTGTTTCAATTTTCTACTGTTTTGGGTTGTTTTGATAATTGCTGTTTTTCTAGAAAACCTGCCATTTGTTTTCTATTTATCTCTGACATTCAGACAACAGATAGAAACTCTGTCCTACTACCAGTTAGGTCTCTTTCTTTTTTCCTAGTATTTGTTTTCCTCCAATAAGCCCTAGCTAAACCTTTGTCTATTTTCTAAAGATAAAGCTTTTGAATTTATTTGCTTTTATTTACTTTCACATTAGGTCTTCTATTAGATGAGTTTCTGCTTTTATCTGTTTTTCATTTGGTTTATAATGTACTATTTCAGCTTTTGTAGATGAATATTTCTATTTATTTAAAACCTTTCTTTAAAAAAAATTGAGCACGGCTATAATTCTACTTCCGAGTACCATTTTAAAAATCTGCTTCCTACTAGTTGTAACATAGGATCTTTCAATTGTCATTCAGCTATAAGATTATCATTTGTAACTTGATTTTCTTTGCATCACATGAGAGAATTTAAGCTTCCAAATTTAAGACTCTCTTCTTATTGCTGATTTCTAGTCAAACTCTATTGCTGTCAGTGATCCTTTGTGACATGGTACCTAGTCTAGCTTTCTTTATGTTCCCTGAGTATTGAAACATGTATATTTATTGCTTATTAGGGGCAGGAACTTATATACTCAAGTGTGCTACCAAATTTTCTTAAATTAATACTGCTCAAAACAATATTAAAATAAAATTATTACAAGTAGCTTAGAAATATTTTACTAATTTTTTCTTACACTTTCATGACCAAGCATATTCAAGAGCATGCAAGATCTTTTAATTTTGAAAATAATTCAAACTGCCAAACAAATTGCAATAATAGTAAAAGAATGTATACATATTTATCTAGATGCACCAACTGTTACTATTTTACTCCATTTGTTTTATGTGCATACTCTATGCCTGCAAATGTATATACACATATTTTTTTGAATAATTTAAGGATAAATTATATCATGGCCCTTTAAGCTGGATACTTAAGTATGTATTTTTTTTAATAATAGGGATATTTTCTCAAATAAGAAAGAGTAGTTATTGGCTTCATTAAACTTAACATTGTTGGAATGTGGATAGTATACTTAAGTGTTCCATTTTTGTCAGTTGACCCTATGTCTGATAGCATCTTGCCCTGATAGCACAGAACCCAGTCTGAAGGTTGATACTGCCTTTAGCTGACACGTCTCTAATTTAGTGTATTTCCATAGTCTCTCTTTGTCATTTATGATACTGACATTTTTGAAGAATAAAATATGTAGCCCCTCCCTTTTTTAATGCGATGTTTCTCCTTTTGGTTTTATATGTTATTTGCTTAGGATTGATCTATAAATGATGACTTCTCAGTCGACAAACTACCTAGGTAGCATGTCATTTTCAAGTCATCACCTTGGAGACACCCTATGTGTGTCTGCCCCTCATTAGTGATTTCAAGTTTGATTACCCAAAGTGTGGTCTTACTTCTCCACTGAATGATATATATGTTATGTGTATGTATATAATTATGTCTATAATTTATTTTTTTTTACTTTACAACTGACTACTTTAAGACGGATTAAACAGCATAGACCCCACGCACAACTTGGTGTGGATGTTGAGCTTGACTGACAATGCCAGACACATATCAAGAGGGGGTGAACAAGATAAGTTACCCAAAGAGGTGTTTTTTATTTGTCTGGAGGAAACAGGACAGGTTTCCCAAGCTGGTCCAAACACGGCTTGAGAGAGAATAAGGAAGGGAAGGGGGTGTAGCCTGGATGAAGGTTTTCATAGGTGGGCGGAGGCTTAATTGACTTGAAACTCCTGTCAGCACCAAGAGAGGGAACACCTGGCTTTCTTATCACCTTTCCCAGATGGGGGCTAGAAAGGGAAGAGAGAGGGTTGAGGCTTACAGCCTATTGACAAACATCAAATAATGAAGTCAGGCTCTTCACTGCAGAAGTCATGTCTCGATTCTTAGCATAATATCCCACATTAATGATACTTGCACACATTGGTCTGTTATGTTCAAAGAACAATGCTGATTTTCTATCATCCTCACCCCGCCCCCCTACGTTTGTCAGTCAGCCCTCAATATTTTACTGTCAGCAAGAGCCCTCCCTCCAGAATCTGTCCTCTTTCTTAGAACTGTATGGTAATCTAGTGACTTCAAAATGAAAGTTTAATTAAAACAACTGTAATTGTTTTTGTAGTCACCTAAAGTTTTACCAACATTTTAAATCAAGATTTGTGTTCATCGTACTTGTGTAAACTGCATGCCTTCCCTTTGAGTTCACTTTTCTTTTAATAGTTTTTTTGGTTTGGATAAATTATCTTAGTCTTCATATGCCTGTAAAGTCTTTATTTTGTTCTGGATTTTCAGTGATTGGTTTGGTAACATTTCTTGAATGACTGCTTTTCCTCAGCCCTGCCCAGAATGGACCTCTATTGTTGCTAATGAAAAGTCCGTTTTCAATTTAATTGTCATTCCTTTGAAGATAATTGGTCTCTGATCCTTGGTAATATGTAAGATTTTTTCCCCCTTGGGGGTGATTCTACTGTGTCTACATGTGGACTTAACTCTAATTATCCTTCTTGCCACTAGCAGTTCTTTATTAATCCAAAATGTGATTTTTTTCTTTCATTCTAGAAAAAAAAAAATCTACTTGTATTCAACTAATGCTTTTTCATCTTTGCTTCTTTGTTCCTTTTATGTGTTAGAACGCTCAATCTATCTTTCCTATCTTTTCTTGTTCTTTCATCATTCTTTCTCCCCTCTCTATCTCTCTGATTATTGTTGCCTGCTGGGCAGTGTTTGGGATAAGATGTTTACAACACAGAGAGCTCTATCCCCTTCTTTAATAATGGGAAGTTTTTGTTATTGTTGGTTTGCTATTTACCTCAATAGAAGAACATCTATTGGTATTGTTCTCGGACAATGATGCTCTGAAGATTTCATTGATGCTATTTAATTGACACAGTTTCCAGGGTAGCAAACAACTTGAATAGTAGTATTTGTATTTGTGTTTGTTACTTTTAACATTACCCTCCTTAATATGTTTTCTTCTCACTCCTCCATACTTGGGTGATTTATTTCTTGAAAATTTATCCAGTAGCAAATTTTGTTGTGGGGGAGGACAAAAAATCTGGTGAAGACTCATTTTTGATCCTGAATGTTATTTTGGACTCTGATTTGGAGGGCATACTTATCCATGAAATTCTTTGTTTTAGGTTCATATAAATATCCAGTTAAATGACTGATTGGTCAACTATTTTTAGGTTTAGATTAATGTAAATTTCAAGCTTAGTACAAGTAATGAATACAGTTCTGAGTTTAAGCCAGTAGTGATTTTTGACACTATGAAAGATGTTCTCCATTTTAACTATTATTGAAAAAGTTAAACCCTGGGCATGAATAAAGAAACACAAAGACCTCTTCCACATATAATGAACTCACATCAAGTGGTGGATAGGTAGCATAGAAAATGCACTCATCTAGACACTTAGATTTTTCTTGTGAGGACAAGTGTTCAAATATTCTGATATGAATGACAACTATTTCAGTCAATCACCCAGACTTTCAAATTTGATATGAAGCCTGTCTATTCATAGTGATATTTTTCAGTTGTTTGCTCTCAATTAAGAGTTTTCTCTACACTTAACTAGTTCTGTGCCTTTCCCTTCCATAAGTTCATGTATAGATGCAGTCAACTGATGTTTTAACTTGTCAAATCAGTCTAACTATTTATGTCTGTCACTCCAACTATCAATGATACGTGTTAGCCCGGTGTTGGTGAAAGAAAATGCAAATATATTACCACCCTATCGTCCCACCACCCCCTCCATTTTGCCAATCTTAAATCCAGTGCTCATTCCCGATGAGGATGTTAAGGAGTCTGTAACAAAACCAGATCTTTAGTCTTCTCCCTTGAAAGGTGGTCTTTTTTTAAACTTGCATTCAAGTTGCACCTGGTTTTGTTTACACAGTTATTCTTGCTTATGTTTGCCCAGGCCGGTAGCACTTCTCAAAGTGGTGAAGATGACTTTTTCAGGGGCGGCTGAAATCACAGTGGGAGAGTCAGAGACACAGAGCACTCTGAAAGCAAGGCTCGGTGGCAGGTGAAAATTTGATTCTGAGAGGTGCAATGGCAATTTGGAAGCCATAATGCATCGTCAGCTTCCCCCCAAGTGACCCTTGCACCTGCTCTCTCTCCATATATTTACATTTTCTCAGGATATAGTAGTATGAAAAAGAAAAGAAAAGAAAAGAAAAGCAATACCATGGGTTCTGTCATATTGAATTGAATGTCAGAACTGGCTAGGGCAAGGATAACAAGGGTGATAAATGTGCAGGAAGAAAGCTAGCTGCTTCCCCCCCGCCCCAGTAGATTTGCAAGATTTTCAGTTGGAAGGTGTTAAAGAGGTCCACTGTTTGCTCTGGGGAGGCCTGATACCCAGACTCACAGAAACCTGCAGACTTTGCCCTTTCCTTCTGAGAAGAGGCTGATGAATTCTGTTTCTCCCATGTCTAATAGTTATTTTTTTTTAATTTTAAAGGTTTTATTTATTTATTTTGAGAGAGACATGGACAGCCTGAGTGGGGGGAGGGGTAGAGAGAGAGGGAGAGAGAGAATTCCAAGCAGGCTCCGTGCCATCAGCCCAGAGGCCAGTGTGGGGCTTGAAGTCCTGAAACCATGAGATCATGACCTGAGCCAAAACCGAGAGGTGGATGCTTAACTGACTGAGCCACTCAGGTGCCCCATCCTGTTTCTGATAGTTCTTACACACTCCTTCCAGTATTAGGGGTGGGTGCAGCCACTGAGACCTTTGTGTTTCCTTTTTGCTGGAGATCCTGTGCTTGGGTTTTAGGTAAAGGAAAACATGAAGCAAGTATCTTACTATAAGGTAGCTATAAGTAGTCATTATAATAATAATAATAGTAATCATTTGAGTTAAGTATGGCCAAGCTATTTACCCACATTTACTCAGTCCTCAGTAGAACCTTCTACAGATGTTAGCATAATCATCACCATATTTCTGCTGAGAAAAAAGGTTCTGTACCAGGTTTAGCAGTTGCCTAAGGTCATACTGTGAGTTAACGGCCATGCCCAGAATTCAAGCCCTTGCACTCTGATTCCAGAGTTGGCCTTATTCAGAGTTGGCAAGCATTCACTTGATACTTGCCCATGGTATAGTGAATCTATCTCATGTTAGACTTTTGAAGTGTAGGTGTTATAAATTGTAGGCAGGATGTGCTTTGTTTTATTGGAAGTTTCGGAACCACTGGAGACCTCTGGAATTGGAGTCTCTGATCAACAAATGTCAGAAATAAGCAAAAATACCAAGCTGTGACCAAGGGTTGGGCCTGTTTTTTTTTTTTTTTTTTTCAATATATGAAATTTAGTGTCAAATTGGTTTCCATACAACACCCAGTGCTCATCCCAAAAGGTGCTCTCAATACCCATCACCCACCCTCCCCTCCCTCCCACCCCCCATCAAGCCTCAGTTTGTTCTCAGTGTTTAAGAGTCTCTTATGCTTTGGCTCTCTCCCACTCTAACCTCTTTTTTTTTTTTTTTCCTTCCCCTCCCCCATGGGTTTCTGTTAAGTTTCTCAGGATCCACATAAGAGTGAAAACATATGGTATCTGTCTTTCTCTGTATGGCTTATTTCACTTAGCATCACACTCTCCAGTTCCATCCACGTTGTTACAAAGGGCCATATTTCGTTCTTTCTCATTGCCACGTAGTACTCCATTGTGTATATAAACCACAATTTCTTTATCCATTCATCAGTTGATGGACATTTAGGCTCTTTCCATAATTTGGCTATTGTTGAGAGTGCTGCTATAAACATTGGGGTACAAGTGCCCCTATGCATCAGCACTCCTGTATCCCTTGGGTAAATTCCTAGCAGTGCTATTGCTGGGTCATAGGGTAGGTCTATTTTTAATTTTTTGATGAACCTCCACACTGTTTTCCAGAGTGGCTGTACCAGTTTGCATTCCCACCAACAGTGGGTTGGGCCTGTTTTTAAGAATCCTGTAGTGCAGTAGAAGAAAATGGACATTGACAAAGCAGTTAGCAAAATCATTATGTGATTACTATTGTTCTAAGTATTATAAAGAGTATAGGGGACTAGCAGTGCTTATACTGGGAGAGCCAAGCTTGCCTCTATGTTTTGATGTTCTCTTCCTAGCAGAACCTGCCTCTCATTCTGGAAGCTAAAAATATGCCTTGTTTCTCCATTTCGTTTATAGTTAGAAAAAGAACCTGTAACTAGTGCTGGCTGGGTGGAGCTGAGAAGTCTGTGGCGGTACTTCTGTCCCTGATATAGACAGGCCGGCAGGCACATGCGTCCTCTTCCCGTGGAACTGGAGGGTCTCCCTGTGATGCCTAGGACTGTGTAGCAACCTTATGAACATAAGGTGGGAACAGAAAGATGGTGAGAGCCTCGCAACCTGATGGGACTACCAACACCTGAATCAACCCTGGAACTCTCTATCTCCAGATGGCTTGCTACATGAAGTACATTTCTTTTTGTTTAAACCATTTAAATCACAGCGTTCTCTTGCTTGCAGCTGAGAGCTTCTTAAATGATAAGGAGGCTTCCCTGAGGAAGAGGTGTCGGGCCTGGATTATGAAAGAAGAAGGGTTGTTGATGAAGGAAAGAAAGGGTAAGGAAAGTTTCAGGCAGAGGGTCTAGCAGGACAGAGGGCTCCAAGTGGAAGTGGTGTGTCAGATTTGTAAAAAGGGAAGGAGAAGGTCAAGGAATCGTTCAAAAGAAGAGAGGGAAAGTGGCACAGGCTGAAGCTGAAGTGAGCAAATGAGAGGCCATGCAAGGAGTGGAGGCCACAGCCAAGAGGCTAAATTGCATCCTAACACCAGGGAGTATTTCAAACACTTACCACAGGAGCATCATCTTGTCAGATGTGCACAATAGCTTGGAGGAAAGCCGGAGCATTGGTGGAAGTGGAAGAAAGCAAGGGCAGGTTAAGGGCAGAGCATAAAGGAGAGAGTGACAGGAAATGTGGCTGCTTGGTTGGGCAGGAGGGAGCTCGCACATGAACTTGCAGGACATCCTCAGTGTAAACAGGTCTCCCACATTGAAGTGGGCCTGAAGGTGGGCAACTCAGCCCATAGACCTCCTCATCCCCCCTCCCCACCGCCCCTCCACACACAGGCATGTGGCCTTCAGAACATGCATCTAGTTTCTGTATCTTCCTAGCCATGCTGTAAACCTTGTGAGTTTGTTTGTTTGTTTGTTGTTTTTTGTTGGTTTTGGTTTTTTTTTTTTAATTTAATTTAATTTTCTGTTTTTTAGAAAATAGCAATGGAAACTTGGAGAGGGCAGTGCCCTGCACCTGCCCAAAGTCTCATACTGTTAGACATAGTGGAGCTTGGGGTGCCTGTGTGGCTCAATCAGTTAAGCTCTGACTTCAGCTCAGGTCATGATCTCATGGTTGAGTAGTTCCACAGTTTGTGACTTTGAGATCCATTCTATCCTGTCAGCACAGAGCTTGGTTCAGATCCTCTGTCTCCCTCTCTCTCTGCCCCTCCCCTGCTCATTCACTCTCTCTCAAAAATAAACATAAAAAAAAATGCTTCTACACACAGCAGAACCTGAAACCCTGGTCTCTTGACTCCAAGTCAAGCCATCTTTCCAAATGGCCGTCTTTCTCAGAATAATTTCTAGAAGATTGGTAGTGCTACCAGAGAACTTGTTCCACACTAAGATTGGACTCCTTGTCACTCAAATCAATATCAGAGAGAGGTGATGGTTGAAAAGGAAAGCTTGCTTTATTCTGGAAGCCAGCAATCTGAGAAGAAGGTGAACTAACGTCCCACAGACCATCTTCCCCATCAAGGCAAAGCTGGAGTGTTTTAAAAGGGAAGGCATTGGAAATGGGGCCAGGATAGCAGGGCTGGTGCTCAGATGGTTATTCCTATGTTGAGATAACCCTGAACAGATTTGGCATCAGCAGTAGCTGTTTTCCAATGTAGTCAGGACTTCCCTTCTGGGAAATCTGGTCCTTCGTTCCTCAAAGCCAGTGGTCTGGAAATCTCCAGGAAAGTAGATTAGTTCTGCTCCAGACCAAGGGACTTAGGTCAGCAAGCAAGGAGTGCATAAGCTTGAAGCTAGTCAATACTTAAGATTACTTGGGGGTGCTGTAACAGTAGGACTTGAATAGGATCATCCAGGTTGTTTTTAGTTGATAAATGTGTTATTATTTACTGAACAGTTGGAACACCCAATTGGTCCCCCCGCCCCTCCACAATAGACTTGGTGCTACTGATCAGAAGACAAAACGTAGAACATGAGATTAGGAACATGAAAGTGACAGGAAAGATCAGGAGCTGATGACTTTTCCCATCCAAGGGCTGGGTAGGGACAAGGAGCAGAGTTGGCCAGCCAGGTAGGGATGGGGAGGTAGGAACTGGAGAGGTATCCCTAAAGGAGCTGCTGATATTCATCATCAGCCAACTGTTGTTCTGCAAGATGATGGGTGCTAGGTTACCAGATCTCCCATTTTCCAAGAGTTGGCTTGCTTGTAAATGGTATTTCATGTTGTTAAAAGTTTTTTTAATGTTTTTATTTATTTTTGAGTGAGGGAGGGAGCAAGGGAGAGAGAGAGAGGGAGGGAGGGAGGGAGGGAGGGAGAGAGAGAGAGAGAGAGGAAAGGGGCAGAAAGAAAGGGAGGCAGAGGATCCAGAGTGGACTCTACACTGACAGCAGAGAATGTGGGGCTCAAACTCAAGAACTGCAAGATCATGATCTGCTCCAAAGTCAGACACTTAACCGACTGAGCCACCCAGGTGCCCCATGTGTTTTTAAATGTTTGTTGAAATTGGTATTTAATGCTGGCTTAAGTTGTTTTAAAGCACTTTGTCAGCAACAACAACAAACAAGTATCTCAAGTAATTTCCACTTCTGGGGAGAAGTAATTTTCAATTTTTTTTTTTTTTTATAAATCATATGCTAGTTTGAAGAAAAGAATGTTTATTTATAGGATATATGTAAAAAATGACTAATATCATGTAAGTTATTAAATCTATGTTCAGCCCCAAAGAAAATTAGAGGAGATCAGCCTTACTCATTTCTTATGGCTGTTGTAACAAATTACCACAGATTAAGTGACTTAAAACAGAAACGTATTTTCCCACAGTTCTAGAATTCAGAAGTACGCAGTTTTAATGGGCTGGAGCTGAGGTGTTAGCAGAGGCCTGCTCCCTCCAAAGCCCTTGGGGAGAATCTATTCTTTGCCTCTGCCATCTTCTGGTGGCTGCTATCATTCCTTGGCTTGTGACCACATCATTCTTACTTTCACATCTCTTTCTGTTCCATCTTTATTTCACTTTCTCCCCTGTGTCTGACATATCTCCCTCTGCCTTCTCTTGCTGAAGATACACATGATTGAGTGTATGGTCCATCCTGATAATTTAGGATAATCTCATTTTAAAATCCTCAATTTAATCATATTTGCAAGGATGCTTCTTACATATGAGGAACATTTACAGGTTCCATGAAATAAGTGATGAATATCTTTGGTGGGGTGGCTTTTTCATACTATCACATAAACCTTTTTACATTTTATTCTTAAGGCTTTAGACCCTTTATCTGTGATCTCAAGTCATAACATGTGTGTACACTTTAGAATGATATTTGGTGTTGGGGCACCTGGGTAGCTCAGTTGGATGAACATCGAACTCTTGATTTCAGCTCAGGTCATGATCCCAGGATTGTGGAATGGAGCCTTGCCTCAGCCTCTGCACTGGGCATAGAACTTGCTTAAGATACTCTGTCTCTCCTTTCTCATTGTCTCTGTCTCTCTCTGTCTCTCCCTCTGCCCCTCCCCCCCTTCTTTCTCTCTAAAAAATTAAAAAAAAAATAGAATAATATTTAGTATTAGAGGTTATAGGTATGAATCCATATTTCAAAAAAATCTGTAATTATTTCAATATATTTTATTGATTTCTTAGCACAGTTGATTGGATATTTACTGTTTCTACCTGGTGTTTTATTCTAGTAGCCCCGTGAGAGAGCACTGACCCACAGTAGGGCTTCTCAACCTTGGTACTACTAATATTTCTGGACAGATAATTCTTAACCATTGAAGGCTATCTTGTGCACTGTAGCATTAGCAGCATCCCTGGCCTCTAACTACCAGATGCCCACTAGTAACCGCCTTGCCTCCCATCACTGTGTTGGTAAAAAATGGTTTCAGTGTGGGGAGAAATAAATTTTGTACCAACACAGACCTTTCCATGCCAATATGGAAAGGAAGGAAACTGATTTCTTATTTAATTAACATAATAGTTTACATGCATGTAAGAGATAAGAAAGACAAAATTACAAAATATACACAGCAGAGCAAGTACAAAATTCTCATGGGAATTAAAGTAGATATTTGTTTAATAAACTGTTCTCCTCTGAAAGAATAACATGTCTTTTCTCCAAGACCTCTTGGTTCTCCCTGAAAGAGTTACATCTTGAGATGGGCTTCTAGGTTAAGTCCATTAGGAAGTTTTTAACATTTATGGGACACCTGGGTGGCTCAGTCAAACTTTTCCACTCTTGATTTCAGCACAGTCATGATCTCATGATTTGTGGGATGTTGGGCTCTGCACTGAAAGCTTGGAGACTGCTTGGGGTTCTCTCTCCCTCTCTCTCTGCCCCTCCCTTGCTTGCTCTCTCTCTTTTAAAATAAATAAAAGTTTAGAAAATAAGTTTTTACACTTCAAGAGGCTCTGGACATGTGGCTTTAGAGACTTCTCTGCACTATAGATGGGGCTTTTCTAGTACCTGGGAAGACTGGTCTACCATTTGTTACAGACTTGTTACAGAAAGACTTCAGGCCCACCATGTCTTCTAGAAGACTATTCCAAGAGAGGAAGAGAGGATAACTGCTTCTTTTCCCTTTACGAGCAAAGAAAGTTTATTTTTAAAAAGTTTCTCTTATACCAGATGTAAGATGGCCAAAGGTCCCCTGGAGGATGAAATGGACCCCAGTTGAGAACCATTAGCCTAGAGCAAAGGATGACAAAGTTAGCAGTCAGGTGGAAACATGAAATCAAAAAGAATTTGGAGAAAGCCATGGGAAGAAAACAAACGCTGCTTCTAAAGTTTTATTTTGGATTTATTAACTCAACAAGGAGCCCATTAGACTGAGGTGGCTCTAATGCCATGGCAGTGTATGTAAGCAAACCAAAATCTGAACCTTTAAATGCCTCAAGATTACTACGTTGAAACCTAAGGATAACCAATCACAAAGATCCAGCTAGACTTTAAGCTACAGCCAAATCCTTCCTTTGCTTCTGTTTTTTTCTTTCTCTGAAAATCTTTCCCTGAGCCCCTGCCAGCTCCTAACCACTTCCAGTTTAATGCCAGCTGACTGGAATCAATTTCTGCACAAATAAACTTAAAAGAAAAATGGCCTTTGATTATGGACTCATTTGGTTACTATTAAATCCTAATATGGTTATAGAGGCCAAGGATTAGAAGAGGAAAGAATTTCAGTAAAGGAAAGTAAATTTTATGCATCTTCTTGCTCCTCCCTTTTCCTAGTTTGGAACCAGGCAATGGAGATTATTTCCTCTGGTTAGGAATAGACTGGATGGCATCTTTGACTAACGGTCTTTTGCTTTTCTCTTTGTTTTCTTAGGAAATTGCTTGACTACCTGGCTGACACCCCCACACCCCTCACCTTTTTACTGCCATTTCGCCATTTCATGGCTGCCTGATAGAAATCTAGTTTCCTTTATCTGATAGGCAAGACCTACTTGCCTGCTATATAATATAGTTGTAACTTGGGGGTTTTAAAGCATAGTGCCAAATTTAAATACGGCAAGAAATTGGTGAATTTAGAGTGGCTGGCAATGCCCCTCTCCCTCCTGTCCTAATTAGGAATTCTGTTCAGTCCTGGGATGTCACAAATAGCCCAGCAAGAAAAACCCATAGTCTTTATTCTAATCACTACAGGATATGGTTTATTAGGATGATGGGAGAAAAGCCAGGTTGGGAGGAACTTAGAAAAGACCTAATGACATGGGGTAGTGAATCATGCATATGTTCTTTATGGATGTCCCTTGCTTTGAGATAGGGTTGGGGATTGGGGGTTTTCTATACCCCCCCAACTTGTGCCAATAAAATCCCCTGAGATAGTCTGATCTGTCTTCATTTTTATCCAATACTCTTAAGATGTCCTAACTTTTCAAGAGAGGGTCCCGTACAGGTGACTGATACAGATTCATGAAGTAGTTGAGTATTTAATGCATGCATCTATACATGCAGAGCACTGTTAGAGTCCTGGGTTTGTGTCTGGAGGGTCTACTCCCTGTATTTGTCTATTACCAGTAGAAGTAGGAAAATGCCAAGTGCTATTTCGAGCAGTGGTAACTGAGGTATGTGTGGAGTGAGGGCAACAGCTAGTCAAGATACAAGTGCAAACATCCAGAGAGGATGTTTGCAGCCTAATATCCGCTTACTCTCTTTTCCTAGTGTTTAATTTATAATTGTGGAAAAAATGTGTGTCTCAGTGGAAAAGTGGGCATGATCCGTAGCACATCCTTCTACCTCATGCCTTATATTCTGATTCTGGGGAAGCTACTTTAAAATTCCGTCAACCATAGGTATCTAATAGGCATGGAAACCCTGCCCAATCTGGCAGAGTTTCAGTTGACTTCCTTCCCTGCTCCTCCTCTGTAAGGGACAAATAAAACCAGTTTTGCCTCCCTTTTGTAATTCATTTCAGGATTACTTTTCATAAATACATGCATCTGTGAATTTTCCTCTGCATAGGTTGTAACATCTGCTGTTTCCCTCATGAGTCGAATGAACTCATTAACAATGCTATTTTTTTTTTTTTATATGTAAGAACCATGGTTTTACCTTTTCCTGAAAAGTACCCTTTAATAAGAGACATACCTACTTTTGGCTCTGGAGTGCTTGGAGGTATACGCATTAGTTCATTAAAACTAAGCTTAGGCTAGAATCCAGAGATCTATGTCCTATAGATAGAACCAGAAATTTGTTTTTGTTGTCTCAACCCCCACCCCTACTATGTTTATATGTGGCCAACTGCCTCTATCTCACCAAAAGCATTCCTTTTTGTTCAATCTACTTGTATGGTCACAGTTTCTTTCTTGTATTTATCTCAAAAATAATGAACTGAACAAGTTCCTATAAATAGAGAAATCGTGAGTATTGTTCCATTGCTTTGACAGTTCAAAAGACTTCAGGGCTTAAAATATTGGTTGAGAGATCCAGATTTCATGAGCTAATAACGGTTTGTTCCCTGAGATTACTTGAATCGTTTTCATTTTACAGCATGGATAAAACCACCAACTATTGAATAATAAATTCACCAGCTTGGATGTTGGGCATAAAGGGAAGCTATAGGTAGCAATGCCAAATAAGCAACTTAAATCTGATGTTTCTCTGATTGACAGAGCCATTTTTCCTGAGACTATGGCAGGGTCCGTTAAATCTACAAAAATCAGAAATGTCATTTGAGCCTCTTTCTGTGCTTCTACAAAGTTCTCATTCATTGAAGAATCCTACCCAAAGAAATATATCTTCTTGGCAGGACCATTATCTTTCTTGATGAGATATGAGCATATTAGAGCTGATTCTCATGAAATTACTGATGGTGTGAAGACAGAAAGAAAGATAAAATGAAAATGGATTTACTTGAGACTAACAAACTATGAAATCAGAGATATGAGAGATCAGGTGGATATGAGACTTATACCTTACTTTTAGTATGTAAAGATCACAGACACCTGGGAGATGTCTTGTGTTTAGGTGTGAAGTAAAAGTGCAGCATGTTTAGAAGTATCTGGAGGCCTGATTTTGCTCATCTTTGGAAGGCGAGGTGTTGTTTATACATTGGTATATTCCCAGAGTTTCAAAGCAAGCAGAAATGTGATTTCACATATGAAACATGTCCTACATCCTGAGATGCTTTTGCCTCGATAATAAATAATAATGGAGAGAATCTTGTACTGAAAAGTGTGTACCTTTTGTAAATATTAATATTTAATTCGGATTTCATACCTGGGCTGAAGATAAAATTTTGATCCTACTGGGACAGAAAATAAGCAGAGACTTGAGTAGAGCTGCAGTTTTGAATGTTTGTCTCCCTTTCCAGCTCTCAAATTCTCAAACTCCTTTTTTTTTTTTTTTATGGTCTATC
Source organism: Panthera leo (assembly GCF_018350215.1). Classification (NCBI taxonomy): domain Eukaryota; kingdom Metazoa; phylum Chordata; class Mammalia; order Carnivora; family Felidae; genus Panthera; species Panthera leo. Next base: position 193,705,036 of record NC_056679.1, read on the forward strand.
ATTATAAATATTCCATTGTCTGATGCTTGCATCAAGGTCCAGGGGTAAACCTGAGGAGTTAGGTATGCATCCTGTGAGACTGAGAAGGTCTGAATTGGTAGATGGTTGCCTGTCAATTTTATTCCTCCAGCAAGGAGGGATGACCATGAACAGAAAAATACAGTCCTGGGAAACTAAGCCTCCTGCTCATTCATTACTTAGATGGATTTATTGAGCACCTTATGTGACAAATATGCTAAGGACTGGTATCTGTTGGTGAATGTTCAGAGTCCAATCTTGTTTTCATAGTTCAAGGTTAATGGGCAAGTCAGTCTTAATAAGCAGCTTACTAATAAATTACTAAATATTTACATGTACTAAATACAGGCACTGAGAAAATCTTCCTAACCAGTAGTTTCAGGGACATTTCTAAAAAGTTATATTTTGCTGTATTTTCAATGGAGTCAGCCTAATGTAAGCAGGCATGATTTTTGTAGTTTTCCACTCCATAGTTGTTTTTGATAGAACCACTTGTGATTAATAATGAAGACAAAGGGGCTATCACCAGAAAAGAGGAGGTGGAATAGCAAACAGGAGTGGGGGAAGAGTTAATGCTGAGAAGAAAGTTGTGTAAGGAGATTGTTAATCTGCAATGGTGTTCTTCTTGGGTTGACTCTTGTAAAGATATAGGGAGTTGAGCTCTCTTAATGCTGTCATGATGCTTGGTAGTAAAATCAATAATGACTATACTATTATTTTAAAGTATTACCAATAAAAGAAGGAGAAGCATCTATTAAAAGGAATTACAACAGCCTTTAGGCTGTTCTTGGAAATTCAGGAGAATAAGTATTATTTTGTTTATGCTAACATTTGAGTACTCCAGCAGTAATACGAACTTCATTGCAGAAAAGAAACCTACAAGATGGACTTGATTCCCTGTGTATTCCTGCTCCCCCACCCCTTTTTTTTCTTTTTGCTGGTCAATCAACTTGATGGTAAAGTGAAATGGAAATTTCTTGGATCGGGAACATTGGCATTCATCCTTTTACAAGGCCTATTGGCAAGATAATGTTAAGTATCCTTATATAGGTGTAATTCTGGAATAATTTTTCTCCTTTAATGGTGCCATATAAATCAGTCTTAATGCTCCATTAAAACAAATGAACATGTGCTAATGATACCAACTCATACCTCTTGAATGGCAACTGGGGCTGAGAATATAGAATGATTCTGTGTCCAACAGAATGTGTCCATGGAGACTGGATTGCTCACTGTCGTGGACAAGCTAATCAAACGCAGCTCTAACAGAAATCCAAATCAATCTCTTAATCAGTGACTCACTCCAGCAGCCCCCCGCCCGTGCAATCAACTTGGTAATTGCTTCACCTGCAACTGCCTTGCTGCCCCTGGGAAGTTGAGGTCTGCTGTGTTTTACAAAGCTTGATGAATTTTAGAGAAAATTGTTTTGCATCATTGACAGGAAATTTAACCCTCAGCATACGTTCATGTGATCTCTTTTGGGTGGAGTTCAACCTTATGAGGTAGGGGTTATTTCAGTTTTTCAGAGAAAGAAATTAATTTTAACAGAGTTATTATATCCCAGGCACATGGCCATTATGTGTCCCAACCAGAATTCAGGCCAGTTCTGTTTTACACCAAAGTGTATACTTTTAACCCATTGCTGTATAGTCTGTGTTCATCACTCAGAGAAGGGAGCTGAGATTGATGGTCTTGTTAAGTGGCATCAACATTCTAGATTGGAAAAAAAGTGTCCAAACCTCAAATCTATGCCTTTGCAACTATTATTATTTTTCAAATTTGTTTATATAGATAATGACAATACTTATGAGGCTTGCCTAACACATTAACCACCCAGGATTTCCATTTCTTTCTGGTGATTTTTCAGTTTCCTTCTCTCTTCTATGCCTCTCTGTTTTGTTTTGTTTTTAGTTGTTGTTGTTGTTGTTGTTGTTGTTTGTTGTCGCCCCCTTCCCCCCCCCCCCCCGCCCCAACATCCTAACATATACCCTGTGGTGAGGGTTATTTTTTGGTTTCATTAAACAAAAAATGCGTTTTCTCCCTCTGGCCCAGCAGGATAATGGGCTCCTTCCAAATAAGAGCAAGGGAAATGATGTTTCCATTTTGTTACAAATGGAAATGACGTTACATTTTGTTACAAACAAAATGATGTTACCTTTTGTTTGTTTGTTTCTTTGAGGAATCTAATCCTCTATGGAACATCAAACTTCATCAAGTTTGTGGAATCTGATTGGTATCCGGTGAGCTAATGTTTGAAGGGGAGCAATCTTAGAATAGCGTTATGTTAGACCCTTGTCACATAGATATTAACCACTACTGGGCACCTTTGGGGTGTGCACTAGGGGGTTTCAAAGATGCAAAAGGTGATGTATCCTTATCCCTGTAGGTAAGGTTTAATTCTCTTGTATGTTCCCATAGCCGCATGTGCTTTCCTCTTTGTGACTTTTCTCACAGTTGTAATTACTCGTGGCATTATCTTCTAATAGTCGACTCTGATTCTATGAAGGTGAGCACCGCAATTCAATCTGTTTTAGCTGCCGTGACTTGAGCCCTGTGCCAGAACAGGACTGAACCTACTACTGTATTATATTTACCCGAGTTGAATCCAATCACCATCACAGATTTAATTATCACTTGAACACTTACCTTGTGCAAGGCATGGTGCTCTATGCTGTAGGTTAGAAAGAGACTGAACAAATCCCACTCTTTACTGAGCTCTGAACTCACAATTTAGTGGGAAGACAGTCAAGATATGTAATATTTATTATACTAACTAAATGATAGTAGCCTACTACTGTGGGTTATGTATTGTTAGATGGTAATTGTTTGATAACTGTGGCCACTGTTGATTGAACACCTATCTTCCCAAGTGTGTTATATGCATTTTGTGATGCCAGTCCTCTATCCTGCCCCAGATTGTGATCATCTATTTTTAGAAATGACAACCAGAACTGTTCTAGGTCACACAACCACTAAGTACCAGATACAGGATTTCAACCTAAGCTGACTGCAAAGCCAAAGACCCGCTCCTGAAGTACGCTGCTTTGGGTGGTAATCTCTGCGCCTCTATTAGAAGGGACAACGAACACAGATTTGAGGGTTGGACTCCCACAGGTCTTCTGGGGGAGGTGGTACCTCAGAGAAAGTTTCAAGGGGTCAGGAATTATTAGCCAGGTGAAATCTTTGAGTTAGTGGGAACTGCACATTCAAAGTAGAGAGTATAAAAGATACATTTCAGGAAATGTGGGTAGTAGATAGATACAAGGCTAAATCACAAAAGAACATATTTACTGGATGATGGGAGTTTATTTTATTTTATAACCATGAGAGGAGTTTAAGCTGAGGGCCTCATGTAGTCAGATGTATGTAACCAGAGCATTGGGGCTGGGGGTAAGATTTTGGAGACAGGAGTAATGGGAACTTCATTCCTTTAGCATCCATCTAACAGATATTTGTTGAAACTCTATGTGCTTCTAGTACAAGGCCTCTGCTCTGTGAAGATAGGCAACTAACAAGTGAGTAGATAAGGCATTTTAGGACTGTGATCCTTTCTCAGATGGGAACAGACGAGATGACCAATGTGGTAGAAAGTGATCTAGAGAAGGTGCCTTTAGCCGGGGAAAGTGAAGAGCACTTTTGAGGAGAGGGTGGTTCATTCCAGGTGACATCTTAAGAATGGGAAAGGGGCCAGTCACACCCTCAAGGCATGAGACGAGCAAGTGCAAAGGGATAAGTCCAAATAAGGATGAGGAATTGGAAGGAGACACCCACAGGTGTGGTGTGACAGGAGCCTTGAGGGGGATTGAAATGAAATTCAGGGCCACATAAGCCACGGAAAGCAGGTGATCTACAAAGCTTAGTGAATTGGTCAGATTTACCTTTGAAAATAATTACTTTGTATGTTTGAAAGATTTTTTTCAGTTGCAATGACAGTGGTTCAAGCACAGTAGGGTTAGTTCTAGTGCAGGAGGAAAAAGTGGAAAAGGCAGCCCGAGGCTGACATGGCAACTTTCTGAAATCAGCAGGAACCTAGACTCCTGGCTTTTTGCTCTGGTATCTTTAGCCCTGACTTGCATCCTCACATACACAAGATGGCTGCTAGAGCTCCCACATCCCTTCCACACAGGGGGCAGAAGGGAAGAGAGAAGGACCCTAGGATCATATGATAACTGTCTGGCTGGCTGTATGTCCATTCTTGGAAGTTTTGTCCTCTGACTCCCGAATAATTAGATACTAAAAACTGCAAGAGAGACAGAAAATACATCCTTCCAAAACTAAGCACGTTTCTATCCAGAGGAGAACATACTTCTATTAAGAAGTAAGAATACTTATTGGAAAGGCAACCAGCATTTCCTGCTATAAAAGCTGTGTGGCGAATAGATTGTAGGTGGTAAAATATTAAAAAAGAAAGGGACCGTTGTGATCCAAAAGATGTAGAAAACCATTTTTCTTTTGCTGAAACTAGTATAGAAAGGAGGGTGGTTAGGGGAAAAAGTTAAAGATGGAGAAAATAATAAACTCGATTTATTCTGAAGCCAGAATTAACACGATTTACAGAGATTTCCCCCACTTAGGCATGCAGTCAAAGAATTGAGGGTGGCTTCTTGATTTTTAATTTTTTTTAATGTTTATTTTTGAGAGAGAGACAGAGTGCAAGCAGGGAGGGACAGAGAGAGAGGGAGACACAGAATCCCAAGGAGGCTCCAGGCTCTGAGCTGTCAGCACAGAGCTTGATATGGGGCTTGAACCCACAAACAGTGATATCATGACCTGAGCTGAAGTCGGATGCCCAACCGACTGAGCCACCCAGGAGCCCCTTCTTGATTTTTAACATGTTAATTTCTTTCTTACTGGTGTTAACAAGTGAGAAGGAAAAGATGAAGAAATTGACTAGGTAGGAGGAGAACTGTGACTTTATTTATTCGTTTGATTTATCAATATCACTTCTGTTTTCTGGGAAGGAAAGTACCTGATAGTCAAGTTATCTGCAGATCTAAGTGCTTTCTCTGTGAAAAGGCTCTCAACAAAGTAAAAGGAACTCTTTACAATCTCTTTCAAAACTTGAGATTCATGCCATGCTAGGTTTTATGCATTTGACAGCTCCCAATGTAGATAAACTCTGTAATTGTTTGGTAACAGTCTCATCAGTGTTAAAAAGAAAAAAAAAAAAAAAAAGATGCAATGCTATGCAAATTTGAGGAGAGGGGGCCATTTTAGCAGCTTTCAATCTATCTGACTAAATGTAATTTAAAATTTCCTTATGTCAAATACAGCCCAGCAAATACTAAACATTATTGTCATGAAGCAGAGAAAATCAGGTTAGCCAGCTTATGAGTCTGGATAGATTGACAGGCCTTGAAATTCGAATTCAAATATTTAGAAGCAATGAAGCACATACTTCCAGATCGTCATGGCTCTGAAGGGGTTTACAGTGTAGTGAACTGAAATATTAGCCAAGAAATTTATGCACACACAGTACAGTATAATTTGTTTTTAGCACAACATTTGTCAGACTTCCACCTGGGGACGTGAAGGACCACATAGTTTTTGTTTTTTGGTTTGTTTTTCAAGAAGGACAATGGCACACAGAGCCCTCATAGATTTATGTTAATTGAAGGCAGGTAATTACTGCAATGTCCTCGACACAATCAGACTGTGGCCAAAAGGCTCTGGGTCAGTATTTAGAAGACTTGAGTCTGATCCTTCAAACTTGAAGGTTCACTACTTCCAAGCTTTATGACCTTGGAAAAGCCGTTTAAGCTCTCTGAGCCTCAGTTTTCTCTTGTTAAAATTGGAAATACTTTTATTACTGAGCTCTATAACAGTAATCCTACCATGGATACTTTGTGTGGGACAATATTGAGATATTCATGTTAATGAGAAACTGAGGGCTTAGTGGGGTGAGGAAAGTCCTTTGAAATAACTAGTTTTGCCACCTCTCTTGTTATTAATAAATTTGATAACCCCGTAGTTAGAATAAAAATGATAATCTAGCCTCCTGATGAGCGAATTCAGCCTATAAATACACTCCAATACATGTGTACATACATATACATATATACACATATATGTACATAAGCCATACATATATACAAATACAAACACACCAAATTGACCAACTGAGCCTGGCTTTTACCCACAAATACACATATACAATTTCTTCTTGTATGGCATTGTGTTATAATTATTTTTAAAATTTGAATAAGTTGTGCAATTGCTGGGTCATAGGGTAGTTCAATTTTTAATTTTTTGAGGAAACTCTGTACCATTTTCCAGAGTGGCTGCACCAGCTTGCATTCCCACCACTGCAAGAGGATTCCCCTTTCTCTGCATCCTTACTAGCATCTGTTGTTTCCTGAGTTGTTCATTTTAGCCATTCTGACAGGTGTGAGGTAGTGTTTCTTTGTGGAATTTATCTGACAGATACAAAAATGCTGATTTGAAGGGGCACATGCACCTCAATGTTTATAGAGGTGCTAGCAACAATAACCAAATTATGGAAAGTGCCCAGATGTCCATCGACTGATGAATGGACAAAGAAGATGTGATACACACACACACACACACACACACACACACACAATGGAATGCTACTCAGCAACCAAAAACAATGAAATCTTGCCATTTGCAACAACATGGATGGAGGTAGAGGATATTATGCTAAATGAAATAAGTCAGCTAGAGAAAGACAAATATGATATGATTTTACTCTATGTGGAATTTGCGAAACTCAACAGATAAACATGGGGGAAGGGAAGGAAAAATAAGATAAAAACAGAAAGGGAGGCAAACCATAAGAGACTCTTAAATAGAGAACAAACTGAGGGTTGCTGGAGGGGAGATGGATGGGGGATGGGTTCAATGGGTGATAGTCATTAAGGAGAGCACTTTTTGGCATGAGCACCCAGTATCCTATGTAAATGATGAATCACTGGGTTCTACTCCTGAAGCCAAGACTACACTGTATGTTAACTAACTTGAATTTAAATAAAAAAATAAAAATTAAAAAAAATATGGAAGGTAATATGGTTGTAAAAAAAAATCCAATCAGTTGCCAACTAACTTCATACAAATACACAGATTCCTGGCTACCTCAAAAGATCAGCAATTCCTAAATGGCTTATCTTTTTAGGTTGGCCTAGTTACTTATTCACGATAGTCCCTAAATCTCACTGTAGGTTTAACTTTGCCTACCTGACCCCTGAAGACCCTCCAGTTTTCTGTGTTTGGGTTAGAGTGTGATTTGACAAAGGGCAAGATGCACCCAGTTCTCTTTTGATAATGTTAGCTAGTCCTTTTTGTCCAGCTATTCATTTTTGAAATAGGTGAAACTTTTGTGGGATGGGCTATTCAAGACCATATGGCTGAGAATAACCACTTCAGTATTTAAATACAATTTGTTTATAATAATGGAAGAGAATTTGAAATGGCCAAGAGAGATGATTCACCATGGTAAGAGCATCATCTCTGCAGCCTTTTATAGCAAGGGAAGTAGTTTGCTAAACTTTCTTGAAATAGGCATAGATTTGCCTAGGGCCAGTCATGCTCTGCTGTATCCTTCCCCCTTTGAGATAAAAGGTGGAATCTTCTGAAGCTTGCACATTCATAGTGTTTTTAATTATTGACCTTGACCAACCGAGCCCTGTTTTTAAGCTTTGACTCAAAGTCAAATCAACAGAGTCTCTTCCAATGTAGTGAATTAATATTTATGTAAGACAGGATTTTATATAATCAAAAAAACATTAGGGAATTAAATGCAGAAGCAGCACAATACATATTCTCTTATCAACTAAAAGTGAGTTTATTTTAAAACAAACTTGCTGCCTATTTAGCATCACTTAAAGCAGTGGTTCTCCATTAGAGGTGGCTTTTGCCCCCTGGGGGATATTTGACATTGTTTGAAAATATTTTTGATTGTTCAGACTGGGGAGGTTATACAGGCATCTGGTTGGTGGGGATCAAGGGTGCTGCTGAATACCCTACAATGTGTGGGACAACCGCCACCACCCCACTACAAACACTTATGTAGTGCAAAATGTCAATAGAGCTGAATTTGAGAAACCCTGTGTAAAGGATATATCTTTTGCAGAAGCCTTATTAAATTCAGAAGAAATTTAGCACAGGTTTACATTTCCGGTTAAGGGTGAAATGTAATTTGTGTGCTGCACAGCATTCCTTATCCTCCAAATTATTTAATGATAATTGAGGTCAATTTGAATTGTATTAACTTAGCTAAACTAGAACTATGCTTTCCAGAGTTTTGTTTTTTACATGGTGATGAGTTAGCATGGGCCACCAGAAATCTTTTGCATGAAATTTGGAAATTATAAATGGAACTATAACCACTTTGGCCTCATACGCTCAGAAAGTTTCACCAGGCCACATGGCACGATGGCATCTCACACAAAGTAGCATGGATGCCAATGACCTGACTGGTCCAGATTAGCAGCTGAGCCTGTAGCAGTGAAAACTCCCAATGGATCCTCTTTCTGCTTCTTTCATTTTTGGGCCAGGTGCATGTTGCTGCATGATGAAGGGTAGACAGGTTTTCAATTGTCTTGGGTGCATGTGTAAGTTGGAATGGAATTATAAGGTCTCTGTGTTTCACTTCTTGAGGAACTTCCAAACTGTTTTCCAGAGTGGCTGTACCATTATACCTTCCCACCAATGAGATGAAGTGTCTACATTCCCCACATCCTGACTGAAAGTTATCTGTCTTTTTGATTTTAGCCATTCTAGTGGGTAGGAATTTGTATGTCATTGTGGTTTTAGATTTGCATTTTCCTAATGGCTAGTAATGTTGGCCATCTTTTCTTAAGCTTATTGGCTAGTTGCATATCTTCTTTGAAGAATTGTCTATGCAGATTGGGTTATATGTCTTCTTATTCTTGAGTTGTAATAGTGTATGTTACTTATCAGTCTCTTATCAGAAACATGATTTGCAAAAATGTCCTTCCATTCAGTGGGTTGTTTTTTCACTTTCTTGATGGTGTTCTTTAAGACACAAAAGTTTTTAATTTTGATGCCAAGTGTATCTTTAAAAAAATGTTTTTTAATGTTTATTTTTGAGAGCGATAGAGACAGAGCACAAGCAGGGGTGGGGTGGGGTGGGGTGGGGAGTTGGGCAGAGAGAGAGAGAGACAAAGGATCTGAAGCAGGCTCCGGCCTCTGAGCTGTCAGCACAGAGCCTGACGTGGGGCTTGAATTCACCAACTGTGAGATCATAACCTGAGACAAAGACTGACATTTAACCGACTAAGCCACTCAGGCACCACCAAGTTTATCTTTTGTTATTTTTGCTTTTGGTGTCCTATCTAAGAAACCATTGCTTAATTTGAGGTTAAAAAGATTTACACGTTTCCTTCTAAGATGTTTATAGTTTTGACTTTTACATTTAGATATTTGATCCCTTTAGAATTATTTTTTTTGTATATAATACAAAGTAGGGGCCATCATCATTCTTCTGCATTTTCCATTTGTCCTGAAACTATTTGTTAAAAAGACTGTTCTTTCCCCCATTGAACTGGCTTGGAATCCTTGTTCAAAACCAATTGACTATACGGGAAAATTACTTCTAGACTCTTGATTATATTCCATTAATCTATATGCCTTTCCTTATACCTGTACCACACTGTCTGGGTTACTGTAGCTTTGCAGTAACTTTTGAAATTGAGAATTGTGTCTTCCAACTTGTTCTTTTTTAAAGATTATTTTGGGTATCTGTATTTCTTGAATTTTCATATGAACTTTAAGATACTTTTGTCCATTGATGGGGAAAAGTGTGTTTTTTAAGCCACTAAATTTTGGGGTAGTTTGTTACATGGCAACGTAGAACTGCTATACAGCTAATCCAGGGCTGTTCAGGTGAAATCTTCTTTACGTATTGAAAATTAGACACTTAACAAGCAAACAAGTGTAGTCTGCATGATGTGAGGGTGGAACCTATAGTGGGAATAAGAGATGTTTCTTGCCCTTTCGTCTCTTGTTTTACATTCCTGTCTCTTTTTAAATGTCTATAAAAATTGGTTTAGTGCATACATAGCTCAAATATACATGAATTAGGGCCTTTGTTCGTTGTGCATTTAATCTTGTTCAGTTTAATTTTGACAGAGTGAGTGTGTGTAAGCAAGGGAGGGGCAGAGAGAAGGAGAGAGAGAGAGAGCGAGAATGCCAGGCAGGCTCTGTACTGTGAGCACAGAGCCCGATGTGGGGCTCAAACTCACAAACTGTGAGATCATGACCTGCGCTGAAATCAAGAGTCCAAAGCTCAGTGACTAAGCCACCCAGGTGCTCCATTGTGCATTTAAATAGAGGGTCAGGGGACTTGGACAGGGATGTTCCTGACTATATCTGGTAATATGTTGAAAAATTTTACAGGTCAATAAGGACTTAAGAAGCGATAGCTTTAATCTTAAAGACTTGTCTCTTTTTGGACACTTTCTAATGAAAAGTTTGTTTAATCTTCCTGAGGATATGAGATATTCACGTTAAAAGCTCAGGGTCTCAAGTCGGCTGGAAATTGAAGTCAGTCTTATTTACCATTTATCAGATGTCTGATTTAGGCCAAGTGCAGGACCTGTCTAAATCCCATCTTGCTTCTCTGTAAGAGAGGGATTCTAATAGTACCCACCTCAAAGTGGTTTTTATGAAGATTGAACCACATAGTTCCTGTAAGCACACAGCAGATGCTCGGTCCATAAATAGTAGCGGTTACTCATGTTAATAGCTTACGCACCCAAACCAAGATAAACCCACTTTATATAAACCAAAATGGAGTAATCTGATCTTGTGAAAGAAAGAAATTTAGAGATGATTTGCATAACCCAAAGAGGCCTTTAAACAAGGGGCTCCATTTAGAATACAGATGGTATATGATATTATTTCAGGAGCATTCAACTTTTGTCTAGACTCTGTCTCCAACTGCATTGTACATTGAGAAAGTTACTTCTCATCTTCTGGAACTCTTTATTTACACTGAGGGAGTCAGGCAGCAGCCATTTCTTAGATCTTTTTCTAGTTCTGGGGTGCTATAATGAAACCTACTTGTTAGAATGGGGAGAGGGCTCGGGAAAGAACCAGAGGCTTAAGTGTTGGGAGGGGTTGCCTACTTATCAATCAAGTGCAAATAGTCCTGTGAATTCTAATGGAAGTCCATTTATTTTGCATACACATTGGTCTTATAAAATGAGGCATGCTGCAATGCTATTTAAATGCTGGCTGCACACCTCTGAGAAAATACATAACCGATATTATTTTAATATGAAATGACAACTTGAGTAAATTAGATGTTGACCATGTAGTTTTTTCACGACATGGGTAAAGACTGATGGATATACTTCTTAAGAGGAAAGGACAGAGACTCAGGTTCAGGCCTCTACCATCCCTGCCTTCCACCATCTCAACATGCCTGTCCTTCTCTGTTTATTTGCAAAACATTGCTGTTCATTTGTGAGGCTAGATACATGCACGACAAATCAGAAAGTCTTGAAATGAGGTAGGTGACCTGTAAGTATTTTAGTAACTGACAATAATGCATTAGTCAGGGCTCTCGGTTATAAACTCAAATCATCTCTGGAAAAAAAAAAAAGGAATTTATTAATTCAGTTTTTAAAAAGCCAAGGGGTATAATACTTTAAGCACAGCTGAAAGTGGAGGTTCAAATGATGTGACTCTTATGTTATCAAGTCTCCTCCACCCCCATGTATTTTAGTTCTTCCTCTGTTGGCTTTATTCTCAGGCAGATTCTCTCCATGTAATACATTTGCCTCAGCTGAGTACTGTGCCTGTTACTGAACAAATTTCTGTGATTTTGCCTCTCCAAGCCTGGCCTTATGCTTCCCTGAAGCTTAGGTATAGGGTAAATTTATCCTTACTCTGTCCTAACAACTAAAAAAGTTACACAGTCTGAAAGTGGAAAAGATGGCTTTTATTAGCAGGAGATATAAATGCTGGGCAATAAAAACAAAGTTTCAGGGGCACCTGGGTGGCTCAGTCAGTTAAGCCTCTGACTTCAGTTCAGGTCATGACCTTAACCGCTTGTGAGTTTGAGTCCCGCATCCAGCTCTGCTCTGACAGCTCTGAGCCAGGAGCCTGCTTCAGATTCTGTGTCCCTCTCCACCTCTTCTGTCTGTCTGTCTGTCTGTCTGTCTCTCTCTCTCTGTCTCACAAATAAAACATTAATTTTTTTTTTCACTGCATAGAGTATATTTGGGCATGTTTTGCTGTTTGTTTATTTTTCCTGTTAACTGGGTTTTCCTATGCTTTCGTATATGAGGTACAAGTACTTACCTAGGGTGGCACACTGGTAGGAGAGCTGGGAAGCAAATTTACCTTGTCTTCCACTTTAAAGTCTTTCAACTGTCATACACTGTTACCCTCAACAAGACAACCAGATAATTTTTTTTTCTTTCTGAAGGAGTGCTGATGATCTAGAGGATGTGTAGAGAAGAGTGAGGAGGATCATCAGAGAGCTGGAAAACACAGTGTGCAAGGAATAAGAAAACCAACTGGAGGCATTGACTGAAATGAGAGAATCCTGGATAGAGCTGGGGCAAATAGAGGGGCTGGAAAAGATAGTGGAAGGTCTCTCTCGGAGGAAACACTGGAGCACCATGATTCTCAATGGGTAAAATCTGCATAAACAAAGATTGTGGTTTAACAAAAAGAACCACTTCTGAGTAGTCAGAGCTATTGAGGAACAGAATAGAATTTCTAGGACCATGAATGCTCCATCAGTTTTCAGAAAACCTAGATGAATATTTATTAGGAATTCGGTAGGATAGCACTGTCTAAAAGAAATATAATGCAAGCCAGATATGTTAGTTTACATTTCCAGGTGACTGCATTAACAAAGGAAAAGGAAACAAGTGAACTTAGTAACCTTTAACTCAATGTAGCCAGAATACTATCATGTCTGTTGTTACTACAAAAAAATTTGAGACTTGAATATTTTTTTAATTTTTTAAAAATTTTTATTTATTTTTGAGAGAGAGACAGAGTGCGAGTGGGGGAGGAATGGAGAGAGAGGGAGACACAGAATCTGAAGCAGGCACCAGGCTCCAAACTGTCAGCACAGAGCCTGACGCGGGGCTCGAACTCACGAACTGCGAGATCATGACCTGAGCTGAAGTCGGCTGCTTAACCAACTGAGCCACCCAGGCGCCCCATTGATTATTTTTTTTTTTTATACGGAGTCTTAAAAATTTGGTATGCTTTTTACACTTCCAGGTAGTTCAAATCTAGATGTGCTTTATTTCAAGTTGCTCAGTCACAGCTATATTTGGTTAGTGGCTATGGTACTGCAAACAGTAGCTCTGGAAGTGGAGAGAAGGTGCTTGTAACCTTTGAAGTCCCTTTCAGCCCTGACTGTATCTGAATCTGTGGGAGGAGCAGCTATGGTCAAATCCTTCCCTTTTGAAAAACCTTCAGTAACTTTCCAGTACTTGAAGAAAAAAGTGTAAACTTTGAGCCCTCTGATTTATGGTCTAATAGACTGTAATGTTTGCGAGGTCAGGGACTATGTCATGTTCATTTTTGTTTCTCGGGGCTAAACATAGTACTAGTTGCAAAGAAAGTTCTAAAGTATTTTTTGGATGAATGAATAATCTGAACTTCACCTTTCTCTCTAGTTTGTGTCCCTATTTTTCTCTTGCATGTACCCGATGCGACTTAAATGCACCTCCCATATTCTTACACTCTTACTAATCAGAATGGTTCTCTTTACACCCTTCTTTGGAAGGAAGATGTTAGTCTCTTTAGATAGGCAAACTTTGACACCTCAGTGAGAATCAAATTTCATTTAGAACAAGGGCTCCAGTACTGATGAATTGTTGGATAGTCCCAGGCCTTCTGTCTCTCTAAATGGCCTTGTTGCAACTCTTCCTTCCACATGAGACTGTTGACCAAGACTAGGTCCAGTTGAAGAGATCTCTTATTCTGTGAAACCAGCAGCTTAGACCAGATGATCTCTTTCAATATTTTCTTCTCTTGGAGTTGCACAAAGGTGAGAGCATTTGGCTCAGGGGAAAAGTAGGTTGGATTTTTCATCTTGAGTTCTTATATGCTATTTTAACCTCAACACTTTGGACTACATGACCTTGAATGTGGCTTTGAACCTCTGTAGACTCAGTTTCTCTGTTTACAAGTTGATAATAATCCTTGCTGTTGCAATTAAAATGAGGAATATGACCTGTTTATTCTCTCTTGTCAGCAAGTCCCTGTGCTAGCTCTAGAGTCACTTGCTTAGGTTGAAATCTCTATTTCTTTTTTAGCTGAATGACTGACTTAAATAAGTTAGTCAACTTCTGAGCTTCAGTTTTTTACCATTTTTTTTAAAGCAGGGATCATGGGTTGGTTGCCATAATTAACTATAATCATGTAAGTACATAGCATTTATAAATGCTTTTGTAAAACGTTTATGTAAATCCAAGCTAACATACAGTGTAATATTAGTTTCAGGAGTACAATTTAGTGATTCAATACTTGTATACAACACCAAGTGCTCATCACAACATATGCAGTCCTTAATCCTCATCACCCACCAAAACATTTGCCATGTTTTGTTGCTATCGGTGTAGCCAAAAGAACATGACTTATGCAACATGTGGCTATCTCTTTGGGCTCTGAGCCTCACTTGATTTTAGAAAGAGAGACCCTGCAAACACTCATCCATGCTGTTCTTCCAGGGTTGTCGGGAGGATGACAAAGCTACAGACAAAGGCCTTTGTGAATCACAAAGCACCATACTGCATGTGTTGTAATAGCAAGATAGGTATCTTTGTGATCTATAAGTTGGGCACATGTTCCTACTAGATTTCCAGCTCCAGGAGGACAGGCTTTTTCTGTTTCTGCTCTGTACTTGAGCCCTCATTGCCAAGCACTGTGCCTGGCACACAATAATTGCTAGCTGGACAAGCATGGGACATGATTGCCCATTGGTATTTGGCAGCAGAAGTGGAAATTTCTCTCAATACAAGGAAAAAATCCAGGGTCTCCTGTTATCCTTTTCTCTGAAAGCACAATCATACCATTGGAAGAGCTACCAAAATAGAAAATGAAATCATTTGAGTAAAACACTTTCTATGTGATTAGAGACCTTTGTTTCAGATTAGCTCACATCCTATTAAAACTTTGGAGAGGGAACTATTTTAGAAGCCAGGTGGCATTATGCAGCTTATGTTTGCTTATCTTTTCATTTCCTCTCTTTTTTAGTGTCTAAAATTATTTGCATAATAACAGATTCTTTGTTTTCGTGGAGTTCAGGTTTCAGCCTTAGGCCCCACATGAATTCGAAAATCCTAGGATTGTGACATCAGAATCATTTGTGTGGAAATGCCTTGATGACCCTGAGTAGACTTGGACCTTGTTCTGGCTCAGACGCTGTCTTAATGCTAATGTTGTCGGTGATTCATCTTGTTTTTCATTTTCCTAATGATAGCTGAAGACCTGGATCTCCACGGCATTGTCTTTCTGATGGGTGGAATAAAGAAGAAATGGATATTAAAACATAAGGACAAAGACATAAAAAAAAAAAAAAAACTCATAAGATAGGGTGAAAACAGGCTGGTGTGGATAGCATAGCAGTTATGGGGGTAGGATGGGGAACAGGGGCTAGTTTCCACTTTTTTTTCCAAATGATGCCTATTATTTATAAATAGTTTAAGTTTTTGTTGTGGAAATGGACTCTGCAAGCAAAGGTCTTAGCATGGGTCATGGTTCTAACTGGAAGTCTCTCTAGTGGTCATCTTACTACTCCACTCATTTTGGACATTTCTTTTATAGCATCCTGATGAAGTTCATGAAATCATCAACAAAAACCACATGCGTTCTTATATTCCCACAGTGTCTGAGACCCTGCATTGTGGATTGAGGATACCACAGTAAATAAGAGACATGTTCCCTGCACTTCTGGAGCTTACTATCTGGAGCTTATCCCCCTGAATGGGGCAGGCAGGCATTAACCAAATTATTCTATAAATAACTATGTGGAAGTTATCAGAATATTGTGATATAAAGGCAGAGTACAAGGTGCAACAGGAAAGAGGAAAGAAAGTGTGGGCCTGAATTACATCATGAGATCTAGGAAGGCTTTTCTGAAAGTCAAAGTCTCCTGAAGCCAGGTGAAGAATGGAGGGTGGAATCTTCCATAAAGGCAGATGTGTCAGTATGAAATCCCTGGGACAGACGTGTGGTGCTGACTAGGAAGAGGAGGATCTGGGTGGCTCAAGAGGTTGCAGAACCTGCAGGGCAGAGTGTTGGATAAGGCTGTAGGAGTAGGCATGGGCCACATGGGGCAGAGTCTTGCAGGTATGATAACTTTTGACTTTCATTCTGAGTGCAATGGGGAATCATTCATTGGAGGGTGTAAGGTGGAGGGGTAACTTAGTAAGATTTGCTTCTTAAAGAACATCAGACTGGATTCCCCATAGTGAGGTTACTTCTTCACAGGGAAATTATTTTCTCAGGCACTATAGTTAAATGCGACAGATAATACTCACTTTGTAGGGTTTCCTCCATTGGGCTGCAGAACAATGGTTCTCATTGTTTTTGAAGACTGTTTTATCAGCCAGGTCGGGGTAGCATAATGGATAGATTCCAGCTTTGAGGTCAGACAAACTTAGACTTGGCCACGTTTTGCCTGGGTGACTGGAAGCAAGTATCTTAAGCTCACTGGGCCTCAGCTTTCTGGTTGGTAAAACAGGTTATGGTGAGGATTAGGTATAGGATTGTGTCTAAAGCGTATATACCAGAGACGAGTTACATCTTGGCTGCTGGGATCAGATTTAACCTGCAGGCTTAGAGAAATCATCATGCATGTCAGCCTCTTGGCAGGTAGCTAGCCAAGTACCTATCCATCCACTTAGAATAGAATTGTAATTGTTAAGAGTTCTCTGTCTCCTGAAATGCAGGTTGGAGACTTCCCCTGCCCCTATTCCCCAGACTTTGTGTGTTGCCTTTTCCTCTCCCCACAAGGTGGACCTGGAATCTCTGTGTGAGTCTCCTTTCTCTCCTTCTTGAGTGTGGTCTCTTCCCTTTTTCTTCTCCTTTCCAGAGTACTGTATCTGTCCCTCCATCTCTCTCATTTCCTTCTTTTCCTTTCCCTTCCCTTCTCTTTCATTTTTCTCTCTTGTCTTTGGGTGGTGAGAATTCTGACCCCAGCTGACAGTCCTGCTTTCTTGTGGTCTCAGCTATACACAGAGGAGGTGGAGAGGCACGTTATTCCCACCTGAAACCACTGCGTATAGCTCTTGAAAGCACTTACCCTTTGCTTTGATCTGTAGCATATCAAATGATGGTTTCACTAAAACCAAGACAGATTTATTTTTCCCAGTTATTTCACAACAGGTGGCACATATTCTTGTTTCATTGGAAAAGAAAAATAATCTTCATTCCTTCAAATGCACAAAGGAAAATTTATTTAGCTACTTGATTCTTCCTTATTGGGCTTAAATATAAGTGCTTCCCTAATTTCCTTTTCATTCCTCAGAAAACACTATACTAGAGGTTATAGACATTAAGGTCTAATTCCTTAAAGAGTTTACATTTTAATGGAGAGAGACAGATACCACATGTACAACTGCCAAAATAATGATTTTATTGTAATTGAAAATTGTTAGGAAGAAAAGAGAGCTGAATATAACCTGGTCTTGGGAGCTCAGCAAGTCTCTACTTTGGCTAAGTACTATTTAACATAAATTAAGAATAGGTATGAAGCTTCTGTGAATAAAAAAGTAAGTGCTGGTGTTTCTATGTATGGAATGTAGTGATCCAGGGGGGAGGTTGGTGCCCTGAGCCAGTGGCTGGGGAAGGAGACTGAGACTGGACAATGGTTTAGTAACACTTTTCTGTAAGTCTTTCAGCAGTAAATAATGCTGTAATGCTTTCAGCAGTAACTAGTGATGAAGGGCTAGCCATCTAAGGAGTCTGAGAGAAAAGAAATATTAATCCGAGAAATGGTTAATTATGGCCGTTAAGTTGCTACACCCCTCCTTGTCAGCTACGGAAGCACAATTAAGAGGAATTGTTGAATGAAAAATGAGAGCTTATTTTCCTAGAGATTTGGTACTATTTCTTTGGTACCCAAAGAATCAAGAGCCCAAAAGCTGAAGAAAGAAAAATAATGTGTATTTAAAAATAAAGGGATAAACTACATGAGCAGCTGGAGAGAAAGTTTGAGTTTCTATGGAAACCTCTCCTAAAATGTCTCCCTCAGGCAACAGAGCCAACTTCCCAAATGCCAGAGAGAAGTAGAATATGGGTTGAAGCAATTCTCCCTGGGCTGTCACATTGGGTACAGCTCTGGTGGGTGGAAGGAGAGGACTTTGAAATGGGTCAAAGTTTCCTCACCTGATATTTCTCTTCTGGAGATGATTGGGTGCAGAGGAATTGGAAATCTGAGAGTGACAGGCTTTTAGGTATTTCCTTACAAGGTGCTAAGGCAAGGATGACCTGGATGAAAGACTATTGCAAACAAAAATGGAAACAGAAAATTAATCTTAGAGGTCAGCCACCAGGACACGATGTATGACTCAATGATGAAATCAGAAGAATATTCTTGGAACCCATCTCTGCTTATAGCCCTATGAGATCTGTAGGCTCCTACCCCTCCAATACCACTTTGTATAATGCTTCCCCCTCATTCACTTTCCCCATTCCCCTGCTGATCTTCAAAGGTACAATGCAAGTTCCTTCTTCAGTATTTGAACTTGCTCTTCCTTAATCTGTATTGCTTTCTCCCTCAGATCTGTGCGTGGCTGGCTCCTCCTCCTCTATCAGACTTTGTGTCTTCAAAGAGCCCTCCTTACCCCCTCTATCAAATGTAGCCCCGTGTCTTTTTCATCCAGGGTATCTGTATACTATTATTTGGTAATTCCATTTATACAATTTGCTATGAGCTGCTTTTTACTTTTTGTTTTAGCTGTTGATCAGCTGCCTCTCCTCAGAATGTAAGATCCATGGGACCAAAAGAAGCCAGCTTCCCTGAGAGTCCTAGGTCTGACAAAAGTGTAAGCAGAGAGATGGTACTCAATACATGTTGTATCAGTGATTCTTTTCCTCAAGAAACATGTGATACAGTTATTGTGATGATGACAGGGCATGTACACTTGACTTACATAATATTTCACAGCTCTGAGTGATCAAGGGTTAACTAATTTCCATGTCAGAAGGAAGAAATCTCCAGGTACAGTTAACATTAACAATAACAAAAAAAATATTAAAACCAACAAGAAGTTCCATTTATTGGATAATTTCTTTGTGGTAGGCTCTAATAGGTATTTTACATTTCATATCTATACCTGCAAAATAACCTCTTAAATAAGGATCCCCATTTCCTGGTTAAAGAAACAGGGTCAGAGAGGCTAAGATTGTGAAATTGGATTTTGAACTAAGTTTGGTCTAATTCTTAACTCTAGGAATGTACTATTTATTGTGGAGGTAGAATGTTTTTGGAGAGGAGACTTCAGCCTTGTCAAGACAGAGGATTTGGGTAGGGGATACATAGCTAGATCTTAGTGGTATGGAGGGGAGGCATGGTCCACAGGTAATTTCTGAAAGGATGGAAGCAACGGTATGGGACTGGGGTGAGAAAAGCAACTGAGTACCTTGCATGTTGGCTAAGTTCCCAGACATGTGTGGGTCTCCTGGTTCTGAAACTGGAGGAGCCTAGGGCTAGAAGGTGTGGTTGGGGTGAGACATGTGGGGATATGATCAGTTAGATAGGGTTGGACTGGATGACATAAGATCCTTGAACTTTATTTTTTTTTTTTTAAATTTTTTTTTTTCAACATTTTTTATTTATTTTTGGGACAGAGAGAGACAGAGCATGAACGGGGGAGGGGCAGAGAGAGAGGGAGACACAGAATTGGAAACAGGCTCCAGGCTCCGAGCCATCAGCCCAGAGCCTGACGCGGGGCTCGAACTCACGGACCGCGAGATCGTGACCTGGCTGAAGTCGGACGCTTAACCGACTGCGCCACCCAGGCGCCCCTTGATCCTTGAACTTTAAAACAAGGAGTTTAAATTGAATATAAAATACCTTACATGTATTTATAGATTTTCATTCATGTGAACCTACCTTACATCATATGTACATCTGTGGAATGCTTAGCAATTTGCAGAGAGTTCATAAGCTTCCATTTCCCTTTTCATGCCCAGGTATTATTATGCCCATTTTATAAACAGAGGCAACTGAGGTCAGAAGATTGTTGCTAGGTAAGACCATCTGCGATGCTGGTTCTAGAACCCAACCTCCAGACTCTTGCTATTACTTTATTTTCTTCAGTTGAATAATTCCTGATGTGAAAAAATGTTCTTGATAGTGATCTAAAATATATATTGAACTTTTCTGTTTTACAGTTAAAAATTGAAGAGAAAAATCATGAATCCTTTCCATGAAATAAATGTAGATGTTAGTATTCATTCTTCAAAGCATGAGTAAATTTTGCAAGACAAAAAAATAAAAATAAAAATAAAAAGACACTATTTTCTTCTCTCCCAACTATTTATATTCTATCAAATTTAGTACTTTTGTCTAAGTAGTCTTACAGGAGAAAACACTAGTTTTATTGTGTTCTATACTTAGTCATCATGAAATTTTCCCCATTTTTTTCTACAAATTAGTCATTCTTCCCAGTACTTATTTTTATGATGATATTGGCCAGTCATAGAATCTCTAAGCCATCACTCCTGTTCATTCATTCTTTTTCTCCCTTCCATCTCTCCTATTCATGGTATCAATAATATCTTTCAGTCTACCTTTAGAATTTATTGTTTGCTCTAATAACATAGTGAATGTGAGAATACCATTTAAACTAGAAAACATCATGAAATTCTAAGCAATTGTTCTTTTTATGACTAGACCATAGTGAATTATTTATGTCTGCTCCTCGAACTATTCCCTGATGCATCTGGTTTTAGGTCCCTTCCTTGTCCTTTGATCATGATTGAATTTGTCAGTGTCTCTCTTAATTGCCAGTTTTAGAAATCATTCTTTATTGTTCTACACATTAGAACCCATCTCACTGGGTTCTAAGTGGCTGTATCATTGTGGTATTAGATCTTGAAAGGCATGAGGCAGTAGCCACAGATGGGCAGTTCAGGGGTCCTGTGGGACCACAGAAGTGTGTTTAATTTGCTTCATTTATTTAATTTAAAAATAAACTGTGAAGCAACTTTAAACCCCACAAGAATGCATATAAACATCTGTAGTTCTGACTTTTTTTAAAAAAGTGGAACATCTGTATTCCCACATACTGTCTTCAGATTCCTTATTATTAGCTAAGGCCTACTTCAGATGGGATAGGAGTTGTCTGTCTTGTAGATGCTCCACCACTTCCAGTTGTCTCCCTGAATTCAGGATCCATTGTCCATTCTCCTTTATGTTGAATCTGACCTGCTGTCTTTCCCACTGTGAAGAAATCTCTCTCTGAAAAGTGTGAAAATGGGAGATGAAAGAAGGCTGCCATGTTTCCAAAAAGGGAGACTCAATACTTGTTTCTAGTGTATGGAGAGAAAAGTTTTCCTTCTACTTTTCTAGGTTCTTTGGCTGGTCTGATAATTACATTGACCTAAGACCAGTGAACAGGAGAAAAACATATCTGTATGTACAGAAGCTCCATAACACCAAAGTGGACAGTTGTGGCTTCTATGCCATCCTGAGCTACAGAATGGGGTAGGGGCTGGGCTTTAAATGGGAGGAGGGTAATTTACAGGGTGATAAGAAGAACAGGAGATTGGTAGTTAGATGTTGTCCCTGCTGCAGACATAGGCCATTCAGATAAAAGTTGTCCTTAGCTCTGTATCTAAGCCAGGGCAGAGATAAAAATTCTTTTGCAAGAGAGCTAAAAGTTTTTCTTGAGCCTGCTGGATCTTGATTGCCTTCAGCTCAAAATAATTCACTGCCAAAGTGGCATATTTTGGGGTCACATATTCTTTTCCCTTCAGTAGAAATGAAGATGGCTTCTGTGTGTTTAAAATTCCACCTAAGTCTCTATCAGGTTTTCCTTACACTTGGCCAACTGTCATTCATTTACTTTGGTTGCCTGCCTCCTGGAAGTATTTGAGTTTACACCCCCACCCCCTCCTCATAATGTTTCAGCTTTGATTATCCTTTCTTTGGGGATGGGGGTGTGTGTCTAGTTGCTATATATATTCTCCCACCTCCAGAATGTTATTCTTTTAACCACATCATGCCTCATTGCCTCCATATTTCCTTCCTGGGGGGAGTGTCTGTTTCCATCCCAAGCTCTAGGGCACTTATTCCACATCATTGCATCCCTACCTCTGCCAAGTAGGATGCCAGGCTCTGTCATCTCTGAAGACTGATAAAGGAAATTTCTCTCTTCACTTCCTCCTTCTCTGATGGTCTCAGGGCATTTTCTGTGGCCAGGGTACCTCTTCTGCCTGGAATCCAGGTCTGTGGATGCCTGCTTTTGACTTCCAATACTCCACATTGTCCATTTCTATCTTTTGTAGGAGTTAAGCAGTGGTTGAAGTATATGAAAAAAGGTAGTTTTGTAAAGAACTTTATTACTTTAAAATACTTCAAGATAATTGAAAATTGTAGATATATATCCAACAATGGTTTTTTGGCAGTTGAGGAATTGAATGGTGTTTGTTATTTCTCCTTCACTCGACTTTATTTTCTAAGTAAACTATACAACACATAATACTTTTGTAATCCAAAAATAAGACTGTTATTGAACAAAAATTAAAGGCAGTCTGCATGAGCTCATTTGAACTTTATTTAAAAAAAAAAACAAACATCTAGCACATAAGAGGTAAAGGATGAAGCAAAGGCAAGGAATTTTGATACCCTCCTTCCTCTGAACTGTACCTCTTGTCAGACCCTGACCCAATGGCCAGAATCTTGGTTTCTTTAGTTGGAATTTTTTTTTGTTTTGAGCTTTTGTACTTGAGATCCAGAAGACTTATCTGGTGCTGAAGCAGTAAGATGTGGACTCATGTTTTCTTTGCTTTCTGTATTCCCTGGAGATAGATTGGTTCAGTTCAGCAGTCAGGAAGATTATGTGAATGAAGAGGGCAAAGTGAGTGGTAAGGAGTGTGCCAGGCACTGTTGTGAGCTAGACAGTATGGGCTCTGTCTCTAGACAGTCGTCTTCATGTCTGTAGCTGGCACTTCCAGCTGAAGCTGGAGTGCAGGGCTAGCCTAACCTTATGTGACTTTGAAAGTGAAGTTGACCATCCAGGTTAAAAATGACAGATGCCCTGATTATTGTGTGTTGAATGCACAAACAGCAGCATATGTGGCCTCAGGTACAGTGTGCAAAGCCTCTGCTCCCTGTTGGCCATGTGACTCTGTACGTCATTTAAGTTCTCGAGGACTTCTATCACCTATTGAGGGGAAGGGAGGAATTAACATGCCTGGTGAAAATAACATGGGGGGTGTCAAAGAGGGAAAACATGTTTAAATAAAGAACTATTTATTGAATACCTCCTTTCTTGAGGTATTCAAGATCAAGGAGCAAAGTCCGAGCTGTTAAGGCAGAAAACAATCCTCTCAGTAAACGGCAAAGGAATTTAGAAGATCTGAATGTTCAGAAGGCTGGAAGAAGCAGGTTCAGAAGCTGTGCAGCCAGAAACATCATCTAAAATCATGCAGCCTGATTGGCTAAGATGTCACTGTCACTGGGCACGAGATGCCTCAGTTTGTACTGCTGTTGAAAAAGGCAACCATGCATAGTGCTCTCATAAACACAATAACCAACCATAACCTCTGCCACCCACAGTAGAAAAGCCCCCATTCCTCACATCACTGATGTACAGCTCAACATTTGGTGCCCATGTGCCTGGCTGCAGAGCCTCAGCTTTGTACCCATACCCTCAGCACAAAAGAGGCTGGGAAAGAGACAGCATGGTCTTTTAGCTCTTAGGAAGGGTCTCAGGTGGGGTTGTGTGAAATACAGGATTACCTAATAGAAACAAAAAAAGTTTAAACACCGAGTGCCTAAACAATAGAAAAATGTCCCTTAGATTTCCTATCATTGAGGGACTTTTAGTCATTTGAAATAGATGATCCTGTTTTAAATATGCTACACAATTGTAAACCATGCCCATTTTATGTCAGCGGACTTTTAACCAGCTCACTGTTCTGTTTGCCTAGGAAGATCACCAAGTGGAAGGGTTGTCACTAGATTTTCTCTTTGGACAACCGGTTCCTTTGTGGCATGCCAGACTTCAGAAGCTGGTGTTTTCCTGTTACCCCTGGTCTTTCCTCATCTGGAAGTACTGAGCAGACCAGGATGCTGTGATCATCTCTAAGAATAGGAAGCTAAAAATACCCTGAGGAGAGGGCAGGCTCCTTCCTGGTTGTACAGGGCCAGCCAGTCTGTCATCCATCTTCCCTGTCTATCCTCATTTCCATACCATTGTCCCTCAGCTTTGGGAGTCATGGCATTGCTTTGCAAGTTAGCAAACTAATGAAAAGGCCCTCAGACAATTCTGTCTTATACATCTTTCTCTTATATTCTGTGTCTCTGTGAAAAGATGGGATTGAGCTCTACATCCTCCTGAATCTTTCCTTCTACCCATTGCAGAAATCCCAGTACAGCAGCTTAACAATCCCCATAAGATGATAATTTCCTGAAGGCAGTGACCAGGTCTTTGATTATTACCACTTTATCCCCAGTGAGTAGTACCATGCACAGCTCATGACTGGCATCCAAATATCTGTGGAATGAATGGTAATGCATTTGATTTTTTAAAATGTTTATTTATTTTGAGAGGGAGAGAGAGAGAGAGAGAGAGAGAGAGAAAGCAAGAACGAGAGTGAGCAGGGAAGTGCAGAGAGAGAGGGAGAGAATCCCAAGCAGGCTCTGTGCTGCCAGCGCAGAACCTGATACGGGGCTTGAACTCACAAACCATGAGATCGTGACCTGAGCCAAAACCAAGAGTTGGACGTTTAACCAACTGAGCTACCCAGGAACCCCTGTTTTTTTTTAATTACACAAAAATTAAAGGACTCCACACTCCCCCTTCCACACCACCCACAACTAGGTAAAGCCAGAGAGGATCTAAGTAGATCCTGTAACTGTGAATGAAATCTGAGGGTGTCTTCAGGCACAGGTGGGTCCAGGAACTCTCTGTTCTTATCCTGAGTTGGGCATGCTTTTCCTCTAACCCTCCCAATAACTCCAGGAGAAGAAGATTTTATCCTCATGAATTAAAAAAAAAAAAAATCCAAGACCAAATGTAATTGGACAGCTGGGTTGCCGGCTGATTCAGGCAGGGAAGCAGTAGGGCTGGGTTATTGATTGGTTTGATTTGTGCTGCAGACTCACTCTTGGAGTCCAAGTAAGCCCATACAAGTTCCATGGGTTGGGAATGGAGAAATTGAGGCTCTCTAAAGCAAAATTGAAGTGTTATTATCAGTAGACAGGATAGATGCCAGACCTAAGTGTGTTGAATGATGCCCCCCCCCCCCCCAAGAGATCTGTCGACCTGGAACTTATGAGTGTGATTGTATTTAGAAAAAGGATCTCTCCTGACCTAATTTGTCTTAAAATGAGATCATCCTGGATTAGGGTAGGCCCTAAATCTAATAACTGGTACCCTTAGAAAAGAAGACATACACAGAAGACAATATGAAGACCGAGACATAGATGGGAGCGTTCCCTCCACAAGCCAAGGATGGCCAGGATTCAATGGAATCTGGGAGACACGTGGAACAAATTCCACCTCAGAGCCTCCAATAAACCTGATGACACCTTGATCTTTTTTTAGACTTCTAGCCTGCAGAACTGTGAAGGAATACATTTCTAATACTTTAGGCCACTGGTTGGTGATGTGTGTTACAGTAGCCCTAGGAAACTTATACTCTGGGTAAATAAAAACAACTGAGGTTTACTCTGGTCACAGCATATGGGCGGTTCTGGTCTGGAATATTAACCTATAAGTCAAGGACTGTCAAGACCCCAGGCTGGGATTTGTAACTACTTCTGCCTGCATTGACTTCACTCTCAGGGCCAACTGGTTGGGAATCCAGCTGTGCTGGCCACCTCTTTGGATATACCTCCTTTACTAGACACTATTGAATTCAAACTACCCATTTAATCCGTGGAAAAAGGGTAACAGAAAGGCCCACAGGCCTGTGATGTCTGTGTGACAGCAGGCACACAACTGCTGGCTGACAGAACAAGGCTACACTATACTCTGTACATCCTGATGTTTCTCCCCTACCCACTCGTAGCTCTTAAGATAGAGGCACTTCAAGTCCGAACAATCTACATGGAGATTCTACTAGGTCTTTGAAGAGATGCTGCGCACTAACTCTGTAACAGCATCTCCTGGTCCTACGATGTTGGGGATGGAGGGAGGTGAGGGGACCCACACAGCTGCTAGCTGTGGTGCTACCCATGGTGTGAATGCTTGGGTGTGGGTAGGGGAACTTTGATTTTGGGTTTTTGGGTTTTTGTTTCTGTTTTGTTTTTTTTTGTTTTTTTTTTTTGAGCTTTTTTCCTTTTCCTGAGAAGAGGAAATACCTAATCTCTATGCTGATCCTTACAAGAGTGTTGTTTTTCCAGAGCATTAACTTCATTTGTTTTCCCTTTTATCTGGGCCACAAGCAGCCCTGATAGAAGTGAGGATTGCTGGCATGGTTTGTCAGAGGCTGGCAGCCAACATGCAGACTAAAGCCCCAGTGAACCTGGAGCTTGGATATGCAATGTGTCAGGCCTAGGAAAAAGGCATTAGTGTGATGCTGGTGTTTGGTTTGTGTTTTTGGTTTTTGGTTTTTGTTTTTGTTTGTTTTGTTCTTGTTTTTGGAGGGGGGGGCAGTAGGAGAATATACTAAAAGATAGATTTAAAAAAAAATGCATTAGGCTGAGTCTCCTCTTCAAGACAACACACGTGGCTTTTCGTGAGTCATAGTAAAGATGTGCCGTTAGGTGTTGGTCCCTTGGAAGGAATTAAGAGAAGAAAGAGTAACTGTTTGTTTGTTTTTGGTTAAAGTAGAAATAACCAGAAATTAACCTGCTTTTGAATTAAATTCAAATCTCCATGCCATTGCCACGTGGTGTACATATGCACTGAACACACTCATCAAGAACTGAATTTGGGGGGAAAAACCCCACAAAAATAACATCATTGATTTGTCCAGGGTCATCAAATAAAATGAGTCAAAAACTCAAGGCAGATAGATATTTTAAGTCTGTCAAGCAAAAAAACATTTTAGTTGAAAGGCCAAGTCACTGTAATAATTTTGTACTTTTAAATAGAAGTACCTTACACGGATGTGGAGCATGGGTGTTAGACAGGAGTCCTACGCGACAGGCCAAAACAGTAGTCTCATCAGCTTGGTACCTAACTATAGGATCTTGGAACTGGAGTTTCTCGTGGCTGTTCAAATGCTAAAGTCTTTACAAAGCCTTCTTTTGTGGATATCTACCCCTTGTCCTTCTCTCTATTCTCTGGTTGCCTTTCTCTTCTTTCCTACCTTTTACCTTCTACAAAAGTGGCTTCCATTTTATTTATTTATCTATCTTTAAAATTGAGTTATTTTTACTAAGCAAAAGTGCACACACCTTACAAAAGAAAGATGGTTCCATTAACAGCAAGTCTGAAATGTGTGTTCTCTTTTGTTCAGGAGGGGGGTGTCTTTCCTGTTCTATTTTAGAACAGATCTCTTTCTTTTAAGTGCTGAAATACCATGAACTGGCTACTTAACAAGCATGTCTACATTGAACTCTAGGTGACTTGGACACACTAAAGGCATAAAGTCATTTTTAAGGACCGCTCCCTTTTGACTGTAAGGTGCTAACTCTGTGTGACTCATTGGTGGCAGAGGCACCTATGCAAGTTTCCTTGGAAGATGTGAAGCAGCAGCAAGTGGCTGAGGGACCTCAGACAAGTCAGTGAGCCTCTCTAGGCTCCTTTCACTTTCTGGAAGAGCGCTATGCCAGATGATTGCTAAGGACATATAGAGCTCAGAATTTCTACAGTTCTATGACTTGAGTTACGCCAATGATGATTACTAACAAAAATAATAACTTCAATTTATTGAACACTAGCTACGTTTCAGTAACTGTGCTGAGAAACTAATGGTCCCTGTTCCTTTTAATTACTGCATGAACCTACTAATTAAAGAGATAGAGTTATAATCCCCATTGTATCCGTGAGAAAACTGAGGTTTAGGGAAGTTAATAGACAGGTCTTTACTTGCGTCCACGTTCCTCAGAGCCGCACTATACTGTAAATTCCATTCCAGCCTAGGCTCAACTTATCAAATGGGATTTGAATTAATGAGATTTTACTGAACTAGGGAACATTTCTCTCTTAATGTCTTCCCATCCATCCTGCTAATTGGTCTTATAATTTTAGGCTCAGAGGCTTTCATCCTGTTCAGCTCGGAAGGATGAGGGATGGCAATAAGGGCACGTACCTGAAATGCTTATTTTGACCTTTCCCATCAGGATCTTTACTCACAGTTAAATTCGTCTGTATTAGACAGGAAGGAAAGTCAACCCTATTAGACTCTGTGACTCACAGGATCGTTCTCTTGTTCCAAATCTGAACACGCCTGGATTCAATTTCTCCAATACGCTTAGTAATGACCAAACAAACTGGCATTCTATTTTTTGTCTCCTGTTCAGGACTCCTAGGCGGCTGCACTTCTGGGCATCTACTTAATGTGCTTTTCTTTCCCCTGGGAAGTAAAGGGGAGGATGCATTATCGGTGCAGGTGATCCATTACTCAAGTGTTCAGGGGAGAAGAAGTCTCCGGGAGCTGCCCTGTGAAAGAGTCAGTTAGAGGTGTTCGGCCTTTTCTGCCCTCAGTTGTTACTGGCTCGTTCGTTTTCAGCCTCCTCGGCATCTCTCTCTCCTTCCCTGGCTCCCTCCCACTCATGTTTTGGGTGCTGGCATCCTCTGCTAACATCCTAGAGGGAGAGGCCTTTCATTTGTTTGACTCCTGCGGCCTCTGGAGAGCTGTGCTGCCATTGGAGGTGTGTGAGACCTTTGCCAGGTCTGTGAAGGAATCAGTGGCCTCCTGGAGGCTTAATGCAGAAGAGGAGGAGGTGTCCCTTTCAGGTTTCTTTGCCACATGGGGTTCCTTGGGGAAGTTTTTTAAAAAGCCCCTGTGATTTTTTTTTTTTTTTTTCTTTTCAAACAAAGAGAAGAAAGAAGAAAAAGCCCTCAGTGCCAACCAGGCTCTCACACCCATGGTATTTTGGATCAGACCAACGCAGCCCCGTTATCTGCAGCATGAAACAAACCCCACACTTATGCTTCAAAAGAAATCACAAAATCCAACAGAAGCAGAAGTTGACTGGAATGGAATGAAGATGGGTGGTGGCCACAGCCCTGCCTTCGTGAACAGGGAACATACATTCCACAAGATCCCTTTGTGGAACCTCTGTGCCAGGGAAGAGCTGGAAATGACACTTTGTCACTAGCTTCTCGTGATCAGTCCATTTTTGCATTGCATGGGTCATCCCCAAAGCACTTGGGGATCTGTAGCATGGAGGTCAACACTTTGGGAGACAGAATCGAGAACACTGACTGAGTGTGCCTTAGGTGTCTGACATTGTGCCCTGGTGCGGTGTCTACATCGTGTTCTTAGTCCTAACCATAACTATCACAGGCGGTAGCAATCTTATCCCCATCGTGCACATGGCAGAAAGAGACTTACAGACATGACTTTGCCCGAGGTCACCCTGGTGGAGGAGACAGCAGAAAACAGGTCTCTGTAGTTTTATTCCATCCTACCGACGCCGTTCTAAAGCTGACCAATACCTTCATTGGACCTCCTATAGAAAATCATTATGCTTCTGGTAAGGAGACAACACTAGTTGCAGGCCTTATCTCCTCTGTCAAGAGTAGTGAGCATTTTGGTGCAACTCAGGGAAACTGATGTATCCTGCACTGTGAACAGTTTGGAAATATCTAGTGAAGATGAATGCACATACCCTACAGCTCAGCAATTGTACTCCTCGGCGTATATCCTAGAAAAACTAGCACACTGTCCATAAGGAGACTTGTCCAAGAATACCCATTGTATCGTTGCCATGGTAAAAACTGGAAACAACTTCATCCAGCCACCAATTAATAAACATTTAGCGAATTGTGCTAACTTCAAGGCAATTCTATGTGGCATTTATAATCAATGAACTGGGTTCATTCACATGTGTCAACACAGGCAAAACTCCAATCTGTTGCATTGAAAAAGCAAATGGTAAAATGGAGGGACTGTATGAAAATTTAAAAAATACACACAAATATTATGTTGAATATCTGTTCTTCAGGGCTATATGCATAGATAACAAACGTAAGAACATGGGAGAGCACCTACTTCAGGATAGTGGCTTCCTGTGGGGAGGGAGAAATTGGATGGGAAACAGTGGAGGGGAGGGCAGTGAATTTATAACACTTTTTTCCCAAGTAGAAAAACAAAACAAAACAAAACAAAAAGCATGGCAAACTGTCTGGTTGTTGCATTCCAGGAAGGAGGCGCACATTCTCTCTCATTCTCTCTCTCTGTAGCCTCTGATTGTTTGTGCTTTCCTATGTGTTAAATTAGTTTGTAACTAACTGTTTCAAATGAGGGAGAAGTGAGGAAGAGCACCTTCAGGGTGTTTCAAAGGTCATTTTTGTTTGCAACCTGCCCAGGCCCCAGTGTGTGTGGGCACTTCCCAGGGCTCTTCCAAGCACTGAGCAGATGGCAAATGTGAGGGATGGGTCGCAGAAGCTTCTAGGTATTCCCGATGATCCTTCCAGCTGTGTCTCTGCCTCGGTGCCAGTCTGGATGGTCCTCCACAAGTGGACCTGCTACTGTTTTCTCATCTAACTGTAAAAGGCAGAAGTTCCTATTACAGCTGTAGGGTAGAAAAATCAGCCGCAAGCTCATTTCTCTGGAGGAGGAGACTAAATGTTTTTCTGCCTACTCGACTTGTGTCTGGAGTGCCGGGGTAAGCCCCAGCCCTCCGGAGAAGGATGCCTTAGATTCACGCAGGAATCTTTCTGTCCTCCGACCCCCTGAAGTTCTTCCTGACTTTCTGCTGGCAAATGCCAAGTGCAAGCCTGTTTTTCCTATGGGTGCCCATCACTTACGGGCACTCCGTTCCAAACACAGCATCGCCTATCCTTCTAAAATGTCTCCTGCCCATTTCAGATGTGACTTTGCTCACTGGTTATCAGCAAACTCCCTCTCCCATCTCTTGCTATCCTTCCCCTTCCTGTCCCTCCTGTCCTTTGTTTCCTTTTCTCCCTCTTCCCATTTCTCCTTCTCCCCCTCCCTCTCCTCTCCTCTCCTCCTGCTCCCTCTCTCCTGCTTTCTCCTCTTCTTTCCATTTACCCTTCCTCCACAGGCATGACCGAAGGGCTCTGGTAGCCTACTCCGTCTCTAGATCTCCAGTTGTGTGGACTCCCACAATCTTTATCAATTAAACACTGTTAGGTTTCAATTTCTTCCAACTGAAGAGTCTGTAAATGTCCAAGAGGTTTTGGCCTAAGTACTAGAAAACATGTATTCAGGGTTCTATTCAGCCTTGAATTAATCATGTGACCTTGAGCGAATCGGATGAGTTAAGGGGGGATAATACGTGGCTCCTTCACCAGGCATTATGAAGACCTGAGAACGTGTTTCTGAGACAACTGAGGATAAACAGAGATGCTCCTGATGTAGCTTCACTGTCAGGTGGACACCAGCGAAGGGCAGGGAGTGGAGGTGCTCACTGTCCAACAGGGCTGAGGGTGACTCACATCAGCACCTCCCATTGTTTCAGGAAGGGTGTCCTCTTCCTGAAGAAGTATGCAGAGTAGGGATCCCCGGGAGGGCATCTTGTAGCTTTATGGATATATATGCATTTCTTTGACGTAAAAGAGGGAGAATTTAGTTTACCCCTGGCGTATGAAGATTTTAGGTCTGTGCAAGGAAAAACCTGTCTTCCTAATAAGTCTTTAAGTGATTCTTTTCTGCTCATTTCCAATTCAGTAAGACTTATTCAAGTAATAATCTCTACAACAGGATGAAAAACGAGGCAATAAATGCATACTGCAATTGATTAAATGGAGAAAGCTGGGCTGTTTTGTAGAGTGTGCAGCACAGAACTGCAGAGGGTAGGAGATTGCAGGAGAAGCTGAGGTATTTCTTGTTGCTGTTTTTAGGGTGGGGAAGGCCAGTGCCTGCAGCTCTGGTAGGTGTGGTCAGCAGTAGGTGGTCTCCCTGGAAACTGTAGTTGGAGGCCTCCCCTCTGCGGCTTTGGGTTCAGCACCCCATGTCTCTCGTTGGCTGTATTTATTGCAGTGTGGTCTTCTGGGAAGTCCCATGGACTGTAAGTAGGGAGTTACAGCTGTGTTCCCAGCTTTGGAGCTATTTCATGGTGTGATTTTATCCTTGCCTTTGTGGGTCATGGATTCTCAATTCAAAAATGGCTGAAGTGGAGAAAAGTCTTGTTTTTAAAAACTTATTTAAGTTAAACCTGAGCAAAATTGTGGCACCATCCCTCCATGCTTGTGTTGTCTCTTTTTATGTGTACTAAGGACTTTGGTTATTAAAACACTGCTGCTGGGGTATTTCTGAATAGGGAAAGGGTTCATATTAGGCAGAGAGAGATCAGAGAGCCTCAGACAGGCTGCAGCTGCAAGTGGGAGGTTAAAGAAGCAGGGTTGGGGGGTGGGTGGAAAAAAAAAAAAGGATGAAGGTATTCCAGACCCACCTGGGCTAGGTGCCATGTGTGGAGTCTTACAAACTTTCCGATAAGTTCCCAGTAAAAAGTCAGGGACAAAAATCCTCGGTGGCTCCCCAGCTGGGACCCCTCTCACTCTTGAGAGCTTTATGCTTTCCCTCGGTAAACTCTGTAGCTTTGCTCACTCTCTATTGTCCTCGAGATTCATTCTTGGACTTCATGAGAAAAGGACCAGCATCTCTTCCACCATCCTGTAACACTTCCATGGGCGTCGTCTCCAAACCTTAAGGGGGATCCGGAAAAGGGAGCATTAGAGAAAATGGACTAGTTGGTGTGGACCACACAAGGTTGAGCCTGGCTTTAGAGAGAAGGTAAATACAGGCTTCCATGGGCTTTGTCTCCAAACTTTAAGGGGGATCTGGAAAAGAGAGCATTAGAGAAAATGGAATAGTTGGTGTGGACCACACAAGGTTGAGTCTGGCTTTAAAGAGAAGGTAAATACAGGCTAAAAGGGAGAAACCCTGGGTAGCAAGAATATTGAGCTGTTTAGGAGATCAGCTTCTGACCTTCAGTGTTACAGATTGAGCAGTATCTGATGCTTTTCAGAGGCTCTCCATGGGTGACATTGTAGAATTCCCTCAGTGGTGTTTGTGAGACTGGTTGCTATGGGATTCTTTGTTGCAATATGTATCTTTAAATGCAATTCTGACCTTCAGAGGGGCTCATGACAACCTTTTCCCCACACATGAACTGTAGTATAAAGAATTTGTGTTGTATGAATGCATCCATTCCTGGGATTTTTTGTTTAGGGATTTTGCTTGTTTTCCTAGAAAGGTAATATAATAAGTAATAATTTGGGCATTTGATGTGCTAGACCTGGGTTTGCTTCTCAACTTTGCTGCTTGAGTTACTAATTAACTGTTGGTCTAGAGGAAATGTCTTGAACTCTCTGAGCCTCTATCTCCTCATTGCTGAAATGGGAATCATCTTAATACCTACCTCTTGGATATTATGGCAGTATAAGTGATAAAAAAAAAAGTAACCTACTTAACACAGAATTTGGAACATATAAGCATTAAATACATATTTTCTGCTTTATTTTCTCTTTAAAGTGTGTGTGTGTGTGTGTGTGAGAGAGAGAGAGAGAGAGAGTGTGTGCGCGCGCGCGCGCATATTACAGTAAAGTTCATTAGAAAAATCCTGTCTCTACCCAACAAGGAGAAATGGAATTTTTCAGCAGTGCTAAACTAGTGAGGGTAGGTGAGATGTGTATGGTCATGGCAATGACTGGCTAATAACCATTTAACAAAAGTTTATTTTGAACCCCTATTCCAGGCACTATATGCAGGAGTCAAGAATGAGTGAAGTACGATAAATGATTATCCTCTGAAGGACCTTAAATACTAGTTATGGGGATTGAATCTGCAGCATGAAATTCAAGCATAATGTGGTGATCTAGAAGCAAGGCAGTTTGCAGGATCATTTTAAGAATTAAATGAGATAATGTATGTGGAGTGCTAAATATATAAAATACTAACGAGACACATTTCCTTTATTCTTCTCCACATACCTAGTGCCTGGCATACAGTAGCCACACAATAAATACGTACCAGTTGAATGAATGAATACCTGACACAGGGCATGCACAAGTGTCCCTGTTACACATATTATTGTGGTAACAGAGTTAGCATGGGGTACTATTCAAGCATTTTGGGTTATATAGATTAGGGGGATCAGCAAAGAAAGAGATACTTAATCTGAGACCTGATAAGGACAAGTAGGGATTAGTTTAGCAAAAGACAAAGGATCTTCTCAGCAGTAAGAACAGCGTGTATAATGGCCCCAGGATGAACAACAGCTTGGCGAATTGACAGAATTCCACGTGGTTCATTGAGTGCATCCAGAGGGCAGTGGAGGGTGGGGTTCCCAAGTGTTGTGTGTGCCACGTCGAGGAATGTGCACTTGAATCTGAGGATCAGGGGCCCACTGGGGGCTACAAAAACCAATTCACCTTTTATGTGGCCAAATAATGCCGTCTTCAGTGTTGAGAGGAAACCTGAAGATGGACACACTTGAAGACAAAGACATGGTTTTGGAAAACTGTTTTAGGAATACAGGAGACAGTAATTCCACTGGTTGTAGGAGGGCAGAGGGAGGCGACAGTTTGCCTTCTTACTCTCTCTTAAATCATCAGGGAATGGCTGGTAGAGCTGAACAAAATGACAGCTTGCTTTTCCTATATACCATGAACCAGGCACTGTTGGAAGAGCTTTAAATGAGTTGATTTATCTTCCACAGGAACTCTGAGCAAACTACTGTCGTTATCCTGTTTTCAGATGAGAAAGGCGCAGAGGAGCTACCCAAGTTGCCTGAAGTTACACTTGTACTGAGTGGCAAAAACTAGTTCATTTATGGTGGTGGGACTTCGGTGTCCATGGCCTTCATTCACACTGACCAAAATGTCTTCTAGGTAAAAACCCAGAAGACAGCAAGTCCCATCCTTGCCCTGGATTCCTTTGCAGTTTGGTGTTTTCTCAAGTGGGGATTTAGACCCTATGACTTCAAACAATAATGATTATCTTTTATGAGTCTTGGCAATTAACTGAAGCATTTATCCAGTGGATTATCTCTAGTAGTCTTGACATAAATCCTGATAAAGGAGTTACTCTCCCTAATTTGTGGATAAAGATTTTGAGATGAATGTATGTCTTATGTCCCCTGGAAAAATTCAATCCCTTCACTTTGATCTCAGGACTCCTGTCTCCTAAAATAAAGTTTTCACAATTTCTCAGGAAATGTATTCACTTACCC